>NW_027672722.1:1200000-1833280 GCF_964194105.1 Spermophilus citellus | reverse complement strand
TTGTAATTTTGTGGGTTAGTCTATGTGTCCTCTATTCTGTACCATTGGTCTACTGGCCTGTTTTAGTGCCAATACCATGCTGTTTTTGTTACTATTGCTCTGTAGTATAGTTTAAGGTCTGTTATAGTGATACCACCTGCTTTGCTCTTCCTGCTTATAATTGCTTTAGCTATTCTGGGATTCATATTTTTCCAGATGAATTTCATGATTGCTTTTTGTATTTCTATGAGAAATGTCATTGGGATTTTGATCAGAATTGCATTAAATCAGTGTAGTGCTTTTGGTTGTATGGTCGCTTTGATAATATTAATTCTGCCTATTCAAGAGTAAGGTAGATCTTTCCATCTTCTAAGGTCTTCTTTGATTTGTTTCTTTAGGGTTCTGTAGGTTTCCTTGTATAGATCTTTCACATCTTTTGTTAAGTTGATTCCCAAGTATCTTATGTTTTTTTTTTTTTTTGAAGTTATTGTAAATGGGGAAGTTTTTCATATTTCCTTCTTGAGGCTTTGTCACTGGTATTAAAAAAGGCATTTCTGTATGTGTGTTAAATTTATATCCTGCTGCTTTGCTGAATTCATTTTTTTAGTTCCAGAAGTTTTCTGGTGGTGGTTTTGAGATCTTCTAGGGATAGAATCATATTGCCAGCAAATAGTGCTAATTTAAGTTCTTTTCCTGTAGTTGTTCCTTTAAATTCTTTCGTCTAATTGCTCTGGCCAGTGTTTCAAGAAATATGTTGAATAGAAATGCTGAGAGAGAGCATCCCCGTCTTGTTCCAGTTTTTAGAGGGAATGTCTTTAGTTATTCTCCCTTTAGAATTATGTTGGCTTTAGCCTTAATGTAGAGAGCCAGTATGATGTTGAGGTATGCTCCTGTTATCTCAAGTTTTTCTAATTTTTTAAACGTGAAAGGGTGCTGTATTTGTCAAATTGTTTTTCTGTGTCTCATGATATGATCATATGATTTTTAAGTCTATTGATGTGATGAATTAGCTTTATTGATTTCTATATGTTGAACCAACCCTGTATCCCTGGACAAACCCCACTTGATCATAGTGCATGACCTTTTTAATATGTTTTTGTATTTAATTTGCCAGAATTTTATTCAGAATTTTTGCATCTATGTTCATTAGCGATATTGGCCTGATATTTTCTTTCTTTCATTTGTCCCTGTCTGGTTTTGGGATCAGGGTGACAGTTTGGAAGTGCTGCTTCTTTCTGTATTTTCTGAAATAAATTGAAGAGTATTGGTATTTTTGAATTTATTCTTTAAAGGTCTTGTTTAACTCAGCAGTGTATCCATCTGGGCCTGGGCTTTTCTTGGTTGGTAAGCTTCTGATGGCATCTTGTAATTCATCATTTAATATTGGTCTGTTTAAATTGTGTATGTCTTCCTGATTCAATCTGGGCATATCGTATGACTTAAGAAATTTGTTGATGCCTTCAATATCTTCTATTTTATTAGGGTATACATTTTCAAGATAATTTCTATATATCCTCTCTATTTCTGTAGTGTCTGTTGGGATATTGCCATTTTCACCATGTATGCTGGTAATTTGATTTTTCTCTCTCCCCTTCTTTTCATCAGCATAGCTAGGGTTCTGTCAGAGAACCAACTTTTTATCAAGGTTTAATTGTTTCTTTTAATTCAATTTCAGTTCTAATTTTAATTATTTCTTGCCTTCTACTGCTTTTGCTCTTGATTTGTTCTTCTAGGGCTTTGAGATGAAGTATGAGATCAATGATTGACTTTTTCTTCTTTTATGGAATGAACTCCATGCAATGAAGTTTCCTCCTAGTACTGCTTTCATAGTGTCCAAGAGATTTTGATATGTTGTGTCTATGTTCTTGTTTACCTCTTAAGAAATTTTTAATCTCCTCCTTGAAGTCTTCTGTAACCCATTGTTAATTCTATTGTACCAAATTGATTCACTCATTGAACTGCTTATAGATCTTGAAATATTTCAAGTTTGTCTTTTCACGAGTTGGAAGTGTCACTTTACATGTCTCCAAACATTAATATTTTTTGGATATTTTACACATTGGGAATGTGTCATGGATGATACTTGAAACTAATTGTATTGGGGATCTCAATCTATCTCATGGATAGAAAGCAGAGAGAATAGGAACCAGACTGTTTTCAAAAGCTTTTTTTACCAGTCTTTTTGTCTCCTTTGTGCACAATCACCTTATGAGAATATCTTTGACAAGTCTGATTTGCATCTGGAATGTCCACCTAATTTCACATTCACTGATGGCAGAAAAGTTAGGGGTTGGGCTTTTATTCAGTGCTTGGATTATGGTATATATAGTTCACTTCACTCTGTTATGGAATATATATACTATTTTTAGACTTATGTATTTTCATCTGAATTACATAATGGGAAGTATCTTATTACATAATTAAAGTCACTCTCCTACATGACAGTCAGTTCTCCTAACTCTTAATTCAAATTAAAAACTGAATAATGGTTTGGTCCATGTTCCATTGATCTAACAATTTTTATTTCAGGAGCCATTGACATTCGGGGATGTGGCTATTGATTTCTCTAATGAGGAATGAGAATGCCTGGATCCTACTCAACAAAATTTATATAGAGAAGTGATGTTGAAGAACTACAGCAACCTAGTCTTTGTGGGTGAGCATAACTTTCCTTCAAAATTCCTAATTATCACTATTTAGTTTTCTTCCCTTGAAGTATATCTTTTGGGAACTTCTCCACAAGAATGTGTTGCAGATTTATGCTTTCAATAAAAAAGATGGGGTAGTTCTTTGTTCTGACAAGAAAATGTTAATGATGTTTCCTTTCATCCTTAATATTTTCCTTTGGTGGCATTATATATATATATATCTTTCACTTGAAACATAGTTGCCTTAGAGGAATGCAGCAATGTCAAATCCTGTGGCCCACATATAGTAGAGGATATAGTTGAGGTAGAGGAGGAAGTCCAAATTCAAAAAGGTTCATTGAGAAATTATCCAGCAGAAAATATTTTTGAGAAGCTTTGAATTCTTTATCTTGTTATTATAGAAAAACCTGTCCTGTGTTTTGTGCTTTAAAATTATGTAGTATCCTGCTTTTCTTCCAGTAATGTCTCCATACATTCAAATTAACAACACTCCCCTTACCTTGTGAGTGTCAATATTATCTGACAGCTCTTCCATAATTTAAAAAATATTTTTAGTTGTTAATGAATTTCCTATTTATCCATTTATGGTGCTGAGAATTGAACCCATGGCCTCACACATGCTAGACAAGCTCTCTAACACTAATCTACAACTCCAGCTCTTCTTCCATTATTTGCAGGAAAGCTTTGGACATTTCTGGAGACCTCTAGGTCCACCCATTGTAATACATTACTATCATAAGTCAGTTTTGCTAATCTTATTTGTACATTTTTTTTCACTAAAATTTCCTTATCAGTGTTCTTTCTGATATGTGTAATGGATTTTCTGTGAAATTATCTGCCATGGAATGAATGTCAAGTTGAACAAAGACTGCTGTTTTGAGAGATGGTGTAAGTTTTATTTGAGTTAGCGGATTTGTAAAATAATACGTCTGTGGATATTTACAATTTGGTTGTTTTTTTTTTTCTTTTTTAAATTGTGTACTGTAGGTTCCATGTTATAGACTGGGTTTCCTCATATCAGTTAATTGCTTCACAAAGTAATATATGTACGATTCTTGTTTGTATTGCCAAAAATATTATATGTGCTTTTGCTTGTATAAATATTAAGCCTCTTTTATCCATGACTTTTGTATTTTATCTTGATTGGCTTTTCATTCTGCCCATGTACATAGAAATTGAAGTTTTCTATGTATAAGTGTAATGGGTATTGATGGCAGTGATACTCTCATACTGAACTACACCCCAAGCTCATTTTCACTCATATTTGGAGAGAGGTTCTCACTAAGTTATTGAGGATGTCTTGAATTTGCAATTCACTTGCCTCAGACTTCCTAGTAGCTGAGATTACATGCATGCCCATCATTTGTATATGGATGAGCTTGTTCTTATTTATAGGATAAAGACCACATTATTTGAAACGTAGCTTTGAGAAATGTTGCAATTCTCTTTACCTTTTAATTTTCATTGTAATCAAAACCACAAAATAAAACTTACTGTCTCCAAAATTTTAAATATACAATTCAGTATCATTAATTCAAATTATTATGCAATATATCTCTACAAAGTTTACATCTCAAAAAAACTAAAGAATGCCTAGAAAGCAAGGGCTAATTTCTGTCTCCTCATCACAAAACTATTCTCTTTTGTTCAGAAAGCTTCTTTTTTAGTTTAGAGATGTCATGTTCATAGAATTCTGCAGTATTCTTTCTGTGACATTTCAGTTAACCTAGTGTACACACATTTTGTAAAATATATAATTAGAATAAATTCTTTGACTTTAAAGTTCTATAGTTTCTGTATTTGAATATGGCTCATCATTCTTTTCAAGGGATATTTGGTTTGTGCCCCCATGATGGCTCTGTTGAATAACAATGTAACAACACTGGTGTGCAATGTTTTTAATTTGCTATTGATGTGAGGGCTTATTGCCACACTCACTAAGAACTCCGTCTACCTGACTCCATGTTTGCATTTACAATTGAATGCTGTAACATTTAGTATATTTTTTTAAGTAGGGAAATAGTCTTATTTGTATTTTGGGGGATATTCATACAATTTAAAGGATAGATTTCTCTGCAAAAAAAAAAATAACTATGGGAGGCTGATGAATACTACATGGAGCCTCTAGTTAACTTTAAGTAGTGTAAACATCTTTAAATTTAATCTTTCAATTTTGAACAACAGCATGCAGAAGAGTGTTCAATCAACTGACACATATTTAGGGATTTTTGAAAATCCCTACCACATTTGACTTCAAATATTTATTCCATGTTGGTTAGAAAATAACTATCACTTAAATATTTATTAACCTTTGTTTTAATATATAAAATTGATCTAACCAGCATAATATCTCACTTCAGTTTAAGAACAGGGATTCTATAAGTCTATAGTAGTTTCAAAATATTTTCAAAGTCTTATGCTTTGCAATTACCATTTTGCTTCACTGTATTTCCCTTTTCAGTAAGTGGGGATTCATGTTTCTTAGTATCACAGTGATTCTTTGTTTTCATTCAACCCTCTCAGTGTTTTCTTTGTGTGTTTGGGAAGTATGAAGTATGTAGCGAATGTATTTATTCTTAATTCAGAACCTAGGGAAAGGGTCCTTTTCTCTCTTTTGCCTCTTTTCAAAGTTTTCTTTTTTTTTTTTTAATTTAAAACGTCTTCTATGTCCTATAACTGTCTTAAACTATGTTTTGTGTACTATAATTTAGACAGCCCAGGTTTTGTTCGATCACTTTTGTATGTGTCATTATTATATCCTTTTGCTTTCAGTATGTGTGTGTTCTTAGATTTAGAGTATCCTGTAGTCTACCTACAGTTCCAATATTTAATTCAGATATCCAAGTTTTGTTTTGATCAGAATTTTGTAATCTTGCATTTGCCAACAAAAAACTCTAAAAATGAAGAATCTCCTACTCATACTTTGTATGAGTACCAACTTGACTTCACTTTATTAAAAAAACTGAATATATTTATATGTCCTTTTAAAATTATATTATTGTTACAGGTATATATGCCTATTGACAGTATTGTTGTTATGCTTTTTTCTTTCAAATTCTATTGCAAAATTACATGTTTGGAGACCCATCATTACAATAAAATAGAATTGTTTTTGCCAAGAAATGTTTAAAATTTCATATGACTTATGATGTTGTGCACTTACATTTTATTATGAAGAATCACCTTTAGTACTTTTTGGAGAACAGATCCAGTGTTGATGAATAGTGTGTATATTTTTATACGTTTAAAGTCTTCATTTTTCTTCTCTTTTGAAAGGTAGTAGCTGTGAATATAATGTCTTGGTTGATAATTTTATTCTTTCATCCCTTGAATATAGATAGACTCAAAATCCTTCCTGTGTTGTGAAGATTTGACTAAGGATTTCACAATTATATAGTTACACATTTCTAGGTGACCCATCTTTTTCTCTTGGATGCTCTCAGTATCCTGAGTTTTTAAACTTGGATTACAACCTACTTTGAGTCTTTACAACTTAGAAAACTGAGCTGCTTGGATGTTTCATTTTTCCTATTTTCTGAGATGTGTTTATTAGTACTTGACAGAGAACTTAAGGGCGATTTAGCACTTTGCATTTTTTCAAATTTTGATCCACTAGCTCAACCTCCTATGTTGCTATGTACAACCACCCCTGACCCTTTCAGACATTTTCTAAAGAAAGTCTTTAAACATACATTTTCTGCTTATTACTAGTAACATTTCTTGACTAATTTTTATTCTGTTTTTTTATGTGTTGGTTTATTTCAGTAAACTTCTTTTAAATGATAATTGACTATTCCCTTTGAGTAAGTCATAACTTTGCTTACAGTTGATTTAGCCATGTTTTTTTCTATTGGTAAGCAGGAACCCCTTTTTGAACAGTCCCCAAATATTCACGTTTCATATTTTTATTTTTTAATGAAAGAGAAGAAAGTTGGTAGATTTTGAAAATATATTCTGAAGGAGAAAAATCTTTGTGTAACACAATGTATTTTTCTCTACTATGTTACTCTCCGTAGTAATGTAATCATCTTGGATACTCTGAACACAAAGATGATTAGGAAAATTTTCAAAGTGATATTCTGTGTTTATTTTTATTTGATTTATATATTTCTACAGTAATGATAGACTTGGATTTAATAATCCACTCTCCTGCTGATGTTATTTTTTGCTGTAATTTCTTAGGTCTTAAAAATATACTCAGCCCAGTACAGTAAGTAAACATGTTTGCTATTTTTATTTATTACAGCCATGACTTCTCATTATCCTTGAGAAATTTTACCAGAGCAGGGAATAAAAGAGAGAGAGGGAAGATATGGAAAGTGACTTTGACTATTTACAACCAAGAAAACAATGGGAAAATATAGGTGAGAGTAAAGTTCAAAAATTGTATTATAATAGACAAAATCAATCAGTAGTCCCTATTTATGATAAAAATTTTACGGTCAAAAGACACCAGAGAAAATTAATATCTGAAACAAAAATTCAATGCATTCCAATTATTTTGAGGAGATTTATATGTATGTTAAGAATAAATCCATAGCCATTTTTTAACTGGAATTCAATGTGGAAAATTTGAAATCTAGTCCATGCATCAATTTTTAACTTGGCCAATTATAGAAGTATCACTGAGTTAAAATTCCCGTCAAACTTTTGCACAGAAAAGATATTTCTAAAAGTGATCCTTTTGGGAATTTCTTTATAAAATGTCCATTTTTCTGAAACAAATGATTAATTTCTCCTTGTTCCCAAATGGACAATATTAAAAATTGTAGAAAAGTTTCTTCTTCCCCACTTACTCAGCACCTGAGAATCCACACTGGAGAGAAGCCCTACAAATGTAGAGAATGTGACAAAGATTTTAATCAACAATCATCACTTACTCGACACCAGAGAACCCACACTAGAGAGAAGTCCTAAAAATGTGAAGAATGGCAAAGCTTTTAATATTGAAGATCACATCTTACTAAACATTATAGATTTTACACTGGAGAGAAGTTTTCTAATTAAAACATTGCATCAGTGTCTTTAAGGATGAATCAACCCTTATTTTACAGTAGTTCAACACTATTTCACACCAGAGACATGATAGCACGGAAATCATATAAATGTAAAATAGGTGACAGAGTCTCCAATAATTGTTCACACCCTACTCAGCACCTCAGAATTCATACGAGTGAGAGGATATGAGGAAAAAACTTTTGCAAAGCTTTTGGCCATTGATCAAACATTTTTAAAACACTGGAGGATTTTTAGCATATAGAAACCCACAGAATGTGTCCAAGACTGTATTCAAATTTCCGACATTTTTAAATTTCTGACCTCATATCTGTAGCAAATGTGGAGTAGCATTTGTCCAAATTGTGTACCTTAGATAACAGCAAAATATTTACAAAAACACCTTGACAAATATAAAGATTGTAGTAAGTTTCTTATGTATAGCCCATCCCTTGAAGTATTTGGGACCTAGGTGGAAAAAAATCATTTAAATGTAGAAAATGGGTAATTGCTTTTGACATTTGATGAAAATTTTCTTAACATCTTTAGCTGATATTGTAGAAATAAGGAAATACAAGTATAGAATTGTGCATCCCTAAAAGGATATAATTTTAGTATAAATCAACAATTACTAAAGAGTCTCATTTTTTACAACTGGAGAAATAATAATACTCAGAGTTGATTTTTTCAGAAGTCTCTTAAGATTTATATGAAATTTAAAATTTAAAATTTTCAGTGCCCCTTAAACTTAGGGGCACTTAATCAGTAAATCACATCCTCAGATTTTTTTCTTTTTTCTTTAGAGATATGGTTTGCTAAGTTGCATAGGGCCTCACTAAGTTATGGAGACTGACTTTGAACTTGCAGAGCTTCTTACGTCCCTAGGGTCACAGCATGGTCCACCATGCGTTTTTACTTATATTTCATTTCAGATGCAATTTGTTGCTAAATAAAGTGTGAATTTCTTAATGTTAACCTTGTCATGCATTTAATGATGTTATTAGGTCACACATCTCCACTATTCACTTTGCTAATGAATCGATGCAATAGTAAAACATTCTATTGGGTAAATAATGCTATAATGTCTTCATTAATTATTTCATATGTTTAGTCAAGTATTATTTGTAGAATATTATTTACATAAACTATATACTCTCTTGTTTGTAATTATGGGAAAACTAAGAGAGTTATAGGAAGGACCTAAGGATACTAAAATAATGCCCAGATATCCGTAGTTTGAATTATGAGTTTAACATTTCACCTTATAAAGTAGCAGTACACCCTAAGGGATCTACAACTCTGGAGAGTTATACAAGCTCCCAATCAGGGAGAGGAGAAAGACCCAAGAGACTAGGAGCCAACATGCAAATGCAATGATAGAAAATTAACTATTTGATTTTAGTAAATCAAGGAAATAAACATGCATTCTTTATATTCTCAGAAAAATATAATCCATGATTACCTAAAACTTATTCTCATGTTTTTATATCTTCTTCTCATTTTTTCTAAATATCATTTGCTCCTTCAGGATATTTTTCTGCTCTAAACACTTTTTGTCTTGAGGTTGGTTACTCTTTTAGTTTTGCTTCTTCTAATGAAGTTTACAGACAGTACCTGACTTTCCTTCACATCCTTTCATTCATTCAGCTGCACCAATTCTTTATATCTGCTATACACATCAGCAGGCCAAATATACTTGTAAAAAGAAAGATGTTTTAGAGGGTCAAAACCTAGGCTTATGGGCTAGGTAAGATTAGGAAACTATCTGTGCCAGCTGTGGTGTCACACATTTCTAAACCAAGTGACTCAGGAAGCAAAGGCACAAGCATCACAAAATTGAGGCCAGCCTCTGCAACTTAATAAGACTCTTTCTCAAAATAAAAAAAAATCCGGGATGTAGATATAGAATTCCCTGGGTTCAATTTCAGTACCATGAGAGGTGAGTGAGGCAAACAAACAAAAACTAGAAAACACTTACAGATTGAAACAGAGTTATTCCAATATAAAATAACCAGGATATTTAAAAAGAATAAAAGATTCTTCTCTTACCTCAGAGTTTTAATGAAAATCATAATCTTAGGACAGTAATGTTGTAAGAGCCCAAAAATGCAAATGAGAACAGCTATAAGGTGGGTATGAGGATTCAGTTACTACCTCTCCTACATGAACTACATAAGAAATGCTAACCCTTTCCCTTTCCAGAGTGAGAAGAGGAACATTGAGAGAATTAGACCTCTCCCTCTTTGTGTATACATAACATACACTGAAATGTGACTCTCAGGGATAAAGCCTTTGATCAAGATGTTAAGACTAAGAGATTCCAGCATTTGAGTATGTATCTGATATAGGGTAAGACATACTAAATCTTGCCACACTAACTTGAAGACTCCCTTTTTCTATTATTCCTTCTTTCCATCCTTGTCATTTTATCACTGCTTCTTCAACTTTAATTCCCCTGTTCCATGTAACCTAACATGTTCACAATTTTCAGACATTAGCCACTTATGTTTTTGGGAAACCATTTCACTGTTTACTCGCTCACTTAACAAAAGAGCAACCGTTACAACTGCGGAGTCCTCTTCTGTTGTTCAGTTATACAACTCCCTATATACTCCAAAAAATTATTTTTACAAAATATAACCAAACCCAACACTGTGACTCCTAGATAAGAGCATGCCTGATGCAATGGGAGTCCCTGAGATGGACCTATTGCCTCACATGTTTTAAAGGTTTGTAAAAAAACTTTAAATTTTATTAACATGACAAAATTAACCTAGATACCTTTGCTTACTTTGGATTCAATACATACAATTCCCTAAACATTCACTAAGCAATATAAAATCTATAAAAATCTCTCACTCCTGTTGTGTCTGTGAACTGACTGAGGAAATTTAAAGCTGATGCAATGTTTCAATGTGTAGGAGGCTTCAAGACAAATATTCCTATTGCCATCCAATGGAGCTGGTTGACGTATGCTGTGTTCACAACTCTATTTCAAAAAGTAAGAAAATGGTAAAAGAAGCACATAAGACAAAAAAGTACCGTTATACACTCTGGGATGTCTCTCCAACCTTTAGTTTCCATGGAAAGAGTGAGAGCCACTGGAATTTTTTTATTCTTATATAGGGGACACACAAGGGGAAGTTCCATGGAACATTTTATCCCCAAAAGTGAAAAGGGATAGGATTCCTAAGGAACAGAAGTGTGTAACTCAACCTCACTGAGTGATTCCCAAAATTGGACCCACACCTCATTATTCGAGTGAGGGTAAAAGTCAAATATATTGTGGGGTGCAATGACCATTCAGTACCCCTTACTCAGAACTTAAATTTTTGTACTGTCCAGAGTGGTTACCAACATCTTTCAGGCTAAAAAGCACCTCTGATGGTACAGAACACATCTGATGACATATGACTTTTCCTGTCAAGAATATGGGCAGGAGCAATGCAGGACTCTTTCCATCTTCAATTAAAAGTAGAATTTCATTAGAAACAAAAAAAGCTATACGTCTTTGAGTAACACATAAACTTGTAAAAAATGTCATGCATATACTGATTTATAATATCTTACACAGCTAGCCATGGTGGAAAATGCCTTTAATCCCAGTGGCTCAGGAGGCTGAGATAGGAGGATCACAATTTCAATGTCAGCCTCAGGAATTACAAGGCACTGAGCAACTCAGTGAGACCCTATCTCTATATAAAATACAAAAATGGGGTCGGTTGTAACTCAGTGATTAAGTGCCCCTGAGTTCAATCTCCAGTAACTCTGAGTGGTATTTGCCAGAACATTTCTAAAAAACTCTGCACTGCCATTTGCTCAGCCTAACAATTTTCTAAGGCAATGAGATATTGAGTCTTTCTTTCTTTTTTGTTTCACCCAAACAAAAAAGGCATCTCTTATGATTGAATTTGATATAAAGTGTATATCTAAATTACTTTTCATAAAAAATAAAAAGTGATAGCACTTATCACACTTTCTAAGGTAATTAGTACTTGTAAAATTTTTAAATATGACTTTTACATATATTTCAGGCTTGTTTTCCTGTTTCAATAACCAAAATGGAAATATTTGCTAAATATGCTTAAAAATACTCTAGATTCAAACAGTATTTGAAGGTCAAGGTGGACAAATGACCAAACTGGGCATAAAGAGGAGATTCCATTGGTGATCCATTAGGGGAGAAAAAAAGTTGATGCCACAGTTACTTTCATAATTTTAATAAAATCTATTTAGAAAACTGTCTTAGGAATATCTGCTTTCAACAACAAAACACAACAAAATCTTCTTACATAAAAAATTATTCACCTAAGTGAAGCCACTTGGCTGCATAAATATATTTTAATCCAAGCTTTCATGATTCTTTGGAAAATTATTATTTTTAAAACCTTTATATTCAGAATATTGTCTTTAGATTAAAAATACAATCTTTTAAAATGTATACCAAATATTCTTGTTAACAACTTAAATCTCGAAATAAAGA
The DNA here is from genome assembly GCF_964194105.1 of Spermophilus citellus. Lineage (NCBI taxonomy): Eukaryota > Metazoa > Chordata > Mammalia > Rodentia > Sciuridae > Spermophilus > Spermophilus citellus. The sequence goes on along the minus strand of NW_027672722.1, from coordinate 1,821,175 downwards.
AAACCTGTCTGGCATTATAAAAATATCTTGAATTAGAGATAGACAAGAAAACCTTGAAATAATGCTTAACCAATCACAAAGTGACTATTATTTAATAGATTACCACTAATTAGACAAAAGTAAATAAAATTGATAAAACAATAAAGAAAAATAAGCAGTGATTACTGATTTATCATTAGAGAAAGTAATATCAAATGCAGCTCAATTAAAAAAAAAAATGAGGGAAAGCCCACAGCTGTACTAGTAAACAACAGGCCTGGCCAAATTAATACTAGAAACTAGACATAATTCAGGGGTAAGAGTGACGCCTAAATATCTATTGAAAAACAGAACTATGAGCTGCAAAGAATAATGTTACATGGGCACTGGCTGAAAAATAACCAAGCTATTCTCAAATTAGCTCTTCATTAAAGACTGAGTTAGGACTCTTAAATGAGGATATTCTTTTCAAATTATTGGTAATTTTAATTGGTTCACTTAATATGCAAATAGTGCCAGAAGGTATAATAAATTGTATTTGAAGCTTTAATGTTTAGAGCAACCTACTTTCTAAGGACACAGAGAAGCCCAGAAAAATGTCTTGCAAACATGGAGACAGAAGATGGCAATCTACATCTCAAAGAGTGGGTCTCAAAGGAAATCATTCCAGCAAGTATCTTGATGTAAAACTTCAAGAATTAGGACAAATAAATATCTGTGTAACTCAGTCTATTCATTGTCTTATGAGATCCCTGTGACACTGATGCAGCCCATTAGGATACACATATACTGTCCCTGCCCCTTGGTTGAATGAATGTACAATTGGATCAAATCACATTCCAACAGCATTGAAAGGCTGACCTGCTGCAACAATAAATAAATAAATTTCTTACTAGAATATTCTAAAGGCATTCAAGGACATAGCTTCTTACCAGATGGGGCTAAAGAGACTTCTTTTCTGGTATGGCACGTCCATAAAACAATAGACTACATTTACCTCCTTTGTTTATGTAATCTCTTTGTGTCAAAACTTTCTTAGTAAGGATGTTCATATATAAGTCTCATAAAGGACTAGAAGGCCAGTGGAGTTGACTGGTACATGGGCTACCTGGGGCAGGTAGTTAAAACAAAAACAGTAGCAACAGAAAAGAAATATAAGTGCCCAATAAACACTGACAACAAAGTGAAAATGATTTCTCTGTAATTTCTCCACGTATATAATCTGAAGATTTACATGTATTACGTTGTCAGGGAGAATAATACAATCTAGAATTCTTTTGGAATGTCCATGTAGATGATTCAATTGGTGAAATTCTTAGAGTTTAGGAGATTCCTCATCTTGGGTATTTGTTCTGCATATTCTGGCCATCTCCAGCTTTTTTTTTTCTCTTGAAGAGACAATTTTCCAGAAGGCTTAGCTAACCTTACACCACAGATATCACTGTGAGTTTTCTGGTGCACTTCCTCTTTCCCCAGGAGACAGAATTAACAAGTAGCTTTACTATGGTCTACAAGGAGCTTGGCAAAAATTTTGATTTACATGTAGGACAATAATTAATACTGGCTGTTTCCAAAGATGACATTCCCACTGAAAAATTTTATACACAGATTAGAAATAGATGAAATATATGCATAGACCTCCACACATTGGATTACAGAATAAGGTCTTTGGATAGTAATTTTAGTAAAAAAAAAAAAAAAAAAAAAAAAAAAAAACTAGAATCCAATATTTAAATATCCACCTTACCACCCATGTCCTGATATAACCTAATTCTGCCATTGAAGGTGCCCCTCAATTACTTCCCTCCCCCCCCACACACAGAAGGGGAATGTCAAAAAACATTCCAGCTCTGATCCCAGATGAGGACTTGCCTGGATTGGTCTTCTCTAAACTGCTCTCATTTACCCATAAATGCCTTCTGATAAATAGTCATAGGTCCTGGTGTGAAGGCTGAGCCAACATGCAAATGTGCTCTGGACATATTTGTGCCTAGAACCCTGGAAGGTTTGAATACACCATGAAAACATCTCTTTATCGTGTGCATCTTTATTTAAATGAGATAAATAATGCACCCTCAATGGAATGTGTGTGCCTGGTTACCAGAGTTCTATTTGGTTCTAATGCTAAAAAATTGAGGTTGATTTCAAAGCTTCATTACCTGGGCCACTTCCTATAATAAGACTATCACAAAGCATTGTTTGGAGTGCTGACTTTATATCTTTTATATATTTAAACATATGCAAATGAATATGGCCTTTCAGTTTGTTGGAAAGTTGTCAATACAACTTGTAAAAGTACTGGAAAGCCAGTAGAGTTGACTGATACATGGGCTACCTGGGGCAGGTAGCTAAAACAAAAACAGTAGAAACAGAAAAGAAATATTGAGTGCCAAATAAACACATTGCCTTTTGCCCACATTGGTGAGTGCTTCCAGCAGGCTTGACAGGTGCCCTGTAGTAGACTTGGATGTGGATGTCCGCATTAGAGCCTGATTTTTCTCTAAGTGGTTTAATCTGGAGGCAGAATAAGAAGATTAGCACAGAAGAGACATCAGAGAGCACAGGCATGTGTAAAATCCAGCTGTCCCTGGGCTCCCTTGGTCACTGGTGAGACATTTTTTGAAAGAAATACCTATGGTGGCCACATGATGGCAGCTTTCCACAGAACAAGGCAAACCTGGGTAAACTTTCTGGCTCCCGCCACTCATCTGGATCCTGGGACCTGGGTGCTCACCTGCCTTCCTACAACAGTCAAAAAAGCCCTGCCAAGGGGTGCATCCTTAATTGCAGATGGATACTCTGTACTTTACAAAGAAAAAAAAAAGCAGCATTACTTACTTCTCACCTCTGCCTGCTTGTTTTGATACGATTCAAAAGAGAGCTCTGTATCTTGCTCCCCAAATATCAGGGGTGCAAAAAGTCATATAATACAGAGGAGACTTATTGTTAAAAGAGGGTCAAGGATTTCTTTCTTCGAGGAAAAAAAACATTTGGCCTTCATTGTAAATCCAGGAAACTAATTCCAGATTTTTATAATTCTATATATATCTCCATGTATGTGCCATTAAATAAATATATAATCAAGCACCTTGCTCCTCTCTGCCCTAGTTAAACATGGGGGACCTTGAGATTATCTTCTCATTTGGATCCCTTCACCTGTATATCAATGCAGAAGGGGTGCAGTCCCTTCTTCTCTTTTCAGGCCTGAATACCTTTGGCAGACTCCACATAGGGAGAGATTCAAAAAATTCTGAAATGAACCTAAAGACATTTAATCATCACTTTTATTCTATCAATTTTGTTTCATGTTCCTATTCCCTATTTTTTTAATTTATTTTAGTTGTTATTCTTAAGTTTAATGGCATAGAATCCATTTTGATAAAATTATACAAGCATAGAAACTCTTATTTATAATTCATAATTATTTTGAGCTGGGAATATACTACATTGATAAAGTGCTTGCCTCACATGTAAAGATCTGGTTCAATCCTCAGCACCAGAAAAATAAATAATGATATTTTGTTCAGTTAAAACAATAATTCATAATTATTCTAATTATTCATTCTAATGTCTTTCCTATTCCTATCTATTCTACCTTTCTTGAAGGTATCTTTGGATAATCTACTGAACTTCTCCCCTTTTCCTCTCTCATTTATTGTGGTTTAACCTCCACATATCAGCAAAAACATTCCACCTATTTTTTTTTTCTTGTTTCACTCACAATGAGAGTCTCCATATCCATTTAATTACTGGGATATGTAATAGAGTCATTCCTCTTTATGGGTGAGTAATATTTTATTGTTTATATATACAACAATTTCTCTATCCATTTATCAGTTGATGAGCATCTAGCTTTGTCCCATAGTTCAACTCTTGTGAATTGTTTTGCTATAAACATTGATGTGACTCTGTCACACTATATTATGCTGATACCAAGTCATATATGTACATATGATATACATATATGTTCTCTTACAGTATAATATATATATATATATATATATATATATATATATATATATATATATATATATTATATTGAAGAATGTGATAATTGGTTCAAAGTGGGGGGTGTTAAATACTAGATTTTTCTTTTTTTTTAATCTCCACAATGCATTCCAGAGAGGTTACACAAATTTGCAGTCTCACCACAATGTTTGAGTGTTTCCTTTTTTTTCCACATCCTCACCAAAATTTGCTTTTACTTATATTCCTGATAATTGGCATTATAATTGGAATGAGATGGTAGCTCAGTGTAGTTTTAATTTGCATTTCTCTAATTGCTAGAGGTGCTGCCTTCTCAGTGTTTTTGACTTTTGCTTCTTGGTAGCAGCATCTATGGCATTTTGGGAACCAGTTTTGCTTTATTTATGAAGTGTGGACAAGATTTCACTTGAAGGAATGACTCTGAAGCTTAATACACATGACCATGAGTCCATGGATGACTTTAACACTGTTGTCATGACCATGGTTATGGAAAAAATGAATATAGGGTGAGGAGAGGGAAAACAAATAGGGAGCAAGAAAGAAATGAAACATATTGGGGACAAAAAATACACCTTCCTCAATTAAGTGTAAGTGAATCCAAACGAGGCCTGGTCCTCAGATGTTTAGGAGAGGGATGGTCCATTTCTCCAAAGACCAGTTCCTTAGCTAAGCCAAGCTGAGACTGGTAGCAATGTGCCCAAGATGCTCCCAGCTATGGTGTACAATGTATCTCTGGAAGTCACAACTTGAGGTAAGTATCCTCTTGAATTTTCAAGGTTTAATTAATGCACACACCCCTTTTGGGCACATTGGTCCAAGAGCTGAGATTAATGCTGGCACAGACTCTTGGTAATGGCAGACATGACCCACACTCCCCTTGTATTTTCTAACCAGTAGAGGTAGCAGCCCCAACAAGGAAGCTCTAGTTTCATCACAGTGTTAACAAGAAGCATGCCAAATATGGCTTTACATAGTGCTGATGAAGGAACTCCCTGTGGGATCCTGCTGAAAAAAAAATGGGCAAGAAGAGAGACAGAGAAACAGACACAGAGAACTGTGATCATGGTACTTGACAGGTACTAGTGACCTTGAGTTCTCTTACAATACTGGAGAAGGAGCAAGACCTGTGAATAGTCATCCTGAATTGTAAACCCTCTGAGATTAGGGTCAGGGCTCAACCTCCAAGCAACACTGACACATTCATTCTCATAGGAATGTCCATTCCAAGCCTTAAATTTTTAAAAAATTTTCCTCAAGACCACATGCACTCTGAAAAATACAGTGTCATTCTTCTTGGTGTGGCACCTCCTATGAAGCAGGACAGGTTTGGTACCTGGATGAGCTTCCTAGCATAAATTCTTAGGGACAGCTGTACAGGTCATGCAGGCCAGAGTTGGGTATCCCAGGCCACTCTGAGGCACTGAGTGGAAACAGGGATTATACTTCAGTCATATATTTCTATATTTGTATGCACTAGCAAGAAGTTCACTAGGACCACTATAGTTGTATATGGGTTGAAACATTTTGCTCAAGAAATTCAGCATCAACCAGCACAGTAGTAATCTCATCACACATGCAATTAACAATTTGTTTTTACATATGAACAATATCTGAAATAAACAATCCATACTTTTAAACCATCATTCTTAGGTCTGCATAAGAGCTTGTAGAGTAGTTGCACCATAGATACCCAGCCATATTGCTATATTGGGTGATTGGGTTTCTTATAGTTTTTAGCCATTCTAAAAATAATCATAATAAACATGCTAAATAATAAAACAAGAAGTGAGTGTAGAGGTAGTATTCTGGATTGGGGAATGATTTCTTTCCTCTCCCTTCCCTTTTCACAAGACCACACTTTCTTGGAAGTCTAGGCTTTGGGGATAATATCTGTCCTTAAATTGTTGGGATCTCAACTCCTTAGACTCTTTGTGTCTCTCACCCATACTCAGGTATCTCTCTGGTGTAGTTGTACAGATTTTGAGCAGGTGGTATGCATTGACCTCCTAAGGATGACCCTTACCAGCACTGAGAGAGGAGCCAGACTGAAACCCAGTTGTGAAACAGGGCTGAGCAGAAGGGAGCTGAGTGGCCAACTGTGAGAGAAAAGAATTCAAGCCACAACGACTTCATATTGCTTTCTGAGACAAAGGGAATGTACTTTATGTGCAGCCTTCTGGTTTATGCAATCACATGAAGCCTTCTCCATCCACAGGATGAAATGTCTTAGAGTCTTCAGGATGAGGGCAAGGTGTGGTGGGGCTCTCTATATCCTTTTGAATTTCCAAGTTTTTTTTTATTTCTATTTCTATAGGATCATTAGCTTCTAGGAGGTCACGTGGTTCATCTCCTAGGTGAGAGAAAGTCATTATGACTACATGGCTGTTCCACAGACTAGACAATTTTAGAATGAGAAGTTTGCACACTCTGTCCTTAGAGAAAGGAGATCAATGTCATTTGTGATAGAAATAATCTCAGTTGAATAAAAGAAAACTTTGTGCAAGGAATCAGGAAATATTGATCAAATACAGCTCTGTCCTAGCTGTTTGTGCAAGATAGTTAGACCAGGTCCCTGAGGACTGACTTTTTTTTTTTTCTTTTCACAGTGACTGGTGTTTGTTCTTACTCTCAAAGTCCCTTTTTTATTCTGGGGTTGGTATCCTCTGTGTCTTTCCCTGAAAATTGGTCTAAGTCAGACATTTGTGCAGCAGATAGGCAGAAGAAAAGTTGGAAAAGATGTGCATGGCCTAGCACTGCCTGGCTTCCTGGATACACCTTGCAAACCTGGTGACTTCTTCCCAGGGCACTTAGAGCAATAATCACACTAAAGGTAAAATGAAAGTTACAACACGATACAGTGTTCACACAAAATAGTGCTGGAAGAAACCAAGGCCCCTGAATAAATTTATACACCTATAAAAGTATGTGTTCAGAAGCTAGGGGGTGCAGTGGCCAGGATCTAGTGCCTGAGGAAAGGTGCGGAGACTTGGCCACATTTGGGGTAGGATAACCTGGAATCCTGGTTTAGAGGACCTGGTACTTCCTTTGACTTGCTCTTAGAGTGCAGAGGAAATTACAGGAATGGAAAACTGCATATGGAGAAGAAGCATAGTGGTCATTTGTGTTCTTCTGTGACCTGGTAGCTCTAATTATTCAAATTGATTCTGAAGACCCTACCTCAGTTGTGGGATGATATTAAATGGTGAACAGATGGCTAGCCTTTTATTAAATTCTTTCATGGAATTTTAATGTAATTTTTATTTGAGGCAAGCATTACTCATTTTGGTTTAAAACTGCCACAAACACTTAAGGTTTTGAGGACATTTCTGTAAGTATACCAGGGAAGTTGACTTAAGAAAAATAAGTGAACAAAAAAAACAATATGAATGCCAAAATTAGGAAGGTGATGTGGAAATATATATGTTCATCAACCACTAGAAGATATTAGTAGGCAGGAAACCTCCCAAACTCAGGAACAAACTTACCAGTACAGGGTCTATGTGAAGTTCTATCAGGGGATCTTTATCTTTCCTGCCTCCCCTCTTCCTCCTCTATGTCAATGATAATCTTTTTGTACTTGATGGAGAGTAGCCTTGAGCTGGGTGGTCAACACTGATTCAAAACAGTCTGGATTTGTCTTCATATTGAGGTCTACCACTTTCAAGGCCAATGGCTTTTGACAGGAAGTTTAAACTCCCTGTGAGCTCTAGTCTCCTCATTTATAAAGTGGAGATGTTCTGAGCCCTGAGTGCTTGGACAGTGTCATGAACTAACATAGATTCTCAGCTTTACAGTATAGACAATGGCTTCCCTGGATATCAGAAGGGAGTCTGATGTGTTATTTATCACCAGTATCTCTTTTCTCTTCTTCCAGAAGTTGCTTGTGTTTTTTTCCTGGGAATCCCCTTCTGCTTTCCGCTCCATGTGGGGTGAGTCAGACAGGTTACCCAGACCAGGAATTCATAGCATAACCTGCAAAGTGGGTTTGAGCTGGTCTGAACATACTGTTCCAGAGGGCCACCAATAAAAATAGAAAGTGAGCATGAAAAGTTTATTGCCAACTATGACTACAGGGGAGGCCAGAAAATAAAATGGAACATGAGAGATGAAAAGACACTGATTCCTGAAGTCAGATGTGCCTCAGTCACAAATATCCACAGATATTTTACGTGTAAAAGAAAACAAATTTGGGGCCAGGTGCAGTAGCACATGCCTATAATCCGAGTGGCTCTGGAGGCTGAGGAAGGAGCATCCTGAGTTCAATGCCAGCCTCAGCAATAACAAGGTATTAAGCAACTCTGTCTCTAAATAAAACACAAAATGGGGCTGGGGATGTTGCTCAGTGGAGAAACTAACTCTGAAAGTGTTGTTTTTTGTTAGTTTGTTTTACTGTTATATATTTATAACCAATAATTTGTTTCTAGTTTCAGGCACATTATTATTATTATTTTTTTACTAGTTCTGCAATGCATACTAAAAACCATATCAACTGAGATACATTTCTTGAGTGAGTAGAACAGGTAAAGCCAGGTTATGGATTCCAGTTTCTTGAGTGTCCCTTGAGCAGGGATAACTTCTGATTGGCTACATGTACTAGTGGTTTGAATAGGCTGAACAGAATTTGTGGGTGGAGATCAGATTGTTGCTTATTTCTAAACTAAGAGTGGTTTATTGAGCCAAGCATTTACCAGAGCCCCTTATGCTGGAGATACAGGATGGAACTGATCCTCTGATGAAATTCTTCTGGTTGTCCAGTGCACAGGCTTACCATTTGTTTTGGTGAGTTTCTAGCATAAAACACCTCACATGCAAATCTTTATTTGAAAGTGATGAAAATGCACATGTATCTTGTGAAAACATCTCATATCTGGCCTCACATACTGTGGATGATGACCATTCTAACCTCATTGGTAATTTGGATGCAGAAGTGGGAAACAAAGGTCTTTGCTGCACAGGAACTGGGCTCAAACTTATCTCCTGGTGGTCCTAGCCACTAGAGTGTGAGGAAAAAGACAGTCACACCATTTAGCTTTATCTTAGCTGATCTTAGCTCTATCTTTTGGCTTTTCCTGAAAGAGCTGGAGACTACAACTTTGTAAATCTTGAAAGTGTAGCTGGAGCAAGCTTAATGTAGATCATGAGAACTTTGTAAATGTTTAATGATACAAGGTTGGTGACTTCATATAAACTGAGAGAGTAAGAAGGCCCCCTTTCAAACTCTAATTCTTATAACTAAGTCAAAAAGATTTCAGACATTTCACTCAGAATAACAGGCATGAATTTATTGAATAGATAAACAAGGAAAGATGACACTCTCATAGTAGATAATGGGTCCTCTGAGAGGGCAGAAAGACAGTGTGCCTTTCATACAATCCACTTTTGTTGGTTATCCCAGATAAATTTCCAAAGAGTCCCACACAGGCCTACTACTTAACTTTGAACTGACTGCTGGATGGCATCCCACTGTCAAGTCCCCACTACTATGATAACTTTAGGTCACCTTGGCCAATGCAACTGATTCTAATTGGATTCTTAACCATAAATTCTTGTAGATTTTAGAGCTAGGAAAAATATTTTTATCTCTTTGGTTTTCAGAATCTGGTATGTGGAAAGAGTCACAAAAGTTCCCTTCTTAGGGTAACATGGCTTCCTCTTATGGACATTTATTTTATACCTGACTTTCTCCTGCAGATAACAGTTTACTGATAAATGTGATCTACCACGTCCACTTAAGGCAGGCAGGGTAGAAGGTTAATTTCTTCATGAAGAGAAAAGCATGTGGGGGTCAGCACGGTGACCCCTACTTTATAGAATTATTCTCTGAACCTCATGCTCTCACCACTCACATCTGTCCCCTATCATTTAGCAAGAAGTAGTTTAGCCTAAATCATACTGTTGTTGATCCTACGTCCCAAAGATTGGGCCCCAGACAAACATCAGTTTTACCAGAGAACTGGATAGAAATGTGGGTTCTCAGGTTGCAGCTCAGCTTTATTATATGAGACTCAGAGTGGCTCGCAAATCTTAATATTTATGATCCATTCAGTTGCATGGTTGGGGCTTACAATCTGTGCCCTGATTTGGTCTCTCCTGCAAGAACAATTTTTTTCACCACTTAAAAATAAAAGTTATTATGACCTCACTAACTTACACCTTAATGACCTGCATCCAAAATTTTCTAGTTTCAGCCCTGGCTGACAGACCCTGAGATCCAAGGGGCTGGGTGCATGGATCTCTACTGCTGAGATGTTCACGGAATACTGTAGCAATGACCTCATTAAGACCTTCAACCACAACACCCACAGCTAAGAGTCAATCCCTGTAAACATTTTAACCTTTACTTTGCTTCCAGAGATTAAACTGATACCTAATCTCTTGTTTAAAAACTCTAAAGGGGACTGGATTTATGACTCAGTGGAAGTGTTCTCATAGCATGCATGAGGCACTTGATTTGATCCTCAGCACCACATAAAAATAAAATTTTAAAAAAATTACATCCACCTCAAACTAAAAACAAAATATTTGTTTTTAAAAAAAATCTCTAAAGGCCATGTTACTGCACTGTAACCATGATTGGATGGGCCATGGTTTTCTTAAATAAAGTTTCTGGATCATGATGTGCAGATCCCCACAGATGCCCGATAAGACCACTAGATGGCGAGCGTTGGTTTTTTTTTTTTTGTTTTGTTTTTGTTTTTTTTTTGTTTGCCAGTGGAGGCACTCTGCAGGTGGCTGGGGGCTTCTCTTGGTTGCTCCCATCAGAGTCCCTGAAGTGTCCCTATGCTGAGGCAGGTTTTACTGCAGATTCCAGGAAGTGATATGAAGCCCGGGTCTTTGACTACAGTACTACTATAGTACTGCAGCAGGAAATTTATTTAAAATGGTGCAGGTACACCTCCTCATACAGGAAAGGCTGACTATTTGCCCACAGCCTGAAGTCCTGATAGTGGCAGAGATATGGTCATAGTCCCTAATAATACCAATTTGGAAGACAAAAGTAGAGAGAATATTTTTTTTCTCCTGAAAGGTATACTCTGTTTTATGAACACCCAGAACATATGGCCTGCCTTTTTTTTTTTTTTTGACGCTTTAAAGTGTTTATAAGGAAGGTAACTGAGAAGGTGGGAAGATATCTCAAATTTGAATCTAAGCCTAGCTCTACTCCAGACTATTGTGGACATTATCTGCTAATGTACCTCTTCTGCAATCCACATTTACAACAATGCTGGAAGAGACTGTATGCAACAGGAACAGTGCCTGCACAATTCCCACATTCCAGGTGCAGAGCCCTTCCTTTCCTCCCACCTCTGGAAGCCTTTTTTCTTCCCAAGCACTAAGATGGGGAAGACCTAACAGAAAGCAGGGGCTTCAGTGCCTCCCTATGACCAAGTCTAAGTGGTACAGGTTACAGATGCAGTTGTTCTGGCCCTTTTGAGGAAATTTATAGATTTGCCATTGTCATAAGAGTCCTTAGGGTTTGTTTTAATCATATATAGGAGATGCACATGAACACATGCACTGTCACAGAGAGCTACAGCTTTCTATAAACAGTAGTGAAGAGCCATTTGGGAAGCTCCAGGGTTGGTCAGGAGACAGGGGTGTGGGAGGTGATGGAGAACATGTAAAAGAACTTTCTTCTATTTGCGCAGGAAGAAAAGATGATACAGCATAAGTGGATTTAGGGTTATTATGTTATTATATTTTCAGTGAGCTTTAGGGGGCAGGAGCCTTCTCTGTTATTCTGGTAACTGGACATGCTATTATTATATCACACAAAGACTGACTTTGGATGCTGGGAGCAAAATTAGAAGGATATTGGTAGTATGATAATTATATTAGTTAATTTTGACATGAACAACTTGGGAAGATGGCTGACTATCTCTAAAAACTAGCTCTCTCCAGAAGGTCATGACTGGGTGAAGTGATGCATGCCTGGGTGAGGTGGTCCATGCCTATAAATCAAGTGACTCAAGGGACTGAAGCCGGTGGATTGTAAGTTCAAGGTCAGCCTGAACAAGTTAGTGAGATCCTGGCTCACAGTAAAATTTCAAAAACACATCTAGGGATCTTCTTCAGGTATAGTAGAACAGCTGTAAAATGCTCTTGAGTTAAATCCACAGTAACTTCCTCTTCCCCCAAAATACACACACCCACCCACACACACACACACACACACACACATACACAGTTTAAGAATTTATCCCCTTGATGGTAAGCAAAGCCCCATTGTCAAAGAAGAGAGTCACAACTGTAAAAGGCCTTGGTAACACAAGTACTTTGTATTTCCAGGAAAAAAATAAAAGAAAAGAAAATGACTCTGTAGGTTCTTCTAGAGGCTTGCTCTCTGCTCCCTCAGGCAAGGAAAGGTGTTTGTGATCATTTTTTTTGTTCTTAATGGACCCAATGCAGCCTTGTGAGCGACTGCAGAGCAACAGGACTCTTTGTTTTAATAGAGTGTCTTCCAGTGAGCCATAAATCTTGGCCAGAATTCTGATGCCTTTCAACAATCTCTCCTCTGTCCTTTTATCCTCAATTTCACACCAGGTGATAACTGCCTGGCACAAACTCAGGATGTATGGGACAAGGAAAGAGTACTCAGATACAGAGAAGATGGCAGTGAAAAGGCTTTGAATCTCACTGTAGCTTTTTTTCTCTCGGATGCCATCTTGGAAGGGGAAAGTGAAACACTGCACAGAAAATTCTGGAATGTGCAGGATCAGAAGTCAAAGGTTTTTCTTGGAGATGGCAAGATAATGTCCCAGGTCACCAGCTCCAGCATGGGGTTGCAGATTCTGATGGCCAGAATATTAATTTTTTTTGTGTGTGTGTGTGTGTGCGCGTACATGCAAAAGAATGCAGGTGAAGTCCTCAATGACTCACTATTCATTCTTGGAAAAGAAGAGGTGGAAAGATTACTTACTCAATGGGGTTTCTGCTAAGGAAGAATCTTGCCTATTGTTCAAGTAGGGGCATCTGGCTTGATACTGACAAGTGACCCAAGACTGGTAAGTTTGGGAAGATTGGTAGAACTCTTTGACATAGACTTAGTAGCACCACAATCAGGCCCAAATTAATAATTCTCCTGCCTGAAGGAGATAATATGCTGTGTGTCTCCTTCTCTTGTTTCTTTCCTCCCTTCCTCACTACTGGGAGACAATCATTGTGCTTAAAGCACTGGGAGAAAAAAAAATTAGAAAAATACCAGTTTTTTTTTTCAGCATGTATGATCTACCCTGAGCCTCAGCATGGTAAAACTTAGAGACCAAAGACTTGTTTTTGGTAAGAGCCTTGCCCATCATTATGATGTTTAGTAATCCTATTCCCTACTTGAAAATAAAAGTGCCTCTAGAATGCCCAATGTCCACTGGGTGTAACCACTGCCAGTATGAGTTCTCTGGTGTTGAATAAGGCATAATCTTTTCTTAAAAGCTTTGCCACCTTTTTTACATTTGTATGGGTTTTATCCAGTATGAATTCTCTGGTGTTGAGTAAGGCATGATTTTTGAGTCTGAATTACTGAAACTTTCAGGGGTTAAGTGCACACCTGTTGTGAGAGAGTAATTGAACAGAGGCTACCAAATGAATCCCTCCATCAACAGAGGCATCATCTTAATATTGTGGGATTATTATGGAGGTATTTCTGTGACAGTAAAAGTTAGTGGAGGTATCTGTGCTTTATAGCACTATGGTGATCACTAAGTAACTATAGCTAGTATAATTTTTTTTAAAAAGTTTTTAAATAATGCAATTCAGACTTATGTACACCATAAACTGAGTCTGATGACCACAAAACCTGAGCCTCTTTGTCTTTTTTATTTTTTTAAACTAGGGATCAAACCAAAGTGCTCTTTACCAATAAGACACATCCCCAAATCTTTTTATTTAGAGTTAGGATCTTCCTAAGTTGCTTAGATTCATGTGAAATCCTGAGGCTGGTTTTGAAACTGTGATTCTCCTTCCTTGAACTCCCCTGCTGCTTGGATGAAAAGTGTGTACCAGTGTGCCCAGCTGAAGTTTGAGTCTTCCAGAATCCTGAAAGAACCTGAAGTACTGCAGTAGAAGAGATTTCCTCATACTTTATTAACTGTTAAAAACATCATTCACATGGTAAAGCAACTTGAAGAGCCAAGGATGGGTCCAGGGAAAGATGTAACTTTCTGAGCTTTCACAGTGTGGCTTGGGACATACCTGCCTTTTTCTGGGTGACACAACTGCATCCTTGTAAGTGCTACTGGAAGGATGGACTCATCAGTTCAAATGCTTTTCATTGACACCATTTTTTAACCATTCTTATTTTTTTTCAACTGTAACAAAATTGTTTCAAAAATGTGCAGGGCTGTGGTTTTCTATTAATAGAAAAAAAGCAACTATGTTTCATCAGGTACTGTCCCAGTGTTCTCTAAAACTGATGTCATATATATGCAAGTAGAACCACACTTTGGTACAAAGACACACAGTGCTTCCTCTGGTCTGTCTAGTAAACGCTATAGTATGTTTACGGGTGGGAAAAGGTAGTATGCTTCTTTCTCATTTGTGCAGACCCTCTGAAGGCTCAAAGTCTGAATGGAGGCTCAGGTACCTCAGGGGTCAATGTACAGGCCTCTTGATGTCTATTTAGTGTGAGCATTTATACCCACTACATGTGTGGATTTAACCACAACATGTGTTGCATTTTGCTGTTCTATATCTTTGTTTCTCAGCCACCTGGTTTCAAACTTTTGAACTCTGCATTTGATGTAGAAAGCTAAGATGTATCATGCAGGACATTTTAAAAGCCAGAATGTGATGCCTGAAGTGTGACAAAACCATCTTTAAATGCTTTTTATGGACATGAAATCCTGAGTAAAATTTTTTAATTAACTACAAAGCAAAAGACATTGATTTCTGGTTCAGGGATGCATGCCTTGCATCCAAGTAGCGCAGGAGGCTGAGGCAGGAGAACCACAAGTTCAAATCCAGTCTTAGTAGTAAAAGTGATACCCTAAGCAACTCAGTGAAATTGTGTCTCTAAATAAATACAAAATAGGGCTGGGATGTGGCTTAGTGGATGAGTGCATCTGAATTTAATCCTCGGTATACACCCAAAATAAAATAAAATAAATAAATAAGACATTTACATAGGACTATTCTGTCCAGCTGAGATTATGGGAAAACTATTGATGTGATCATAGACTTCAGGCATAAGATAATTTTATTAATGTGTTGGTTTGGTACAAATAGGCCTTTAAGTCCAAATATTGCTTTTGGAAAAAAAAGATGATTTGAATTCAATCAATACAGAGAAACTGAGGAAATGACTATTGAACCTAAAGAGGTCCACAGAAGGAAAGAAGCCGGAGCATCCAATCATGCTTCCTGCCCACTTCCATGGGCTAATGAATAATGGCCAGTTGGGCAAGGGTTGGAATTTTATGGAGTCAGTGCTGCGGAGCTATCTCTGGGCAATTGTAATTGTTCTTTCTAGTATGAAGTTTCTGGTGACCAATGAGGTTTGATCTTACAGGAAATGACTTTTACAGTCTATGGATTTGTGAGAATTGTTGCAAGTATGAATGACCTGTTTCTTGTTAACACTTGAAGCATACTTAAAATTTGCAACATTCTTAACATTTACATGGTTCTTATCCAGTATAGATATTTGGTGAACAACAATACTTTTCCTAATAGAATAGCTTTGCCACATTCTTTGCATTTGTATGTCTTCTCCCTGGTATGAATTCTCTGGTGTTGAGAAATGTGTGATCTTTGATAAAGAGCTTTGCCACATTCTTTAAACTTCTATGGCTTTTTCCTAATATTAATTCTCTGGTGTCAAATAAGTTATATTTGATTAATCTTTGCCACAATCTCAAATTTGTATGGCTTTTCTCCCATAAGAAGTCTCTGGTGTTGACTAAGAAGTGACCTTCAATTAGAAGCTTTGCTACATTATAGATATTTGTGTGGTTTCTCCCTAGTATCAATTCTCTGGTGTTGAGTAAGGAATGATTTTTGATTAAAAGCTTTGCCACATTCTTTACATTTGTACGGCATTTTTCAACTATGAAGCCTCCGGTGTCGAGTAAGGTGTGATTTTTGATTAAAAGCTTTGTCACTTTTTTTCACATTTGTATGGCCTTTCTCCAGTATGAACTATCTGGTGTCGAGTAAGTTCTGACTTTTGATTAAAAGCTTTGCCACATTTTTTTACATTTCTTTGGCTTTTCTCCAGTATGAACTCTCTGGTGTTCAGTCAGGTGTGATTTTCGATTAAAAGCTTTTTCACATTCTTTACATTTGTATGGCATTTCTCCAGTATGAATTCTCTGGTGTTGAGTAAGGCATGATTTTTGATTAAAAGCTTTGCCACATTTTTCACAATTGTACGGCTTTTCTCCAGTATGAATTCTCTGGTGTTGAGTAAGTTTTGATTTTTGATTAAAAGCTTTGCCACATTCTTCACATTTATATGGCTTTTCTCCAGTATGAATTCTCTGGTGTTGAGTAAGGCATGATTTTTGATTAAAAGCTTTGCCACATTTTTCACAATTGTACGGCTTTTCTCCAGTATGAATTATCTGGTGTTGAGTAAGGCATGATTTTTTATTAAAAGCTTTGCCACATTTTTCACATTTGTATGGCTTTTCTCCAGTATGAATTCTCTGGTGTTGAGTAAGTTTTGATTTTTGATTAAAAGCTTTGCCACATTCTTCACATTTATATGGCTTTTCTCCAGTATGAATTCTCTGGTGTTGAGTAAGGCATGATTTTTGATTAAAAGCTTTGCCACATTCTTCACATTTGTATGGCTTTTCTTCAGTATGAATTCTCTGGTGTTGATTAAGGTTTGATTTTTCATTAAAAGCTTTGCCACATTCTTTACATTTGTATGCCTTTTCTCCAGTATGAATTTTCTGGTGTTGAATAAGGTATGATTTTTTATTAAAATCTTTGCCACATTCTTCACATTTGTATGGCATTTCTCCAGTATGAACTCTCTGGTGTTCAGTCAGGAGTGATTTTCGATTAAAAGCTTTTTCACATTCTTTACATTTGTATGGCTTTTCTCCAGTATGAATTCTCTGGTGTTGAGTAAGGGTTGATTTTTTATTAAAAGCTTTGCCACATTCTTCACACTTGTATGGCTTTTCTCCAGTATGAATTCTCTGGTGTTGAGTAAGGGTTGATTTTTTATTAAAAGCTTTGCCACATTCTTCACACTTGTATGGCTTTTCTCCAGTATGAATTCTCTGGTGTTGAGTAAGGCATGATTTTTGATTAAAAGCTTTGCTACATTCTTTACATTTGTATGGCTTTTCCCCAGTATAAATTTTCTGGTGTTCAGGAAGGTGTGATTTTTTATTAAAAGCTTTGACACTTTCTTTACATTTCCAGATTTTCTCTCCAGTATGATTACTATAGTGTTTAAAGAGGTTTGAGCAACACTTAAATACATTTTCACATTTCTTCAATTTGTAAGGTTTATCTCCATTGTAAAGCCTATTTTTTTTAGTAACACTTAGAATTTGAGTAAAATATTTTTCACATTCTTTACTTATGGAGGATTTATCACTGCTCTGATAAAGAATTGAGGAATTTTTAAATGCTTTTACAATTTTTTTTAACTTGTAGAGCTTCCCACCAATATTAATTCTCTGGAGTTCAGAAATTCTTATAGTTTTATTAAAAATGATTTCACATACCTTATAGCTGTAATTTGTCTCTTGATTATAACAGCTTGGATAAATAATTTTTGGGTATGGATTAAAAACTTTTTCACTTTTCTCATTGAAAAGCTCTTTTGAACGATCACATGGGTGATTTCTAGGATTTAAAAAAAAGAAGAAAATTTTAATGACTTTCACAGAATTTACATTGTTTTACACCAAATCTATTATGCTGCGAATTACCTAGGGTAGAGTCTATCTACATGTCCTAAAAGATTTATCATAAATATAGGTCTCTCTGAGTATCACTGAGGGTGTTTTTAAAATTCTTTCTACTTTTAAATTAAGCAATATAAAGTAAGTACAAATACCCCCACATTCATTATAATTTCATGCATTGCCACAAGGAGAAACTGTTCATCATTTTTGTAAAGTAACAGTCAGACTACTAAAACTCAGAAATTTCTTCTTCTTCTTCTTTTTCTTCTATCTTGTCTAAAGAAATATTTGTGTATATTTACTCAATGGTGGATTTTAAATTATTCCAGTGACTAAATAAAGCATGAAATAGACTCCATTGCAAATTTTTCATTTTTTAGAGGAACGGTATAATTACAAATGCTGTTCAAATATACTTAAAAGCACACAGGTCCTCAAATGTGACTTCCATATGTGTTCTTGTCTCTCTCCAGCTTAGCCAATGCCCCACATCCCTACAGTTCCACCTTTCCTCCAAAACATTATTGTCTAGTTTTAATTTGTGGGGAATCCTGCAGGCACTGGGACATATTATTGCCCTGATGTGCCATAGCATTCTTCATTAAGCCAAAGAGCAAACTTCATCTGAGCTGGGCTGCTCAACTTTCCAGCAAAAATATCTATCACTGAGGGTGTTTTTAAAATTCTTTCTATGTAACTAGCTCACTGAAAGAAGTTAGAGAATACTTTTGATTTGTTGAAAACATATTCCTTGAGATGCACAGATAAGTAGTCCTAGGGCCTCAGAAAAATCAAATGGCAACAGGATTTAGTTCATTAGGGACATGTATAGGATCCAGGAAGTCTCTGTTTCTCACACTTGGAAAGTTTTTCTCATTTCACCCAAAATCACAAAAATGCATAGATCTTTTGGAATACTCACTTGGAGTTTGGTCAAAATCCCTTTTGATATGAAAGATGAAGCAGTACATGTCAGATGGAGCAGCTGAAAGATATCTATAAACTGTGCATGAAATTAAAAAAAAAAAGGCATGGAAGCCTTTAGGGAAAAAAGTCTGGTATCTGGGAACTCACAGTTGAAATCCAGCTGGTTTGAGACTATCCAGTACATGTTATATACTACCTAGTTTTGTCTCAATTAAGCATGGCACTGGAGATGGTATCATCCATTGGAGCCCTATAGCCACTTAGCATCACAGAGATGGGTAAGACATGTCAGAATGCCAATCAACCTGTCTCAAGAAAGACTCTTCCTGTTGAAATGTTATTCCTACTTTGATGCACACTCCCTTAAATAAAGAACAGGAAAAATTATCTAGCAGAACTTATGTGGTCTAGAGAATCTATAAGATGTTTTACCGCTTTTAACATAAGTTCTTGCCTGGTCTTATATTCCTTTACTAATTATTTCAGATATTCATTTTTTTTCCAGAGGGCTCATCACCTTCCAAAAAAAATTACTCAGGTGGGATGCTTGATGTCCCATGAAATGGAGTAATTATGCTAACTTATGAGCCATAAATACATTGGTAACTACACAAAGACTGCTTCAGTTTGAAATAAAATTATAAATAAATATTTACAAGCACCTTTGACTCAAACTATCAAGTTTCAGGGAGAAGGTTCTACAAAAGTGGGCTTCTGCAATGGTAGACAGAATCATGAAATGAAAAAGACAGTATAGATCTTTTTTTTTTTTTTTTTTTCTTACAGAGGAGAAGTTTAATGGTAAGCCATTCCTCATTCAAAGGTTGTCTTAAATCACCACTGTGGCTGCTTTACTTTTCTCAAAGGGTTATACAATTATTAGCTTAAGCCCTTCATTGTTCTTCATTTGCCCCACACCATCCCTATTACTTCTATCTCAGGCTTGCTTTATACCTCTTAGCAAGATCCCAGAAAGGCGTCAGAAGCCTTTCACAATTCTCACAAGACCCTCATGTCTACTTTTGGGGTGTGATTCCTGCAAGACATTTGGGCTGTGGGTGTGATTCCTGCAAGCCATTTGGGCTGTGGGCTTTCTGGGAGACTGTGCTAAAAGTTCCTGGGACTTTCCTGTGTTTGGATTGTCATACATGACAGATGAGCTGTATGATTATTTGATGTGTTTTAGAAAGATTCAACTGCTTCTTTTTTTTTTGCTTAATTATTATTGCATTTAAAAGCAATACCTACCAAACTTTTACTGTAAATACATTTAATTACTGAATTGTTCTTTTCAACAGAAATGTCTTACTAAGGCTTGTTTCAGCATTTCCTTAATCTGCATGTATTTCTTTTAAGTAGAAATAGTATGCATGTGTTTAAATTAGACAATTTGCCTATACTGTGTAGAAAATCTCTTTTTATTACTTTATAAAAAAGACAGATTAGAATGCTGCAACTTTAAATTAATGATCTGTACACTTTTCGCTAACCTGCACTTATGTAGAGATTATTAAAAGTTTTAAAAACATAACTGACTATAAGCATTTTATAACTTTTTGAGTTTTTTTTTTTTCATTAAAATGCCTATTTCTATTCTAATCCTAGTTCTAAAGCTGAGCAAACTGGTTGAGTCTTTATTATCCTAAAGGTATTTTTAAGATAACAGCTTCATAATGCCCTGTAAACATTGTGTAAATGGAATTTGATACATGTTTTTGCAATTTAAAATATTATGTATTGCAAGTGGTTTTACAAAAAATACTGAGTAGTAAAACTTTTACAATTACAATAGTGTAATTTAAAGTTTTAATGAAAGAAAAACTGAATGGCACTAGATGAGCAGTCAGTCTTCTGAGATTTTTGTAATAATATAACCTGATGAACTTGTAATTTTTTGAATAAATAATTTTCATGGTTTTTTTTCCATTCATTAAGACAAATTCTGAACTTCCCTCTTTCAATTTCTTGTTTAAAACCAAGTATTAACTGTCCTGCTTTCCATACCTTTGCAAAAAATATTGTATTTCTTGCTCTCCTGAAAATTCTTGGTTTTGATTAGAAGACATACCTAAAAAAAAAAAAAAATAGGAAGTTATTTCACTTACTATGGTGAATAACTCTGCAATTGTATAAAACTTTATCAAATTGGGGGGGGGAATAGCCACAGAACAGTATGATTCAAGGTGATTATTACTCAAGAAATACATAGAATTTACTACAACATGATGACAAAAGCTTTGAGAATTTTGAAAATTATCTTAAGAAATTATAGCACCACAGATGAGGACAAAATGCAAACTGACTAATATTACTACAACAATGTCAAATCATAGCCCTTCACTTCAACATATTCAGAATCCACCAATGACTCAAATGTTTCAGGAAATGAATATCTCTTATTTGTTTATTTATATTTTTATCTTTGGGGGGATTATTTCATAAGAGAACACAGGGGTATTCTATCACCAAACTAGATCCACAGGCATTTCTATATTTCCATATCTATATCTATATACTTTTTCTTAAAGACAGTTTATGAAAAAGATGCTGAAATTTATTTTAAACTGCCATTCCACTGTCTCAGCTTTCCAGTTATATGGAATTAAATTTATATACCATTGCACATCACCTTTTTTATTTACGTTGTAACTTCCAAATATTTTCCAAAATGACTATAATGATCTAATTGAACAGATTTTGAATAAAAATATCCCAATGAAAATAATAGCTCACACAATAAAAAGTATAATCAACTCAAGCAAACAAACAATGTAATACTAGTAATTGAGAGTTCAAAAATTGATGTTGTTAATTATCTAAGTAATGCCAGAAAACCACCTTAAATGTATTTAATAAAGTAAATATCAATGTAGAAAATTGAAAAAAAATTAGGAAAAAATAGCAACAGAAAAATTAGAAATTATATACTAAAAATATTCTTTTAAAAACAATGTCTCAGGCTGGGGACACAGCTCACATGTTTGAATTCTTGCCTCACATGTAAAGGATGGGCTTAATCCCCAGCACCACACACACACACAGTCTCATAAATTAGAAATTTGAGGAAGAAAATATATCAAAGGCTAGAATTAGTTAAAATACACAGGTACTGCTGGAAGATGTGGTACATGACTGTAATCCCAGTATCTGGGGAGACTGATGCAGGAGCACCATAAGTTCAAAGACAGACTCAGCAATGGTGAGGCACTAAGCACCTCAGTGAGATCCTATGTACTTTTATATAATTCCAAAGTAATGATAAAATAAACATTGAAGGTAATAAAATAAAATAATCACCATAAAATCTATGAAATACAAATTAAGGCAGTTTTTTTATAGTAGAAAATTTATAAAAAATCAACAAAATTTGAAATCTACAGAAATAAGTTCTTTCTCATCAGGAATTTAAGTAGAAATAAACTAATTTGTAAAAAACTAAACAGAAAACAATGTGATTAACAATATTAAACCTAAAAATATATTAACTATGTCAGATGCAAATCTACATAATGTTTTCTTAAGGTATAAGGTCACAAAAGTCTAAAAACAAAAAGATATAACAAATAGTACATTCAAAATTGCAAAGGTGATAATAATTATATAAATGAGAGACAAAGTACAATATCATATAAAGATAAATATGACTAATCACTGGAATATAATCATAGTTGAAATATTTGTAACTCCAATCATATTTTTTATATATAGAAAGTAATGACAGAAAAAAATTCAACAGCATAAAAAGCTGTACACAGTAATAGTAGGATACATCAATCCCCAGTTGATGTAAATAAAAAAAATCATTGCATTAGTACTCAGGGAATGAAAAAACTTCAAAAAGCATTAAAAACTAATTAGGTCTACAGAGGCAATCTTCTTTATAGTGTATGGAATATTGTTCCAAAGAGATCAGGTTAAAAATACAAAACAAATGTTAAATATATTAAAATATTGAAGTTGCTTTGTAACATAAAATAATAAGTTGGAAAGCAAAAGTGAAAGTGATATTCAAAATTTATGAATATGAGTTTAAAGCCAAATTCAGCAATTAAGCAAGGCCCTAAGCAACTTACCTAGGCACTGTCACAAAATAAAATATAAAAACAGCTGCCAGCTAGGCACAGTAATATACACCTGTAATTCAAGCAGCTTGGGAGACTGAAACAGCAGGATTGTGAGTTCAAAGCCAGCCTCATAAACAGCAAGGTGCTAAGCAAATCAAGGAGACCATGATTCTATGTAAAATTAAAAAAATGGGGCTTTAGATGTAGCTCAGTGAACAAGTGCCCCTGAGGTCAATCCCCAGTACCCTTCCCCCAAAAGAGCTGTTGATGTGGCTCAGTGGTTAAGCACCTGTTCTAAAAAAAAGTGCCAGTAGCACCCCAAAAAATCTAAGAAGACTATGTAATACCAAACAATCAATATTATTTTTGTGTAAACAAAATAAGTTACTTGAACAATTCTTTAGAATATTCTTGGTACATCAATAACTACACATACTAAAAACATTTAAATAGTAATTCCTGATATAAAATAATAAAAGCTACAATATTCAATGGAATGAGGTTAAATGAGAAAGCCATGGGTAATAAAATTGAAAGTATATCAATTAGCCCTCAACTTGATGGTCAAATCAAAATATATTTACAGACCTATTCTCATTAAACAACATTCAAAATAGACCAATGTGGCAAGTAAATCAAATATCATTTCAAATGACTACATGAAGGCAATTTGGAATGAAAATGTTAGAAATCTTTTCAAAAGATAATAAACTATATAATATCTACAATGATCAACATTCAGGAGAGTATGTTAAGTGAAAATAGTAATTCACCCCCCCAAAAAAAAACAGGTAATTCTACTTCTAAGAGATATCTACTGTAGACAAATATAAAGACCAAAAGGAATGGCATTAGGGATGAAAAAGTAAGGAAAAGGAGAACTTGTTTGAAGAAAAAATGTGATACAAATTTTCTAGAAAAAAAATGTTACAAAAAAATTTGAATGAACAGAACTGACCAGTAAATTTAAGATATATAAGATAATACATTCAGCAAAGATATACAGTTTTGACCACAATTACATATTTGACAAATATATAAAAGATAAAAGAATTGTAAACATCTTTATGGTACATTTAAAAAGCTAATGTCTTACTCCTAGACAAAAGAACAGATTTATATATGTAGAGATGATGAATATGCCATTAATTCTAGCTACTTGGAAGGCTGAAACATGGAAATACAATTCCAACTTTTGCCACTTAGCAAGAGTCTATTTCAAACTAAAAGTCAAAAGGGGGTGATGATGTAGCTCAATATTACAAGAACCTCTGTGTTCAATCTGCTGTGTGTGTATGTGTGTATGTGTGTGTGTATGTATGTATGTATGTATGTATGTATGTGTATGTATGTATATGTGTGTGTGTGTGTGTGTGTGTGTGTATATATATATATATATATATATATATATATATATATATATAGCAAACGTTAGATACATTACATGATTAAGCACAGAAGCAGAGTAAATAATCAAGGCAATATACAATCATCTATAAAACAGGGGTAATATTTGTACTTGTAAGTAAAAGCATAGAAAACTTGATTGAAAATTGGCATATGGGTCACATGCAGTTTAATTTTACCTAATGTTGTCCTAAAGTGACAAGTCATGATAATTTCTATTCAATTATTACATATAGATATAAAAACAAAAACAGTATCACTAATGTGAGAAAACATAATGAACAACACTGAAGCTCTCTAAAGAGTGAGAGTCAAAAAAAGACACAAGAATTAGAGAAATGTTACCTACAATATTATGAATAATTGTATTACAATAGAAATCTTTCTTTTAATTTTTGTAGCTATAGATGGATAGAATGCATTTATTTCATCCATTTATTTTTATGTAGTTTTAAAGATAAAACACAATGCCTCACATGTGTGAGGCAAGCCCTCTGCCACTAAACTACAGCCCCAGCCCTGAAAATTCTTTAAACCACATTGATCAGCTATACTTACAGAACCACTAGGAGCAGGTATTGTGAAATACTGCTATTCATTACATGGCAGAAAAACTTTACAGAATACTCAATATAAGCATTCATATAAAGTTCTGATGAGAAAAATTTGAATGAATAAATATTTAAATTATATTAAAGAAACTCTCCTGTAATATTAATATCTTACAATGGTTTGCCTAGAAATATTTGGAAATGAGCAGATTTTCTAGGGAGCCTCCAAATGCAAATAAATGTCAGGTTATGCATATCCTCACAGTCATTGTGGAATAATTTGTAGGGGTGACAAGACTTTGTTTCCCTGCCTTAGAATGCCCTGCAATTTTCCCTAGGAACTAATCAAGTAATTAAATACATGTACAATGTAAAGCTGCTATGGCAGTGCTCTGCTTGAAAAGGCTCTGCACTAGAGTATTATCAGCCTGAAACATAATCTCTGGCACACAACTCCTTGGAATAAAGAAACTCTCTTTTTAGACAAGCACAATGGTTCGCTGAGCCTAAACCTGTTCATAAAACAGTAAGTTTATACAATGGACTTTCTTGAGAGCTACACAAAACTCCTAACACTGCACATTGCAACTTAGTATATACCTGATAAATAAGCTGCATAATGTTGCTAAGTTTGTAATCTGCCTAGTAATAAAGTGAACAGTATGTACTAGTGATGCCAATGACCTAAATTAACCTGTTGATATAAATAAAGCTTGGCAGTTTGGCCTCTCTGTCACTATGCCACATTTCCTGTCACTTATCTGTGTCTTCTTTTGATTTTCTTTTTTTTAAAAAAAGAGAGAGAGAGTGGGAGAGAGAGTGGGGGGGGAGGGAGGGAGGGAGGGAGGGAGGGAGAGAGATTGAGAGAGAGAGAGAATTTTAATATTTATTTTTTTTTCAGTGGACACAACATCTTTGTTTGTATGTGGTGCTGAGGATCGAACCCAGGATGCATGCCTGCCAGGAAACCAAGCTACCACTTGAGCCACATACCCAGCCCCTCTTCTTTTGATTTTCCTACAATATTTTGTTAATTGAAATGTAGGGAGATCACTGAAGAACAAGAAGGAGCTTAAATAATTGATATGCATGGTAAACAGAGAGTATGAAATGCTCTTTAATGATTGCAACTGAAACAAACCTAGGCTTGAAAAAATATTTTCTGTCAGATTTTAGCTTATCAATTAACATTTTTAAATGTGAATTCCTCTTTAATTTTGGACCTCTTATCTGTATTTTTTGCTTCATTAATTTCTACCCAGTTTGATATGTCTACTGTCACTTTTCTCTTCAAATCCCAAGGTTATTTCATTGGAGACCAAGTGGTGACCCAAGATTACTTAGAGACATCAATATTTTTTTTGATGGAATATGTCACATTTTGTTATTTTCTTGGTAACTAAAGAAGTCTTTTTAATGTTACCCTCATTAGGAAAAAAAGAAAGAGAAAATATCCTATAAAAGTCTACAAAATTATTTTCTTAAACATTTTTTTTCTAGACAAAAACACTAAAATACTTTGAAACCATTTTCATTCTCTACATTGTAATCACTACTTAGAAAAGATAAGTTACACCTAAAAAGAAAAAAAAATCTTTAACATTTTCTTTTCTACATAAACAAATGCCCAATCTTTGTACTAAAAACAAGAAACAAACTTTTTAATGCAGAATAGAAGCTACCATAACATACTCTATAAAGTTAAAAAATAAATATTGGTTTTTAATTAAAAATTCTGAATGAAATTTAGGCTCACCAATAAAGAGTAGGTTTTTACAGATCTCTAACATCACATCTCCATATAAAGTCTGCTGAGAAGGGTCCAGGAATTTCC
Source organism: Spermophilus citellus (assembly GCF_964194105.1). NCBI lineage: Eukaryota > Metazoa > Chordata > Mammalia > Rodentia > Sciuridae > Spermophilus > Spermophilus citellus. Next base: position 1,794,561 of record NW_027672722.1, on the reverse strand, counting down.
ATTACTCTTCCGAAAATTCAATGACCACATCCCTTAATGTCAATGGTTCCTGAAATAAAAATGAAGAAATACATAACACATAAACCATATGATTAATGACATAGTATTTAATTTCATATAAATTTTAATGAGAGTTAAATGAGGTGGCTTTCACATATGGTAGTGATGTCAACCATTCAATAAGATACATTTTTTGTGGTGCCTGGGACTGAACCCAAGGGTTTTTGCATGAAAGGCAAACACTCTACCAAGTAAGCTATATCCCCAGCCCCAATAATTCATTTTAAGCAGTAAAATTGGTGGATATTTTTTTTTTATAATGAAACCCAGGGAGCAGCACATGTGAAGCAAAACACTGAACCAAAAAATTGGGAAAAAATCCAACATAATTCCAAAGGATAAATAATAGTTGCAATTAGTTATTGAATATTCAAAAGAAGCACAACCAAACAAAGCAATGATACTTGAGATATGCATAACAAAATTATAAGTAATAACAATACTCAAATGATGGTGGTTACCTTAGTGTGTAGAAGACATAAGAGATCACTAAAGACACACCAAAACTTTCAACAGTCCACATAATTATTTGAATGTTTATCTCCAAAGTTGTCTATCTTCTCATTATTTAAATATACCATAAATCTATACTGTATTTTAAAAATTACTTTTACAACATCACAATTCACTTCTAAAACAAAAGAATAAAATTTTTAATTATCAAACTATTACAAAACACTTAGGTACTTGGGTCAACTTGAATCACATGGCACAAAGTTATAACAAAAAATAAAAATAAAAAAAGCAAATTAAGTGAATAGACTATTAATCTTTCAGTTCATAAGGAAACTGACATATCAGGTGTAACATTCCCAGATTTGTAAAACCACTCTCACTGTGAAACTGTATCCTCACTTGGCTCATTTCAAAGTAGAAATTGAGAGAATACTAAGCAGTTAAGAAAAAAATTCTGAAAGGCTCTTGCACCCTAAATGCCTCTCTGACAGCTTGGAAATACTCCTTTTACCAGGGTCTCAGTTATCAGTAGTGAACAAACACATACATGAAATTAGTATAACATTCTGATCTGTGATGTCTTTCTTCTGATTCAGCATTATTATGATTTTTTTTTAATTTAGAGATTTAATCCAGGGGCACTCTACCCCTGAAATGCATTTCAAGAAGTTTTGATTTTTTTTTTATTGTGATAAATGGGCTTACAATGTTGCTTAGGGTCTCTGAATTACTGAGTCTTGAATCATATTTACTTTTATCCTACCTCATTTTTCCACATCACTATAATTACAAGTTTGTGCCACCTTTCCTGACTCTGCAACCACTTTTGATACCAAATGTGCAAACTTGCACAACAACCAATATTTCAACAACTAGTAGTCCAATAATTCAGTTCTGATACCATCTAGTACAGATCCCACAAGTTTGGTGTTTGCTACTATCAAATTTTACTAACTTAGGCTCCAGTTTCAAGCCCTAGAATAGAACAATATTCATATTTATAATTAATTTCCTATAAATTAGGGGTCTCTACATTTACTCACTCAAGTTACTTATTCTGATAAAAAAAAAGAACACTTATGTATACCAGCTTGTTATAAATTATATAAATCTGGAAGTTGACAATTGAAACCTTGCATAGAATCTAAAAAAAAAAAAATGTCAGAGGAAAATGGGACACTATATAGGCCATTTGAGGAAATAAGTGGTTGAAGATATTACCTCCAATTTTTATGTTCTGCCATAGAAGAGCCCCTTTCCCAATAAGATTTAGAAGATCCTCACTATTTTAAATATGCTGATTCAGATACTCATTCTGAATATTCCCATTGTTTTACATAAAATAATATTTAATTGAACACTTTTACATTCAGGGATAAGAACAAAATATTTGTTAAAAAAACAGGTTGGTATTCTTTAGATAATTCCCTTTATATGAAACTCTAAGAATACTAAGCCATCTCATGGCAGCCCAAACCAACATACACACAATTTTATTAAAACTCCTAAGTATTCATTGGCTTCAGGGAAAAGGATACTTCATTTGGAATTTTGATTTTTTTTTTTTTTTGGTACGGGGTATTCTACAACTAAGATATATTCTAGACCTTTTATTTTTATTTTTTTTTGAGACAGTCTCTCACTAAGTTGCTACACTAAGCTTCAGCTTTGATCTTTCTTCCTCAACCTCCAGGTTGTTGTAATTACTGGCATGTCACAATATGCCCAGAAAGATATGAATGCTCTAACTTCCTTTGGTCCATTTTCATTTCACCTTATTTATTTGCTATTTCTTCTAAAAAGAAATCCTTGACAGCCTAAGATTTTGGATGCATCCATATCTTATATTTGATAAATTCGAAGTATTGTAAAATAGATTTAGAAAAACAAAAGATGCTTATTACCTATCTCTGAATTTTTTCCAGTCTGACATTCTAGAAATAGCTCCACAGCAATAAAAATTATAGCCACAGATACAACTAAGATCTCACTTAACCTTCAATGATGTTCTTTTTCAGGCTCACAATATTACCTTAGTTTGAATACAATTTTATTTGAAATTTGCCTCTATCTTTTCTCTTTGGCAACTTTTCTTAATCTTTCAAATATTAGTGATGAATTGCATTTTATAGGAAATAAAAATATTAGACTAAGTGAGACATGCTAAACCAACCATCCTATTTATTTAAATATTTAGTTACCACCCCAAACTTGAGGCATTACATTATGTCTTCCAGCTAGCATATATTGAGTTTTTCCTTGAAGACGTCTGCACAAACACACTAGGTTTTTTGTTTGTTTGTTTGTTTGTTTGTTTTCTAAATCCTTGCTACAGATTATTCTCATTTCAAATTCTGGCCCCTTATACTCAATCTTCCCTACATCAGTAAGAAAAAGGAGGACCAAAATCATATTTCCCTTTCTTTTCAGTTACAGAATCAATAGATCTGAGCAGTAATGTGTTTCTGGGGAGCTGAACCGAACTTTTGGGGAAAATAATATTAATATTCCAAAATATGAATTATTTAGATGAAACCTATAAAGGATATTCCTGTAATCTCTAGAGTATCTAGAGTATCCAGCTAGTCCAACAAGGTGTTCCATTCCCTGACCACAAGCTGCTCTGTAGGAAGAGAGGATTACACACAGGTTAGCATTCTCTAGGTAATTCAACAAATATGGAACCTGTGGACACCTTGGGTCAGCTTCATGTAATTTTTACCCCATAGCCACTCAAAGACATGGCAGATACTGAAGAGACATCACACTCTAAACTTTCTTAATGGGGACCTAAACTTGCTGTCTATGCTTATGAAAGACAAATAAACAAAATTCAAAGATTTTTTTTATTTTAATATCAAGGATTAAACTCAGCAGTGCCTACACACTGAGCATCATTCACCTCCCCTTTATATTTTTTATTCACAATATATTAATTCTCTCACATCAGCCTATTAAAATGCTGAGATTATGAACTTGTATCTTTACACCTGACATTAGGTACAAATAATTTTTAAAGAGTTTCATGTTATAACAACACTTTCCTCTCATGTAAAAGTACAACCACACAAATGCACACACACACACACACACACACACACACACACTCACTTTTTAAAATTCCACACAAAACTAAGATAAAAAAATGAATTAAAACTCCGTGTAATTTGAAATATTCCAGGGAACAATACTTCATAATATATAGTAGAGAAAATATGGCATTTAGGAAAATCATGCTTGCCTACATTGGAATATGCACTTAAAAAAGTGGGTGCCCCCTGATAAGGAAAGAGAAACTGAAAACTCCTTGGACCACAACTCCTCTCAAATATGAATTATTTATGAGTCAAAATTCTCATGTCCTTGTATTTAATAACCACTCTGAAGGGGTGTAGGTAAGAAAGTACAGAGCTGGTTTCAGGCCAGACAGAGGTCACCATTCAGAGGACAAAAAGTAGATTCCTGACTGTCAATCCCATTCTTAGGGACAGATGTGGCAGTATATTGAGCTCTATCAAATTTAGACTAGGGTGAAAAGATTACAAAGGTGACCTCAGGAAAGTGCAGGTTCTCACAATTAGTTATGAATACTTTTATTAACCCCTTTTGTTTTTATTTTATAATGCCCAGCCCTGAATTCTTCTTATTTTTAAATACTCTAGACCCTGAAAGTCAGAAGGAAAGGGCCCAATACAGAGCCACCCAGGCATCCAAAAACCTGGAGATGGATCAAGAGATTTGCCTGAGACAGAGATGAATTGTTTCCCAGATTTTGAAGCCTTACCTCTTTTCTTTGGTTTTTCCTCTGATTCAATAATTATCACCTCAATCATTTTTATTTTATATTTTTGTACCTGAATAGAAAAATACCATGCTTAGACCCCTGTGCCAGAGAGTGTAAGGTGAGTAATTTCAATTCAGGCTGTAGGACCCCAAAATAACAAAACATTAATTATATTCCTTCTCAGACAGAGATTTCTATGTGCAAGAATACCTGGCCATAAAAGGGGACATAAGTATTTAATGTTGAATATAATTTTATATCAATTATCAACGACAGTAATACCAATGACAGATTCACAAATGCAAATAATAGAGTGAGAATTACTTTACATTTTTGGATTTCATAACCTTCATACTCTGGCTAAATAAGGCTTTTTGTTTGTTTGTTTGGTTGGTTTTGTTCCAGAGATAGACCCCAGGGATGCATTACTGAGGAACATCTCCAGTTCTTTTCAATTTTTTTTTTTTTGCCAGAATCTCACTAAGTCTTTGAGGCTGTCCCTAAGCTTATGATTAACTTTCTTTAGTATCCTGATTCACCAGCATTACAGGTATGCAACAACACATCCAGCTCATGTTCAGAAATTTTGAAGCAACTAGATTTTAGAAAAAGTAGACATTCTTCTACAGCTTCATAGTTGGAAGAAATAAAATGATAAGTATATGTGTAATTGAACTTTTAGAGTTTGTAAGGAAAACAAATAAATAATTATAAGAATGTATAAATAAATTCCTATAAAATCTTATAACTTATAGGTTATTACAAATAATTGGTAATTTATAATAATTTAAGTTATAAAATAATTAAACATTACATTATATAATAAAATCATGCTTATAATTTCTAAGTAATTTTTAAAATATTTTTAACACAAATATCCATAATTTTATCATTCCAATATAGAAACAATGAAAATTGTTAGTTTACTACTTGTATTTTTTATTAATTTTTCAAATCTCACACTTGTTTCTACTTCTAATACTTCTCAATGAAGATCAACCACATTCCTAGAACTCATTAGCACATGTGGCAAATGGCTGTCACATCACAAGTGTATATCTGATATGCTGTGATTCTCTGGACTGCAGATAATTGAATGACTAAAACCCTCCTTTCTTATCAGAGGTGAGAAAATATGTCTTCCTTAACAATATTTCTCCTTTAAACCAAATGAGAAAGAAATGGTATTTTTAGACCCAGGAGTGTGCTATAAGGTGAGAGTTGCCTAAGGCAGGCCATTCTTCCAAACTGAAAACTGTTAAGGTCAGTAGCCTTTTCATATATTAGACAGAAAACAAAGGATGATGCAAATCCAAGGAAAAGTGTCCTCATGTCTTCATATCTGTCTACACCTTGAAACTGAAATTTATTTGTGAACAAAAAGATCAATTTTTTGTTTGTTTTGCCATTTGGCCTTCATCCTAGTGATCCAGCTATGGTTGTCTGGTTTATATTTGTTGCAGATTATGCTCTGAGTTAAAGTACTAATAAAATTTTCATGTCTACATGAATGATTTTCAAACCCATTTTCATCATCATATATCTAGTTTGACAAATATGTGAGTCATCACATAATTTTATGTAGATGTCACATACATGTGTTATTTTGCATTCATACATGTATAAAAATATGTAGAGTTTGAGAAAATAAAAATATACAAAAGGACATAAAAGACTTTATCATACACATCATTGTGTACATGATAAAACTCATCATTACCAACATGTAAAATTTCCCCTAAATCTACAATATCACTTCATTAAAATATTAGCATATTTTACTTTTAATGAGAGAAGTGACCAGAGGAAAAAATTCTAAAATTCATCTGGAATGTTATATGTTATATATGAAACCAGCAACCCCCAAATTCTGAATTTACAGAAGAACTTAATTTACTATAATAAAAAACAAAATCCATAGATGAATGCATATGTATGTAAAACTTTATGTATACTTAATAGGAATTGAAAGGTCAACATAAATCTAAACACCTCAAGAACAACATCACATGTGAATGGTTGACATGGCCAACCTGAAGAAAGATTGACTTGGGGGTAGAATTCACTGGCATAGTTTGTGTACAATCTGCAAAACACAGGATTACAATAATAGCCCAATGATAAAAGGCATACATTAAGTGAGGGCAATGTTGGGAATATAAATAAGTCGTAGCTCCTGATTCACTTTCCATTAATGAATACATTAAATGGAAATATTATATTTCAAGTTCCTCTTAGGCAAAGTAAAAAAAAAATGAGTAGAAAGATTTATATAAACTGTACAACTTGGAAAATGTCTACCCTTTGATGATCTTAAAAATCTAGGGTAGGCTGGGATCTCAGATCTATGTTCTTGCAAGGGCATCCATGGGCTTAAGACCCTGGGATTGGGGACATAGAAGTTAAATCACAAATAACTTGGTTTTTGCATTTATGGGTGTTCAGCACACAAAAAGCTTCAGTTTTCAGCTTGCCCCTCTAAAAATTCCATGACAGCCAATTTTTCCCAGCAGGAAAATTTTTCTTTATTGACTGATGTAATATCTCAACATCTTCCATTCAATGGAAGAAACTAGTTACCTCACATATAAGAAAACACTCTAGAGAAAGAAAACTAGGAGGCTTAGGCAGAGGACCCCAAATAAAAAGCCATTCCATATGCTCAAGTTCTGGGAATGAAGCTTACTGATCATATGAAAATCTCCCCTAGATCACAAAATATTTGTTTACTATTGATTTGCAAGCATCTAAATGGGCTTCTAAAATCCCAAGCAGAAGTTCAGATAAGGGACTATAAAGCACATATATTTGTTAATTCCCAGAAAAGGTTTCCACACACTCTCTCTGTGGATACTTGACAAACTGGACTCCACAATCTTCACTGACTTATTTGATAAACAAGTCAAATAGTGGACAATTGTATACTGAACACAGGTGTTAGGGTAGTCACTGTTGCACATGCCTGTAATCCCAGCAGCTTGGAAAGTTGAGGCAGGAGGGCCTTGAGTTCAATGCCCAGACTCAGAAAAAGTGAGGCACTAAGCAACTCAGTTAGATGCTATCTCTAAATAAAATACAAAATAGGGCTGGGGATGTGCCTCTGAGTTAAATCCCAAGTGCCGAACCCCCCAAAAAGAGAATAGTTTTGACAATAATCTTATACCAAACAAAGAGTCAAGAAACTATGGATATGGAAAAAAAGAAAACCTTTGTACTCTGTTGGTGAAAATGTAAGTTTAAAAAGGTCATTTGTGAAAATAATGTAACTCCTTGAACTATTTAAAACAGAAATAACATATAACATGGTTAAATTAATTCTGGATATAAATTCAAGGAGTTAAAATGAGTAAGTAAAAGAAATGACTGCATGCCCATTATCATGTAGCAGTATTGCCAATAGTCAAAGAAAAAAAAAAGACTTAAGTGAAGGGTGTCTCCGGAGATTTATTTCACGTGCAGGGCATCCAACTACTCTCCAGATAATCTCCACACAATATTTCAGAGTGCTTCTCCCTTTCCAGTGTACAGATATGGTCTCAACCATGCACAGTAACTATTGCCTGGCTTTCAGGGTGACTTGCATTTTCCCAATAGATTTTTTTATTATCTAGGTGGAAGCAGAACCTCAGTCTCCTGCACACTGTGAAGAAAGCCTAGAAATGAATCTGAAAGAATGACAAGTTCCAGAAACTTAAACTCGATCAGATAGTGTAAGTCATAGCTTTTGTACTTATCATATGTTGGATTAAACAATTATCATCCATGAGCACCTGATTGGAAACTGCTGCTCTCCTGGTCTGAATCCACTGAGCCTACTATCTAATAACAGTAGATGGCAACAACTCCAGGAATGAATGAGGCCAGAATGAGTCAAGATAGGCATGTTCTTGTGTGCATTTACTTCATTTTTTAAAGGTGATTATAGTTGAGTACAGACAGCAGCTTTTTTAAAAGGCAAGTTTATCCAAAAGTTATGGAGTCTAGCCTGGCAATAGGATATTTACATTAAGCCTTTTATATAGGATAATATCAATGTATGAATTAAATGCATACTTATTGTTAATATTGTTAATTACTGAAAACTATATAATGGGCAATATTTTTTTTATTAAAGTCTCTTGATCTAATTTCTAAAAAGACAGTTAGAGCTCTCAACTGGGAAGCACTCCCCTAATCTCCAACTACAAATAATATGTTAGGCATAGGTGTAGATTTAACTATTTTAGTATATAAAATTTAAAAAAGACATAGTTGAAATTTATTTTAATCACAAAACTGAATATATCTAGAGTATTCTTATTATGAGACAAATATAAAATTACTAATAAAGAATATATATGTATTTAGAACTCCATCCTCACAACTTCCTCAATTTTAATGCTCTAGCACAACTTAATTCATAATGATCATGTTTCATTTTAAGAATATGGCTTCCCTGTCCTTGGGGAGTCAAAGGGCCTGGACCCCTGCATTCCATACAAGAGATATGAAAACACACTTTCTAATAAATGCTTTTCCACAAAACCAAACAGCAGTAGTGGCACTTCCCTCAGAAAGAGAAGGAAGACCAAAAGACAAGGCATAAAAGATAATGATTTTTTTTTCTATTTGATGCTGGACACAGACTCATTCCCATTTCAGATGTCTGATAGCATAACAGAGAGTTCCAAGAGTTGGATGTCTCATTTTGATATATCTTTTCACAGCCTTGACTCTAAAACTTAAATATATTAAAGACAAACATCTTATTTTGTAACTTAGCCTTTGACCTAATGCCTACCTAGGCTGTGATATTGTTTCCTCAGTTTGTATGAGGTATTCTGACAGTTTTTGCATCAATCTGATGTATACATGTCTGCATAAGCTAATAGCACCTCAATAATGGTCCAGACTTAACTTAGGGAAAAAGGAAAACAGTACCAATAAGGCAACTGCTGTTTTCCACAGAATTTTCTCCAAGTATGTGACAGAATCTTGGTTTCCAATTATAAATGGTGACTGATTCACTCTAAAGCTTATTAGATTTTGATTGGGCTGCTTTATTAATTCAAGCTGGGCTTATCTGAGTTTTTCTGGTAGAAAAAGTTAGCTGATGGCTGGTGAACTTCAGAGGGAAGCTATCATCCTCACAAGCAGCACCTTGACTCTCTGCTTTGATAATTCCTCCACTAATGTAGGCTTGTTATTTTGGACACAACAGGATTTGAAAAGTAAAATCAAAAGAAATCAAGATCTTCTGAGTGTAGGTACTATACTATTCACTTTCATCTTTACTGGTTCCTATGAGCCACAATAAATAAAAAATGAAAATAACAGTGGTGCCTGAACATAATACAAGTGTCTCAGGAGACTGTGGCAGGTAAATTCTTAAAAACATTTAAACTGAGCCTCAGCAATGTTGAGAAACTAAAAAACTCAGAGAGACCCTGTCTATAATAAAATACAAAATAGGGCTGGGGATGTGGCTCAGTAGCCAAGTTCCACTAACATCAATTCCCAGTACTTCACCCCCACTCTAATAAAAAAAAAAGAAAGAAAAAAAAAAGAAATAAATATTAGATAGACTTAAAAATAGATTCTGCATTTTAACAGGTGAAGATGAAAAACACAATACATAGTTTATAAAGGCAGAAAATAAGGAAGAATTGCTTATATCAAGCACTCTATATCATTCAGCCCTATTTTATACATGAATCTTATATAATGGTTTGAAGGAAAAAAATGTGTTTGTATATCCACAGCTATTAAGCAGACCAGGTAGAATTCAGAATCAACTATGCATGACTCCAAATCCCAAAGATTTCCACTAAACCACATACTACATGCAAATTTGCTTACTCTCTGAGGTTTTGGACAGAGACATACCAAAAAGAGCAGGATCTGTATCCATATTGTGTACATCACCAGTGGGGATAATATACTCAAGAGTGTTCTTCTGAGCCTTCTAAAAAGAACTTGGAATAATTTTGAGTAATGGCTGATGTCTCAATTTAAAAAAAATCAGTAATCAACAATATATTCTTAATTTTTTACCATGTGAGAAATATGAAAATGCTACAATGCATCCAACACGCATGGCATTAAAATATTCTATGGAAATTTTAGAGAAAGAATACACCATCTGTCCCAAAAGTGCTAAAAATGAAAATTTAAAAACCCATGAAAGAGTGTAGAAGAACACAGCACTTTTAAACAAGATACCACAGAATACACCAGAATTCCCTGATGAGATTATTATCTGTGCCTTTCTATATGAGAACATAAAGCTACATGGAACTTGTGTCAATACAAAAGGATTTCAAATAGACATAATTGGGAAATGCATTCCATGATTATGATACATATGCATTGATAGAGCACTATTTTAAATTTAATTGCAAAAATTATTTTAAATATAATAAGAGAAATCCATATATGAGTTAGAGTAAAAAAAATATATATAAATGAACAGAAAACAAATAATAATTTAAATAAAAATCAATTCTAAGAGAAACCTGAGGTACGTAAACCCCCCTCTGTCACAAGAGTAATCCCTGATATACAGATAAAAATTCAGTTCCAGCTATTAACTAAAGAGGCCACATTTATCCTAAAGTTTTCTGATTATTAACACTTCTGTTAGTGAGAATGATTTTCAATAATGCAAGTTAACAATATTTCATCTTTATAAAATACAAAAACTAACAAAACATGGTGGCACATATCTAAAATTCCAGTGGCTCAAGAGGTAGAGGTAGAAAAATAATAAATTCAAAGATAGCATCAGCAAGTTAGTGAGGCTCTAAGCAACTTTTAGGGGTTCTGTCTCTAAATAAATATGAAAAGGTATGGGGATGTGGATTAGTGGTGAAGTGCCTCTGGTTCAATCCAAGGTTAAAAAAAAAAAGGTTTTGTTTTCTTTTTTTTTCTAAAAATGTTCTGCTTCAATTTTTTTCACTAGTTGTTCCTGTTAATGTCTCATAAAATTAAGTAAAAAAGTTCTGTCATTACATATTATATCTTACTGACATTGACATATCCTATTACCTTAATCATTATAATTATTTGAATATTCAGGTAGTATATACACAAATAAGATTGAACAACACAACAATGGAAGAAAACTAGAAGTCTATAAGTAAACTCCATAACTCTGGTCAATTTAATTTTGACAATTGTGTCAGAAAAATTAAATGGAGAATAAGTAGTCTCTTCTTTAATGTAGATTGATAAAAATGCATGTTTATGTTTTAAGTAATGTTATTGGATTTTACATGAGATTATGTACAATATTTAACATAAAATATGTTTTACACTAGAATATAAGAATTAAAACTATTAAAAAATAAGAAGAAAACAATTACATATTTATAAATCAGATTCAGCTGTGGAATCTTCATTATGCTTCCAAAGTAAAAATAAGAAATAAGAAATTGGACTTGAAAGAACTGCTGTACAAAAAATAACCTCACCATGAAAGTGAAGACATAATTATCAAGTTTTCCATTTTGTTTTCAAAGAACTATCTTTTCCAAGTTTTTAGACTTGGCTAGAGGGCAGTCATTCCTCCTTATTGAGAGGCTGATTGAGCCCAGAGCCCAAATAATTACCTTTTTAGGCTCTCATACTCCAGTGACAAAATGCACCCTTCATAATTACCCAACAATAAGGGACTAAACCATTGAAAAAAATGTTATACATCCCAGAGACCCCAAAATTTTTAAGCTGTTAAGTCAATGATAATTCCTAAAATCTAGATGACTTCATAGTACATAGTATATAGTACAGAACTACTACCACATTTCTAATATGTCTTTGTTATACCTTTGAATGAACAACTATGTGTTTATTTTTGACATTATTCTTTTGTTCCTTTTGCCTATCCAAAGCAACTGTTTTATATTATGTAAACAAAAATTATAAATATTTGCAAAAATACCCTAAAATAAAACAATATGGAAAAAAATGTAAATATGCAGAATATTGAAAATTCCATGCCTCTCTGATACAAAAGTAAAATTACATTGATGGTTTCTTGGTAAAATAAAGAATTACTAGATGAAGAAGCATTTATTTCTGAAATATACCAAAAGTAACTGGAAATGTATTGAGACTGTCATTCATATAGGAATATTTATCACTGAACTATACATAAGAACCAATATGTAAAATCAATGCAAGGTAAATAGATAAATGGAAACATGTAAATCCTCACAGTAGACTGTTACTCAGGAATATTATATTTGTGTTGCTAGAAATTGAACTCTGGGCCTCACACAGGCTAGGAAAGCACTCTACCTCTGAGTTACTATCCCAGCCATATTGAGCAAGTATGATTCATGAGAGCACTAAATGTTACAATGAATGTGTACATGGAAACCTTTAGCTAATTGAAAGTAAGCAGAGAAACTGTAATGTGATTTACAATTAATATTATATTTAATTTTTTGCACAAGTAAATTCATGAATCCAAAACACATAAGTCATTGCCTAGAGCTATGTGAAAAAAAAAAAAAAAAGGAAAAACTGCTACTGGGCACTAATTTCTTTTCATCTAAAATAGTTTCTGAAACTAAATGCTGGGGATGGTAAACATGTGAATATACTAAATGATAAAGAATTACACCCTGAAAATATTTATTAAGTTAATTTTAAGTTCACATGTGCTTTCTAGGAATGAAAAGATAAATAATTTATGGAATTCATAAAGCAGCCAAAATTAAAGCCTGTAAAATAGGGAAATAAAAATGTAACTTATTACTGTTAAAAAAAAGCACTGAGTTTTCATTATGAGATCCACTTATATTTATGTGAATGTACTGTGACTTTTTTAATTTTCATTGTTACTTTATAATTTGTAATAAGTATATAAGAAAACTATGTCTATACATCAACCACTATTGTAAAGTTGTCAAGTTTTTAATATTCTTATATGAATTAATATTCATTTTTTGTGAGTGTGTGTGTGTATGCACCAATGGAGATCAAATCCAAGATCTAGCACAAGCATGGCAGGTGTTTGACTGTTTTGCCACAACCCATGTAAAAATGTATATTTTTAATCTTGGTTGTCTCTCTCTCTCTCTCTCTCTCTCTCTCTCTCTCTCTCTCTCTCTGTCTCTCTCTCTCTCTCTCTCTCCCCCTTTCTTTCTTTCTTTCTTTCTTTCTTTCTTTCTTTCTTTCTTTCTTTCTCTCTCTCTCTCTCTCTCTCTCTCTCTTAGCCCCTCATTCTCTTTCTCTCTGTTTTGTATTTTTGGACACAGATGGCACCCTGGAGTCATTTACCACTGAACTACATCCCTAGTCCTTTTGAATTTTTTGGCAGAGAGTTTTTCTAAGTGTATTAGACTAGCCTCTAATTTATAATCCTCCTGCCTCAGCCCTCAGTCCTGGGATTACAGGCATGTCTTGCTATATCTGCCTATTTATCTCTTTATGAAAAGATATCTAATGCCAATTTTCAACTGTATTATATATATTTCTTATTGCAAAAGTGAACATTTATTATGTTCTAATTAACATTCTGCTAATACTATATTGATTGTTGTTGCTGTTTTATGAGTGAATAAAAATTTCACATGATTAACTAGAATCTTCTAATACTTCACATATATGCTTTCTTGTATTGCCTATTTATTTTATGTAGATTATAAACTTGATCTCCCTGCTGATTAGTGTGCTCAGTCTCACACAATCCTCAGTTCTCTGGGCTCCTCAGGCTCCTCATTCCTGCTTTTGCTCTAGTTCAGTGTCGGCAATCTCTCTTACCTATGCTCTTGCATATGTCATGGGTCTTACTCTAACATAGCAAGGAACAAGTCTGCATTAAAACAAAACAAAACAAAAAAAAACTCATCTATAACTAATAGCCATGTTTTCAGACAGAAGAAACTATGCATAGGGACACTGATTTATGAAAAAGGAGTCACAAGGCATTTACTAAAAGACAAAATGAAAGCTGACAAATAAGATCCTGAGCATAAAGTTTCCTGACATGTTATTTACACATAAATTATATGAGTAATTCACAAAGATGCAAATTACACAATTTATCATACATTGGTAAAACTGTCAATTTTGGAGGCCGAGGCCAGAGGATTACAAATACAAAGCCAACTAAACAAGGTCATTCTATTTCCAATTGTCCTCTCTTAAAATCTAATAACTGTAGGGGGCAGTGGAACATTACTGTAATCACAGAAATGATAAAGGTTGAGTCAGGAGGATTGCAACTTGGAGTCCAACTTCAACAACTTAGTGAGGTCCTATGCAACATAGAGAGACCATGTCTTAAAAATGAAAATTCTCAGGCTGTGACTCATTTGTAAAGTGTCAATGGGGTCAATCCCCAAAACCCTTAAAATGACTAATATCTGAAATTTACTAAAAATGAATTAATTATCTAATAGTTCTTTGAATTACAAAATTAGCACTTAGGTGAAACAAATATGGCCTACAAGTTTATTAGCCTCTACTTTAATTTCTATTTGAAGGAGATAACTAAAAGTTGCAAATCAAAGGAACATGATATATATTGTAAATAACTGATGAACTGTAATCTCCTGAGACCAGGACATACACATTACTTTTAGTTCATTATCCAGTTTCATAAAGCCTAATTATAATAGTATGGGTTTAATAACCAGTTTTATTAACAAATATTAATTTAGTAATAAAATAAAAAAAAAAAACAAATGTGAAGTATGTATCTTGTTGTGGATGGACTTTTAATTTTTATTTATTTAAGTATATGTGATGCTTATAATTGAGCCCAGTACCTCAAACTTGCTCAGCAAGCACCAGGAATGATGGTGTACATCTATAATTTTAGTAAGTTGTGATGGTGAGACCAACCAAATAAGTACAAGATTCCTTGTTATGATGGTGAACATCTGCAATACCAGTAGCTCAGAAGAAAAAAGCAGGTAATTCTCAAGGTTAAAAGCAACCTCAGAAATTTAACCAAAAAAAAAAAGTTTTTCAAGTAACTCAGTGGTTAAGTTCCTCTACGTTTAATTCCTGATACTAATGAAAGTACAAAACTAATTGGGCAACTAAGGAAGAGACGATTTTGCTCAATTATAGAGCACTGCTAGATTTGATCCCCAGTACAAATAACAACAAAAATAAAAAGAATAAAATAAAGAAACATACATTTATTTAAGTCAATTCCACAGTAAAATTAAAAATTAATTAATTAATTAATCAGTGCCTTTTGAGGACTGATTTCCATTGGTGAATAACTAATGTGGCACTAAGTACATGCTAGACTAGAAGATACACATCCTGAAACTTTTGGTTGCACTCTGAAAAAAAAAGTGCAAATTAGTAGAATTAAACAAGGATTTTTGTACCCAGCCAAATGTATGTGTGTGGGTGATAAAAAAAAAATGTTAAACACTTCAGTCTGAAGATACTCTCTATTTTTTACATATTTTTCTTTAGAAACCTCAAAATATGTGTCAAACAATATAAAGAAGAATACTAAGAATGCTTACCTCATAGTGAGAGGATTTTTTTGATTTTGTTTTTATTTTTCAGGTTAGAGTTTTTGAGGAACTAGGGACATATATTCTAAATATGCAGTTTTATATGTTGCTTTCAATATCCATTAAGAAAGTAGAAAATGTGTATTTCTATTGCCTTTTATACTTTTGTTTGTACCTTTACGTGTCTATTTTCTTGAGCTACTTTTCTGGACCAGCAATTATAAATAGTTGAAATTTTTTTCCTGTTCACTAGTTCTGCTGGGCTAACCTTTCATGAATATCTTCATGCTGTCATGCTAAAGGTCTCTCAAAATATTATATTTTAATGAATGTACACTGAGTGAATTATGAGCTGTTTTTAATGGACACATTGTGGTAACATATTAATTACTAAAACAACTCACAATCACCTATGAAGTAGTCACACTACTATTTTCTTTATAGGCTTATCAGATGTGATGATAACCTGAATAAATAAAATTAAATATTTATTTTTTGAATGAAAATAAATTTTGTCATTGGCCTACTCATCATAAAATGACAAATTTGAGTACAAACAGTAAAAAGTGTGTCTGAAACTAGCTACATTGGGGTCATATAAGATTGAAGAAATATGAGCTTATTCATTTTTAGTTACTACATAGCTACAAAAATTTTAAATGTTGTAAAACACTGTCAATAACATGACATTAACATGATATATATTTAATTTAGTAAGTACAGCAGAAAAATTATAGAGAAACATTACCCCCCCAAAAAAAATTGCTACCACAATAATAGTTGCATAATGAATGGAAATATATTTCTGTAAGTGCAACATAGTTGTATTTGCAAGTTTAAAATGACATCAAATTAAGACATGCAAGATCTAGCTGGGTAAGGTGGCTTAAGCCTAGAATCCCAGTAGCTCTGGAGACTGAGGATGGAGGATTTCAACTTCAAAGCTATCCTCGGCAACAAGGCACTAAGCAAATCTGTGAGGCCCTGCCACTGAATCAAATACAAAATAGGTCTGTGTATGAGGCTCAGTACTCCAGTAGCCCTGAGTTTAGTTTCTAGTTATCCCCACCACCAATCAGAGACTTTGATGAGAAACCAATATCAATGAGGTAGAAAAGAAGAGAATGGGACCATAAAATTGATCAAACTACATTCACTTGATGAAACAAATGATAGGAAACTAGCAAAAAAATTGACCAAATTTAAATTGAGTAGGTTAAAAAGCTGGAAATAAAACAGCCAATCTCCAAAATATAAAACTAGAATGATCAGAGTATATATATAACAGTAGAAAACCTCCTTTTGTGAAAATCAGTTTTTTTTTAGTTCCAAATAATAAAATGAGTCCTTATTAGGTTCATAAGAAAATAATAGTCAAGGCAGAAGTTATCAGAAGTAACTAAAAGCAAAGAGAACATGTGAGTATCTAACATGAAGAGAATGGTTTAGCAAAGAACACCAATAAGTAATATCACAAAGAAACAGGTATTTCTCTCTCTCTCTCTCTCTCTCTCTCTCTCTCTCTCTCTCTCTCTCTCTCTGTGTGTGCTAGGGGATTGAACCCAGGGCCTTATGCATGCAAGGCAAGCACTCTACCAACTGAGCTATATCCTCAGCACTGGAAACTAGTATTGAAAAATGAATCACAAATAAACTTACGTACTATTCAGAAATTTAACGTTGCTTTATCAACCTGTTTCTTATACTCAGAAAAGGCAGGGAAGTTTCAATCATTTTATAACAACTTTGTTCAATGTTCTCTTAATTCCTACTTAATTCTGATCACATTATTATTGTGGAAATTTGAATACATAGATTTAATTTTCAGTAATTTCTGATTTTTAATATGGCTAAAAAGATTAAGTCACTTATTGGAATGAAATAACCAGAAATTATTTCTTACAATTATGGATTATTTAAATACAAGATTTTCACAGTGTGAATAACTGTGAGTATATAAATTTTTATCAAATTGATGAAATAGCCATACTTCCTATAAAAGTCTAAGAGAAAATTATTACTTGCATTTTCTCAAATCTTATAGCTTCTAGTGTTCTTTAGCTTGTGACCACAAATACTTCTCTTCTGAGTTGGTGGAATACAAAAGATAGATAAGCCTTCTCACAGGGAAGATGATAGGAAAACAGCAGGGAATTACCCTCAATTCCCACAGGGTCTGAGAACCATATTATATGATATGGAAGACCCTCCTATAGACTGACTATTCCAAACATTGTTTGCAAAGATAGAAAAAAAGTCAGTTCATTGAACAAAGTGAGTGAAGTGGGTTTGTGCCTCTGCAGATGAGAATAAGTTGTAAAAAAGCAACAAAAGTGAGTTCAGGACTGGTCATTACAAGACTTAGCTGACAAAATCCTGAAAACAAAAGAAAAAAAAATTCAGAAAGCACTTTACCCACCTAAGCTTATTTGAGAGAATCAAATTCAGATGAACAGCAGAGGAAAGAGGCATACCCAAAGTGATATAACAGTATCTATTATTATTAAATTTTTATTATTATTCCCCACAATTATAGAGTTCTGTATCACCTCAATTACTACTTTCTTCATCGTTCAGGTGTTATCATTACCTTGTACATACAACTCATGTACACTGAATTTACCCTTGCATTTATGAGCTTATGATTTATCTTTTTCTCTGTATAACTGTATATGTATGTGTATATTTTTATCTAACATTTCCAGGATTCTGCCATTAAAATTTCTTTGGTACCACCTCCATGAAATGCATTTTTGTCACTTCAGTTCAGTACATCTAAATGTTCTATTCCAGGTAGTTGAGAAAGATGGGGCTATTGCAAGGTCTTTCTTATTTCACTAATTATCCACTAGAATTAAAGATCAACCTTGGTGCCTCCAGAGGATTTAATTCTCATTCACCTTTCTTATACATAGTGTTTTATTTTTTATTCAAGCAGCAATAACTGTATTTAAAAGGTGAGTAAAAGATTCTGATATGGACATGGTGCTTTAGAGGTCCCCAAATCCCTAGGGTGGTGTTCTGACTCTACCTTACCACTGAAGCATCTTGATTGCATTCCACCTTGGACACCGGTACTATGCTTCCACTGAAAGTGATTCATTAATTATGAATATTGTTCTTTTTCTGCTCTCAATACTCTTGGAAATGTTGGGATTCATGATAGGTTTAGAATCATAATTTTCAACACAATTATCATAGACTCATTTGATAACAAGAGACCACACATATCTAAGAAGAAGAAGAGAAAGAAGACAATTTATCAATCCTAAAAAGGTAACAGAATAAACTCTGGGAAAAAAAAAATAGTAGTCATCTAATAAATTTGTTTCAAAAAATATTTTATATGGTAATATATTACTGCATTAGAAAAGAGTGATATAAATGCAATTTCAATTATTAGAGTTATGACGGATTATTTTAAAGAGAGTATCAAAAGCTGTGTGCAGTGGTGCATGCCTGTAATTCTGGAGTCTTCTGAGGTTATGGGTGAAAGATCACAAGTTCAAAGCCAGCCATCCTCAGCAACTTAGTGAGGCTCTAAGAAACTCCACAAAACCCTTTTTTTATATAAAATACTTTATAAAGGGCTGAGGATGTTTCTTAGCAGAAAAGCATTCCTGGGTTCAATCTGTAATATGAAAGAGAGAGGGGGGGGCGGTAATCAGTGAAACTTTCAGGGTCAAGGATTTAAACAATTTAAAAACAATAGTGGGTTTGTTGATGAAAACTCATCTATATTTATTAAATGCTGCATTCAGAAATTAGTATGTTCTCAAACATATACAAGTGAGAGAGGAGTCCTGTTTTAAGGTGTAAATAGGAACAAAGAAAATATTTGACACATCTTTTCATTGACCCAGATGCCCACTTTAGTTTGTGATTGGAATTATGCTCAGGAGATAGATCCATAAGCTGTTTAAAATAATGTTTTTATCAAGTATTTATAAAACAAGATTAAGATCTAATATAAATCAGGCTTGGCAAGGGGGAAATTGTTCAAATAATAAGTATATACATTAACACATAAACCAATATTAGAGAAGTTAACATTTGGGGTATTTATGCCATTATATAATCACTAGTAATGTAAAAACAATGACAAGAAAACGTGAGTAAATAAACAAATAAATAACTGAATGAATGAATGAATAACTAAAAAGTACAAAGATGTAATGTGACTGCAATTGTAAAAGAGAGCTTGTAGCCTTGAAAAAGTGTAAAGGTACTTTCGATATGGTGTTCTACTACTTACTGAGGCATACCTTATGAACTGTCAATTTCACTTCTAGAAGGGAAGAGTTAAAAAGAGAACCCACACAACTGGCTCTCTCACTTGGGAATAGTGCAACAGTTACCTTTTTCTTTCTTCCCAAATTTTATTTCTGCTTCCAAGAACACTACCCCTCTAACCTCATGATGCCATTGTAGACTTGTTGCATCTGAACCCTTCTGCTGTTCAAGATTTTTTTTCATTGATCTTTTTCTCCCTACACCCATATATTCCACAATTTTTAATGTGTTTATTTTCAGTTGTAGTTGAACACAATATCTTTATTTATTTATTTTTATGTGGTGCTGATGATCAAACACAGGGCCCCTTATGTGCTAGGTCAGAAATCTGGAGCTGAGCCCAGCCCCTCCACCAATACTTTAAAAAAAATAATGTCACCTACATACTTAGCATCCACCAGTCTTACATTCTGATCCATCCATTTCCTGCTTTTTGCATGAATAATTTTGAGATTTTTTTCATTCAGACATCAATAATCCAGAGTGCTCAGAATTGGGGGTAAATTTTACAGAATATTAGAGGTCAATTACACAACATTAAAATTTATATAGTGGTTGGGCTGGGGATGTGGCTCAAGCGGTAGCACACTAGCCTGGCATGCGTGCGGCCCAGGTTCGAGCCTCAGCACCACATACCAACAAAGATGTTGTGTCTGCCGAAAACTAAAATAAATATTAAAAAAACATTAAAAAAATTATATAGTGGGATGCACCTAAAGCTGAGGATAAAAAGAAAATCTACAGACTTCACTAGTTAAAATAAAAGGTCTAAAATTCAGAAAAATGAATAATTTTGAAATGACAATTTCATAAAAAGGAGAGTAAAGGGCAGAACATACTAAGCAAAAGCAAAATTTTCACACCACAAAAAATGTACATCTGCAAAGAGTGTCATGTATGCGTGCTTCCAGAAGACAAATTAAATTGAAAGAGATATGATTAATTTGAGATGTAGCAATAAAATATTAATTGTATATAATAGTAATATATATGTACCTGTACCAAATATGCCTCATTTAATAATAGGTATACATTGGAAGAAATGAACTCTAAACTTTTTTAACATTTTTTTTTAATTTATCTTATTTTTTTTTATATGTCATAGTGAATACTGACATCTAGAATTTTGTGTTGCTAAATGTTCAGGCTACATATTATATTTATTTAAAGTATATCACTGAACAACAGATGGATTTCACTGCACATTGTTGTACAATATGAACTTATAGAAATAATTAGGCACCTTATAATATGAAAAAATAGATGTGTGTAAGTAACACAGAACCTTTATTAAGTAAAAGAAAATGAAACAAAACAAAACAAACAACAAAAAACTTGAAATTTAGAGAAAGTTTGCAGTGCTTTGCAGAAATAGAAATATGACATTCTTTCCAAAAAAATCATTGGGACAAGAAATTATTTTGGGGGAAACCTATATTATATGCTTCCTTAATACCAGAAGAAACTCATTTTCAGGAGTATTATATACTTCAATATAAAAATAAAATAGAGCTGTGGATGGTATTACACAAATAATCTCAATGACTTGGGAGGTAGAGGCTGAAGAACCAAAAGTTCAAAGAAAGCCTCATCAACACAGGAAGGCCATGAACACCATGAGGAAGTTTCTGTCTCAAAATAAAATATTGAATGGCCTGGGTATATGGCTGTGGCTTAAGGGTATACCACCCCTAGATTCAATAGCACATATATAGCTGTCAAAAGTTACTATAACAAGGAATTTATGCTAGGTCTGGTGGCACATGCCTACAATCCCAAAACTCTGAAGACTGAGGCAGGAGGATTGTGAGTTCAATGCCAGCCACAATAAAAAGAGTCACTAAAAAGCTCAGTGAGACCCTGTCACTACATAATATATAAAATAATCCTGGGAATGTGATTCATTTGTCAGTTACCCCTGCATTCAATCCCCAGCATGAATAAAAGGGATTTATATGGAAAATGTCATAGTACTTGCCTCTAATGCCATCTATTTGGAAGACTAAGGCAGAAAGGTTAAAATTTCAAGGTTAGCTGGGCCACTTGCCAACAACCTGTCTCTATATAAGATTTTTTAAAAATACCTGGGGATGTTGATGAGTGTAATGGCAACTTTGGTTTAAATCTCAAGAACCACAAAACAGAGCAGTTATTTATTTTCAAAAAGTTACATAAATATGTTAAAAAAATATAAATTGGGCAACATTAAGAAATAAACTTTTTTTCATTAAGTGGTACAAAGATGGGCTGGAGTTCTGGATCAGTAGCAGATCACTCACCCGGCACATGTGAGGCCCTTGGTTCCATCCTCAACACCACATAACAATAAATAAATAAGGGTATTATGTCCAGCCACAACTAAATCATAACATAATTTTAAGAAAATGTATAAAGAGAAGTGGGAGAACTCATGAGCTCACATAAAAGTTAAGAATATTTAATAAAAAATGACACTTATGGTAGGAGAAATGTTCAAAAATTAAAACCTCTTAACATCTTAACAAATTATAAAAATGCAAGCTAACATCTGATGCCAAAAAAAAATTACATAGTATTGATGAGGACAAAAAAAACAATTTCTCTTGAATTAGAGAAACTATATAAATTGCTATTATTTTTTGTGTAAAGTGTTTATTTAATATATATGATATTCCTCAAAGAGTAGCAAAGCCTATATAAAATACTGTGTTTCTGATCCTGATAATATGTAGTTATATGATAGCATAAGGCTACAGATATGTTCATCCATGCTGTTGAAACCAGAAAAATAGGTGAAAAGATTTCTGAAAGATTACAATTATGCCAGTGTACATATACATGTAAAAATATTAGTGAAAATTTAAAAATTAATAAATACATTTTTTTTAAAAAAGTGTTAAGGTTCTTCCAAAGCTCAAGATAAAAATGACATATGATCCACTAATAATAATTTTGGGTAGCAAAGCAAGGCTGCACATGCCTATGCTCCAGTGGCTCAGGAGTATAAGAAGGGAGAATCTCAAGTTCAAGACCAGTCTCAGCAACTTGGCAAGGTTGTAACCAAATGAGTGAGATGCTGTCTCAAAAAAGGGGTACAGGTTGGTGTATAGCACAGTGAAAAAGTGCCCATGGGTTAATCTATAGTGACTCAATAACTAAAAATAATAATAATAAATCTGGCTAAAAAGTGCCATACAATCCAGTAATAATATTTCTGGGCATACATCTAAATGAATTGGAAAACTTTTCTCAAAGAAATAACTGCAATTCCATTTTTATTGTAGCTGTATTCACAGTATCTAATAAAAAAATGAAATGCCAGTCAGGCATGGTGGGAAATGCCTCTAATCCCAGGGGCTTGGGAGTTTGAGGCAGAGGATGGAGAGTTCAAAGCAGCCTCAGCAATGGTAAAGCACTAAGCAACTCTTTCCAAAGAAAATGTAAAATAGGGCTGGGGATGAGCCTAAGTCGTGGAGTGCCTCTGAGTTTAATTCCTGGTATTCACCCCCCAAAAAAAATCCTTTTAGATGAAAAGAACATCAAAAATTTCTTCCAGCTTCACAGCATTGAACTACTTCCCTTAGATGCTACACACTTATAGTTCAAACTGATCTCTAGAAGACAAGACTCAGATAATGATATTTTCTAAATAGGCTAAGAGACATTGATATCTGTGGACATCTTAAGTCAGACTGTTCTAAAACTAAGTACTGGACAAATATGGGAGGTTGGAATGAGAACACAACACAGTTAAGTTCTTCAAAGGGGAATCTTAACTCGGACACTATGATATCTGAAACCACAGTTGGAGATAAAATTAGATTCTTTGCTTCACTGATTTCTGGGTTAGTAATTCAATCGAAACAGATATTGAAAAAGTATTAAGGCTACTGGTTAATGTCTATGTAAAACAGGTTAATAAAAATGTATCAGATTAGGGCTAGAGTTTCGGCTCAGTAACAGAATGCTTGCCTAGCATGGGTAAGGCACTGGGTTGGATCCTCAGATCCACATATCAATAAGTAAAATAAAAGTCCATTGATAACTGATTTTTTTTAAATGTACCAGGTTTCTCACATGGCTTTTGATGTTCAGATTCACTATGTACTCTAGCCTTTGTGATTAAACTTCCTTAGAGTTTAAATCAAGTTCAGTCCCATCTTTATTTTCCTCCACACTAGGACACAGATGTTTCCTGGAAATGTTTGGAATGCTTCTACAGGTCATTTTAATAAAGTGGTCTTAAATATATGGAGGGAAAAAACTCAATTAAGGTCCCATTACATTTTTAAAAAGTCTTTAATTGGGACAGTGAGAATGGCCTTAGCCCTGAGCTTAAACAACTCCATTTTAAAAACTCCAGTTTGAAACATGCAGTGGCACCAGGCACACCCACAGAGTCCTCCAGTATGGCCTAAAAAAAAGTTACTTCCCCTTAACTTTATAAACAGAGTGAAATATCTGGCAGGCTATACTTGGCCTGATAAGAGAGACAGACAAGAAAATCAGAGTGGAGACCACAAGACCAGAAGTTTCTGACCCCAGGGTAAATGATGTCATGGAGAAATCCCATGATAGCTAAGAAGAATTGAAAGAGGTTAAAAGCCCCCAAATTTAGTATAAATAATAGAGCTAATGAGCAGGGATTTAGCCAGCAGAAACCAGCATGCACTCAAGCTGAAGAGCCTGATGAGGACCTGACATGCCATCACTTGTCATTTTTCTTCTGATCCTCTGCATGATTTTCTCATCTCTCAAACTCTACCACTTCATCTGGACTGTGGTGAAAGCCACAACTCCTCCATAGGTTCTCTCCTCAACCTGTTGTCCACTCCAAGCCAGGAGAAACCTGCCTTGGTTCTGGACCTGGTCACCATGGTCTGAGTGAGTGTGCATCTGCTGGACTAAAAGCCTAAGGCTTAAGAATTTTGCTCTAAGATTTAAACTTAGTACACAGAGGGAATGTCTGTAACTAGTCTGTCATGATTAAGTTACATTTGCAGTGTCTAAAATTAATCTACACTTCTTAGCAGTAAATTAATCAACCTTTATTTTTTCTTTTGCTATGAATGGATTATCTCTATTACAGTGCCTAGCATTCAGGATTGTTATTTTCTTGAGTAAGAACCTATAGAGTATAATTGCATTGAGCAATTTGAGTGAATAAAGCATTAAAAGGGGCAGAAGCATTTGGACATTTTTTATTTCTCTCCTTGACTGCATATGTCACAATTTTGCCTCTGGCGACTGGGACACATTGACTATATTATTTTATTAAGAAAAAAGTCATTATTTTTAATGTCATCTAATTTTTTCCTGCTTTTTTTCTTATGTGAAAGTCTCACAAGGATAAAGCAAAAACTTTTAAAACTGTCATCCAGTTCTTGGAGAATAAAAATACAAATAAAGCATGCCTTTAAAACAAAATATGGGAAAACATAATTATGTTGAAACAGAAGTTTTGAGATGAAACTAAATTTCCCATTTAACCAATTTTCTCTGGGATCTTGTCTCACAAGTTTTGAAGAATAAAATCTATGGACACTCAGGGAAGGTAGTAGTAAAAAGAATAGGATTTATTTTAGCAAGAAAAAATACAACTCCCAAAATGTGGGAAAGGGCATGTTAACAGAAGAACCCATTTTTTTTGTGTGTGTCAGTTTCGAAGTTTAAATATGGTTTTTGGCAAAGCTTTGGTTAATATCTATTTACAATGAGTATTGAAAAAGGCATTTTTATTACCAACTAGGCTCAATTTTGTCCTTAATGTATCCCATCCCCCTTCCAGTGACTTCCAACTGGGTTCACCCCAAGGAAAAAGAATTTGATTGAAGGTATTCCCATAAGTGAGTTTCAAGTGTTTTTGTTTTAATTTGAATAGGCCTTAATGGTGCTCATTAACATATCTATCCATTAACATTCAGGTGTGGTTAAATAAGATGTCCATGATACAGCTGCCTTTTAATTTTACTATCTATTTTATTTTATTTTTTCTCAATCAGGTTGTGCAAGAAGCCTGCCTTTGAGAATGTGAAGGGAGCTGGGAATTTGGGATTTAATCTCAGACCTATAAATAGCTAAACTGTCAGATAACCATTCTGGATTTGAGATACTTCTTAGTCTACATTTAGAAAGCTCAGGAGGAATGAGGATGTTGAGTTCAAAACCAGTTTGAGCAACTTAGTGAGGTTCTAAGAAACTCAGTGAGACTTTGTCTCTACATAAATATATAGAAAAAGGTTGAGAATGTGGGTCAGTAGATAAACACCCAGGGGAATAATTCATGGTCTAAAGTAAACAAACATATAAACAACAAAAATAAAAACTTAGGAGGAACAAGAACAGGGGTCCCTAAAAAAGCCACAGCATCTCTCACACAGGAACACAACTAATGAAGTTGGGGTCCTCTTCTGATGATTATCCCAGTCTTCACCACACATTCTGGGGACATGCTGAGCTAATGGCACACAGATGCCCACATAGGAATTCAGGAAGGCCCTGAAAACACCATACAATTGCGGAAGAAAAGACTTGAGGTCTAAAATGCTAATCTAAGCTCCACTATACTAGTCAGAGAAAACTAAAGGCTAAGCTGTCAAGGAGAGACCCTCTATCCACCAGAGTCTGGAGACAATTATGAGGAGTTTCCAGCCACCATTGCCAATCCCACTGGCTTCAAACAGCCTCCCTACCCAGTCTCAAAATAAGAACACACACTTACCATTTTCTGGCTTTCAGTATGCTTAGTGTTGTTCCCCATATACATATTTTTTTTTCAGCTTCAGTGTAGCACAGAAACCTGGAAGCAAAGAAATGGATTCAGTGAATGGCAGGCTCCAAAAACAAAAGGAACAGAAAACTGTGGAAGTCTGCCCCCTCATCACTGACTGTTTCTTGATTGGACAGTTCTCACCCAAGAGACAGATTGGAAAGGGCTTCAGGAACTTCCTCCAAATTGAGCCTGGTAGAGATACCACTGGTTACTGGTGACAAGTCTTACTTTTCCACATGTTGAAGTTTGAACATTAGAGAAGCATGCTGAGGGAAGCATATGAAGCAGGGTTTATTTAGAAAAGGGTAACACAGACTTCTCCCACAAGGGAGAAGGGGGCCATAGCCGGTATCTTGGTATCCTAAGAAGCAAGGTGTTCTGCCCTTTTTATATGTCCTAGGCTTCCTTTGTTCTCCTGCCTTTCCTTCCTTATCTTTCTTCTTCCTGAGGACTGCCTAGGCTCTGAAAGGCTTGGTGGGATGGCCTAAAGTTGGGAAATAGGTGGGCTGAAGGGGAAGGGCAAGATGGAGTAGACAAGGACACATTTACAATCTTATAGCTCTCTGTAGGGAGGGGAAAACCTGGGACAGGTTACCTTGGCAACAGGTTGGAGCAGGGGCAGGTTCCTGATAATATCCCTCAGGGGACAGTCTCTAACTATCCAGATTCACTCAAAATTGGCTTCCTAGATTCAACCTGACTCAATTCACCTATCTACACTGAGTGCCTGTCTAATTCAGTAGGCCTACTGTTTGAGTGACAGTAAGTTGCATACAGATCAGAATCAAATAAGGACACAAAGACAGGTTTATGGCTGCTCTGTTTTTGTTGATCAAACCCTTGGGATCTATTGTAAGGGTCCAGCGGAGGATCGGAGAAAGAGACCACACAAGAGACTGGCTCCATGCAATTGGCAAAAGGGGATGTATTAATTCAGCATGCTGAGGTTCCAGGCTCACTCAGGAAGATAGAGCAGCCCAGAGCCCAGAGCAGAGGTCAAGCAGAGCTTAAGTACACTTTTTGGAGAGGGGGGGGGCTTTGCATACATCAGAACAAATCATCATGAGGCACGGGAAAATTGAACAACAACTCTGAGACATGATTAGTAGATTCATTGGCGGGAACAGTCTGGGCAGGGGTGATTGGTCACTCCTAAGCGGGGTAAACATTTAAACTGATTGGTTTTGGGACCTGGATGCTTATGTGCCGAGCTACTTGGAGACCTTAGCTATTAAACAACCAGGGAACCAGGAGAAATATTTCCTGGGCAGTTCAGGTATTGTCCTAACAGCTACAGGGATTACAGGTTCCAGGGATAGCAGAGGAATTTTAACAATACCTGGTCTTTTACTTTTTAGCCCAAGCTTTGCAATTTAGAAGCTTTACAATGCCCAGTCTTTTACACTTTAACTCAAGCTTTGCAGCTTAGAATAAGCTTAGAAAATTTACCTTTACACTACCACATGCAGGGGTGCATGCCTGTAATCCTAGCAACTGGAGAGGCTGAGGCAGGAGGACAGTGAGTTCAAAGCCAGCCTCAGCAATGGCAAGGCACTAAGAACCTCACTGAGATTATGTATCACATTTGTCCTTGGAAAGACCCAGAGAGCACTTCTAGGCACATTACCACCCTGCTAAATTGTTTGTCTACAAATGACAGGAGAGATCTGCTGCGCCAGGTATCACTGACTCAGGCTAGGTGGGGACTTCAACTCATTTGCTATTAGTATTAACTATGTGTTTCCTATTTTCATCATAATTCCTGTGTAGGGCAAAGAAGGCTCTGTTAGTCAAGGGAATGTATGTTGAACAAGTTGTGGCTTTAGAATGAGGGGCTAAGTGTAAATTGTTAAGCTTTTCTCAGGAACCTTGATCTGCAATCTTTTCCCTGTGAATTTCTTAAGAAATAACACTATTGTTTGTATTGTCAGAGATACTAAAATACATCTTAGGGAGGCAATGAGTTTATTAGAAGTGATGTGAAGAAGGAACAGGGTGACACTCTGACAGAAGAAAGTGTGTTCTCTCTGAAAAGAAAATAGCATGACCCTCTTGAAATCCATTTTTTTTTGAAGATCTAAAAAAAGATCCCAAAGTGTCCTGCCCAGGTACACTTCTTGACTTTGGACTGACAGCAGGATAACATCAAACTCTCAAGTATCCTCTGCCATGACAACTTTAGGTTAATTAGGCTCATGTTCACCATTTCTAATTGAATTCTTAAGCATAAACTCTCACAGATTTCATGGTTAGTAAGAATTATTTTTATTTCTCTGAGTTCCGGAATCTGGTCTATAGCAGGGTCACAAAAGTCTTCACTTCAGGGTAATTTAAGTTGATCTTGTAAACATTGTTTTGAAACTGCATTTTTTCTGTAGATAACAGTTTGTTAAGAAATGTAACATATCCTGTGCAGTTAAGCCAGAACTTTCTTGTAAAATAAAGCATGGGGTCAACATGTTGGGCCTATTTATTTATATTACTACATGTTGAAATGTAGTAATATAAATAAATAGATTATTTAGATTAGCTAGTCTACCACTGAGCTACATCAGTGTCACCCTTGTCAGAAATAAGTTTGCATGAAGATGCAAATCTCTCAATCAGGCAAAGGCAGTATCTAATTGACATCACATTCTCGAGCTAAAAATCATAGAACAGGGTTCCTTTCAAATGTGCTATGCCAACTTTTTATTAGATGTAGTTTATTTACTACTTTCACTAATTCCAGAAAATCCCTTTGAAATCACAAATTTTATTTACCTTCCAATTCTCAGAGGGTCATGTTCTTCTCGTGTAGATCCTCAGAACCACATATAAATAAATAAATTAATTAAAGGTATTATGTCCATCTAAAAAAAAAAAAAAAACTAACACCAGAAAACTGGGCACACAGGTGCAAGCCTATAATCCCAGCTGCTCGGGAGACAGAGGCAGTAGAATAATAAGTTCAAGGCCAACATCAGCAACTGAGACCCTGCCCCAAAATAAAAAGGGCTGAAGATGTATTTCAGTGGCAGAACATCCCTGAGTTCAATCCCTGCCACTGCAAAAAAAAAGCAAAAGAAAGTGACAAAAAAAATAACACTTAGGATTTTCTCTCAGGAATTTTTCCACAGATTTCAACAAAGTAAGGTGCCTCAGACATTAGTTTCTCCTAATCCCTCTTTTTTATAATCTTTATTTATTTATTTTTATGTGGTGCTAAGGATTGAACCTAGTGCCTCATATGTGAGGGAAGCACTCTACCACTGAGCTACAGCACACTTCTCTGTGCCTCAATATGGTTATGTCTCAGAGACGAAACAATTTAAATCACAATCTTCAAAGAACCATATTTTATGTATAAAAATTTTTAAATATGGCAAAAGAAATAATTAAATCACATTCAGAGAGTAAATGAGAAAAAGAAGTAATGAAGAAAGAGCAGAAAGATCAATAAATAAACAACAGAAAAAAATAGAGAAAAATAAACTAATTAAATGCTGGTTCTTGGGCTGTGGTATAACTCAGTAGTACAGTGTGTGCTTACCATGTGTAAGGCCCTGGCTTGATCTCAAGTACAAAAACAAAAACAAAAACATAATACCTCATGACTAAATGAGATTTAAGCTAATATTGCAAAGCTGGTTTGCCATTCAAAACACAATGCACATCATTATATTATCAAACAAATAATAACAATCCAATACCAATACTTAGTTCAAAAACAACAACAACAAAAACCTTAGGAATAGAACAGTTTCATTCTAATAAAATAAATAAAAAAAAACCCTACAGTTAACAGCACACATAATAATAAAAAAAAAAAAAGATTGAACGTTTTTCTTTTAATATAAGGAACAAGACAAGGATTACCAATCCCATCATTTCTATCCAACAATATACCAGAGATTCTGCTTAGTTTAATAAGGCAAGAAAAAAAATGACATTCAAGTGAGAAAGGAAGAATTCAAACCATATTTTTAAATGATTAGATTATCTATATAGAAAATCCAATGAAATATACCCCCTAAAAAGCTACTCCTAGAAGGTGAGTTTGGCAAAGCTGCATGATACAAGAGCTAGATACAAAACTGAATTGTTGTTCTATGCTAGTAATGAAAAATTTTATATTGAATTTTTTAAACATACTATAATAACACCAAAAATGTCAAATATTTAAGACAAATTTGAAAGGGATATGCAAGACTTCTACTTTAAAAGATTGCTGAGAGAAAATAAAGAAAATCTAAACAAATGGGAAAAAATAACATGTTCATTTGTTGCAAGACTTAATGATGTTAAGAAGTCAATTCTCTCCAAGTTGATTCATAGATCCAATATCTCAAAATCCCAGCAGGCTGTTTTGTATAAACAGGTAAGCTGATTATAAACTTCCAATGCATATGCAAAGGACCCAGAACAGTCCAAAGAATTTTGCAAAAGAAAAAATATGGAAGAAAAACACTATTACAAAGGTAAACTAATTCAGACAATGTGGTACTGGTATAAAGATAAACAAGCAGATCATGCTACAAAATAGAGGCCAAAATAGACCCATGTACACAGAAAACTGATTTTGGCAATGGGACAAAGGTAATTTAGTAAAGAAACAATGTTCAGTTTTAACAAATGGTGCTAGAACTAAATACCCAAATACAAAAACTTATGAATTTTGACCCCTGCCTTGCACCACATACAGAAATTAACTCAAAATGGGTCATATACCTAAGTATAAAACCTAAAACAATAAACCTCCTCAAGGAAACAGGAGCTAACTTCTGTGACTTGGGGTTAGGCAAAGAGTTATTAGATATGATACCAAAAGTGCATTAAAGAACAATTCGTAAATTGAATTTCATCAAAATTAAGAACATGTGTTCTTTGAAAGACACTGCTAGGGGAATGTAAAACATGTCAGACTGGGACAAAATATCGTAAATCTGATAAAGAATTTGTATCCAGAATATATAAAGAACACTTAAAACTTAATAAATAAAAAAATGAAATATTCCAAAAATAATAGCATTCAAGATTTGATACTTTACCAAGGAATGGCAAATAAGCATGTGAAAATATGCTCAATATCATCATCAGGCAATAGGAAACTGTAAATTAATATCACAATGAGGGGCTGGGGTTGTGACTCACTGGCACAGCACTTGCCTTGCACACATGAGGCACTGAGTTCAATCCTCAGGACTGCATAAAAATAAATATATTAAGATATTGTGTACATCTACAACTAAAAATTAAAAAAAAAACATTTACAATGAGGTAATACTATGCATCTATTAGAGAAATAAAATTTAAAAAGACTACCACAGTAAGTATTTAAGATAGAGACTTGGGGCAACTGATTCCTCATTCACTTCTGGTAGGAATGTAAAAGAAAACAACAGCTGGGGATATGGCTCAAGCGGTAGCGCGCTCACCTGGCATGCGTGCGGCCCGGGTTCGATTCTCAGCACCACATACCAACAAAGATGTTGTGTCCGCCGATAACTAAAAAATAAATATTAAAATTCTCTCTCTCTCTTTCTCTCTCTCCCTCTCTCTCTCTCTCTCAAAAAAAAAAAAAGGAAACAACAACTTGGAAAACAGTTTGGCAGTTTTAAAAATTAAAAATACCGTACCACATGATCTATTCAAATCACTTCTGGGTATTTACCAAATAGAAAAGAGAGCCTAATTTCACACAAAGATCTGGAATAAAGTTGTTCAGATGGATTTAGTTCTAAGAGCCAAATGCTGGAAATACTCAAATGGCTGTCAATGGTGAACAGGTACATACATATAATGGAATATTTTGAGCACTTAAAAGAATAAACTACTGATATAATCAGAAACAGAGACAAATCTCAAAATAATTAAACTGAGTGAAAAAGCCAAAAAAAAAAAAAGAATACATGTGATATAATTCCAATTACATAAAACCCTAGAATAAACAAACTAACCTATAGTGACAGCAGATCAGTAGGTTGGTATGTGCGGGATGGTGGCTTTGATCCTCAGCACAACAAAAAAATAAAATAAAGATGTTGTATCCACCAAAAACTAAAAAATAAATATTAAAAAACTCACTCTCTCTCTTAAAAAGAAAACTAAATTATTATTGTATATAAAAGGTAACAAATTGCAAACTGATCTCCCTGGATTGCACAGTTGTCTGTTTACTGGCTTCAAATGAAGTGTGAATGTTTAGCTACACTACCACTGAATACTTAAAACACTATGTATGCAAGTTGCCCTAAAGCAATTCATTAATTCAAATAAATGTTTACTGTACATGTGCTCTCAGTATGTCACGGTTGAAAGGGCTGGATTTTATGCAGAATGGACAGTACCAAATTACAAAGTTATTCCATGTCCATTTCTCTTTTGGAATAATTTGTAAGGTTTAGCAACACTTAAATCACATGATGAATGAATAGCAATGGAAACAGGCCACAGACAGCCAAGAACAGTGATTCTTCTAATTAAAGGTTAAAATAATAAATTTCAATAATAACATGACTGAAGAACTGTATACTAACAGCTTAGAATTCCAAAATGACAAGTATCTCTCATATCTTAAGTGAACTCAGAACAAAGATTAAAAATTACTTCCACACACAGCAAGTATGGAGTCTGCCAGTTCTAAGTGGTGGTTCTGGCTTAGAAATATAAAAGGATGTGAAAAGACAGACCCCAAATGATTTTTTTTTAAATACCAAAAACAAATAGGAAGTTTTTAAGTAAATTCTCTAACAGCTGGTATCAAAGATAATATTCTGTAACAGCATATTCTTCATTACTGAACTCGGCTAACTGGACCAAGAATGGAAATTATGGGCTGGAGATGTGGCTCAAGTGGTAGAGCGATCGCCTGGCATGCGGGTTTGATCCTCAGCACCACATACAAAACAAAGATGTTGTATCCACTGATAACTAAAAAAAATAAGTCTTAAAATTCTCTCTCTCCCTCTCTTTAAAAAAAATAAGTAAAATAAAATTTTAAAAAAAGAATGGAAATTACTATATCTTATAAAAGATACAAGCTTAATTACTCATCACAAATAAAACCACCCATAGCTATGCCATAATATACAAGACCTTTTACAGCATAGAAAGGGCATCCATTTGAAAACCTTCCACTATCTTTTTCCCTTACAATGATACTACCCTTTAAGGTTGTTTCTCTAAAAGAACACAACATCTGCTCCATTTGTATACAATGAATTGAAGCATTTTCTTCTGTCATGTATAACTGAGTACAACTAATGAATAATTTAAAAAAAGAACCCAGGAACTCATTCAAGGTACCCAAAAATCTATAAAAATCACTTGTCAATAGTAACTGTGGATGGTATGTGCTTCAGATTCTCTTAAAAACTTACTCTTCTAAATTTGTTCAGGTTCTTCAAAACCATCATGTTTTGTGTTCTCAAAGGTACAATTTTGCTAAACAATAAGCTTTTAATGAATTTTGACTGACATGATTTCTCTACACGTGTTTCAAGCATATCATACCCAAATTCATATCTATGTTAAACACCACTAATCCTGAGTGTTCAGTAACCATGGAATCCAGACTATGAGTTCTGCAAGCACAATATCCAAGTATTCTCCTCTTCACTGAGAAGCAATATCAACTAAACAAAAGATGAAGATAACCATAGTATTCAGTATTCATAGTATTCATAATATTCATTGCATCTTCTATTTATTGATTTTTGGAGTTTTACAAATGAAAATGGTTTGCTTTAGGTAAATTGGTGAAAAAAAGCAAAGACATTTAACCACTTATAATTAAAGTTATAAAACGTTACATCTCACCTCTGATACTGTTTGTAATTAAAATTGTGAAATAACACCTGCTACAGCTTGAGTTCCATTGAAGCTAAGAGCCAATTTTTGGTTCCTCTTGACACCTCCACTGTCAATTACTGCCCTCCTGTTGCATTTTACTTTGAAGAAAACCACTGTTTTTTGGAGTAAGATCTACTTGTAACTTCCAACGTGCTAGGCACTGTGCTTACAAGTTTATATGCAGCATCCCCACTCATCTTCACAACAATGCTCTGCTGGAGAATATTATAGACAGGTAAAGTGTCATTGATTTTAAATAACCTGTCCAAGGTCACTGAGCTAATTTCCATTACTAATAGCACAGAGTATATCTTGAACCTTTTATTAAGAAGGCCTCAAATGGGACCACACCTGCCAGAGAATATGGATTCATCTCATCACAAGTACCTCCCATTTAATCTCAGTATAGTTATTTTTCTCTAATTCATCTTAATCTGACCATCTGCCTTTGCATGGAGAAGAAACAACATAGTGGCAGAGCTGGGTGTGTGCTACAATTTATCTTCCAAGTTTTGGCTCTCAGCTAGCCTTTATTGCCATATCTTACAATTTCAGGTAAGATCAAGATCTCTTTATTAAAATTACATCTATGGAATAGCCTTACCAGCAGTGCTATTATTAATTCTGACCATGTTTAAAGTTATTTTAAATATTCAAAACAATTCTGTTCTTAAGTGAAGCATTGTTTATCACATAAGCAAATGATTTGTGTCAAGTTATAACAAATAAGATATATAAATGAGTAATTGTCCTTCATTCCTCCAAACACGACTTTGTATTTCTTTAATGAAAACATAGAATAATGATTTATTTGTGGATCTGAGGATCAAATCCAAGGCCTCACATATGTGAGGCAAGCCACATCCCCAGCCCACAATGTTGGTTTTGAAATGATTCTGTGTGAGTAACAGTGTAGTGACAGCCCTGCCTTCCACTGTCCTTTGACCAAAATTCCTATTTAACTGCTACACACAGATAACATCCAAAAAAGAAGTTTACAGAAACTACATAACTTCTACCCTTTTAGAATTGCTGTAACTATTTTGTTCTCTTTGAAATGCAGAAAGAAATTTAAATTAAGACTTCACTAACATAAGAGCAAGAAGCAGTTAAACAGCATCTACTGTTCTTTGTCAATTAAGAAGATTGTTCAGCCAGGTTGGTTGCACATGCCTGTAATCCCAGTGGCTTGTAAACCTGAAGCAGGAGTATTGCAAGTTCAAATCCAGCCTTAGCAATTTAGTGAAGCTCTAAGCAACTTAATAAAACTCTGTCTCAAGAAAAGAAGAAAAAAGAGTTGGGGATGTGGCTCAGTGCTTGAGCACCCTGGGCTCAATTCCTGGTGTAAAAAAAGAGTCAGAAAATAAAAATAAACAGAGTAAACTGCACTGTATAAAATGAATTTTAATTACTTTTTCTAGAGACTGATAAGGGTACCTCTGAAAATCCATGTTCTTTAATTTGAGCTCTGTAACAGATTTTAAAAGTGATAAAATGTGAGGTTCTAGGACCTTGGTTCAAAAAATTTTCATGTAGTTATTTAACTTCATACACAATTCAGATTCATGATTTTGATCTCATCATTAAAATCTGAAATGTACTGTTTTCCATACTGAGTAGCTTTGTTAAAATTTAGATCACACAAAGTCTCTATTTTATATTTCCTCAAACTCTAACTGAAAGAACAAGCATTAATCTACAATTCAAGCAAAAGTTAATCTGAGTTATTATAAATAAAATATTATAGCAATATATCTTACAGTAATTTCAAAAGCTGAGATGCTATAACTTAATTTTAATTCTTAGAAATGTCTATTACAACTTGCTAAAAGATACTGCTGAATCTGAAAGTTTTTGGCAAAAAAAAAGTAAATTTTTTTTTAAAAGGCTCACATCTACTACAGGGAATAGGAAGATTTGAGACAATAAACACAAATGTTAAAAACACATTGATAGGCTGGGGTTGTGGCTCAGCAATAGAGCACTCCCCTAACATATGAGGCCCTCAGTTCAATCCTCAGCACTGCATGAAAATAAATAAAGTATTGTGTCCAACTACAACTAAAAAATAAACAAATATTTTAAAACTGGTCTTCAATATTTCAGGGTTCTACATGCATGGATTTGACCAACTGCAGATAGAAAATATTTGGGAAAATCATGCTTTTGTTCTGAACATGTACAGACTTCTTGGAGGGTCATTATTCTCTAAGGAATACAACATCACAATTATTTGCACCATATTTATACTATATTAGATACTGTACATAATCTAGAGATGATGAAGAGTACTTGGAACAATGGGTATAAGTTACATGCAAATATTACATCATTTTATATAAGAGTATAACATCTACAGATTTTGGTGTCCACGGGGGGTTCTGAAGCCAATTTCCCACATAAACCAAGGGACAAACAAACATGCAACTCACTATGATATTGTGTTATATGGTAGGGTGGTAGGACAAAAATATTTAGCCTCTAAGTTAATACAACTGTATTTTTTGCCTTACATTTTTAAAAGCAACACAAACCTATCCCAAGTTGAAGAGTAATATTACTAATTTATATAAACACAATTATGTTTTTTTTCTGAAATTGAAATAATAAAAATTATGGCATACCCAAGCTAACAATACTTTGTCTTTACTGAATATAGAGTGGAGATAAAATTAGAACCACAGTCATCTCAAAATTAGGGTAAAAATATCAAAGTTGAATTCCATTCTAGACTGGTATTCCAATAATTATTAAGAGATAGGAATCAGGAGTCAGATTTAAAGATGCCAAAATCTGAAATCTGTAATCATTTTATTTTTAAAGAAGAAATGGAACTACATTAAGTTCTGCTACTCAGAATACACAATCTTGATATCAACTGAATTCTTACTTTTAAGGTGAAATTTCAGTCCTTTCCATTCACAAATAAAGCCTGATTTATTGAGTTCCCTGCTTTGTATTTCTAGAGTTGATAAAAGCACATTTTCTTAGTACAGTATGTATTGTTCCAAGTGTTTTATAAACATCTTCTGTGAGAGTTTACAGGAGTGATCTGAAATCACTTCCAAGATTTCATCCTATGAGTCAGTTATTCTTAAAAGAAAATAGAGTTTCTATGTCTTTATCACTTACATTTCCCTATTTATCACAAGTCTGATTCTAATCTGACTTATACACACACACACACACAAAATCAACAGACAATTACTGTAATTAAATTCTAGGCAGAGCAAAAAGGAAAAAAGAAAACAGGCACATTTTTGTTACTTAGACATTAAAATTACAGGTCCACGCAATAGCTGAACTTTCATAAAAGTCTCTTAGCCAATAAGAATAAATCTCAAGACTTTTCAACCACCTAGCTCTACATGGGGCTCCTAAATCTATATTTCCTGATCAAATAATTCATCCCAGCCTGCTATGCATGAACACCTGTACGTGTTCATTCACAGATGTGCCAAGTACAGTAATGCTAGGCTCTGGAAACTCATAGCAAAGAAAATAACCTGTCCCTAGAGTGGCTTCTATTAGGGAAGTAAGTCAAGTGAATAGTCACAGGAATGTAACATCTGGACAGTCACTTCCCAAACTAAGCTTGTCTAAAGTAAACTCTGTTTACTTCCTGCAATCTAGTCTACTCAATTGTGGACCTTGTTCTTGCACAGAAATGCTGTCATCACAGACTGTCAAGGCCACAAACTTCTGAGGCATTCTCAACCTTCTGCTTTAGATCTTAACAACTGCCCAAGTCAGCTTGAATTACCAAAGAGGAACAGATGGCTCTGCTCCACAATGCTTCTCCAATTCTGGGAATGCTACTGACAATGGCAGGGAGCTCCCAGCAAAACTTCTGCCTGAGCAGGGGGCAAAAATCCCAAACCTAAGAGTGATCTTGGGGGCTGGGGTTGTGGTTCAGTGGTAGAACACATGCCTAGCATGTTTGAGGCACCAGGTTTGATTCTCAGAACCACATAAAAATAAACAAAATAAAGTTAATCAACAACTTAAAAAAATAATATAAGTTTAAAAAAAAGTATGCTCTTGGGATTTTAAAAAGCACAGCTGGGAGGAGACCCTCTTTCCTTCCTCTTGTGGAAGAGCCTGAGGATGGCCCTTGCTCTGTCACTTTTAACCCCAAGGTCCTAAAATCATGCTGACTTCTGTGGCATTCCATTCCTTTGAAACCTTCTTCAGAAGTCTTCCTTCTTTAGTAAGCCTCCTTTTAACTTATGATGGTTGACTGAAGCCAAGCATCCAGACTTGCACCTTTCTAGTCCTCACAACCAGCATCTGTGCTACAATAACAGGAAAAAGCATGTTCCCCACACACACCAAAACTCATCAATAGCTCTCCATTATTAAAGATAGATCTAAATTCCTTAACAGGACTCACCCCACCCTCTATTCACAATCTTCCCTCCAGCCAAACAGCTTTTCCTCCTTGATTCACATTGTAGCTCTGACTACCCAGAACTGCTTGGGTTTGGGCTGGAACTGAGATACATGAATACACCGCACTGAATTAATTAGTAAATAGGAAGTCCCCATTCTTGAAATCCTGAAGAAAACCAAGAAAAATGGCTTTCTTCAGGCCTATTTCTAGGTATCAAAGTCATCACAATGATGTCTAAATATCATTACATTAATATCCATAAATATTGCTGTTACAGATAACTGGTGCCAATGTACACAACACACACAGCAGCAAGTGTCTGAAAGGAAGAATCACAGATTATAACAAAAGGTTCTGATCACCCACACATCTCTGCAGACAGACCACCAGCACTGACTCCCTGTGAGGCTTTCTCACCCAGGCAGTGCCCCTCCTCCTCCACTGGTGCCACTACCCTCTATAGAAATCAGTTGCCTGGTACATGACCTCTTGTTCCTCAAGGACAGGACCATGTTCCCAGCATCCCTGGATCTCCAAACCCAGTCAAGTCCTCAAAATACATGAGGCACCTATAAATGTCTACAGAATAATATGTGCATTCTAAGCTAAGCAGAACACTCAAAGACATTTTCTGATTTT
Organism: Spermophilus citellus; assembly: GCF_964194105.1. Classification (NCBI taxonomy): domain Eukaryota; kingdom Metazoa; phylum Chordata; class Mammalia; order Rodentia; family Sciuridae; genus Spermophilus; species Spermophilus citellus. The sequence continues at coordinate 1,754,884 of NW_027672722.1, read as the reverse complement.
AAAAAAGGGCACTAGATATCAGGTTTGAAAATTTAGGCTTCTCCCATTAAATTTGATAAAAATATTTGAAAACACAAAATATTTTTTAATATCTCTAACCCATGTGTAGTTAACTAAATGACCATTATTTCTGTAGAAAAAAAATGTAATGGGGGCTGGGGATGTGGCTCAAGCAGTAGCGCACTTGTCTGGCATGCGTGCAGCCCAGGTTCGATCCTCAGCACCACATTCAAACAAAGATGTTGTGTTCACCGAAAACTAAAAAAAATATATATGAAAATTCTCTCTCCCCACCCTCCCTCCCTCCCTCTCTCTCTCTCTTAAAAAATTTTAATGGGACATTGAGAAATATGGTCTGTTGTGTTTTTTTTTTCTAAAGAGAGAGAGAGAGAGGAGAGAGAGAGAGAGAATTTTTAATATTTATTTTTTTTTAGTTCTCAGCAGACACAACATCTTTGTTGGTATGTGGTGCTGAGGATCGAACCCGGGCCGCACGCATGCCAGGCGAGCGCGCTACCGCTTGAGCCACATCCCCAGCCCTGTTGTGTTTTTTTTTTTAACTTATAGAAAATTTTAGAGAAACTGCATAAGGAGACAAAAAATTGGTAAATTAGACTCCAACAAAAAAATATACATGCTTCATAAGAAGTGAAAACACTATAGGATAAGAAAAATTTTATACTTCACATATCTGATGAGAGTACATTTGTGTATATCCAGAATACATAAGAACTATTGCAACTGAACAAGAAAAGAACAGCTCAATTTTAAAATTGGCAAAGGATCTGAATAGGCATTTGTCTAACAAAGATAAACAATGGATAACATGCACATGAAAAAATTCAATATCATTAGTTATGAGGGAAATCCAAATCAAATCCACAATGAGATGCCACTTCACACCCATTAGGATGACTACTATGGAAAAATACCATGGCAAAGTGTTGGCAAGGATATGGAGAAATGGAATCTTCAAACATTGCTGATGGAAATGTAAAATGATAGAGTCACTTTATAAAACAGTCTGGCAGATTTACTTATGGCCAATAAATTTCACTCCTAAGTATCTACCCAAAAGAAAACATAAGTCAACTCAAAAACAAAAATATTCACAGTAGCATGATCATAAGAACCACAAAGTGCAAGTCACCCAAATATACATCAACTGATAAATGGATAAACAAACTGCAGTGTATCCATATAATAGAACAGTATTTAGCAATAAAAAAGGAATAAAGTTCTGTTATGTGCTACCTCAAAAACAGGCTAAGAAGCCAGACACAAAGGGCTGAATGATTACATTTATATAACATGTCCAGAACAAGTAAATCCACAAAGAGAGAAAGGAGATTCATTGCTACGTGGAGCAAGAGTGAGTGCAGAGTGATGACCAAAGGGTATGGATCTTCTTTAGAGGTAACAAAAGCATTTCAGAATTAGACAGCAGGATAGGCACACAACTATGTGAGTATACTAAAACTCAGTGAATTGCACTTGTAAGGAGTGACCTTGATGGTAATGTGAATTATATATCAATAAAGTGGTTATTTTTAAAAATGGCTGCACAAAGTCATATAGTAACACGTCTGCAAGAGGCTCTGGTTGAATCACTCTGCCGGTGACAGAATAATCTGTCATAAAAACATACAATCTGTTCAAATGGGGAAATAATCTATGTTCCTACCAATGAATCCCTATTGCAACCAATCATAAAACCAGATCCAAAGTAGAAATAGCAAAGAACAAAAGAGCATGCAATTCACAATTAGCTGGCAGGTTACAGAATGAAACTAACCAAAGACTACAAAAAGAAAAATGTTTATTAGGACTACCCACTTCTTATCAATTACACGGATATAAACAAGTCAAAATCTTTTATACTCATAAGAAAATCTGCCAGCTTCTTTATTAGCACATAGAAAGGAAATACAAGCATTCTCTCCTATAATCAAATTAACATCCCACCTAAGGTCTGCTTGTACTTGGCAGCATGAACCTTTCATTTCAGAGTGCTACTAAATTAAACTAGCCTATGTTGTATTGAACACATTGAGCCAGACACCATGGCATGCTCCTAGACTTTATTAGTTGATGCTGAGGAACATTAAAAATAAAAAGGATAGGGCTGGGGATGTGGCTCAAGCGGTAGCGCGCTCGCCTGGCATGCGTGCGGCCCGGGTTTGATCCTCAGCACCACATACCAACAAAGATGTTGTGTCCCCCGAGAACTAAAAAATTAATATTAAAAAAAATTCTCTCTCTCTCTCTCACTCTCTCTCCTCTCTCACTCTCTCTTTAAAAAAAATAAAAATAAAAAGGATAGTATGAATGAGGGCAGGGGTGGTGAGAGAATAGAGTTATTGTCAGTCTTTTCAACATTTCCATTATCTAGAATACAACAATGGAAACAGTCTAACAACATTCTTCTTCCTTTTTTTTTTTTTTTGTGTGTGTGGAACCTAGGATTGAACCACACATGGTTGTACTACCACTGGGTAACATCCCCACACCTTTTTATTTTAATACAGAGTCTCACCAAGTTCCTGAAGCTGGCCTTATACTATCCATCATCCTGTTGCAGCCTATGAAGTTGCATAGAACTTTCTAAGATTCTAACCAATACTCTTCTCTGTATGCATAAGAAAGCACTAGAACTTAGGGACAGAGAGATCTGAATTCAAGTGTTTGTTTTTCTTTTTTCTTAAACCTGCTAGCTACATGCCTAAGGAAAAATTTCACAATTTTACTGAGTCCTTGTTGTTTTGAGAACAAAATGAAGTAATGCACACAAAGAGCACAGTGCAATGCTCAATCCACAGCCCAGCACAAAAATCCTTGCTGTTCACAACTCTTCACAGCAAATACTCATTTCAGAACTTGTACCAGAGTAGGGGTAATTAACATTGGCCATCCTTCTACCTTGTAAACATCTAAAGATCTATGAAGATTTCACATTGAATGAATAATCTTCCTCCTTCATTTCCCTCCCACATAAGTTTTTTAAAAAGTTATCAATAAAGTCTTTAAAAATATTAAATCACAGCATGACACAATGTATTCATTCACCTAAAATGTATTTAAAAGCACTGAACTGAGAGAGAGAAAGACATGGAAAGAAACACTCTATTAGACAGAAATACCTATTTTGCTGTGCAATAATTGGTAACCTTTCCATAAAGATTGAGCCAATATGATTATAATTTCCAAGTGTCAGTAATCTGTTATTAAGGTAAAAGAAAAAAGAAGTGGGATGGTTTAATCACCATGAAAAAATGTGGGAAGATATCCTTTCTGATTGACAGCAATTAATGTTTGAGTGACAGCTGCTAGAATGTTCAGACTAAAAACATTTGTTATATTTGAACAGACTGAAATATATCTAAAACAAAACACAGGGGGTTTAACATACACAAACAAAACCTGCACCTAAGTGTCCTCTCTAAACAAACCAAAGAAGGAAAAGCTTGTGTGAAATTCCAATTGCACTGCTATAGATAAGATGTGGGGACGGGGATAGTGGTTTTCAGCCATATTCCCATGCTGGATGTCCATTAAAAGACAGCATCTAGACTCTGTAGTAATAGACTTGCTCTGCCTGGCTCCCCACAAATTTGCATTATGTCACACACTGGAAAAAACTTTCAGGGTTAGGAGAGGAAATTTCTCAAGAGGATGGGATGTTCAGAACTTTGGGAGTTTCACGAAGCACTGAGCTCATTATGGACCTTGTGCCAAAAAGCTACTGTTATTCCCTCCCCTTTCTAAAATTCCACTCATAAGACTTTGAGTTAACAGTGCCCCTTGGGGAGATCTGGTCAGTTGTAGAGTCTACAGAAGGAAAAGCTGAGCGGCTCTCATTTACACTGTACACCTGAATGTGGCATCTCTCCTCCTACTGCAGCTCAGTACTACCACCCTGATTGCAAAGCTGTATCATCGCAAAGAGTACAAAGTTTCAAATTCTGCACAGGAAGACTAAACTTCTCTGTCTACCCAAATTTCCAATCAAATGATCACTTACTATGCCAGTCTAAACTAAGCTTTATGCCTAATATAGGAAGAAACTGTTTCAAATGCACAAAATCCAATCCATGTAATATGTAATAAAGTCATTTTTTGGTAGTTGTAGATAAACATAATAGATTGATTGGTTGGTTGATTGATTGACTGTTGTGCTGAGGATCAACCCAGTGCCTCAACATGCCATGCAGGCACTCTACCACTGAGCCATAATCCCAACCCTGTAATAAAGTCTAAATATCTATTTGAATATAGTATAAAAATTTTTAACAAATGCAGCTAACGCTAACAGGAGAAATAAAGGATAAAGCCTTCATTTTAGTTACAACTTCTATTTAATCCCTCACTTTCCAGGAATATTTTTAGTAGGCTTTAGGGCACACAATTAAAGAAATGAACTCATCAGTAAAATAAAAGGCACTGATATAAACAAATTCCTGTACTGCAACAGAAAACAGATTAAAAATCATCGAACTTCAATATTTTAGAAAACAAATAAGATTACATCCTTAGCCACAATAAGATCCCAGAAGGAAAAGTACAGGAAAACCTCATTAATTTGGCCCATTAATGAAGACTCAAAAATTCCAAGTCTGCCTTGATTTAATTTTGGACTATGTATTAAGAAACAATTGCTAGCGGCTAGAGTTGTGGCTCTACCTGGAGAGTACTTGCCTGGCACATGCAGGGCCGTGGGTTCAATACTCAGCATCACATATAAATCAATAAAATAAAGGTATTGTGTCCAACTACAACTAAAAAATGAATATTAAAAAAAGAAACAATTCCTAGGCAAATTAAAGTGCAAATAAAAATTTCTATAGGGTTATTTGATTTTAAAATTTTCACATGCAAATGACTTCTGCAAAAATACTAATTAAAACTAGTTAAATTTATTCTTTAGAACCCTGTATTCCAATAGAAATAAACTGTATAAAATACAGTCTAAGGGCTGGGGATGTGGCTCAAGCGGTAGCGCACTCGCCTGGCATGCATGCGGCCCGGGTTCGATCCTCAGCACCACATACAAACAAAGATGTTGAGTCCGCCGAGAACTAAAAAATAAATATTAAAAATTCTCTCTCTCTCTCCTCTCTCACTCTCTCTTTAAAAAAAAAATACAGACTAAAACACTGCTTAAATCTATTATATCATCAATTTTTCCATCTCTCTGCTTACTTTGGCTGTAAAAAACTGGTTTAGGAGTCAGGAAACTTTCACAGACAGGTGCCAGACAAAAACTTATTCATTCTACATAGTCTGGCAATCTAAATCTCTTGTTTTTATTTTTAAAATTGTGAACCATACAATTATATTTACTTTATTTTGGGGGCATTTACTTTATTTTTATTTTCAAAAAACATATTGTAAAAAATATTTCGATGTCTATACTGGTAAACATAAACAGATCTTAAACAATATCCAGCAGCATACCTAGTTTAAATACTTACTCTGCTCATAAAGAAAAAAAAAAAAAGATTCAAAATGCATGGCTTATGTGATTCTAAAAATTAACTAGAATATAGTCCAAATCAAATTTTGAAACAAAGTACCATCAAATGAAATAGTAGCAAGTGCCATACAGTTATGCACATCTAAATTAAATGAAACTATGTTAGTCCTCTCTAAATTAAAATGTATGGGTATTCATTTTCACATCTTTAACCTAATAATGAATACACATCAACCATTGGGAGATTGAGGCTGGGACAGGAGGATCCTAAGTTCATGGACAGCCTTAGGAACTTAGTGAGACCCTAAGCAACTTAGCAAGACCCTATCAAAATAAAAAATAAATAAACAAACAAAAGGGCTGGAGATGTTTTTCAGTGGTAAAGTGCCCCTAGATTCAATCCCCAGCACCAAAAAAGTAAACAAATAAGTAAATAATGATTTGGATGTTTGTGGATGCCCACCAGGTAGGTAGATATTCAGTGCTGAATAAAAACTGGTGAATAAATCACCAGTTGGACCATATGGTCCCAACCTTGGGGTATTCTGTAGACAATGTTAATTGAAGTGAAAACAAAAGCCCCCTCAGGAAAGGCAATCTAGATATACTTTATATATAGAAGACAGTTTAATGCTGTCTTATTAAGCCAAAGAATAAATAGTAGGTCAATGACAAAGCTGTGAATCTGCTTCATGTGAGGCCATCCTTATATGTAACTCTTATTTGATTGAAATAAAATCTAAAGCAAACACAAAATTAAAAATCATATTTACATCAGGAAGTGATAAAATCTTTTGGACAGTAGAAATACACATAGGTTTACACATGAACACACAATCACATAGTTTACATGACTCTAAAACACTATATTATCAACCAATTATGGAAATAATATTCTGTATGCTATTCAACCATTGGTATCCATGTTTGAAAATTGTTAAGAAATTTATTTTGAAAGGTACTTTAGACTTCCCTTCAGGTGAATGAAACACAAAAGTACTGCTCTTTGCAGAGGAAAACATTTTGTATTCAAAACAATTATAGCTGGCTGATCAAGTTTTCAATTTTTTTAATATTTACTTTTTAGGTGGACACAATATCTTTATTTTATTTTTATGTGGTGCTGAGGATTGAATCCAGTGCTTCATACATGCCAGGCTAGCACACTTCCACACTTCCACATCCCCAACTCTGAAGTTTTCAAATATTAATAATGTGTTAAAATCAAGGCAAACAACCTACAAACAACTCAATATATTTAAATATTTTAATCACATTTAAGCCTAAGAATATATGACACATAAGAATCACAAGTATGGTCTTAAGGAGAGAATTCTCTGTTAATAAAAATACAGAATGAAAGAAATCTTTAAATAACACAAAGTTTCCTTCAATAGTTGAGTACAGTGGACCATACCTGTTATCCAAGAAACTCAAGAGACTGAGGCAGGAGGATCACAAGTTGAAGAACAGCCTCAGAAACTTAGCAAGGCCCTGTCTCAAAATAAAATAAAATAAAATAAAAAGTCCTGGGGATCTAATTTACTGGTGAAGTGCTCCTGGGTTAAATCCCCAGTACCAATTAAAAACATGTTATCTCAAAAATGTACTTTTTCTTACCTATTGGATTAGCAAAGATTAAAAAGATTAACAAAACTTGGTGTGAGGAAGGGTTTTGAAAATAAGATTCTCATGGACATTGAAGATTCTCATGGACATTTTATAGATAACAGCTTAGTCATATTTATCATATTTAATATATATATATATATATATATATATATATATATATATATAATGTTTGACCTGACAGTTATGCCTCTAAGAAGATAAATAAGTATACTATCATCAACATACCATTATTCACAAGAAAGAAAAACAAGTAACAATCTAAATGGTTATCAAAGGAGTAGGCAGATAAAGTATGATGCCTCTAAATGATAGAAAACTAGGAAGCGAGGGCTGGGGTTGTACCTCAGTGGTAAAGCACTTGCCTGGCACCTGTGAAGAATAGGGTTTGATTCTCAGCACCGAATATATAAATAAAGATCTACTGATGAATAAAAAAAATAATAATAATTAAAAAAATAAAACTAGGCAGCCAGTAAAATGATCACCCATGATTATGCACATCAGTTTCAACTCACAAATAGAGATATATAAAACTCATTAAAAATGACCACATAGCTTCATATAGAGAGAAACTGCTGTTTATTTGAAGTCTTCTATATACTTTCATATCCATCAATAAGTTTCCAAAAGTGAGTTAATGGTGGCCATTTCTTTGTGCAAAAATTGAGGGCTTACTTTTGTCATTATGTTGTTTTTATGGGTAGAGATTTTTCTAATTATTATAATAAAAAATCACAACAAACATTTAAGATAAACAAGTGCCTCTAAATCACCAAAATTACTTCAAGTCTTTTCAACTTCCTATTTAAGAGGAAAGAATTCATTGAATGTTGCAAGTAGATGTCATACAGGATCTCCTTCTCAGGACCACACTTTAAAATGACAAGATAATAGAAATTAAAATATTAGAGTCAAAGAGATAGGGAAAGACAAACATCATCATTCAGACAGCCCATATTATTGGCATCCACCTTACCACCCACAGGTTCTATGAACTCAAACGCTCCTAAAAAAATATCCCTTTTACAACTTAAGGAAGCAAAATAAAAAATAATAACAATTAAAGAATTTTTAAAATGTAAAATCATAAAACATCACAGTGAAAATAGTTAATTATTTTCCTGTCTTACATTCTTTCTTAGCACCTTTATTAAGAACCTGAAAAAAAGAAAAAAAAAGTTTGGAGAAGTTAAATAGATTTTAAATGTATACATTTAATCTGATGTTTATTTCGTTTAGATTTTTGTTTTTCTGGCACTAGACAAAATACATCAAAAGTACTCATGGAAAAATAAGCAAGCAAGAATTCCCAGGAATATGAAAAGCAACAAGGGGAAACTAGTTTTAAAAGATGTTAAAACTTTTACAAAACCAATAATGTGATGCTGGTATATGAAGAAAAAGACTAATAGAATACAAACCCCAGAGACAACCTAATACATCCAAAAGTTAACAATACCAAAGAATATTCAAAGAAGGGTTCTGAAATCAACAGGTGAAAATAACAGGCACACAGAAAAAGATAAAGTTGAACCTATGCATCATTTCGAACACCAGAATAAATCCTAGTTTGAACATTTAAATGTAAAAGTGATACCATAAAAGTACTAAAAGAAACCATGGGCAAATTCTAAAACTCTTGGAGGCCTTAGAGTGACTTAAAATCCATATACCTATGCTGGGGCTGTAGCCCAGTGGTAAAGCGCTTGCCTAGCACTTGTGAGGCACTGGGTTCAATCCTCAGCACCACATAGAAATAAAGAACGTTTTTTTTTTAAAAAATCAAGGTACCATAATGAGTAATATAATCTGTACAATTCAAAAAAAATGTAAGACTTCTGTATATCAAAATATGTGAAGGTAAATAAAAAATAAGTGAAAATTTGGGGGAAAACTACAATTTATATCACACAGGGCTAATATCTACAATTTATACATTTCTAGAAATTGATAATGGGAAAACACAATTGAAAACAAAAATGTGAAAAAAACACATGAACAGAGTTTACAGGAAAAGAAATACAACTAGTTTTTAAGCATAAAAGCTCAGCCTCATTAATAATATTAGTAATGTACATTAAAACGACTCTGTATTGATAATTCTCATACTTCAAACTGTTAACAAATTCAAAGCTCAGCCTCATTAATAATAATAGTAATGTACATTAAAACGACTCTGTATTGATAATTCTCATACTTCAAACTGTTAACAAATTCAAAGACACAGTACATTGGAAAGGCCTCAGAAAAACAGGAACTCTCTCATACACTGCAATCTGCCCTCTTGTATCTGTGGTATTCAGACTGGATTCGACAATCACAGGTGAAAATATTTTTTAAAAAATTGTCATACAGAACACATACCAACTTTTTTCCTTGTAATTAATCCTTAAACAATACAGTGTAACAACTCTTTACATGGCATTAATATTGTATTAGGTCTTGTAAGCAATCTTAAAATGATTTAAAAGTATGCGGCAGATGTGCATAGGTTATAAAAAATATTATGCTTTTTATATAATAGACTCAAGCATCCTTGAATTTCAGTATCCACAAAGGGGTGCTCAAACCAATCCTCCATGGATAAGGAGGAGCAACTGTACTTTTGGGAATTTAAAATGGTGCAACTCTTAAGAAAGGAAGTATTTAACAAAATCATAAATGCCCTGCCCACTGGCACAGTGATCCCATTTCTAGGAATGTATCCCACTGATGTACCTGCACATGTAAAATGATATGTATACAAGCTGTTTCACCCCAGTATGGTCTGTAATAAACCTAGAGAAGACCCAAATACCCACAAGGGGTGCTGGTTAAGTAAACAAAGCACTTAATAGATGCTGTTTAAACACAGCTGTTTTTTTAAAAAAGTGTTTTCTATAAACAAAGATTATATTCTTTGTAAATAAATACTAATAGAAAAAGATCTCAAGAGCATATAAAGAAAAAGCCATGGGACAAAATTAGTTACATATTATGCTACAGTTTATATAAAAATAATATAGTACACTGGCATTTCTCCAACTATAAAAGGAAACAATTGACATCTATGGGAAATAAATTAAAGGAGGAAGGAGGTTATCTAAGAAAGAGGGGTGAAGGGGGCGCCAAAGCCATTGGAAATCAGATTTTCCCAAGCATGCCTGTGTCATTTTAACTTTTGAACCATAAGAACATGTTATCTACATTAAAAAGTTTTTTAAACACTAAAAAGAATACTTATAAAAAGAAGAGAAAGAGACACCTATAGATAAGACTTAAAAACAAGCTTAAAATAGATTTTTGCTCTGAAATTAGATGCTGAAAATCAATCTTTGTGTGGTCATCGCAAAAACATATGTTTTTTCCCCCTTCAATCAATTTAAAGAATATGATAATCTGTTTTTAAAAAGCTATTTGAAGGAGTAAGAAATTAGGAAAGAAGAGAGAAATGTACAATGAGGACACTCTAGTATAATGGTTCTCCATATATGGCCCCTGTCCCAGCAGCATGAACATCATGTGATAACTTGTTAAAATTAATATTCTCAGGCTCTGACCCAGATTGCTGAATCAGAAACTTTGTACTAGTCCAGCAATCCTGGTAATACCCTCAAGTCTGAGAATCACCTATGTTGTCTGGTGCTTCCCACAAATTCACAACAGCACCAGTCTGCATTTCAAACAAGCTCCAGGACCTAGGACCACACTTGGATAAGCAAAGCTGAAGTCCTCCTGGGGGGAAAAGGTAAGTAACCTTCATATGGTTGAGTTTCCTATGAAACCTGTCCTCAGTATCAAATGGAAAAAGTCCTTTTACAGGCTTCCTAGCCAAGATATATCATGGAGCTACTTTCCCACATAAGCTGTGTACACAGAGAATAAATGCTATCAAATGCATTCTTATAAAACAATAACAACTATGAATCATCAAAATTCAACTTAAGGATGTCTTGAAAAAAAGTATGAGTGGACCTACAAGCTTTCAAAAATAGAAGAAACAAAAATAATCCATATTTCATAAATTCTGTTCATGTTTTCTGAACAAATTAACCTCAAATGCATTAACTGCCCACCATGTGCTCTCCATGAAAAAGAACCAAGAAGTTTGTTTCCCTCAAATCCTTTTCAAAAAAAAAAAAATGTACTCATGTATATGAACACTGGCCTTCCATTTGTTTTACATGAGGAGAAAGATCTCTATAAGAATCTTCTGAATAAAGAATTCTAGTTTAGACAGAAGGATTTAGAAGTTAAATGTAGTGGCACACGACTATAATCCCAGCAGCTCTGGAGGCTGAGATAAGAGGATCTCAAATTCAAAGACAGCCTCAGCAATAGTGAGGCACTAAGCAACTCAGTGAGACCCTGTCTCTAAATAAAATATAAAATGCGGCTGAGGATGTGGCTCTGTTCCCCTGAGTTCAATCCCTGGTACTCACGCCCTCCCCGCCCCCCCCAAAAAAAGAAGGATAAAGAACTGTGTATCTTCTTTTTGCAAGTAACCCTTGAATAGTTTTTCGTGCTAAATATTAACCAATGTCCTGACATTTTTATTTATTTTATATTTCATTGCCTCTGAGATGATATCACCTTTAAGACACTTAGAACATTCTTATTATATGTACCACTCACTAGAAAAAATGCCATGTGGTTACGACATGCCAATTTTAAAATTCCATCTATCTCAGATGTGCATCTTAAAAATTAATGAAATGTCTTAATTATAAACCACAAAATTGTATGGTAAAGTATTTGTTTTCCTTCTAGCTAACTCTTATGTCTCTCAAATGAAAAACAACATAAAGGCATGCATGTTTTGTCCATTGAAAACATATCCTCTATGCTTAGAAACTGGAACATTTTCAATATCTTTGTAATTCATTATTTATTTAGTTTACTTAGGAACATGTGAATATGAAAAAAAAGTAATGATTTTTAACAGTATTTTTTTAACAGTACAGACCTCTTTTACTATGGAACATTTTACTTGCTCAAAAAATTAAAAATTAATTATTTTCAACTTGGCTGACTTCTCAGGTCAAAGAGATTCAATATATCTCTAGACAATTAAAAATATATCCTCTTCCAAGAAGTCTTTACTTACATGTTTGTTTTCACAACACCTTTCAATAGTAATAAGCAACATATACCTTACAAGAATTTTAAAAAATCAAAATATATATCCTTTTTAGAGTTAAAGAAGTTGATGAAATTTTTGTTACACTGTAGCTAGTTTAAGCTGAACTTTATTTTAATTTTTCTGTGTCATAGCTAGTGTTTCAAATGAAAAGATAATTTGTAATGAGTCATACCACGAAGACTGGTATATGTACATCTATCTACATTTTCAAATTTGCTAATATGAACACCAGTGAGTAGAAAGGGTTATTTTAAAAGTGATTACAATTGGGCATGAAGCATCTTGCTTGTATTCCCAACAATTTGGGATGCTGAAACAGGAGGATCCCAAGTTTGAGACTGCTTCAACAGCTTCAGAAGATCCCATTTCAAGAAGGGAAAAATGGCTATAACTCAGTGGTAGAGCACCTATGGGTTCAATCCAATCCCTGTAAGTAACCCAGCCCCTAAGTGATGACATGAATGTATATTCTACTCAACTCAGACCTGCTATAGTACACACTGTTGTCACTTTCCAACTCTTTTCTCACATCAAACTGCTAAAATGATTCTAGTGTTTAGTTGTCAACATTTCCAATGTGAATTCCCATCAACAACAGACAAAATTTTATGACAGGAAATAACCTTCTCTCCCAAGATTCTAGAATAATTGACAAAAGTGTCACTAACCAAGACCATGTCTTTGTTATATGTCAGACACTTCAGAAAAAAAAAAAACAATTTTCCCAGAAAAAAAAGTTGTTTGTCACCCCTTTCTTGTTAAAATTAAGTAGATAATGGATATGCTCTTAATAGTATTCTCAAAGAGGCAGAAATATCCTTTAAAAAATTTAGTTATCAAAGAGTTTGGGGGACACCCTGGGGCATTTAGTGTTTGGGGGCCAGGATCTAGGCTTCCCACAATGCTTGGGTGGGATGGATCTGTATTATCAAGATTCATCCTGGTCACAAGAATTTTTATCTTAAAATGGTTTAATCAAGCCCACTTTAAATGAGCATTTCTTTAAGACATAATATTTAAAGCTGTTATAGGAAACCCCACAGCTTGCCTCTAATTATGTAAGACAAAGTAGTAAGGGATGCTTCAGCAGAATAAGGAAACTGTCTGAAAATTAGTGCTCATTTCTTCACACTACACATTAACTCAACATAAATTTAAAATTGTAATGAGTATACATAGACTAGTATATATGCTAACAGTATGAGATAGCAGATAAATCTCACCTTAATGAATCCAAAAGTTTCAGTCTTGTTAATATTTTACTGTTATTACTAGCAAGTGAAGGAACTCATTACTGTTCCTTCAAGTAGCAGTACCTCAAAGCACAAGACACAAAGGATGTGCTGTGATATAGTGGGAAAAGAGATCCAAGGAAGGGCCATAGTATGACAGCCTGTAATTGATCTTGACATGTCATCCCTACTTCAATCTAGCCTTTCCTTTTTATTAGCTTAAATAAGGTTATCCCAACACTAAGTGTTTTCTCCCTAGTTTCCATCTTCATCTCCCTCTTTGATTTTCTTGTTTGAACCAGAGCCTAATACTTTTTTTTTTTTTTAACTAACTCAAACTTCTTCATTAGCAGCAGGTGCAAGCACTCGAAAGCATGCTATCTTCCACCACAGCTGAAAGTTCTGGTTATAAGTGAGACAGCACTGCACATCATACATTGTCATCCCTTTATTTCTCTTTTACATGTATGTGAAAGTATCATACCCACTTTCACTTATGTGTGTAGGTAGATTCTCTTATTTAGGAACCTCACTGCTCAGTTGTGAAGTGGGCTCTACAAATGCTCAACACCAAACACAGGGGCCTTGTTTCTGTGGTTGACAACCAACTGTTCCAGGCTAGAATCACGGGCTTCAATGGGAATCAAACTTTCTTTTGCCTGAGGCAAGCCTTGGGCTAGTGACCCCACCCCTAGTGTATAAAGGTCACTCTATGCCCACCTCTTCTCTCTCACACAGGACCAAATGACAATTTATGAGTAGAAGACCTTCCAGGAATTGGACAAAAGGCTTGAAAAAAAGCCTTTCCCAATGTACTCACATACCATGCTGCATCCAATTTCAGAGTGGGTCTGACACACTCTCTGAAGCCCCACCAGGACCCCAGGAAACCAGCTGCAAGCACTGCTGGGAGAAAGACTGGAGGCAAGGAAGGGGCACAGGCCTGTGCAGGTATTGGAAGCCCCATCCCACCACATCCCAGCAGTGCAACTTTGGGCAGGGCGCTGCACCTCTCTGTGCAGCCCTAGCTTGTAAGCGCACAAGTTAAGTGCCTGGCATACAGCAAAGTGAACCAGCCATGACCAGCAGTGCCAACCCAGCCACCCTGGGAGACTGAGGCGGGTCTTGGGTCCCAGCGAGCGCGAGGTATGACTGGCTAGGGGGAACTGGCCCAAGGCCCAGCCGCCCCACCCCACATGCACGGGTCGGGATGGCGCGGACCAGGAGGCGCCGCTTCTGCCGCAAGCCCTGCTGGACTGCTTCTGAAAAACTGGCCATCCACCCGCCCTGCTCCCCTCGCCAGGGGCTAGGTCTCTGATGTCTGCTGCTTTCACCCCCTTCAGGCCCCAATGGCCGCCACCGCTGCCCACAGCTCACCACTCACCTTTCCCGCTGCCTCCTCCACAGCCGCTATGGCCACGCAGTGAGATCTCACGAGACTTTGATCCTCCCCTCACTACTCCGCCCTCACCACTGCGCAAACCCAGCCTGGAAATAGCTTGGCCCCTCCTCTTTACACCGCCCACCACGCCTGAAGGTCAGTACTAGCCATTCTTGCGAACTTCTCTTCATATCCCCGCCCCTGAATCCACTCCACCCACCCCCCTGACCCCAACGGATTAATTGGATTCATTTGGCCCACCTGGTGTTTTTGCGCATGCGCCTGCCAAGGCCCTGGACCTCCCAGCCTCAGCCCCGATGGTAAAAATAGTAATCATAGCCCCTGAGAACTTTAATGACACCCCTTGGATCCTCACAACTGCCTTAAGAGGGTATTACCATCCTCCCTATTTCACAGAGGAAAAATTGGTGTGGCAAGATTAAGCAATGGGCTCCAAGTCACACAGCTAGGAAGTGACAAGAGCCCACATTGGAATCCAGGCTCCTCTGGTTCCCAGACCAGTCCCCTCCATGACAACCTCCAGGCCCTGTCCCTGCTTGCACCAAAGGCACTAACTTTTAGCCCCAATCTTCACTCCCCACCCTATCCCTGGCCCCAATGTTCACCAAGGTAAAAAGAGACACACCTAGGAGGTCATCTGCTACAATACCCCTGGTCTCCATGAAATTGATATCAATAAAATGTTTCAGCTTCATTGCATGAATTTCCTAAGGCCTCCCTGTGACGTTTCTTGGGCAGGACCCAGAATGTATTGAATTCTGTAGTCCCCTTGGTTGACATTTTGCTGAAACAATGTACAATGGAATGACATACAGGACATAGAATATACATGATGTTAGGGAAAAGACACATGACACTTTTTCCCAGGGGATATCGTAATAATTGTTTCTAAAGAAGAGGAGCTAACATTTGCTGAAGGCATATATTCTTCCAGTCCTGGAGATGAAGAAACTAGCATAAGTGTTCATAGTTAGTCAGAATTTGAACTTGAGTCTGAGTTTGATCCTGTTTCACAAGACAGCATTTTCTACTTCTGGGTCAGGTTCTGAAAAATCATGAGCCTTTAAGGTTCAGTTTACCCCGTTGTTGGAGTTTTCCTGGGCTACTGTAGGTTACATGATAGTTACGTCTGTTAAAAAATGCAGGTCCACTCACCCTCCAAGATTGTCCACTCTCCAGGAAATAATTCTGCTATATGAGCCAGAGAATATGAGTCCCCTTCTTCATATCAACCCAACCCAATCCACCAGCTGAAGGAGTGGGTAAGGAGGCAAAATCACATGAAAAGGATGGCTACAAGGTGCCTAGCACAGCTCCAAGTGCTGTCCACTCACTAACTAATTTAGTCTGATAATTCTGTTTTAGTTAGGATAAGCAGCACTGGGCTGACAGTAGCAGGAGTTGAACCAAGGATAGGCTCAAGCCTGCATGTGGTTTGGGGCATTTTCCTTTGAAGCTTAGCCTCATGTTCTTTGCTCCAGCCCTGGCAAATCCATTCACCAACTCTGTGACCACAGACCAGGTACCCAAGCTGTCAGTTTAACATGGAGACTAGGGCTGGGGATGTGGCTCAAGCGGTAGCGCACTCGCCTGGCATGTGTGCGGCCCGGGTTCGATCCTCAGCACCACATACCAACAAAGATGTTGTGTCTGCCGAGAACTAAAAAAAAAAAAAATATATATATTAAAAATTCTCTCTCTCTCTCTCTCCTCTCTCACTCTCTCTTTAAAAAAAAAACATGGAGACTATTATCTGTCACTGTGCTTTTCAGTTATGTAAAACAAAGCTTAGAAAACCTCTAAAGATGTGGCCCAGGGTCAAAATAGTTAGCATATGGCTGAATTGGATTCCAGATCCAGGTTTTTATCTATCTAGGGTCCAAGGCCTTGGCTGATTCATTTAAGGCCCCCGCTTCTCTTCCAGATTTCTCTCTTGTTTCTCCCTTTACCTTGAACCATGTATTCTGACTGCATTAAACTGCCTGTCACTGCAGGCCCATACCATGTTGCAGTGCTTTGGCTTCTGCTATTGTGTCTGTCTGGCGTGCCTTCCCTCAATCCTCACCACCTTGTTTTTGAACCCCAGCCAGGTCATTGAATACTTGGTTGGGTGGCCCCATCCCTGATACTATGAATGCCCCCAGCAGCACATTCCTTTACTAGCTGACTGAGCACCTCCATCATTAGATTACATTGGGTCTCAGTTTCCTTTCTCTGAGTCATGTAACTAGCATTGGGGACACTGTGCTAAAGCACCAGCCATGACCCCATGAATGCTTAACTCAGCTAAATCACATTCCTACAACCCACAAGTCAGATCCTTCCAACAGGACCACACAGTGAAATATTTATGAAAGGCCTTTGTTTTCTGGTAATTTTGTGATCACTGTATAATTCTCCACCTTTGTGAATCTCAGTTGTCAGAAGTAAAATGAACTAATGGGAGTACTTGCCTCCTGGTTGTGAGAATTTATTAAGATGTAAACTTACGTGCCTTGCCTGGTTTATAAGAAAGACATGAACTAAATCCCAACCACCTTGGTTGTTATGAGTATCTTCTTTTTACAACACTGCTATTATCCCTATTCAGCATACTCCCATAAATGTCATCATTAATATTATCACTCATACTTCCCACCAAGTCTAAGTGACTGTGCTAACCATTCCTTCCTAGAATGCATAGTATTCTCAGAATCCTCAAAATGAGTTCTTCACAGTCTTGTAATGATTCGGTGTCCCAATCATAAATTATCTCCCTGGTACCTCCAGGAATCTGTCCAGTGCATCCTAAGGAATTCTGTGGCTGCCAGACAGTTCCATTCAGGCTTTTTGGATATAGCTAAGAAAACATAGGTCCTCTTTAGCCTCCCACTGTCACTGACATTCTTCTCACTATGGGTGTTTCCAATTCATTTATGGTTAGACCAGTCCACTGTGGAGGTGGCCCCCATCTCTCCCTATGGTAGGATCAGGATGGCAGTCAAACCTGCCTGTGGGCTTCTGGAATCATTGATAACTCTAAAATGAATAATACCTGCACAGAGCTTATTTTCTTTCTTACTAGAAGGAACTCAAATAATGGAGATTTTAGTTGGGAATAATAATGCCCTCAGAGTGATCTAACATTGTCCCCCTTCCTTCCTTATCTTTCACATATCTGAAGCACAGTAGGCAAAATTGAGGTTTTGGTGAGCATTTCCAGTTGAGATTGCGTATTGAATGAGTCTGAGCTATTATAAAAAGACAGGAGAACAGATCATTTTCCCACACCCCAAATGTCATCAGAACAGGCAACCTTTGAGGAAAACAAAAGCTCAAGCTACAAAATAAAGAAAAATGGAATCTTGACTTTTCTGATTGAAAATATTCTGAAGACCCAAGCTTTGAGGGGTGTTTGCTGAGACCCCACACTGAGATGAATACCCAGGGGGTCTGTGGAAAATAAAATAGATCCCTGTTTGTAGGAAGAAAAGTAAACAGCAGGTATGTTGGCATTGTTGGAATGAGAAGAGACCAGAAATCAATGCAGAGATAAAGAGGTAGGCCAAGAGGCAAGTTGCTTCCAGGGAGGCCAATGACCAAAGTGAGAGGGCCTCAGAATGGGAATTTTCCCCAGAGGGATGGAGTGAGAAATAGCCTTTTTTTTAGAACCATGTTGATGCACAACTGCTTAAATAAATGTTCATTCCCATCTCATCTGACTCATTTGGCTGGAAAAATGAGCTTACATTCCATAGCCTTGGCTGAACTTCCTGCACCCCACTACTGATAAAGCATAAAGGGTGTGATTAGTGCTTTTTGCATGAAGAAGGACCATGAAATCAGCTGGATTCTCATTTATGTAGCTTCTGACAGCAACATATAGCAACCTATCTTGTATTCTTGTGTCAGCCATTTCTAGGGGAGTAAAAAAATGGGGAGGTATGATCGATGAACATTTTTCATAATTTAACAATATGTAAGCAACAGCCTTTCATTTAAAAAAGAAAAAAAAGAATGAATTTCACAGTTACAAGTAAGGAAAGAGAAAATTAGCTGGGTTCAGTAGTGCAGGTCTGTGATTCCAACAACTCAGGAAGCTGAGGTAGCAGGATCAAAAGTTTGAGACCAATCTCCACAATGTAGACAGAGTTGTTTCCTTAAAGACAATTACAGTTTATAAATAAAGAAAGGATGAGTGAAATAAAAGTAAAATAACATTTAGGAAACCATAATAATAATTGTTATGGGTAAGATCTATGAATGGATGCCAAAAATATAAGTGAGCAAAAACAATTTTTTCCTCTAGTACTGGGAATCTAATCTAGGGTCTCATGCGTGACAGGCCAGTGTTCTACCACTGAGCCACATCCCCTAAGTAAGTAAAAATTGAGGGAGAAATAAGATATTTTCAAGGTATCTTTCCCAAGATATTTATTAATCAGAAAGGGAGAAATAGTAAGTTTATAATAAGAAATCCAAGAAGCATCACATGATTGAAATTAATATAACTCCTAACCAGTCATGTTGATGTATCCCCCTTCCCACCAAATAATCCCATAAGGACCGTTCACCTCTGTGGCATCTCCCTACAAAACCCATAACCTGGCCAAGTCATAAGTAAACACCAAACCCAAGAGGAGAGACCTTGTGCAAAACATCTGACCAGCATCTTTTAAAAGGATAATGGTCATAAAAGACTAGGAGAGACTGAGGCATTGTCACAGACTTGAAGAGACTAAGGAGTCATTATGACTAAATGCAACTAAATGACTGAATCCACTGAGCCTACTATCTAATAACAGTAGATGGCATCAACTCCAGGAATGAATGAGGCCAGAATGAGTCAAGATAGGCATGTTTTTGTGTGCACTTACTTCATTTTTAAAAGGTGATTATAATTGCGTACAGATAGCAGCTTTTTTAAAAGGCAAGTTTATCCAAAAGTGTTGGAGTCTAGCCTGGCAATAGCATATTTACATTAAGCCTTTTATATAGGATACTATCAATATATGAATTAAATGCATACATATTGCTAATTAATGAAAAACTATATAATGGGCAATTTTTTTTATTAAAGTCTCTTGATCTAATTTCTAAAAAGACAGTTAGAGCTCTCAACTGGGAAGCACTCCCCTAATCTCCAACTACAAATAATATGTTAGGCACAGGTGTAGATTTAACTTTTTTAGTATATAAAATTAAAAAAAAAAGACATAGTTGAAATTTATTTTAATCAAAAAACTGAATATATGTATGGTACAAATATTTCCATGACTAATTTTATGTGACATGTTAATATAAATTCCATCTATTTTCCTGAAAATGAGATGTTTCATTCTCCTTTATGACAAAAATATAGGTCCATCCTGTGTATATGCCACAATTTTTTTCTACATTCATCTTTTGAAAGGCATCTATGTTGATTCTATATCTAATTATGGATAGTACCAAATAAACATGATTATTTTGTATGCTGACTTTATTTCCCAAAGATCAATACCCAGGAGTATATATTCTTCTGCATATGTATATTAATACACATTGATGCCAAGGAGTATATATTCTAATACAAATATATGTGTGTGTATATATATATTTTTTTTCTCCATACTGACTAAAATAATTTATATATCCACCAACATTGTTGAAGCATTTCATTTTTTCCAAATTTTCACCAATTTGCATAATACCGTTTCTTTTTGGGGTGAGATAAAATCCTAATAAAATTTTGATGTGCATTTACATAATTGAAGATTATGTTAAGCCTTCCTACCACACCTAATTCTTTGGGGCACCATAACATATACTTTCCTGCCCCACACCCCACTCCACCCTGTGGCCTAGTAAGTGGATATGACGATGGCCTTCTCAGGTAAACGACAGACCCTCTACTGGCATACCATGGCAAGAACCATGCTGTTAAGACCCTGTTCTGAGCTCCCAGGATCCCTGGGTCTATTCAGGACTGGTTTTCACCTCCTGGTGCTCACCTTCTACCACTTTCAGCATTACACAGAGGTCTGGTTAACTCCAAGGAAGCTGAAACACGCATTGGCTCCCAGCTGAGCCCAGAGCACAACCATCCATGTGAAACCTGCCATTCCCCATCTCCTGCTGAAGTATGGAGGTGATTTACCTTCCATTGCCATGAGACAAGAGCCACTAGGGTTGTGCCACCACCAATTTCTGCCACACATAACACAGTATAACCAACCAAAAATTCCTGTTGGCAATCATATGGCTCCTTTTGTGTGAAGACATATGGAGAAGGGCAGCGAGGAGGCAGACATCTGCCCCCACACCAGGCCAAGGCATGAACCAAGCAGTCCATGAGACAGAACCAGCTTTTCTCCTAGGGGAGCTTAGGCAAGGCATCCTGGAACCTGGGGGAAAATGCCTACAAAATTAAAATACAAAAGTTTTACAGAATTAAAATTTCTATCACTCTTCTTTTCACCCAGTTCCTACAATCCTCATGCATATACATCACTTATAAGCAATGCATTTTAACATACACATACCTCAATGGGGACAATCCACAAAAATCTCCTACACAAACCAATTACATAATCAAACCATATTATTCTGAGGCAAAATTCCATCATTACAATATTCAGCATTTATGTTCACATGTCCTGAGGACGTATGAAAATTCATTCCAGGGAATTATAATGAAAACACCACGTTATGGTGTGCCATAGATTTTCCTAACCTCCCATACTATGGCAAATTTTACTTAGTACGTGGGACATCAGATTTTAAGATAGATAATGACTCATTTCCAACAGCTGAGACATGGTCAGACATATTACCATTAAGTACACGAACATATAAATTTTCTACAATTATTGCAGATTCCATATCTCATCATTATAAAATGGTGAAACAAATTTGGCCATCTCCAAAATAGGGATTCCTACATTGAAAATACCAAAACAATGTTCATTGACAAGTACACTGCACAGTTTCTATGCCCAGGCACCCCAAGTGTACAACCTTATACAAGAGGAACCTCACAAGAATTCTTAGGATACTCTTGCTTTAATTACCCTCATAAAAATTTAACTATGTATAGGAACATAGAAACAAACAACGTTGGAGATGTGCTTGAAGCTATTGACACCAAATATGAATTCTCAAGAAAAAATAGCAGAAAATACTACCTTCACACATTTCAATAATTTCACACATTATGCTAATAAATCATATCTTGCAAGGA
Organism: Spermophilus citellus; assembly: GCF_964194105.1. NCBI lineage: Eukaryota > Metazoa > Chordata > Mammalia > Rodentia > Sciuridae > Spermophilus > Spermophilus citellus. The sequence continues at coordinate 1,732,822 of NW_027672722.1, read as the reverse complement.
TAAGATGGGAAACTATACACTAGAATCAGCATGAATAAACTCAATTTAATAAACCATACAACAGGAGAACACTTATAATGTTTAATGGAATTGGACACACACACATGGACACACAATGGTACACATTGGAACTCAACTAAGCCACATTTCTTGCTTCTAGAAAAGAGTCTAGTGGCATTATTTGACTATACAGCACTTCCTAATGCATCATTCATAACATCATATAGCCCACAATATGATCCCCAAATAGAAACCTAGACATATAACAAAATGTTGGTCATGTCTCTATAAGAAATAATGAAAGTAACAAGATTTATGAATACATCTCATAGTATAGATAACAACAAATTGACATCCATATTATCTGTATTCTTTATGGGTGACCAAATAGGTGCAATACACATGGACAACACATTAGACTTTGAAATTTCCTTAGATATAAAAACAGACAATGAAACATACATAATACCATACCCAGACAAATGATAAGACCATAAACTTAACATAAGTCGAGCTGTGTAGATAGATGATTATGTGAAACCAGACATACTGATGGGATTGCTACAATGGGGTGAACGTAAAATTCAATTCACCTACTTCTACCCCAGGTATAAGAAAAAAGCAGCAGATAAAAGGCTTTAATCATGGTGGAACAGAGCAGGAATTAATTTTGGTAGAGTATCACAATATAGAGTAGATCATAATATGCTGTACCATTTCTACATGCTACTATGGTAATGGAACAAGCCATGGGAATTAAGTCAATATGATTTTGTGGCTCATACCCTCTGTTTAAAAGACCGTTAATTGCCAAAAGATCATGGCAGAAACAGGAACATGTATTTATTTGTATTACCCATGTCCTTTGAAAGTTACATCAGGGACCAACACCAACCATGTATAATTGATAGAGGAGGTATTAATGCTACACATAAACTATTTACAGCACATTACCCATCAGGAGTGAAATTATATAGAGAAAGTCCAAGACTAACCACAATCACCTTATGTAATAACTAATATACAAATTCCTCTACAAATAATTGTAAGACCCATTACTCAGAGGATAACATTAATTACTGACACATCACTATATGCTAAGGAGCTATATAGGAGATGCCATCAGAAAACAGCATTGCACATTCCAACAATACAAAGACAACACATTAGGGAAACAAAGGAGATTTTAGAATGGATAGCTATAGCTGGACTAGCATTAGGAGAAATTGTTAGTGCAAAACATAGAGGACTTCGATGTTAGAATTACAGCCCTGAAACACATTAGATACAAAGAAATTCATGGACTAAAAATAATTTCTAAATCTTTATATACAATCACAGATATCACACACCAAGCTGAACTACAGAGGCAAACTATAGTTCAGACACTAACAGCCCAAAAAGAATATTATGATGCTTTTATACAAAACATAGATAAGAGAATGAACTAAATAAACATATAAAACCATTAAGATCAGAAATTATCCTCAATGGATCAATTTTACCGGAAGTGTCAGTGATACCAATTGACACATTAACTCACCTATACATAGGACATATAAACCATCATGAGTTACATAAATCTAGGGTCACTATAATTGACCCACAGGAAGAAGTAATACAATTGGGAAATAACCTTTTTGCTGTCTGTTCACCTAATACCTTTAGCATAACTTATCCATGTAAACACATATGCCCTAAACACAAACAATGACAACCACACAAGACATATGTGACAACAGCTCCCATAGTGAGAATTATTATTATTATTACTCTGAATATCCTGACACCAATATATGTTTTGGTAAATGTAAAAAAAACCCATGAAGCACATGGAAGTTGACATTACACACTAAATCAGGTAAATATATAACAGCTTTCTCAAATCAACAGACACAGATGAAACACACATTACAAACTAATATGGTATTTGATGAAGATGAGGATAAATGAGACATACAATTGGAATGTATTAAGCAATTTCAAAACCAGATTGAACATAATATAGAACAACTACAAAGACGGGATGCCCAAATAACATTGTATAGAGCACACCTTAAAAAAACAAATCTCATTGTCTCACCAGTAGTACATGTAATGAAAACAGATTCTTTATCATGAAAACATAATGTAGTCAATAGATGATGATGCTCTTGGGAAGATACACTCTATAAGTTCCTCAAGTTTGACAACATATGCTGGCACATTCCAAATTTGTTCCAGGACATAAAAGAAATTCTCGACTATGCACTGCTAATATGCATATTCATGATAGCCTTAAAATTTTAGTCTGCATGCTACATGGAATAAAAAAATTAAAACAAGACACAAAGAACTTAAGACACATGTAGATAATATTAGATGGCTATGTGACCCCTGTACAGTCACCTCTGATTAAGGAGAAGTGGATGTAACATATATGGATATTACCTGAACTTTGCAGCTCACTTGGATACTATTGGATACACTTATCTGTGTTGACACCCCCCTGGACATCCTAAGAAACAGATTGGGGAATTGAGAATACCTTTTTATGACATTGATTGAAAATCACTTCTGCCTTCTGTTTGATGCTAACATTTTAATATATATTGATTGTAACAACCTAATTATTCATGCAAAATTGTTATAAGTAATCTTAAATTTAGGGTTAAGACTTTGCTTTGTGCTACCAGATATGAAGTACTATATAGACACACCTTAGTTGAGCTGCTATGGCAGATAGTTCATAACATATTCACTAGAAAATTAATATATTTAAGATTTAAGAGAAACTGGAAACAATGGAAAGTGAGACCATCTATCAGAATTTGACAGATGTTTTAATGAAAAATGTAAAGAAAGGTTATGTCACTGTATCTCAAATACAACTCTGTAGTTTTTGGTGTGTACTTCAGAGTTATGTTTGTATTTCACATAAAGATTATGCTGGGTGATGGATATACCCATAAAAACTACCATTCATTTGGGATGCTTTTAAAAGTCAAGTAACCCATCTATTCATTTCAAATTTTCATTACTCCCACTTTAATATAGAATCTTGTCAGAATATAAAAAATATAGATAATATAGTGATATTAGATTTGTCACTGCTGATATTGCTCCACAAAATCTTAAGATTGTGCCTTGTTTCTTTTATAATCTTACCCTCAATTTAGCTGTCCTGCTGCTCTCTAACCCAACTAATAACAAAGACTCATCCCTTCTCACTAGATACAAGATTCCAAAATGCAAGTTTTTCAGATATGTACTTTTTATGAATAAAGCATATTATCCAGAAGAAATACTACAGGGCATAATACATAAACAGGCTTCAACACTGATTGAATAGCAGGACCAAAGCCCTTATCACCATACCCAGGTTAATTTCCACATCTTACAGACAAGTTTAAAAAGGACATAATATTGGAACAAACCAGAAAAAAATAAAATTAGAATCCAATCCTCTAAGGATTCTTTCCCTTACTCCAAAATACATGAATGTTCAAACCTGTGGCAATACATTGACCAAGATCTCAGAAAGCTTCATAAGGATTTTGATCTAAAAGAATGAGGAGAACCAAGATGGATTCAGGAAAAGCCAGGATCTGTTTTTCAAGATGGAAGTTTTCATTTTTATAAAATAGAAAGATGGAAGCTGGAATTGCAATGCCTATGCATGTACAACCAGAGGAACCACTCTCATTCTTGTATTTTAGTCAATATTTGGATTCAATATGTCTCAGAGCATTTGACAGCCTTATAGTGACAATTAGAATCAATTGGGACAATGTAACAGAACTAGTCCATTGGGACTTACATGAAAGACAAATTTATAAATGTCTGAACCCTACCATACAACCTGATTTTGTTTTTTTTTTAAAGAGAGAGTGAGAGAGGAGAGAGAGTGAGAGAGAGAGAGAGAGAGAGAGAGAGAGAGAGAGAGAGAGAGAGAGAGAGAATTTTTAATATTTATTTTTTAGTTCTCGGCGGACACAACATCTTTGTTGGTATGTGGTGCTGAGGATCGAACCCTGGCCGCATGCATGCCAGGCGAGCGCACTACCACTTGAGCCACATCCCCAGCCCCAATACCACCTGATTTTGATTTGATTTTCTGTCTGTACGAGTTTCCACTCTCAATTCCACCTTGTACATTAAAGTCTTACAGCATTGGATAATTCATGACGGATAAGTCACTTGCAATAAGTTTTGAAAGGTTTGTGAATTACTCCTGAACCATTTTTTGTTGATGTTCCAACCTGAAGAATATCCCATGGTATGCTCATGCCGTATTTTTCTTATAATTTCGTGTGTTTTTGGACATTGAGGTTTTTCTATCAGGGGATATTGTTAAAAATGCTACTATGAGAACTGGTGTACATATGAAAACTTGAGTCCCTATATTAATATTTTTGAAATTATTTTTTAAATACATGAAAGCAGAATGCATTACACTTATTATTGCATATATAGAGCACGATTTTTATATCTCTGTATATACATAAAGTATGTTCACACCAATTCATGTCTTCATACATGTTCTTTTTTTTATTTTTTATTTTACCAATTTATATTTTTATTTACATATGACAGCAAAATGCATTATATTTCTTATTACACATATAGAGCACAATTTTTCATATCCTTGGTTGTATACATAGTATATTCACACCAATTCATATCTTCATATATGTACCTTGGATAATAATGATCATCACATTCCACCATCATTAATAACCCCATGCCCCCTCCCTTCCCCTCCCACCCCTCTACTCAATTAGAGTTTGTCTATTTCTCCCATGCTCCCGCTCCCCATTCCACTATGAATCAGCCTCCTCATATCAAAGAAAACATTCAGCATTTGTTCATACATGTTCTTTGGATAATGACGTCCATCAAATTCCACCATAATTGATTACCACCTGCCCCCTCTTTTCCCTTCTCACCCCTCTGCCCTATATAGAGTTTGTCTATTTATCCCATGCTCTCCATCAACACCCAACTATAAGTCATTCACCTTTTATCATAGGAAATATCTGACATTTGTCTTTTTGGAATTGGATAACTTTACTTAACATTATCTTCTCCATTCTCCATCTCCATCCATTTACCTGGAAATGCCATGATTTTATTCTCTTTTACTGCTGAGTAATATTATTTATATATATATATATATATATATATATATATATATATATACCAAATTTTTGATCCATTTCTCTACTGAAGGGCATCTAGATTGGTTCCACAGTTTAGGTATTGTGAATTGTGCTGCTATAAACATTGATGTGGCTGTGTCCCTGTAATATGCTGATTTCAAGTCATTTGGTTATAAACCCAAAAGAGGGATTGCTGGGTTAGGTGGTGGTTCCATTCTCAGTTTTCAAAGGAATCTCCACACTGCTTTCCATACCAGCTACACCAACTTGCAGTCCCACAGCATCCTATGAGTGTACCTTTTTCCCTAAATCCTCACCAAACTTACTGTTTTTTGTCTTCATAATAGTGAGATGATATCTTTGAATAGTTTTGATTTGCATTTCTATAATTTCTAGAGATAATGTACATTTTTTTCATGTATTTGTTGATTAATTTTATATCTTTTTCTGAGAAGTGTCTGTTCAGTTCCTTGGACCATTGATTGATTCAATTATGTGGTTTGTTTTTGGTGCTTAGCTTGTTGAGTTATTATATACTCGAGAGATTAATGCTTTTTCTGATGTGTGAGGGGTAAAAATTTGCTTCCAAGATGTAGGCTCTTTATTTACCTCATAGATTGTTTCTTTTGCTGAAAAGAAACTTTTTAGTTTGATATTTTTTATTTATTGATTCTTGATTTTAATTCTTGTGCCACAGGAGTCTTATTAAGGAAGTTGGAGCCTAACCCCACATGATGAAGATTAGGGCCTACTTTTTCTTCTATTAAATGCAGAGTCTTGGTTTAATTTCTATGTCCTTGATCTATATTGAGTTGAATTTTGTGCATGGTGAGAGATAGAGGTTTAATTTTATTTTGTTGCATATAGATTTCCAGTTTTCCCAGCACCATTTGTTGAAGAGGCTATCTTTTCTCCAGTGCATGTTTTTTGTCACCTTTGTATAATATAAGATAATTATAGTTTTGTGGGTTAGTCTCTGTGTTCTCTATTCAATACCATTGGTCTACTAGTCTGTTTTGGTGCCAATATCTTGCTGTTTTTGTTACTATTGCTCTGTTGTATTGTTTAAGGTCTGGTATAGTGATGCCACCTGCTTCACTCTTCCTGCTAAAGATTGCTTTAGCTATTCTGGGTCTCTTATTATTTCAGATAAGTTTTATGACTGCTTTTTTTATTACTTTGAGGAATGCCATTGGGATTTTGATCGGAATTGCATTAAATTTGTGTAGTTCTTTTTGTAGTGTAGTCATTTTGATAATATTAATTCTGCCTATCCAAGGGCAATGCAGATCTTTCCATCTTCTAAGGTCTTCTTTAATTTTTTTCTTTAGGGTTTTGTGGTTTTCATTGTATAGATCTTTTACCTCTTTCATTATGTTGATTTCCATTCATTTTATTTTTTAATTATATTTTTGAGGCTATTGTTAATGGAGTAGTTTTCCTCATTTCCCTCTCAGAGGATTTGTCACTGATTTACAGAAATGCCTTTGACTTATTTGTGTTGATTTTATATCCTGCTACTATGCTAAATTCATTTTCTAGTTCTAGAATTTTTTTTCTGGTGGAGCTTCCTGGTTATTTTATATATAGAATTACATCATCAGCAAATAGAGTTTGTCTTTTCCCATACATATCACTTTAATTTCTTTAGTCTGCCTAATTGCTCTGGCCAGTGTTTCAAAGCTATGTTAAATAGAAGTAGTGAAATAGGACATCCCTGTCTTTTTCCATTTTTTAGAGGGAATGCCTTCAATTTTTCTCCATTTAGAATGATGCTGACCTGGAGCTTAGCATAGATAGCATTTATGATTTTTAGATATGTTCCTGTTATTCCTAGGTTTTCTAGTGTCTGGAACATAAAGGGATTCTGTATTTTGTCAAATGCTTTTTCTGCATCTATTGAGATAATCATATGATTCTTATCTTTTAGTCTATTGATGTGATGAATTACATTTATTGATTTTCATATGTTGAACCAGCCTTGCATCCCACTTGATCATGGTGCACAATATTTTTTGATATTTTTGTATTTGATTTACCAGAATTTTATTGAGAATTTATGCATCTATGTTCATTAGAAATATTAGTCTGCAGTTTTCCTTTCTTCTTTTTGGTGTGTTTTTGCCTGGTTTTGGAATCAGGGTGATATTGGTCTCATAGAATGAGTTTGGAAGTGCTCCCTCTTTTTTTTATTTCCTGGAATAAATTGAATAGTATTGATAATAGTTCTCCTTTAAAGGTCTTGGCAAACTTGGCTGTGTATTCATCTGGCTATGAGCTTTTCTTGGTTGGTAGGCTTCTGATAGCATCTTTTATTTCATTGTGTATATATTCCTGATTCCATCTGGGTAAATTGTATGAGTTAAGAAATTTGCCGATGTCTTCAATATCTTCTATTTTATTGAATTATAAGTTTTCAAAAAAACTTTTAATTATTTTCTGCATTTCTGTAGTGTCTGTTTTGACATTACCTTTTTCATGACATATGCTGGTAATTTCAGTTTTTTTTTCCTTCTCTTCTTTAGTGTAGATAAGGGTCTGTCAATTTTAATTATTTTTTCAAAGTACCAACTTTTCGTTTTGTCAATTGTTTTCAATTGTTTCTTTTATTTTGATTTCATTGATTTCAGCTCTAATTTTAATTACTTCTTGCCTTCTACTGCTTTTGCTGTGGATTTGTTTTTCTTTTTCTAGAGCTTTAAGATGTAAGGTGGGGAAATTTATTTGATGACTTTTTCTTCTTTTAAAGAATGAATTCTATGCAATGAACTTTCCTCTTATTACTGCTTTCATAGTGTCCCAAATATTTTGATATGTTGTGTCTATTTTCCTCATTTACCTCTAAGAATTTTTTTAAATCTCCTCTTGATTACTCTGCAACCAATTGCTCATTAAGTAGCATATTGTTTTGGTACCAGTACCATGCTGTTTTTGTGACTATTGCTCTGTAGTATAGTTTGAAGTCTGGTATCGCTATACCGCCTGATTCACACTTCCTGCTTAGCATTGTTTTTGCTATTCTGGGTCTTTTATTATTCCATGTGAATTTCCTGATTGTTTTATCTTTTTCTACAAGAAATGCTGTTGGGATTTTGATTGGGATAGCATTGAACTTATAGAGAACTTTTGGTAATATCGCCATTTTGATGATGTTAGTTCTGCCTATCCATGAACAGGGTATATTTTTCCATCTTCTGAGGTCTTCTTCTATATCTCTCTTTAGGGTTCTGTAGTTTTCATTGTATAGATCTTTCACCTCTTTTGTTAGGTTGACTCCCAGGTATTTTATTTTTGGGGGGGATATTGTGAATGGAGTAGTTGTCCTTATTTCATGGTACAGAATAGAAGACACAGTAACCAATCCACAAAACTAAAACTATCGTATATTTGATAAAGGGGCTAAAAGCATGCAATGGAGGAAGGATAGCATCTTCAACAAATGGTGCTGGGAAAACTGGAAATCCATTTGCATCAAAATGAAACTGAATCCCTTTCTCTCGCCATGCACAAAAGTTAACTCAAAATGGATTAAGGAGCTCAATATTAAATCAGAGACACGGCGTCTGATAGAAGAGAAAGTTGGCTATGATCTACATACTGTGGGGTCAGGCTCCAAATTCCTCAATAGGACACCCATAGCGCAAGAGTTTACAACCAGAATCAACAAATGGGACTTACTCAAACTAAAAAGTTTTCTCTCAACAAAAGAAACAATAAGAGAGATAAACAGGGAGCCTACATCCTGGGAACAAATCTTTACCCCACACACTTCAGATAGAGCCCTAATATCCAGAGTATACAAAGAACTCAAAAAATTAGATAATAAGATAACAAATAACCCAATCAACAAATGGGCCAAGGACCTGAACAGACACTTCTCAGAGGAGGACATACAATCAATCAACAAGTACATGAAAAAATGCTCACCATCTCTAGCAGTCAGAGAAATGCAAATCAAAACCACCGTAAGATACCATCTCACTCCAGTAAGATTGGCAGCCATTAAGAAGTCCAACAACAACAAGTGCTGGTGAGGATGCGGGGAAATGGGTACACTTGTTCATTGTTGGTGGGACTGCAAAAGGGTGCAGCCAATTTGGAAAGCAGTGTGGAGATTTCTTGGAAAGCTGGGAATGGAACCACCATTTGACCCAGCTATTCCCCTTCTCGGTCTATTCCCTAAAGACCTAACAAGAGCATGCTACAGGGACACTGCTACATCGATGTTCATAGCAGCACAATTCACGATAGCAAGATTGTGGAACCAACCTAGAAGCCCTTCAATAGATGAATGGATTAAAAAAATGTGGCATCTATACACAATGGAGTATTACTCTGCATTAAGAAATGACAAAATCATAGAATTTGGAGGGAAATGGATGGCATTAGAGCAGATTATGCTAAGTGAAGCTAGCCAATCCTTAAAAAACAAATGCCAAATGTCTTCTTTGATATAAGGGGAGTAACCAAGGACAGGGTAGAGACGAAGAGCTGGAGAAGAAAATTAACATTAAACAGGGATGATAGGTGGGAGGGAAAGGGAGAGTTAAGGGAAATTGCATGGAATTGGAAGGTGAGCCTCAGGATTATACACAATTACATATAAGAGGAAAGGAGGAGTAGGATAAAAATTATATAAGTGGAAGAAACGATTTATAGTAGAGGGGGTGGAGAGAGAGAAGGGGAGGGGAGGGGAGGGGAGGGGAGGGGGGGATAGTGGAGAATGGGATAGACAGCAGAATACATCAGTCACTAGAAAGGCAACTTATAAATCAATGGAAATGTAACTGATGTGACACAGCAATCTGTATACGGGGTAAAAATGGGAGTTCATAACCCACTTAAATCAATCTGTGAAATATGGTATATTAAGATCTATGTAATGTTTTGAACAACCAACAATAAAATATTATTAAAAAAAAGTAGCATATTGTTTAGTCTCCAGGTGTTGGATTAATTTTTATTTTTTATTTAGTCATTGATTTCCAATTTCATTCCATTATGATCTAATAAAGTGCATGATAGTATCTCTACTTTTTTTGTATTTGGTAAATGTTGCTTTGTGGGCATACTATACAGTTTATTTTAGAGAAGGATCCATGTGCTGCTGTGAAGAAAGCATATTTGCTTAAAGCAGGTTGAAATATTCTATATATGTCAGTTAAGTCTAAGTTATTGATTGTATTATTTTAAGTTCTATAGGTTTTTTATTTTACTTTTTTGGGAAGATCTCTTCAGTGGTGAGAGAGGTGTGTTAAAAGCATTCAATTCTTTATGAAAGAACAGTAAAAGAACAAATAATATGACAGTAAATCTTGAAATATTTAGTTTGGTAAAAAGCAACAAAATTAGATAGGGAGAAGTAAAACTATCTCTGTTTGCAAACAACATCATCCCATATATAAAAGATGCCAAATAATGTAGGTTAAAAATATCACTGCCACTGCCAATATAATGAATTCAACAAAGTTACAGATTACAAGATAAATACTGAAAAGATCATCTGATTTATATAACAGTAATGAACAATTTAATGTAAAAATCTAAAAATATTTATTTTTGCATAAAAATAAAATGCATAGAAAAAATAACCAAAACAAAAAAAAGCTTATACATAAAAAATATAAAAAATTCTTCAAGTAAAATAGTTCAATATATATAAGAAGATATTCCATGTTCACAGATAATGTAGTTAGTTTAACAGTAGGGAAATGCTGAACAAAATAATCAACAGCTCTAAAATGATCTCTGTCAAACTACCAAATACATTTTTTTTATTTTGCAGAAATAGGAGAGCTGGTCATCAAATTAAGACTAAACAGAAAATGGACACAATAGCAAAAATGAACTATTTTTGAAAGAAATATAACTCGGACTTTGTAATTTCAAAACTTACTATAAACATATACAAATCACAACAATGTGGTACTGGCATAAGGACACACACAGATTGATGAATAGAAAAAGTAGATAACCCAGAATTAAACCCATGTGTCTTTCACCTATGAATATTTTATAAGAATACACAATGGTTAGAGGACAGTCATATCACTGATGGTGCTTGGACAAATGGATATATAGATGCAAAAAAATGTCATTGAAAGGCTGTGAATGTGGCTTAGTGATAGTGCATTTTCCTTGCATGTGTGAGGCATTGGGTTCAATTCTCAGCACTACATATAAATAAATAAATAAATATCAATAATTTTAAAAAGGTTATTGGAGTCACCCTTGAGTTGTGTAGAGGAAAATAAGGAAAAGAGAGGTGGATATGGAAATGGAAAATATGGTGAAATGAGATTGACCTTATTACTCTATACATGTGAATGATTGCACTACTAGTGTGACCCTACACTATTGAAAGACAGAGGAAGAAGAAATTTTTGTACAATGTGTCAAAATGCATTCTACTGTTCTGTATAACTACTTAGGACAAATAAAAAATAAATATTATAACCATACATAAATATGAGTCCTATTTAAAAGACGTACAAAATTTTTACACCATGTGCCCTTGGATAAGCTAGAATCTCCACTAAATATAGAACTTCATTTCCAGCTCTAGGATGGGATATGTCATTTCCATGCACCATTGTATTGAATATAGATCCCCATAAAATTCAAGTCTGATTTGAGAGAGTGAGGTGTAGAATAAAATGGAGGACAATTAGGGTAATGACAGTTATTTATGAAAGAAATAAATCCCACAATGAAGAGAAGAGTGGCTCACTCAGGAAAGTCATCTTTAACCTACCTTAAAGTCCAAGGGAATTTATTCCTTTAGTCCATGGATTCCTTCCTCTCTTATCTTTCTTTTTTTCTGACAACCCTCACTAACTTCTGCCTTTACCTCCTTCTTTTCTTTGCAGCATGAGATGTCTAAGTTCACTCTATACATTTTTAATAAGTTTTTTTTGATACGTGGGATTAAATACAAAGATTTTTTACCCATGAGGCCTTTTTTTGCATCTTCTTTAGAGAGAGGACCTCAGTGAGATGCTTAGGGCCTCATTATATTCTTGAAGCTGGCTTTCTACAATAGCTACTCATAAAAAAAGTTTTCCTTCAGAGGGGGCTTGTCTACTATTTTCTGAGAATGGAATAATTTTTTTTTCTTTGAGGACATCCTCTCTAACTATGGCAATACAGGTATTGTCAGACTTGACATAAAAAACCAAGATTACCAGTCTACTGAGAGATAAACCAAAGCTCTCTGTCTCATATAACATCATTTTGGAAGCCCCAGCTCCAAATCTGAATGATAGTGGAGACAGAGGAGTCTCTTATGTAGGCCTTAGGAAGGCACTTTGAAGTCTCACCTTTCTCTCTCAAAACCAACAAATAGGTATGCTTTGAATTGTTATTTACCTGAATTTTTAAAATTTTTTTTTAGTTGTAGTTGGACACAATACCTTTATTTTATTTATTTTTTATGTGGTGCTGAGGATTAAACCCAGCTTCTCTCACATGCTAGGCAAGCACTGCCACTTAGCAACAATTTCAGTCCTTACTTGAAACTTTATAGAATTACTTTTATCTTATAGTATAATTTATAATATTAAAAGTATATTGTACATGGAAATTTTTTAAAGTATAAATATGCACTGGAATAAGAATTTATGCACAAAAAAATAAGAATTTAAGAGACTGACAGTTCTATCTTTACACTAATTTGTAGTACTTGACATATTTCAACTCTTCTTATAGCAATTCATAAACTCAGGAACACACATACTAGCTAACATAATATTAGCAGTAGTAGTTATTTCAAATAAAATATGTAGTTTGTGTTTATAAAAACTAATAACATTCTGTTCATTGAAATGGTTACAGTTTTATTACAAGTAATGACTTATTATGTTTTTCACTACCACATAGATATTATACTAAATTTGAACAATCTAAATGCCTTTTGAGTCTATCATACAAAAAAAAAGAGAGGAAATTTAATCAAAATTGAAAAAAAAATCAGAAGGGCAGATGAAGTGTATTAAAGGGAAGGAAGAAGAGACAGAAAAAGGGAATAACAGTTGAATGAATCTGCCAAAATCTTATATGTGAATATACCACAATGAGTCAAAACATCAAGTATACTCACCACACAATAATTTTCAAATAAAATTAGTGCATATATGTTGGGACAAGTGCATGGAGTACTGCATACGTGGAATACATCAAGGGCATCTGAGTAGCAGGCCACTCCCCTCTTGCAAGGTGGGTGAGTGGCAGATGGATTAACTCATAGCAAAGCCCTGGGCTTGAGGCCATGTGTTGCAGACCCTACACTTTGTTCATGGCCTGCTTCTCAATTGTTCCCTGCAAGGACAGTAAACATAAAATTATATTTGTGGTTGCCTAAAATTTGCTTAGCTTCTGCTGAGTATATATACATGGTATTTTTGCAGTAAAATCAGACCTGCTTCCACCTTAGTTTCTGGAGTATTTGATTAGTGACTCTGCAGCCACACTCTCCTCTATCCTGTTTCATGGATCTCCTCACTGGATGAGAGAGTCCATTCAGCTGCCATGTGAGTAGGGACCTGCCTATAAGACAGGGTGTGGTCCCTCACAGAGTGGTGAGGAAGGGGAAAGGGGAACCTTCAGAGTTCCACCAAAGACCCACAGCTGCAAGTGCTGTGTACTCTCATAGATACAAAAGGTTTATCCCTGAGTAAGAGAGAAGTCCAAAAGTTCTGGGATTTAATAATATACACTAACCCGTGCATCAATGTTGCTGATTTTTTTTATCTTATGATATAGGACAAGATAATGGTGAATGCAAACTGTAGTGAGACAGGGGTATACTTTACCAATCCATTTTTTCCATATTTTGACAAGTTTAGGGGCCCTACAACAAGCCCTTTTCATATAATGATGGCTCTGAGAGAAGATGAAGCTTTGAGTGACAGACAAGGGGAAAAAAGTGGCGGCAAAATCTACCTTGAAGCAAGAAACCACAGTAGGCACAGGAAAGCAGGGGCAAATATCTACTTCAAAGCAAGAAACCACAAAAGGTGCAAGAGGGAGAGAGACAAAAATGATACCACTAGCCTTCATGGGGCTGGAAGACATGACCATAAATAGCACAAGTGCACTTTCTACTGACAGACAAATATTATATTCTTTTTTGAGTCAATGAAAACTGCCTTTTTATAAGGTAATAGCAAGGCCAGCCAAGGGTTATGACAGCTTAAAATGACAAGGACTTTGGACAGGCCAAAGACATGATCTCCCAGGAACCCATTTCAAGAGGCCAGAGATCCTTTTGAAGATCTATGTAAGATAAGAGATAAAAAGTGGAGTAAGAGAGTAAAAGCCTTTTCAGTCAAAATGGCCCCTACACCCCTGCATCCTGCCACTTGGTATACACACACATTGGGTACCCTGAAGGAGTTAGAAACAGTAAAAGAGGATGGGCCCTGGGGCCATTTGCAGAGCAAATGCTTGAATCACTCAGTCTTCAACTTAATTGCCCTCAAGTCTGGAAAGAACCAGCTAGAGATGCTCTTGAGTCCGCAACATTTTTGAAGTGGAAGGCATTTTTCTATGATAAATGTGAACCACAAATGTTAACCTCCCAGGTGAGCACATGAAGGCAGAAGAAATCTACACTTTCCCTGCAGTACAATCTATATGCTCACCAAATTATTTTGATAACATGCGACTCTGTCTTCTCAGAGCCTGAAGGAAGTTACCAGCTGAGGGAGGTACAGTTTTGATACAGGGTTTAAGGCAAAAAGCCACTGAAGAGTTGCCATAGTTTATTGACAAAATAAACAATTTAGTAGAAGAGAATGTGTCTCATGAAGGACCTAGGGCTGCCTTAACCAATTAATTAATCTGGGATGGACTAAATACGAAATACAGAGCAGCAATGGCACCAGTATAAAATGACACACTGAATGTCTGGATTTTGGCCACTCAGGATATAAGGAAACAAGCAGCAGTCCCCTTTGTTTTGCTCTTGACAAAGAAACTAATGTAGATAACTATATAAGTCATGTTGTGCTGACCTTGAGTTTTATGTAATGCTACCTATAACCATAGACTTCCCCTTGGCAAACAAGAGTAGATTAAAAAAATGGGGAGATGAAGGGATGAAGGAAGTGCTGGCGAAAAATATTTGTCAAATTATATGGTTATACTGTATGCATGTAAGAACATATAATGACATTCCACCATTATATGCAAATATATGCACCAAACAACAAAAAAAGAAAGAAAAAGAAAGAAAGGACCCTATTGTAATAAGTGAGTCATTGTCTGGTTTGCTCAGTTTTATAGATGATGAAACCAAAGACAAGAGGGGAAAAAGTGGATTCTTGGGCACTCTGGATACCTATTGACAGGTTCAAAATAAATTTGTAAAAACTGCATTTTGACAGACAGATTAATGAAACATTATATAAGCCAACCACGGTGTTTCATGCCTGTAATCCAGCTGCTTGAGAGGTTTAGACAGACGATTGTCAAGTTCAAAGTCAATTTCAGCAAAAGTGAAGTGCTAAGCAACTCAATGAGACCCTCTCCCTAAACAAAATACAAAATAAGGATGGGGATGTGGCTCAGTGGTCGAGTGCTACTGAGTTCAATCTCCTGTACAAAAAAAAAAAAAAAATCTGAGTACTAGATTCCCTATGATGAAGCTGTATCTTCAACGTGGGCTTGGTCCTTATGTTGTGAACCATGCAGCTTATGTGACATGTGATTTTAGTACTCCCAGTTCTTTCTCCTATTAATCAGGGAAATACACTTCTCTGAGTCATACTATTGTCTTCGGTGATATGCAGTGATTAGCTGGCATATGACAAAGGCTAGTTTGGTGCTTAGTATGCATTGATTACTATCACTTGTTCATTTCCAAAGTGGAGCAGAGTATAATAATAAGACATTTTTACTAGACATGGATTATCTGGGATCTGATTTTATCTTTGTCATTTAGTAGCTGTAAAACCTTGAGTGAATTATTTTATCAGCCTGGACCTCAAATGTTTTCTTCATAAAATGATAATCATAATTCTACCACTTAATAAGAAAAATGTGAGGGAAATGAGATTTAAATTATTTACTCACCAAAAACAATGTTTGGCATATAAATAGTCAATAAGTATTAGCTGCTATGATGAACATCACTACAAGCAATCAAAAATAAAAGGAAAAAAAGGCATGTATGTACAGACAACAAATTATCATAGGAAAATATGCTTAACATTCTATGTCATAGGATGTCAAGTTGCATGGTTCACACCATGAGGACCAAGGCCACAACAGCCTCTTCATGGGGAACCTAGGACTCAGATAATGCTTTTTTTTTTTTTTTAACAGGAGATTGAACTCAGGAGCCCTCAATCACCAAGCCATATCCCTATCTGTGTTTTGTAATTTGTTTAGAGACAGGGTCTCACTGAGTTGCTTAGCACCTCACTTTTGCTGAGACTGGTTTTGAACATGCCATCCTCTTGTCTTATCCTCTTGAGCAGCTGGATTACTATAACTACAAATTGCTCACATCTACAAGCATGGGTAAATCCAAAAATCTGATAATACCAACTGCTTTGTGTAAGTGGATGTTCACAAGGAACACTCATTCATTGCTAGCAGGATAACAAAATTTTATCACCACTTTGGAAGAGTTGGGCATTTTCTTACAATGCTAAACACAGTCTTAACCACAATTGTTGCAACCAAAATTTGATATTTATGCAATGGAGTTGAGATCTAATGCCTACATGAAAACCTGCATGCACATTTTTATAATGACTTAAATTGTGGATACAGATAGGTGGAACTTCCCTTGCTTAGTGTGCATGAGTTCCTGAGATTCATTGCATGATTACACAAAAATAAACATATTCATACTTTTTATTCATATATGCCCAGAACAGGAAGCAAAGAAGATATCCTTCAGTAAGCACTTACATATTTTTTAAATTAAAAAGTGTCATTTCCATCAAATGGTATGTTGTTCAGAATACAAAATCAATGGGCTAAAAAATATGAGAGGACACGGAGGCACATTTAATGCATACTGCTTAGAGAAGAGCTGATTTTAAATGCCATATCTGTGTGACTTCAACTATGTGACACTCTGAAAAATGCTAAAGAATAGACAATAAATTATTAATGTTCCAGAGATTAAGGGGCAATAGAAGACAGTGAAGAGATGAAGAACAGAGAACTTTTACATTCTGACACTGTTAATAATATAGCATAATGGTGAACACTCAACAGTATATTTTATCAATTTATTCAGAAATAAAAAAAAAAAAACAAGAAGTCCAATTAGTAATAATGTCTTGGTTGCCATTATATTGATTCTCTAATGATAATGAATCTAACATGAATATGCAAGATGTAAATAATAGGAAATTCTATGTGTAAAGCAGGCATATGGGAACTCTTCACTATAGGCTAAATTGCCCTGTAAATTTAACCATATTTGAGAAAAGCAATGCCTGTCTGCTAAAACAAATAGAACACACTGGGGGTTAGCATACCTCAGCTACGAGATATGCCTGGATGGCCCTCACTCAGTGACACAGATTCCTTCATTTTAAAAATTAATGACCCACCACAACTCTGTCTTTATTTCCCTGTATTTCCATATGAGCTTTTGATAATATTTTTGTGAGAAATAGAAAGTCCAGTGATCCATTTTCAAAATAAAGTATTTCAGTTTTAATTGTCAACTCACTGAGGATACACAAATATCAGAAAAGAGGAAACAGAACAAAGAGTCATCAGCAGGTAACACCTGAGTATGACAGACAGAAAGTGAGTGGAAATGGTCTTGCCTGACAAACACTGATCACCAGTGAAGGCCTCTGCTCGACAACAGAATAAGGGAAAGAGGACAACTAAAGGGACATTTATTTACAGAACCCAATAGAGACAGTTAAAATTAGGCAAAGTTCAGGAAGACTGTACATCCCACATACTCACCAATGAGTAACAAGGGGAAAGACCTTGTGAACTGGAGAAGGAAATTCTGATTGTTTCTGCCTGTTCAACTAGACACTGGATCTTACAATATTATCAACAAAAGCCTCATATAATGTTATACATCTTGTTTCTTATGAGTACTTGAGCTTGTTTCTCACACTCTCCTACCAAAAACATTGTCAAAATTTTCAATCTCTTTATACAGAATGGTAAACCAAAGACCTTATAGGGAAAACCAGTATCTTACCTACTCAAAAATATTGACTCAATCTTAACTCAAACATGAATGAAAAGTTATCTTCCTATACAATAGCTAGTACTTCCTTAAATACTGAGAACATTTGCTCCAATGTCATTTTAATACAATCATACTGAAGAGAAAATTATCTGAAATGGCTTTTTAGAAATTCCATATCAAAGCGAGGAAGAGTGATGCATGTCTGTAATTCTGGTGTCTTGAGAGGCTGAGGCAGGAGAATCATGACATTAAAGCCAGCTTCAGCAACTTAGCAAATTAGTCAAACATTCTATCTATATTAAAACTGGCTGAGGATGTTACTCACCAATTAATACCTCTGGGTTCAATTGCTGGAACAAAAAAAAAAATTCCACCATGTAGTTTATAAAATGATAATGATGGGCTGGGGTTGTAGCTCAGTGGTAGAGTGTTGTGTCTTATGAATAAACACTCAAGATCACTCCAGGTAAACTGTACTGCACGAAATAACCACACAGAAACAGAGAAATACCTTTTGGGGGGGGGTCCTATGATGACTCCTTTGACCTAAGGTAGTCTGTGGAAATAAAGAAAGGAGCATATGCTGAACCCTTTTACTGGAAAGAAGCCATTGAAATGAGGGAAGGAGTAGGATTACAAAGGAACAGGTGAGTGTAACTCAACCCCATGGGTTATGACTACACACATAGAACTGCCTTGCTATCTGAGCTGAGAGAACTCCCAAGTCACCAAGAAATGTAGTGAATGGTCAGAGCCTTGTGCTTCAGGGATGGAATGTGTGGTCACTCAGAGTGGCTATCCACTAATTTACCCTTTCTTAATATAAATTAAAAAGTCAACTCAGGATTTTTGATCCAAGATTATCATGACCTACTGTTGAAACATGGAAGGAATTAGTAGCAAACATATCATTTCAACAACATAATCAACTTAGAAGATCTAGGTTATTATTATTACTATGCCAAACACACATCAGAAGGTTTTTAATTTTTTCCCAAATTTTATTGTGAAGCACTGCATTTGGCTTTGTAAAATGGACATTTTTATTGAGCATGCCATACTTTCCTCAAGCCATAGAGCAAAGAGCTCATTCACATTATGTATCACAGTGGCTTCTAGAGCATTTTAACTTAATTTCAATCCTTCCATCAGCACTATCTGACTATGAAGAATCTTGGAAGTAATTTGAGTCAAATATTAAGAAAATTAATTTTCATAAGTCTTAAAACATAGCCACAAAAGCTGTATTGTAGTGACAAGGAATAGTACTTATAAATAGTCACTTCAAGGATTATGACATCAGATTCAGAATTTGCCTAGGTCTTGTTTATTGGCATGCATGTCTTTCAAAGCCTGAACATTAACTTCAGCATATTATAGCTCTGAAATATTAGCTGGCAATAACTACTGGTAAAATGAGGTAAGTTGTATTCTTACAGGCTACAGGATATCCATCATCCTTTCTCTTAATTCTCACATTTAAGAAATTTATTTGATCTGCCAGTAATGTAAATGTTCTGAAGGTAGAAGTCAAACAACAAAACATCTTTTTTGGTGCCATCTTGTTTTGGGTTAGAGTATTACCAATAAAACTCTGGCATCATGGCATCAGTTTATAATCATCTTTTTCAATTCCGGGAGACCAGTCTAAAATATACTCAGTATTTCTAGACACCTTATGTCATACTGGCAAGACATTTGCAAAATCTATTCACTTAGGAATGGTGCCAATTGTAGAGTGATTAGTGCAACAATACATTCCTGAATATTTTATGAAAATAATTGGCTTGCATAAGAACATTCTATTTCAATAATTTTCTATTTTGACCATTTTTTTTCAGATACTTAGTCTTAATTTCTAAGAACCAGTATAATTGGCTGTCTTAGATTTCTTATATGTTGTCTTTTTTCAAAAGATTCTCCTAGACATCCTGTTGGTAATAGGATCAATATATACAAATAATTGACCATTAGAGTCAGAACAATGAATCTTGTTATGTGGGAATTCACTCTGCAATGCACATTAAAAGTGAACCTGAGAAATAAGTCCATAGAACTTGTTCATAATTTTTACTTTCCTGAACAACCCATGAAGATGCATGTCTATAAACTCTGCATTTGAGAGATTCAATTTTCTGTGTCAGTTTTTTCAGTCACTTTCACAAGTACTGGGTCAAACTCTACCTTTTGAAATCTGATTAATGTTCAGTACAGTAAGACTCTCAGTATCACAATTAAGAAAATTTTTGTAATATTTGTAAGATTTAGTATGTCCTATGGGGCTCTGTTTTTCCCCTTTTCCTCACTTAATATAATTGACAAAAGGCCTGTTGTCAGCCATAGTATCATAAGTTTAGGTTATAGATAATAGTACATGTATTTAAATAATAAGAAAAGATTTATCATCTGTAGTTGGTCTTGAAATCTGAAAAAAGTTATTTAAATAGACCATGACAAATAGATATTTAGGTTTTACTAAATGTATAACTTTATTTTGACTTTAACAGAATTATCAAAAGTAAAGATTAAAATAAGTTGTATATAAAAATGTGTATTTTGAAATTAGCTCTAGATTAACTCAAATAATTATCTTAATTTGGAATGTTGTTTATGACAGAGTTTTTAACTTAGAAGCAGTGGTCTTTATTAGGAGCATGAGAAATTATATAAACATCTATCCAAAATAAGAAGTACATATGTTATGTTTATTTATTTCTACGTGGTGCTGAGGATCAAACTCAGGACCTTGCACATGCTAGGCGAGTGCTCCACCACTGAGCCACAACCCCAGCCCCATGAAGTACATTTATATATATATATATATATATATATATATATATATATATATATATATTCTCTAGTTTTATTTTATTTACTTTATTTTATTTACTTGTATATATCTTATATAAATATATATAAAAGATATATACAAGAATATGAGATATGTATTTACTATTTATATATAAGCAATATATATTGTATATGCAATAATACATATATAATAAATATTATTAAAATAAATAAATACAATTAATAAAAACTGATTTAGAAAAATGAATAATTTTTTTGTCTACCAATCCATGAAAAACTGTCATTATTATTATGAAACTTAGTAAGGAGGGGGTGTTAGTATCTCAAATATCAATGGGTAAAAATAAGGCAATAGTATTGTTTTAGACAATGATTTAATTAGAATTTTACGGCATTGAAATAGCTATTACATTGAGGTATCCTTGTTAAAGCAATTTTGTTTATAAACATTTATATGAGCATGTTAAATAACTATAGTTAATGTAGCAAAATTAGCTTCAATAATTATGTATAATTTGTGGCCTTACCAGTTTTAAAAATATCAAGTATTCAGCATATTATATCATACTATAAGGTTGAGAAAATATTCACCATGTTAGATTTTTTTAATGAGATTAGCTATCAGCTGTTGAGCTGATTTATTATTGGCTGTCTGTTTAATATTTTAGGGGTAACTATTTTTAGGGCTATTTTTTTTTCAGTAAAAATACTGTTGATGGGTTTTTGAAATAAGGCCCTGTTTCAATGTTTAGAGGTCTCTAAATTTTTTTCTACCTTAGACGAGGAGTAAAATTTTTAACTAGGAAGCTGATTTTTTTGGCATAAGATTAGTATTTTAATTCTTTTGTCTGAAAGTTTGCTTTTTTTTTTCTTTCTTAGGATTCATTTAATTATGGAGTAATGTTGAAAATTGACTAGAATTATGTTAACTTGTTTAAATGTCTTGGAATGTCTAGGCTAACTGGATGGTAAACTCATCTTTTGAAAGTGGGTGATGCCTTATAAGGTAAATGTGTGTATTGTCTCTTTAAGTCTCTCTATGAAAACAGTAATTTTTTTCTAAAGGGTTAATAAATTATTATTTTTTTAGGCATTTTCTTTTTCTATTTAATACCAATATGTCCCAGGGAACTCTCAGTTACCCAGACTGTCAGATTTGTTCCTCTTGTGTGTTACTGGGACATGGTTAAGATAAATCTTTTTAAAACTGTTTTTGAGATGACTTTTTAAAGTTTATCTAAGAAATTGAATAATATCTCTTTAGATAATGTTAGACATCTGACATAAATTTTGAAAGATACAATTTATGAGCTTGGGTTTTTTGAAAGTCTCTTCAAATTTCTTTTGGTCTATATTAAGTTTGAGAAGTTTCCTTCAATTTTAGTCTCCAGTAGGCAATTTTCTAAGGCCTTCTCTGTTAATAGTAATTGAGGCTAGTTATGAAAATGAGACATCTTTTATTAATCACTGTAATTTTTTCATATATAGAATAGATTATTTATTTTGATATTATGTTTAATTTGACAATTTAAGAGGAACTCTCAATCCCTTTTTGAGAGAAGTTTTCAAAATATCTTTATCTCTTATAATATTATCATTGAATAGGTGTCTCTTAATTGTCTTCTAGAAAATATGATTAAGATAACTTCCCAGTGTAGGAAGTAGTATATACATATTACCATATTTTTATGGATAATAGGTCCTGTCAGAGAACTTATAGAATATTAATGAATTTCCAACACAGTTTGTAATTTTTATTGATTAAAAATAACATAAGACTTTAATCTGGAGAGCATCATTCCTAATAAAATGTTCTCCCATTTCTTACAATATCCAACAAACAGAGATAATATGCAAGAATCAGCAGTGTCTTGAATTAATCAAACTAATCTTCAAGGAGAATTGTCAAAATTGGAATCTAAGTCAGTCATTTATTATATTTAGTATTTAATCAAGGATGTGAATTTATTTATTAAAGATAACCTCTGTCTTAAACAGTAAGAATCATTAGGCAATAAAGATCTTCCTTAAAGAAAATAAACTTATCATTTTAATAGGTCTTTATCATGTCAAAATATGGAAAAAAATCTTATCTTATATCAGCATAATAAAATCAGGGAAATAATCTAAAATATCACGGAATTAATCAGTTTACATTTTTAAAATCAGCCCAGTTATATACAAATCTGTTTTTCAATTGTTTTAACTTTCTATATAATCTGCAGAGATAATGATATAGATTTTTCTAATTAGGAAAATAATTTTATTATTAAATTTTAGAATAAAAATATCTTGTTTTCATCAAAGATGATTTCTTCTTAGGACCTCCAATGTTTGTTTCCTCTCTGTGGAAGTATCTTATTTTTCTTTTAGAATTCTTACAGGTTATATTGTGGAATGATTTCTGAAAATCTTAGAATTTAAACAAATTATTGTACATTGATAAAGAGAAATAAAATATAGTTAAATTTTAATTAAATATAGTTAAATAGACATTTTGTAGGCATAATTACATTTGTTTTTCATCTTATAAAGTTTGTACAATAATTTGAGAATTAAAAATCATTTGATTATCTTTTGAAAGTAAGTTTATAGTAAAATACATTTATCTTAAATATTTCTAATTATTGAAGAGAACATCAGACATATATATAGACTCATATGTATGTGTATATATATATATATATATATACACACATATATATTTATGTATATTTACATGTTTCCTATTGAAGAAAAATGATTACATAAATATATATTAACTGAATAATTAGACCTGTATGCAAATTATTTTCTGGATTAGCAATTATTGGTTATCCAAATACCTAGAAAAATATGTATTGAGAATAAGGGCATTACTTATAGTTGTATTAACTTTTATTAACCATGTGTTTCTTAAGACGTTTGAGTCCATTTCAATTTTTCTTGAGTTAGTAGTGCACTTTATTTATATTTGTGGGGTCACATAATAAGATCATTGTGTATACATTTGCTTATTGCTTCTAATTATATAGTCAGTGATGAGAATAGAATTTTTTGCTCATTTCAGGGCCATGGCTGGCTTTGTTTCTTGTGGTGAACAAATGCTTTTTTTAACCTGCAAAATTGAAAGCAAAATACAAAGAGGTATATGTTTAATACCTCTCATCAATAGAAAAATATTTAGTAGCACAACCGCACCGAGAAAAATGAAAGATCCTAAAGGAAGCTGTTGAGGGATAAAAAACAATCAAGTTATTTAGTCTTGAGGGAAAGTCAGGATTAGGGCTGCAATGTAGAAATCTGTGGAATTAGATTTTGCCCAAAAAAGATAATTGTTAGCACTTACTGGTGGGAGTTCATAAAAATGTAAGCTCTATGTAGTTTCAGTAGCAGGTCTGTGTGAATCTGAAAGTACAGGTTAGTAACTGGAGGCAAGATCAGATGTCCTCGTTGAGTGACAGGGGAAGGACCAATGGAAAGCCCCCAAAAATGTGGAAGGAGGGACTAGGAAGACTAATTGGCTAGCCTCACTTTCTTCTGTTACCTTGGAGATGGAAACAGTTGGTTGCCCATTGTCTGGGGAAGAGGCTTCCAGAGAGGGTTTCATTCCATTTGATTTGTTTGTATTTATCTGACCAGTGTGCAGTGGCTTGCTTTGTCTTTACCACATGTGCTTGCAGTGTGCTCTCTTGTTCTTGTATTTTTTCTTGCAGCACATGGGCACTTTAAAAGTGAGTTTTAATGGCAGATTCCAGTGTAACTATCAGATCATAGGGCACGTTGCATTTGGCATTCAGGCCAGGTTGTTTAATACTTAAAAGCAAGGCTTGTGGTGGGTCTACTTACAGACCCCATAGAAAAAGCAGCTAAAGGCTTTTGTCCACAGTGACTGAGTTAAAGCCATTCTGATAGGGTAGGACAAGAATGTGGTAAAAAAGTTTAATATAAATTGTTAGAGCACCTTTATAAAACTGCAAAAATATAACTAAAAAAATAAAAATAAATTCCCTCGCTAGTAGTAGAAAATCTTTCTTATCAAGTCTCACCATAAATAATAATAATAATAATAATAATAATAATAATAATAATAATAATAATAATTCCTTTTTTCCTCTTACACTCTTTAAGCACAGATTACTAGCATATAACACCCCAAAGTCTTTGTGTATTTTTTTAAAAATATAAAGATTCACAAAAACAATCCAAAGAAGTCCATAAAAGCAAATTTTTTTCATGGGAGAGGACTGAACTTAACAACATATCACATGAATAATCTTAATAATTCTTTATATTTATTTAGGGTCTCTAAAATTGAAATTTTTGTTACCTTTCTAAAGATAAAATATTCCCAGATATTAAAAAAGTTGAACATCACAGATTTTTCTTCTAATTCACTTACTTTCTACAATTGTGTCCAAAATACTTTGAAACCTTAAGTGCACTTAACTTATTAAGAGATTCCAAACTCATTAAATTTCTAAAATATACCCTAGAGACCCAGTATGGGCCACCAATTGTCAGGTCTAAGGACTAAACACTCAAGGTGACTCTAGGTGAACTGGGCTGCGTGAAATAACCACACAGAGACAGATAAATACATTTTCTTTGCATCCTGTGCTGGCTTCTCTGATCTATGGGGGTCCATGGATAGAGAGAAAGGAGTATGTGCTTAATCCTTTTATTGGGAAGAAGCCATTCAAATGAGGGAATGGATAGGGTTACAAAGGAATAGGTGAGTGTAGCTCAATGCCCTTCGTTATGACTATACCTGAAGACCAGCCTTGCTATCAGAGCTGGGAGAATGCCCAAGTCAACAAGAATTGTATTGACTGGCCAGAGCCTTGTGCTTCAGTAATGGAAGGTGTGGTCATTCAGAGAATTTCTTCACAGTAGAATGCTTGTTTCACATGTATGGGGCACTGGGTTCAATCCTCAGCACCACATAAACAAACAAAATAAAGGTAGTGCATCCATTTACAAATAAAAATATTTTAAAAATAATTTTCTTCTAGCTACCTGATAAGATTTGATGGGTATTCAGCAGGATAATTTGTGTAAGTAAAAGTGCTGGGACACATTAAATACAGTTTTGTCTGATGTTATAAACAGAGCTGTTGATGAAAAGAGTAATTGATATTTGGCATTGGGGAAGCTCCACATTTTTTTCTCCATTTTTTAAATAACATAACCCTTGCACCTGTGGGAGATCAATTTCTGAACTTTAGTAGTAACTGAAACTATCAACCAGAATCAGGGCCTGTGAATCAATTCTGTCCCAATAGGTGGACACACCCATGGCTAGTTATGAGCTTGCACTATATTAGTTAGCCAAAGTTAACAGCAATAATGTTTCTTTTACAGAGACTAAAGTGAGAAGGAGAGAGTATTCTTGGACTGAAATCCAAGGTTCTTACATCACCTGCTCTTGGCTAAGCTACAATCTATAAAAGCTACAGAAATTACCTCCAAGAAGAGCAATGGCCTGTGTAGCTTATGTGATGTATTTGAGTACAACAAAGAGATCAAATCTGAAAATCCAAGCTTTACTTGAATGAGAGAAGTGAATTAATGGGCTAAAATGGTAGAATAACTGAGGACCCACAGTTATTGAGGGAAATTAGAATCACCTCAGTGCAGAGAAACCTGGCTCCCTCACAGGCAGGAGGCCTCTTTAACCTGTCTTTCTGCCCAATTATCAAAATCCCATTGGTCATGAATTCCTTCCTTTCTTCTTAATTTTCTTTCCTCTATCTGTTTTTTCTCCTACCTATCAACTCCTTTCGTTTCACTCTACAAGTAGTTGTTCCAATTCAGTCTCCATGTTTTCCTCTAACAACCAAAGCATTTAGAATTTAAATCTCACTGTGAGGTATATAAATTGATAATGGGTTTCTTACTTTTTTTAGGAGACACATGTGATGTCATCAATTGGTTTGTTATGATTAGTACCCACATAAAATACCTGGGGTGACTTTCCTTAGAAAATGAGAAATGCAATCAAAATTTTTATCCAGATGGTGCTTGTTTATAACTGAGAATGAAAAAAAAATGTTTTCTGTGTTTCACTGTGGACTCTCTCTCTCTCTACAGTAAGACAGGTATTCTCAAACCAAGATTTCCAGTCTACTGAGATGAGCTAAATCTATTGGTCCCATATAACCCCATCCTGAAAGCCTCAGCTCCAAATCTGGATAGAGAGAAAACAGAGAAGGCTCCTGGGTAGGTGATAGAGGAAAGCATTTTCAAGTCTATTACTACATCTTACCCAGGACACAGGTATTTATTCCCAACATGTTACAAAATTTATTTGAATTAAAACTTATTCCATGTTTTATAGAATTGCTTTTTTATTACTATAATTTATAACAAAAATATTATCTTATACAATTAAATTATCTTACAGAATTGTTTCATCAGAATGACTCACAGGTAATAAAAATTCAAATGGCCAGTATACCTAGACTTATATAATTATCTAGAACTTGAGATGTTTAGGGCTGAGGTTGTATCTCAGTGGCAGAGTGCTTGCCTAGCACCTGTGAGGTACTGGGTTTGATCCTCAGCACCATGTAAAAATAAATAAATAAAATAAAGGCATTCTGTCCATCAAAAAGATCTTCAAAGTACTTATTCATATTGAAATGGTGAATTCAATAACAAAACATATGAGGGCAGATTCAGAAAATATTCTTATTTTATAAACTGAATTGTACAGAAACTCTGTGTAGAAAAATTGTGTGGTCCATATGAAGTGTGTTGTGTATAGAAAAGAAAATGACATGCATGCAGTGCACCACTGAAGTTTCAATGCACTAGCAGCACATTGGACCATCAGATCAAGATAAAATCCAGCATGTAGTATGTTTTAGCAAATCAGGTGCTTCCATTGCTGTTTTATTATGAAGTGTTGATATTTGACCTCAGGCTTTATACATGCTGGGCAAGTATGCTACCAATGAGCTACACCCCCTTCTCCTGAAAAATATAGTTTTATTGAAATGCCATCATGCATTAAGTTACTATATATTGCAGATTTTAGGCTATGACTGCAGTGAACTTCTGGTGCACACAGCCTAAAATCTTATGATGTGGTCCTCTGAAGAAATATTTTAGAAAATCCATTGATATAATTTTAATACCACCAAATATATTGACAGGTTTTTGGAACATGGATCTCTATGTGCAACCCCCAACAGCATTCTACTTAATTTTGGAGTCAAATATTTCAGCATTTATCTGCTGGTAATAAAAATTTAAATCTAATTATGAGTAAAATTGAGGTAACCAGATAGAGTGTGAGTGTGGCAGGAAGTTTCTTTCTGCATCTTGGCAAGTTTTTAGAAATATTAGAATAAAATAAACTTAAGATGTGTTATCACACTCAGTGTTTTGTTTTATTTTATTTTAATATTATGAGTTAATTTAATCATTTCAACAAAATCTAGAATTGAGCAGAATTCATTCCCATGAAGCTAAGCAATTTGCCAAATGCAAGTCCAAGTATATTGCCCGAATTGGACCTACATTTCCAGATATTTCTGGAGTTTTAAAAAAATCTTGGGCCTGGAGTTGTAGCTCAGTAGATCATATAGGTAGTATGCACAAGGATATCCAGCACCAGGGGAAAAAGAGAAATTCAGCCCTGTCCTAGACCAGCTGAAAGAGTACTGATAATTCACTAATGTTCCTTGCTGGTAAAGTATGGGTCACTGCAGGTGGCCACTGAGGCCTATATGAAGGATAGACAAAAAAGTTGAAGTGTCTCTCTTTTTTTCTTTTAGTTGTAGACGTTTGTTTTCTTTATGTTGCTGAGGATCGAACCCAGTGTGTCACACAAGTGCTCTACACCCACTGTCTTACACAAGTGCTCTACCACTGAGCCACAACCCTAGCTAGTCTTGTACATCTTGAAGAGCCCTCTATTCAGTCCCCATGTGTAGGCTTGCTTCAGTTAGGTTAACATTTGTTAAGCACTTAGAAAAGTGTCAGGAACATGTATTGTCTCATTAACTTCAATAAGGCCCACTTAAGACAGGTCCTTTAACTATGATGTAAAAGTTAATTTAACTTGACAGCTAGATGGAAAGTAATATTTTGCATTAAGTTCTTGGTAGTGTCTGTAACCAGAAAGTACTAAATAAATGGCAGTTGTCAGCAGGAGCCTGGCTTGATGATACAACTCAGAAGGCAGAGGATCACAGTTCAAGGCCAGCCTCAGCAACTGAGACCCCTCTGAATTAAAAAAAAAAAGGTTGGGGGTGTAGCTTATTCACAGAGTGTTCCTGGGTTCAATCCCCAAACCAGAGGCTTGGGGCTGGGTCTTGCTTATGACTTAGCATTCAATTTTTGGTGAGTAAAGAACTGGGGATTCCAGCCTTATTCTGCACCTTTCCCATTTAACCACCAGGAGGCAGCAACAGGTCTCTTCCAATGCCTGTTGTGGTTCCCCCTGGTGCCCACCAGATGGTGACACATCAGGGCAGCTGATCTTGGGGTCATAGTGGCAGCATTGCTTCTCTCAGTAGTCCTTTGCATTGTTAGCCCCAACCTCCCAGGGCCTTAACTAACTCGGAGGAGACAGGCCAGAACCAAGTTAATAAATACAATTCAGAATTTATTAAAAATCAGAGCTCCCATTTTGTGCCTACCTGATGCTAAGGAAATAAATAACCAGAAGGGACACAGCTGGGGAAAGAAAATCAATCTCAAGACAGATTTTTTAAACTACATCTCTCTTCCCAATCCCTCCCCCTATGACTCTTGGGACATAGCACATGAGCAGGTACCTCAGTCCAGGTAGAATTTGGCCGGCACCAAGGCATACCTGCCCTGCCCAGGAGGGGAGACAGGTCCTGGGATCACTTGTTTCCAGCTTGAATCCCATAGACCTACTTCCAGCAGGGGCCAGGGCTGAAGCAGCAATTGGAGGCACCTGTGGGTGGTGGTGGTAGGGGGAAAACAGGGTAACAACTCAGGCGGCATAAGCAGCTGAAAGGGGTCCAGCCCTCTCTCCAGGTTCAACCAGTAGCGTGATAAGTCATGTCCCATCCATACCCCCTTCTCCCCTTGAGCCTGCAACCTCTGCACTCAGCTGAGGATCTTCCTGGGCAGTTCAACAGAGGCACCAATGAAAACTGCATCACATTGCACACAGTTTCCCTTTTGGATATCCTGGTGGGAGATGAACTTGAGATATCCAAAGCCCAGAGAACTCTCACCCAAAGAGCTTCACCACATGCCTGGCTTTTGGAAAATTTTCCAGTTTGAGTCAGAGTGGAAAGTCTCAATGAAAGGCTATGGCTTAGCAACCCCTGGGTTGCTCTGATCTAGCAAGGAGAACGTGACATGATGGGCAAAATGCCACTCAAAGAGACTGTCAAAGGTGCCTGGTAGTACACGAATGTACAGAGAGAGATATGTGCCCTCACCACTGCCATTGCCAATGAGGAGTGCAGACACCTGTAGTTTGTAACAATACTTATGTGTTTTGAAGGCTGGGCTGAAGCACTCAAGGTTGGGCTTGGCCTCTTGTAGCCTCTGCCCATAGCTGCCAATCTTCGAGATGAACACTCCATCACTGCCTACTGATAGTTTCTCCAGCTCTCCACGCAGCTCCTGCAGCTCCTGCCACTGCTGGCTCACCAGGGCACACATCGTAGCCAGAGGTGGCTTCACACTCTCCTCCACATGCCACACCATTGCCAGCTTAGGGCACTGTTGGCAAAGCCCCAGGCATTGAGGGAAGGGAGGACTGTTCCCAAAAGGGGAAGACACAGGGGTGGCAGGCGTTCAAATCTGCATGAGGAAGACAGGGTGCTAGGAAGCACCTGCAGCTGGACAGCAGGGGGAAGGACCTCAAAGAACTAAACTGCCGGGAACCCTAGCCTTCATTTAGGACTTCATGGGCTAAAGAGGGGTTGACAGGAAGAAGGGGCATCTGACCCTGTGCATGCAACTGGAGTCTTTGAACAGATATAGCACCAAGGCAGTCCTACCGCTGTCCCTCAGATGATTTGGCACATCCTCCTGAGCCACAGTGCCCATGCCACACTGGTTAGGGCAGGGCAAGGCAGCCTTGGGCACAGTACTGGTGACTCTGTACCTATTAATTTCCTTTGTGCAATAGGTACAAGGCTGGGTGCACTTGGGGCACTCAGAAGTTGCCTGCTGGGCCAGTAGTCACCGCATCATGCAGGCACCACATTTGTTCTCACAGTACACACTCTCTTGGCGGCACATACCCTCATGGCTCTCAAAGGCTTCCCCACTGAAGTCAAAGACACAGAACTCGCACTTGAGGAGCTGCTTGGGGCAGTCGTGTTGCAAGTTTGCAGGCAGATCAAGGTGACTCAGCTTGGCAGGACAGCAATTGGGGCAGGGAACTGCATTGAAGCTGCAGGTATTCAGGTGTCTCTGTAAATGACGAAGTGACCCACTCCAGCAGCAGCCCTCCTCACTGTGGATGCAGCGGATGGGCAGGCCTAGCATCTGGACCTCCAGTTCTGGGTCTGGGTACATCTTGGCATAGTCCAGTGGAAGTTGGTCCTCAGGGCATTTGAAGACTCCTTCACTGAGGAACTCCTGCAGGCAGGTGTCGCAGAAGCTGTGGCCCTAGGTAGAAACCTGCAGGGGCTCGCGCGTGGGTTTCCTGCACATAGGGCACAGCAGCCAGCGCTTGGGCTTCTCCAAGAACTTGTAGTGGAAGCTGCGCATGACGGGAGAGTGGCGGGCACGGGCAAGCGGGGCTAGGCACGTGGCGGCCCCTGGTGGCATAGACTGGCAATCCTGCCCAAATCCACTAATTGTTTTAAATATGCTTTATATTTGAAATACTATATACTCTATAAATCTCTCTTCACTTAAAAAATGATTACATACTACATTAGTTTACTGATATAAAAACAGAATTCTTAAAGAATATTTGGACTATTTCTAATTCATACGAAAATGCTAGACTGAATATTTTTTACATATGCATATGTAGTATATCAGTATAAATCTTTTTTATATGAATATATACGTGCAAAAGCAGGATATATACAAAAGATTCTTGCATGTTTTCTATATAAAATATGCACATTTGGGGCTGGGGTTATGATTCAGTGGCAGAGCACTTGCCTAGCATGTGTGAG
Organism: Spermophilus citellus; assembly: GCF_964194105.1. NCBI lineage: Eukaryota > Metazoa > Chordata > Mammalia > Rodentia > Sciuridae > Spermophilus > Spermophilus citellus. The sequence goes on along the minus strand of NW_027672722.1, from coordinate 1,700,576 downwards.
GCACTGGGTTTTATTCTCAGTACCATACATCAATAAAGGACCATTATCAACTAAAAAAGTATTAAAAAGAATAAATATACATACATACATATATAACTGTCCTTAACATGAAAACTACAAATGCAATAATGACAAACATCACAAATACTGGTCAGACATTCCTCCTCTAACAGAGAACAGACCTTATAGGCTAAATGGCTAATTACAGGTCTGGAACAAAAAAATAAGTGATGTGCTTGAAACACCTTGTTTTGTGAGAAACTGAAAAGTACTCCAGGATAAATGGGAACACATCAAAAAGATGTGTAATCAGCTTTAAATAGCAGAAGCTGTTTATATATAGGCATGTGAGTACCAAAATTATAAGCTTTATCTTCTCTCCCACTTATGGTTGGTTTTTCTATATTTGCTTTTGTAGAATCAAATTTTAAAAATTATAATTTGGCCACCGCATAGTAATAATTTGACACAAGGAGGAATCATCTATAAAATATTAATTCTAGTGGATGAAAATTTAAGGACCAAACCGATATTTATAAAGTCACAAAGTGTCACCACTCAAAATATTTATGAAATACAAAGGGTGTATAAATACTTGGTTTATCATGGACCAACCTGAAAACAATATTTAAAAATAAACATAAAGTATTATTTTGTATTTTAAGGTAATTTTAATGCTCATAGCCTGAAGTCATAAGGCATAGCATAATTACCTCATATTTTTCTAATGTAATCTGAAGACAAAGTAATTGGAATATATTTTTCATGAAAACAAAATTGTTGGATTCCAACATGGTGGCGGGCACGGAGAGATCAAGTCTCTGACCTCTTCAGCTGTGCAGGCATAGGGAGTCGTAAACAACCTAAATCTGTTTGCTCAGGATCACTAGGCAATGCTGAGCTGACGTGGATCTGGGGAGAACAGTCTGGGCCTCTCAGAACACACTCTGAGCCCGGATCGGCTGAATTCAAGCTCCGGTTTGCCTGCTTCCCACAGACAAACAGCTGTGACTCAGCACTAATCCATCCTGCTGAAACAACTGGTCAGCCCTTCTGATCCTATGGACGTAAATGCCTACCAAGCCTTCATAGGTAGTGGCCACAGGTTTGAAACGGGGCTTGGGAGAGACAGAAAGGACCCACCCGTTGCATTGGTCGCCCAGCAAAGGGAAACGAACTGTCGCCATTTGCAAGAGACACCAGGATGGCAGAGAACTGACATCATCAGACTGCGGCAGAGGAGATAACTTCATTGAAACCTGCGGCTACAGGTGTGTAATTCTGTAGCCTTCACTCTCCACACATCGGGGAAACCTTAAGGGCCCCTCCCAGCTCTCCCGTGAGCGCGATAGCCAGACGGAGGGAATCAGAGGTGGTGCGGGACCCGCAGCGTGGAAAAACCGCTCCCATCAGTGCTGACAGCTGAGGTTTCTTGCACCAGCTACCTGGGGCGTGGCTACCGGAGGGCAAGTAAAATTCGCGGAGGATTCTCAACCCCTAGCTCTACAAACTTAGGGTCTGAGGGAATGGCAAACTGGAAGAGTGTGCCCAGTTGTTCATGAAAACCGGGCTCCCGGGAGCAGCAGACCTGGCGTGTAGCCAGTATTGTGGTGAGTGGCACCCGTGAGAGGGGCCTGGCTAGAGGAAAAGTGGGAAGTGACTAGACACAAGAGGAGGCCATAGGCACTCAGGATTGGAGACTCGCCCAGTCTGGGAGGAGCTGCTGCACAGTGATTGGTTCCCGTGTATTGACAGGAGAAACTTGGCCTGGTGGGCACAGCGCCACCTACTGGAAGAGAAGTTAATCAAACTCTAAGACTGCATTTATTAGTTTTTTGTTTGTTTGTTTTTCTTTTATCTTTTCTCTTTTTTTTTTGATTTGGGTTTTTCTTTCATTTTCATTTTTCTTTCTTGTTATTTTTTTAAATTTTTTTTTAAATTTTTTTAAATTTTTTTCTTCTAATTTTAATTTTAATTTTTTAATTATTTTTTAAAAAAAAAATTTTTTCTTTTTTTATTTCCTATTTTTTTTCTTCTTTTGTCTTTTCGTTTCTTTTCAATTATCTTATCGTCCCTTCCTTGAATTCTACCTGCTTACTCTCATTCTCTTTAGTGACTTCTTCCCTTCCCTTCTAATACCTTTCCTCCCAAGCATAAAATAAATTTATAGAAGTAAACAGTACCTCAGCAGTCAAACAGAACAAGAAGTAACATGAGCAGCTTCAAAAAGCAAGGAAAAAAAGAAGTACAAATAATGCAGGACAGCCTAAATATTCAGGAGGACCTAGAGTCATCAGAAAAATGGTCATATAAAGAAATCAAGGAACACCTTAGACAGATGGAATGGATCCTTAAAGAGGATACAAGACAGCAAATTCAAGCAGTGAAAGAACACATTGAGAATGAATTACATAAACAGATAAAAGAAGAAGTTAAGCATGTTTATCAGGAGAGAGATATTATAAAAAATAATCAAACAATAATTCTAGAAATGAAGGAAATGATAAACCAAATTAAAAACTCAATTGAGAATATCACTAACAGAGTGGAGCAAGTAGAAACCAGAATGTCAGGTAATGAAGACAAAATATATCATCTTGAAAAGAGTCTAGCCAACTCAGAAAGGCTGGTAAAAAATCACGAGAACAACATCCAAGAGTTATGGGATAACATAAAAAAATCAAACTTACGAGTCATCGGGATAGAAGAAGGTACAGAGATTCAAACCAAGGGAATGAGTAACCTGCTGAATGAAATAATTACAGAAAACTTTCCAGAAATAAAAAAGAAAATGGATATACAAATTGAAGATGCGTACAGGACACCAAGCACACAAAATCACAGTAGACCAACGCCAAGACACATTGTTATGAAGATGTCCAATATACAGAACAAAGAGAAAATATTAAAAGCTACAAGAGAAAGGAGACAGATTATATTCAGGGGTAAAGCAATAAGGTTAACAACAGATTTTTCATCACAGACACTGAAAGCAAGAAGGGCATGGAACAATGTATTTCGAACACTGAAAGACAATGTATGCCAACCAAGAATTCTGTATCCAGCAAAATTAAGCTTCAGGTATGACAACGAAATAAAAATCTTTCATGATAAACAAAAGTTAAAAGAATTTGCAGCCAGAAAACCATCATTGCAAAGCATTTTGAGTAAAACACTACACGAGGAAGAAATGAAAAACAATAACCAAAACCATCAGTGGGAAGTGCCTCGGTAAAGACAGAGGGCGAGGGAAAAGATAATCATGGAGAAACAAACTAATTTTTTTAAAAAACGGATAAATAATCAAACATGGATGGAAGTACAAACCATATATCAATAGTAACTCTGAATGTTAATGGCTTAAACTCTCCAATAAAGCGACATAGGCTGGTATCATGGATTAAAAAAAAAACAAATCCAACAATATGCTGCCTCCAGGAGACACATCTTATTGGAAAAGACATACACAGGCTGAAGGTGAAAGGATGGGAACAAATATACCACACACATGGTCCTCGTAAGCAAGCAGGGGTGGCCATCCTCATATTGAATAAAATCGACTTCAAGACTAAGTTAATCAAAAGGGATAAAGAAGGACATTATAAACTGTTAAAAGGATCCATTCACCAAGAAGACATAACAATTATCAATATTTATGTACCAAATAATGGTGCTGCGACATTCATAAAACAAATTCTCCACAAGTTCAACAATCAAATAGACCACAACACAATAATTATGGGTGACTTCAACACACATCTCTAACCATTGGACAGATCCTCCAAACAAAAGTTGAATAAAGAAACTATAGAACTCAATATCACAATCAATAACCTAGACTTAACTGACATATATAAAATATATCAACCATCATCAAATGGATATACTTTTTTCTCAGCAGCACATGGATCCTTCTCAAAAATAGACCATATATTATGCCATAGGGCAACCCTCAGTAAATATAAAGGGGTGGGGATAATACCATGCATTTTATCTGATCATAATGGAATGAAACTGGAAATCAATGATAAAAGAAGGAAGGAAAAATCCTACATCACATGGAAAATGAACAATATGTTACTGAATGATCAATGGGTTACAGAAGGCATAAAGGAGAAAATCAAAAAATTCTTAGAGATAAATGAAAATACAGACACAACATATCGGAATCTATGGGACACAATGAAAGCAGTTTTAAGAGGAAAAATCATCGCCTGGTGGTCATTCCTCAAAAAAAGAAAAAAACCAACAAATAAATGAGCTCACACTTCATCTCAAAGCCCTAGAAAAGGAAGAGCAAAACAACAGCAAATGTAGCAGAGGGCAAGAAATAATTAAAATCAGAACAGAAATCAATGAAATTAAAACAAAAGAAACTATTGAAAAAATTAACAAAACTAAAGGTTGGTTCTTCGAAAAAATAAAAAAGATCGACAGACCTTTAGCCATGCTAATGAAGAGAAGAAGAGAGAGAACTCAAATTACTAACATACGGGATGAAAAAGGCAATATCACAACAGATGCTACAGAAATACAGAAGACAATTAGAAATTATCTTGAAAACCTATATTTCAATAAAATAGAAGATAGTGAAGACATCGATAAATTTCTTAAGTCATATGATTTGCCCAGACTGAGTCAGGAGGATACACACTATTTGAACAGACCAATATCAATGGATGAAATTGAAGAAGCCATCAAAAGACTACCAACCAAGAAAAGCCCAGGACCGGATGGGTATACAGCGGAGTTTTACAAAACCTTTAAAGAAGAATTAATACCAATACTTTTCAAGTTATTTCAGGAAATAGAAAAAGAGGGAGCTCTTCCAAATTCATTCTATGAGGCCAACATCACCCTGATTCCGAAACCAGGCAAAGACACCTCAAAGAAAGAAAACTGCAGACCAATATCTCTAATGAACCTAGATGCAAAAATCCTCAATAAAATTCTGGCAAATAGAATACAAAAACAAATAAAAAAAATTGTGCACCATGATCAAGTAGGATTCATCCCTGGGATGCAAGGATGGTTCAATATACAGAAATCAATAAATGTTATTCACCACATCAATAGACTTAAGGATAAGAACCATATGATCACCTCGATAGACACAGAGAAAGCATTCGACAAGGTACAGCATCCCTTTATGTTCAAAACATTAGAAAAACTAGGGATAACAGGAACTTACCTTGACATTGTAAAAGCTATCTATGCTAAGCCTCAGGCTAGCGTCATTCTGAATGGACAAAAGTTGAAGGCATTCCCTCTAAAATCTGGAACAAGACAGGGATGCCCTCTGTCACCACTTCTATTCAATATAGTTCTCAAAACACTGGCCAGAGCAATTAGACAGACGAAAGAAATTAAAGGCATAAAAATAGGAAAAGAAGAACTTAAATTATCACTATTTGCAGATGACATGATTCTATACCTGGAAGACCCAAAAAGGTCTTCAAAGAAACTACTAGAACTAATAAATGAATTCAGCAAAGTGGCAGGATATAAAATCAACACGCATAAATCAAAGGCATTTCTGTATATCAGGGACAAAACTTCTGAAACGGAAATGAGGAAAAACACTCCATTTACAATATCCTCAAAAAAAAATAAAATACTTGGGAATCAACCTAACAAAAGAGGTGAAAGATTTATACAATGAAAACTACAGAACCCTAAAGAGAGAAGTAGAAGAAGATCTTAGAAGATGGAAAAATATACCCTGTTCATGGATAGGCAGAACTAACATTATCAAAATGGCGATATTACCAAAAGTTCTCTGTAGGTTTAATGCAATGCCAATCAAAATCCCAATGGCATTTCTTGTAGAAATATATAAAGCAATCATGAAATTCATATGGAAAAATAAAAGACCCAGAATAGCAAAAACAATTCTAAGCAGGAAGTGTGAATCAGGCGGTATAGCGATACCAGATTTCAAACTATATTACAGAGCAATAGTGACAAAAACAGCGTGGTACTGGTACCAAAACAGGCAGGTGGACCAATGGTATAGAATAGAGGACACAGAGACTAATCCACAAAGTTACAACTACCTTATATTTGATAAAGGGGCTAAAAGCATGCAATGGAGGAAGGATAGCATCTTCAACAAATGGTGTTGGGAAAACTGGAAATCCATATGCAACAAAATGAAACTGAATCCCTTTCTCTCGCCATGCACAAAAGTTAACTCAAAATGGATCAAGGAGCTTGATATCAAATCAGAGACTCTGCATCTGATAGAAGAAAAAGTTGGCTCTGATCTACATATTGTGGGGTCGGGCTCCAAATTCCTTAATAGGACACCCATAGCACAAGAGTTAATAACATGAATCAACAAATGGGACTTACTTAAACTAAAAAGTTTTTTCTCAGGAAGAGAAACAATAAGAGAGGTAAATAGGGAGCCTACAACCTGGGAACAAATTTTTACTCCTCACACTTCAGATAGAGCCCTAATATCCAGAGTATACAAAGAACTCAAAAAATTAAACAATAAGATAACAAATAACCCAATCACAAAATGGGCCAAGGACCTGAACAGGCACTTCTCAGAGGAGGACATACAATCAATCAACAAGTACATGAAAAAATGCTCACCATGTCTAGCAGTCAGAGAAATGCAAATCAAAACCACCCTAAGATACCATCTCACTCCAGTAAGATTGGCAGCCACTATGAAGTCAAACAACAACAAGTGCTGGCGAGGATGTGGAGAAAAGGGTACACTTGTACATTGCTGGTGGGACTGCAAATTGGTGTGGCCAATTTGGAAAGCAGTTTGGAGATTCCTGGGAAAGCTGGGAATGGAACCACCATTTGACCCAGCTATTGCCCTTCTCAGACTATTCCCTGAAGAACTTAAAAGAGCATGCTACAGGGATACTGCCACATCGATGTTCATAGCAGCACAATTCACAATAGCTAGACTGTGGAACCAACCCAGATGTCCCTCAATAGATGAATGGATAAAAAAAATGTGGCATCTATACACAATGGAGTACTATGCAGCAATAAAAAATACAAAATCTTAGAATTTGCAGAGAAATGGATGGCACTAGAGCAGATTATGCTTAGAGAAGCTAGCCAATCCCTAAAAAACAAATACCAAATGTCTTCTTTGATGTGATGAGAGCAACTATGAACAGAGCAGGGAGGAAGAGCAGGAAGAATAGATTAACTTTTAACAGAGACATGAGATGGGAGGGAAAGGGATAGAAAAGGAATATTGCATGGTAATGAAGGGAGACCCTCATTGCTATACAAAATTACATATAAGAGGTTGTGAGGGGAATGGGAAAATAAACAAGGAGAGAAATGAATTACAGTAGACGGGGTAGAGAGAGTAGATGGGAGGGGAGGGGAGGGAGGATAGTAGGGGATAGGAAAGGTAGCAGAATACAACAATTACGAATAGGACATTATGTAAAATTGTGGATGTGTAACTGACGTGATTCTGCAATCTGCATTTGGGGTAAAATTGGGGGTTCATTACCCACTTCAATCTAATGTATGAAATATGATATGTCAAGAGCTTTGTAATGTTGTCAACAACCAATAAAAAAAATTGTTTTTACTAACTAAAACTGTGTAGTTCCATGTATCATACTTTTCTCTGCAGTATATGTTTGGCATTAAAATTAATAAAATTGAATGCTTTCATGGGTCTGCCAACAGGTTTATATTATCTTGTTCTGTTGAATATTGTAGCAGAATATATGGAGGATGAACCAGAAGATTTCTAAAATTCTGTATTTTGTGGCTGGAAACTGTTGAAAGGTACATCAATGTTATTTATGAAAAAGACTGATGAAAACAGTAATGTTCTTTAAGCTGTGCATTAGTGAACAAATACTTTGTAAAGCAAAAATGACCTCTGCAACCAGGGATGGCTGAAATACAGTATACGGAGACTCTGGAAGTCTTAGTTCTATTTTTTTTTACCTCTAACAACTAACTTTTTCTAGCTCAATAAATCTCTCTCTATTTTTTTTTCTTGCTTTTAAAACCAGAGAAGCAATACTTGCCTTTTTTAACTTTCTGGATTGTTTCCCAGTTTGATATAAAACATGCAAAAGTCTTTTTGAATATATTACAAAACATAGAAGTGAAGTGAATAATCTTTGCTAACTTTGTGACTCTTTTTCTTTCAAATGCTGTTCTAGCTCAAAGTGGGTAACTTTTCTTTCTTCAGTTACCTCTGATTATATGTCCATTTTCCCCACAGCATTTGGAAGCCACACTTCATCCACTATTGGTCTCTCGCTTAAGTCTTTACAAGTTTTTATTTGAGTATTGTTGTGTGTTGACCCAATTGATTTTTCTTCTCATTTAGTGTAGATTAATGTATAATTAAATTGGTATAAATATGTCTATATTGCAGAATGTACAGTGTCCCCAGACCTTGTTCTTATCTATGTTATTGTAAACTCAGTTCTTCATGAATTATATGTAATATCAATAAAATTGTGAATGATATTCATATGATTTTTGTAAGATTCCATGTATAAGAAGCCTTTGCTCTATTGTAGCTCACAAGCCAAAATTTTATGATGAGAAACTTAATCTTTACATGCAACCTTCTCAGTTTGCCTCTTAGTACTTTATTCACAGAAAATAAGACTATGAAAAATAGTTCATCAATTATTTTGTCATAAGTATAAGGCCTCACTCAACCTTGACTCCACATCCATTTCTCTGATCCCTGCCCTGAAATAACAATACCTATAAAATAACAGTGATGTCAGAATTTACTAATGTATATGAAAACACTGATAATTGACCTCATTCGCATAAAAATGAAATGTTTCCAATGAGGCTGAAGTTTAGAAGGCCCTTATGCACACACAAGAAAGATAAAGCTCTTCTTTCCTGCAAGAGCTACATTTAAGTTTGCGGAAATTCAGTCTATTCAAATCATTATGAAATGTTAAAATTTTAAAAAGTTAAAATGTTAAAGTTAGAAATTCAAGATATGAAAATCTGGGGCTTATTTTTCTATATCTATGTCCTTCTTATAACTCATAATTTCACCATGAAAACAAACAGAAAAAAAATTATAATGATCTGATTATGCAAATCGTATTCCACATTAAGTTTGATTAAAATGTGTAAAATTATTAAGAGATGCTAGAGTATTATTTACTCAATAGAAGGTTTTACTGTTGCATAAAACATTTAGTCAAGTAGAACACTGTGATATCTGTCATTTAATGACACTATGCAATTAATGAGTGTTAACACATACACAAATATTCAGTTATAAAGACATAGTGCATACATATATAGGTAAAAAATACACTGTAAACTGGGCATGATGGTCTATGCTTGTAATCCAAGCAAATTTGGAAGCTGAGTAATTTCAGAAGTTTAAATTTAGCCTCATCAAATTAGTGTGGTTTCAAGCAACTTGGCAAGACCAGTCTCAAAATTTGAAAAAGCGGGAAAAGGACATAGGAATGTGGCACAGTGTTTAAAAATCCCTAAATTTAAACTGCAATACAAAAAAAAATAAAGTTTAAAATATTACAATTCAGTGTTACACATCAAAAAATAGATTCCTTATAATTGTTCTCTCCAGTATTCAAAAGTGAAAATAGTAATATTTGATTTAGAAAAAAATTATACGCTTTCAAACATGAGGTTTCTGCACTACACATGTATGATATTTATGACTGATATTTCTATGAAATAACTTGAAAATGCTTAATAATATTAATCAAAGTTAAAGACAAGTACATATATTCTATATTTAAGTGAGTTATGTCTTTTACTGATCCCCATATACATCAAGGTGTAATGTATAGATAATGACTTCACTATACTCTCACATTTGTCAGGGTGTTTATTACAAATATTTCATTGTTATATACGGCACACATTTTGTACAAAATCTGATCAATATTCACTACTGATTTCACTACTGAGTTTTCAGATGTTCAATGAATTTAAAACTTGAATAAGTTTTGGAAACATTATTTAACTTTTTAGAGTTTCTGGGCACAATGAATTCTCCAAAAATAAGTAGTGTTTAAGAAATATGTGGCTATGAAATTTTTTTCCCATTTGGATTCTCTCCAACCAGTATGTATCAACAAGTGCTGAGTATTGGTGAATAAATTTTGAAGGCATTGTCACATTGTCAATTTTCACATTTCAAAACTTTCTCTCTGCTATGGTTTTTGTGGCGAGGATTAAATATTTACTCTTTCTTGGAGGAATTGTTCAATCATCTCATTTATAAAGCTTCTCTCCAGTGTGTTTTCTATGATGTCTAGTAATGTATGCTATATAATTTAAAATGTTTCTACATTCTCTACATTTATATGACTTCTTTCCAGAATAAATAGCACTGTGGTGAAAAAGAATTGATTTTTTATTAAAACTTTGCTGCATTGTTTTCATTTGTAGGGGTTCTTTTCTGTATAAATTCTGTTGTTAATAATAACTTTATTCACATTTCACATTCACCAGGGTGTCTTTTATTTTATTTTATTAAAAGTTTTGCCACATTATTCACATTTGTAGGGCTATTCTCCAGTGTGAGTTCTTCTGTGGTAGATAAGGCCTGTTTTATTGCTAAAAGCTTTTGTCAATTTCCTTACATTTGTAGGCCTTCTCTTGAATGTGAGTTTTTCTGTGGCAAATAAGGTGTGGTTTTTGACACAAAGCTTAGTCACATTCTTTACATTTGTAGGGTTTCTCTCCAGTATGAGTTTTGCTGTGGCAAATAAGGTGTGATTTTTGACTGAAAGCTTTGCCACATTCTTTACATTTGTAGGGTCTCTCTCCAGTGTGAGTTCTGTTGTGGCGAATAAGGTCTGCTTTTTGTCTAAAAGCTTTGCCACATTCTTTACATTTGTAGGGCTTCTCTCCAGTGTGAGATCTGCTGTGGTAAATAAGGCCTACTTTGTGACTGAAAGCTTTGCTACATTCTTTACATCTGTAGGGCTTCTCTCCAGTGTGGGTTCTGATGTGGCAAATAAGGTGTGATTTTCTACTGAAAGTTTTGCCACATTCTTTACATTTGTAGGGTTTCTCTCCAGTGTGGGTTCTGATGTGGCAAATAAGGTCTGCTTTTTGAATAAAAGCTTTGCCACATTCTTTACATTTGTAAGGCTTCTCTCCATTGTGAGTTCTGCTGTGGTAAATAAGGCCTACTTTTGAACTGAAAACTTTGCCACATTCTTTACATTTGTAGGGCTTCTCTCCAGTGTGAGATCTGCTGTGGGAAATAAGGCTTACTTTTTGACTAAAAGCTTTGCCACATTCTTTGCATTTATAGGGCTTCTCTCCAGTGTGAGTTCTTCTGTGACAAATAAGGGTTGATATTCGACTGAAAGCTTTACCACATTCCTCACAATTGTAGGGCTTCTCTCCAGTGTGAGTTCTGTTGTGGTAAATAAGGCCTGTTTTTTGACTAAAAGCTTTGCCACATTCTTTACATTTGTAGGGCTTTTCTCCAGTGTCAATTCTTCTTTGGTAAATAAGGTTTAATTTTTTACTAAAAACATTACCATATTCTTCACATTTGTAGGGCTTCTCTTCAGTGTGAATTATCCTTTGCTTAATGAAGTTTGGTTTTTCTTTAAAAACTTTATCACATTCTGCCAATTGGTAGGGCATCTGTACAGTGTGGGTTACTCTGTTGTAAAAAAGACCATTTATTTTACTAAAAGCTTTGCCCCATTGTTTATATTTGTAGAACTTCTCTCCTGTATAAATTCTCTGATGGTGAACAAGGCTCAATTTTTTATATGATTCCTGGTGTTCACTCTCACTTGTAGTTTTCCATATTTTATTTTGTTGTAAATAGTCAAAACTACAACTTCTATATTTTCCACTTATCACTTTGTGAAATATATGTTTTATGCCTTTTTCTGGTGAGTATTCTTGGGTATCTTGAAGAGTCGTGGCTGAAATAAACAAAAATTTAAAAAGATACCTTCTAGACTGGAATAAATATATTTTGCATACATAACATGAAATTAATGTAAAATAAGTACTTAAGGAGTACAGCAGTTTAGTAAGTTCAACATTATCATAAATCCAAAAACATATCAGTTCAATAAAAATGTACAGACAAAATTACCTTGAGAATATTACCTGAATTCTTGTAGGGACCACAGTATCCAAGAGGAGTACATCATTAAAATAATGTAATATTAAAAAAAGAATGAAAGTATGTTACTTTTATCATCCACAGCCTTTTTTCTTCCATAAGATAGCATTGTATATTTAGGAAATATCTATCAGCTACCTTCACTCTCAGTAGAATAAAAGAAATGTAAAACTTATACAAACATTTGTGGCTTTTTCAAAGGACATCCAAAAACTGTTTTTTTTTTCCTACCATAACATAGAGACATAAAAATATCTAGTAGATTTTGAGTGATAATACCACAAATATTCATCAAGGGTAAAGAGGCTATGGACTCTTAAAAAGAAATATGAACAAAAAAATTTACTAAGAAATATACACATATATGCCTATAAAATTTTCCATTAAAACATTTTAAAAGACTATAAAAACCTTGTACAACCTATATCCATAATACTTGGATGAACTCAACACATGACAATCAAGAATAATCAATTGATTGTTATATTTTTATATTGGTGTGATATGATGATTTCTTTCATTGACAAATACAACTTTGTTTATTTACTAAATATACCATGGTATTTTATACTGTATATACAAGGTAAAATGAATAAATAGAATGAATTAAAACAATCATATTTCATAAAATTATCAGTTTTTTTCTTAAAAGTATTGTATTTGTTTCTCTAGTATTAATGAAGAACATAATACACTCACCAGGTGGTAAAACAAAAATCTTGACCATTTTATGCTCAATAAAATAAAAATATGGAGATTTTGACTATAATATGAACACTACACAAAATGCAGTATCTGGTGAGCAGAATTTTACTCACAAAATATCTGACTTCCACATGTGAATCAAATGCTCCTGCTACTTCATCTCTGCCTGCCACATTTCACTTAAGGCAAATTCCAGCATATATTTCTTATAATATTTTAAGAGACAAAATATTTTATAAATAAATAATAATAGTGTAAAAGTAAAATATTTTTACTGATTTAATTATTGATGGGCACATACATTGAGTCCCAACCTTTAATACTGAGAACAATGTTTGCACTAAACACAAATGCACAGGTATCTGTTCAACTTTCTGATTTAACTGTTCATGGATACATATTTATTACTGGCATTTCTGGATCTTTATGTCATCCAACTTTAATTTTTCATGTGTGGAGCTTGAGATTAACCCCCAAAATTCTATATCACTGAACTACAACACAAGTCTTTTAAAAAATTGTTTGAGCCATGCTGTTTCAAAATTTCTGTGACTTCTCTCAAACATACTTTTGAATGGCCTGCCAATTAGCAAATATTAAAAGGATGCAGCACAGTTCTTTCCTATTTTTATGTATTTAAATGTTTTTATATTTTTTCCCCAAAATGGTCTATATAATCTACTTTTGGCTCCTTTAATGAACAAATAAAAAAAGTACAGCAAATATAAATGAAGAGAAACATGGCTTAGTCTAGGTGACAAAAAAAGAAAAACAAATATTAAGAACTAAATATTAGGATACTGACAGTTATGAATTACTCAAAGAACACTAAATAACTATTTAAAGAAAGTTTAGAGAGTGAAATTGAGACAAAAATATTAATACAAATATGTAAAAATTGTATATGTGAATAATTTTTCAAGAAAAAATTAGAGGGGTATTTGTAGTGTGCAAAGCTAAAATTCTACCAATATGGGAGAGGCTTATCAAGCAGGACCAAGTTGAAGAGAAGTCTAAGCAACTTGTGAAATACTGTAAAAAATAAAAACCTATACCATATATAAAGGAAAGTGTGTAAAGAATCCAAGCATGCCACAATAAAAAGCAATGATCCAAAAATTAAATCATTAATCAAAATAGAAAAAAAATAAAAAATATAGAAAACAACTTACAAAGTAAAAGTATAATGAGTTATTCACTTAAAAATATTTATAATTATTAATGCATTATTGCAAAACACAAAAAAAGAAAAATTGAATTGAATCTAAAAACGGAACTGCCAAGTCAGTTCCAGAAGAGAGCATGGAAAGAAACAAATCATGATCTGCTCCTAGAGATCTTATTTGTTTAAAGATGGATAAGGCCCCTGCCTTTACATCTCATCCTGTTGCACAATTTTTAGTCAATGTAATATAGTTTTAAATCATGAAATTTCTCATAATCCTTTTGGATTATCTTTTGTTGAGTGAGCAAATTGTATCCTAATTCTTGCCTTTTAAAACAGAAACAAACAAACAAAAAATCTATCCTCTCTCATGTAAATATGCATTAAATATTTTTTATTTAAAATTAATGTGCTCAATATACAACATAAGGTTAATACTCAAAATTGGTCATCTGCATTGAATAGACATTTTATTCTCAAACAGCCATTACCAGAAATATTATGTTATATGGTAAGACTCCACCTGACCAGCATGACCAGATCCTATGCCTTTGATCACATGGGGAAAAGCATAGACTGCTACACTTATGACAACATGTCCTATTTGGACTCTAGCTTGATGCATGAAATATAGCAATTATAATTGTACATCAGGGACTTGACAAGCTGATTCGTAAATTTCATTTAACCCTGGAAGAGAACAGTCCCTCTAAACAAGAAAACAATCATTCTCCTCAAAAGAGGAAAAACATTAAAAGAAGAACCCAAGATACTATAATTCCAGTTACTTGGGGGGATATAAAACCATTAACAGCCTCAGCTAAATAGGTGTTGGCTCAAAAGGGGTTAGAATGTACTCTAGATAATTTTGTTACGCTTTGATTGCTAAACTCACACAAAACTCTGTAAATGTTTTGGTCTTAATAACAATGTTGCTCTGTTTTTGTACACCAGCTGTGGGAAATTCATTACTGTCAGATCCTGGACTTCTACAACCCATCACAATACCTTGACTCACTTGGATGAAATTGTTATATACCTGCAAAAATGTCTCATGGTATTCATTGTTGTCTTAGCAGAATAACTGTTCCCTTACTATCCACATAGTATTTAATAGGTCATCCTGCTGCACAATTTATTCATAAAAGGTCTATTCTTCTTGATAAAAAAACTGTGATGATTCAGTGAATCTTCCATCTAAGGCAGAATTTGATGCTTTGACATTCTCCTTAGTGGGTTTCCCTGGACTAGCTTTATGGGTTTACAAAACTACTGTAAAATTCGCCTATGCTATCATAAAAAGTATTAGTCATGCCTCCATGGATTTTAATCTGCTTCATGAAGAACAAGAACAACATTGTCAAGCCATACTTGGCAATCATGCTACAACTGATTGTCTGTTATTGTTACATCATATTACATATTTAATAAGAAGTTTAATAACATGTGTTCCCTTCAATTTAAGTGATAATAGTAATTTCATTTCAAGAGTTAGATTACCTTAAAGATATCATTAATGAAGTCCAACAAAATGATAGATGTTTACACTTGTTGGATTGGCTAACTTCATGTTTACTCAATTTCATCTGGGTAAAAAAATATTCATAGGTGGATGTTTACCGATGTTGGAACTTGCTGTTGTCTGTTCCTGCCCTAATTTTTGCTCCCACCAGCATTAAGGAGATAAGTAATACTACTTAGTCAAAAGGCCTTAAAAAATAGGGGGGCTGTATGAATTCTTACCTTGGAAATAGACAGGAAACTGTGGGAGTGATGGTAACTGGCACCCTGAGTCCCACAATTATAATGCCTAGCAGTTTCTCCCTGAAGCTATTAAGACAACTATAGAGGTGCACTATCTATTTTCTGTGGTAATGTCCTTAGGGAGAAGGGGCTCTATGTTTGTTTTAACTCTACCTTATCTTGGTTAGCTAGAACTTGGGGTTTAAATAATACTAGTTTAGAATGTATTGATGGTAATAGAAGCTATGTAATTTTGGGGTACGCTATGTGCAGACGTGAAGTGGAGTGCCCAGTTTTTTTTTCTATTTTCCTTTTCACTGTGCGTGTCTCTCTTCTGTTTGCTTCTTTACAGGTTTCCTCACAAGAAAATTTGTAACAGATCATGCTGGCCCTCACAACCAAAGGTAAGTTTGAGTGATTAACCTGAATAAACTGGGGCATCACTAAAGAAGAAAACAGAGGACTACAAAAAAATTGAAAATGTGATAAATGTAGGGCAGTATGTGTTTAATGATTACAATAAAAATAAATAAACCTGAGCTTCTGAAATGTTTTTTTCTGTTGAATAACTACTATGACAACCGTTTTTTTTTAGTTTGGTTTTCTTCATTTGAATGTCTCAACTGTGTCCCCTACTATGTGTAGGTTACAAAAGTTTACATCACTAAATTCTGCTAGATAATACTTATCTATAGTGAAGGATGTAAAACACACCAAGAAAGAGAGATATTAAAGAGTAAAATAATATATATTAAAGAGTCAAATATCTGTACTAAAAATGTCTTTTTTCTTTGAAACACAAATATGAAACTCATAGAGAAGTTTCCAGAAGATACTGTGCAACAGAAGTAAATTAAATAATAATTATTAATTAAAATTTTAAAGGGAAATTAAACTTACCCAGGAAGGCAAAGTTTCTATAGTTCTCTAACATCACATCTTTATATAAGTTTTTCTGAGCAGGCTGAAGGCATTCCCACTCCTCTTCAGTAAAATCAATGGCTATATCCCTGAATGTTAACAGTTCCTAAAATAAGAATAGGTAAATAAATAACACATTGACCACATGAACATTTGCAGGGTCTGTAATGTAATTGAGTTGAAATGAGAGTTAGTAGACTATCATGTAGGTGGTGTTTTGGAACACTGAAAAAGTGATTTAAGTTCAAAAAAGTATATATACTCCACATTTATAAAACACAATATAGAACTAAGGCATTACCACAAAAATAAACATTTTGCATTTTTTTATATCATTATATAATTATACATATTGTTCAGATGAGAAAATTATGGTAATTAGGAAAGGGAATCCTCAAATTTTAATTTTACAACCACTAACCGGAGATTTACTAAAGTGTAGAATTTTATTTGTTATTTCTCTGATGGAGCTGGCTGTTTTAAATATGTAGTGAGATCTCTAGTAATTCCAATATCAATGATATAAGAGAAATTTTGAAATGTAACAAGGTAGACAGACCAGTTAATAGAAATAATTAATAGTGAATTTAAGTTCAAATATTTTATGGTATTTATGTATGTAATTAATATAAAAAATTGTAACAACAATCCTGTTTGGATTTTCCTTTTTATAATTTTAACAAGTTTTAACATACAAAACAACATATACATATATATGAACTTTTATTGATGTATATATTGTATGATGATTATAATAGAATATACATATAGCTTTTTAAACAAAAATAATTTGTTTTTTTATTTTATTGGTTGTTTCTAGTTCTACCTGATAGTAAAATCAATTTTTATGGTATTATGCAAGCATGGGATATATCTTATCCTAATTAGAATCCTGTTCTTATTGGTGACTATGATGGTAGGATCATTATATATCTTTAATATTTCTATCTCCTTTGCTTATATTTATTTATTTATTTTTCTTTACCAGTGTGCAATCTACTGTTCTTGTTTTCTTACCCTTCCCCACTTTATGAACTTTAGATTTCACATATCAGCAAAAAAATTTAACATTTAGTTTTATAGAAATCGTTTGTTTTACTTATCATAACATCTCCAGATCCATCCTTTTATTGGCAAATGTCATAAAGTTATTCTTCTTTATGGCCAATTAATAGTTTATTGTGTACATAAGAAACAATTTTTTATCTTGTCATCATTGAATGGACCTTTTCCTCATTGACTGTTTGGTTTTGTAGCTAAGCTATTGTGAATTGTGCTGCTATAAACATTAATGTGGCTGAGTCAATGTAGTATTCTGATTTTATGTCCTTCAGGTATATACAGTACAGTAAAAAAACTGGGTTAAATTGTCTTTCCATTTTTTTAACAATATCCATACAGGTTATTGTGTTTCACTTAGATCTCTATATAGCTGCAAAAATTAAAATTCAACTAAATCTGAGGTTGAAAATAAAACATACAGAAAAAAATTAGTAAGCCATAAAATGACTAAAAATTTATTATCAAATACTCCATCCCAATAAAAAGTAAATTTTATAAACTAAAAGTAAAGAAAGTCTTTAGCAAAAGAGCAAAATTAGAAGCTATTAAAGATGAACATAACACAGAAAAAGTTACCAATATCAATGCTGGTGCTTTTAAAAAGCAAATGAGCAAGGTTTAGTGATGGACAACTGTAGTTCCAGTGACTGAGGAGGATGAGGAAAAAGGATCATAAATTCAAAGACAATATTATATATAATATTGTCTTATATATATTGTATTGAGCAACTTAGTGAGGCACTTAGCAACTCAGCAAGACTGATAAAATAAAATATAGAAAAGACTAAGGATGTGGTTCAATTTACAGTACAAAAAAAAAAAATCCCAGCAGATATAATTAAAAAAGCACTAGCAAATTTGAAAATTCAACAAATAATAATTATTTCAATTATATAGTAAATACTTGCAAATATATGAATATATAATGATTTCTCACTTGATGGAAATACACTCTGATGGAAATTTTATCCTAAGAATATTTTGCAGTTTTTCAATTCTCTGAGTATAATGACTAGAATCTACATGGTTTAGACTAGTTCATGGCTAAGATATTTTTTATATCCAGTGTTGTACATAAAGCCTACTGCTAACAAAAATATGATGCCACACGATTGATGCTATGAAGTTAAATAACTCAGGGTAAACCTCATAATAAAATAAATGGTGGAACTACAGAAAACAACAACAAAAACAAAACTCTTAATAAGCCTCTTGTTATTTAGGCAGTGATACATAATGAAGATTGCAGTGCAGGGAAGAGGAAAAATGGCATTCATTCCAAAGAAAGGTGCTAGGATATTGGGAAAACAGTGTGATAATAAAATGCTATTTTTATCCCTTTACTCATAAAACATAACAACATATTTTGACACATTAAATGCCGAATATGTTATTAATAAATAATAATGAAATATATAAAAAAGTATAAAGCTTAAAAATTTACATACAAAAGATAGGGTACTTATAGTGGTGAAGAAAACTACTCCATTTACAATAACTTCAAAAAAAAAAAAAGATACTTGGGAATCAACTTAATGAAAGAGGTGAAAGATCTATACAAGAAAAACTACAGAACCCTAAAGAAAAAAATCAGAAAAAAACCTTAGAAGATGGAAAGATCGACCTTGCTCATGAATAGGCAGAATTAATATTACCAAAATGACTATGTTATCAAAAGCACTATACAGATTTACTGCAATTCTGATCAAAATCCCAATGGCATTCCCCATAGAAATAGAAAAGCAACCATGAAATTTATCTGGAAAAATAAGAGACCCTGAATAGCTAAAGCAATCCTTAGCAGGAAGAGTGAAGCAGGTGGCATCACTATACCAGACCTTAAACTATACTACAGAGCAATGGTAACAAAAACAGCATGGCATTGGCAACAAAACAGACTGATAGACAAATGGTACAGAGGACACAGAGACTAACCCACAAAATTACAATTATTATATATTAAACAAAGGTGCCCAAAACATGCACTGGAGAAAATATAGCCTTTTCAACAAACCCTATCTCTCACCATGCACAAAACTCAAACCAAAGTGTATCAAGAACCTAGGAATTAAAACAGAGACTCTACATCTAATAGAACAAAATGTAGGCTCTAATCTTCATCATGCAGGATTAGGCCCCAATTTCCTTTACAAGAAACCTATAGCACAAGAATTTAAAAAAATAATCAATACATTGGATGGAATCAAACTAAAAGTTTATTCTCAGCAAAAGAAACAATATGTGAGGTGAAGAGAAAGACTACATCCTAGGAGGAATTTTTTACCCCTCACACATCAGATAGAGTACTAATCTCTAGGGTACATAAAGAATTTAAAAAGGTAAGCAAATAATAATAATAATAACAACAACAACAACAACAACAACAACAACAACAACAACCCAGTCAACAAATGGGCCAAGGATCTGAACAGACAATTTTTAGAAGAGAATATACATTCAATCAACATTTTTTTTATATATATCTAATTGGTCATGATTCTCCCTTTTCAGGACCAAGCATAGTTCTGGTTCAGTTTCTAAGGAAGGAAGACATGAACCATGTTAAGAAACTCTTTAGAAACAGAGCTCCCAAGACAGATTTCTTAGAAGGGTAAATGCCTGGAGATTACAAAATGAAAAAAAAAAAAAAAAACCACACCAGTGGCCCTGAGTGACTCAGTAAGGAAATAAATCTAAAAGGCGTAGTAGAATCTGAACAGCAAAAAAATAAAAATAAAAAAATAAATAAACTATTTCTAAAAATAAACATGTTCATTAGTTGCTATCTCCACAACATATCATTAAGTAAACACCAAATTATTTATGAATATTTCTAGGATTTGCCAAATTTTATTCCATATGATTTTATATTAAACCCCAAAATCCAGATAATAGAATTCATGATTCATTGCCAAAAATACTCAAGAAATAAATTCTTTAAGGAGTGGATGTTTAGTAAATATGTCACTTAACAATTTAATTACCATATGATTTTGAGGAAATTTACTTATTTTCCTTCAGCCATAGTGTTGAGATATTTCTTATTTATTTTTCCTGTAGTAGCTTCCAAAGATAAGCCCTAGAATCCACTTTAAATAACCTACACTTACAATCACACAAGAAACCTATAATAAATGATGAGGATAAAAAAGGCAATTAAAAAAATTAAATCTTTTTCTTTTTGTTGAAATCAAACTCTAGCTGCATTTTTTGATCCATTTTCTCATCTTTTAAGCCAGAAATCATAAAAGATATAAAGGTCAGAAATTAATAAACTAATTAATAAATTAATAAACTAATAAACATAACTCATGTATAAATTTGAATTGCAAATTTATACTTGAGTTATGTTTATTAGTTTTAAAAATTCAAAATTTTTAGAAATTAAAGAAATGCAAAATAAAATCCCATTATGGGAAAAATTAAGTAATATCGATGAACATTTGAAACAAATAAATGATCATTAACTCAAAAGGAGTTTAAATTAGTATCTATTTGTGGAAAATATTTTGCTATTGAATATACATGATACTCCCCATCATAGAGACTTAGTGAAATTAGAGCATATGTGACCAAGTACACAATGGTACTCATCCAAACACTTGAAGTCCAAGGACATGGCTCAATACAATACACATCTTGGAAGAGATAAATAATAATCTGTAGGAAATATGATCACTAGGCCAGTCACATTTCATAACATATCCAGTTTAAAAAAGAGCATAAAACACTATGTATAAATTTTACATAGGTGCCTTATGAAAGTGGTATTTCACATGTGTAAATTTTTAGAAACAAAATATGTAAAACTTATGAGAAAATAAAAATTATGAGAAGCACATAAAAGACTGAATTATACATCCCATGTATAGATGATAAAACTCATCATTATAAAGGTGATAATTTTCCTCCAAATTAATCCCTAATACATCTCACCATAATTGCTATGTACAAATATGAATATATCACAGTGAAGTCTACGTTTATGTGTATGGTATAATGCAATAATTAAAAAAAAAACTATAAATAAATATACAATAGAAGAAAGTGGGAAAATAGGGAAAGGGGAACTAAAGGATACTGATGGGTAGCAAATTATATTCCATGTTTTATGGTTATGTCAAAATAATCATAACTATTAAATTCAACAATAATACAATAATAAAAAACAAAAAGATTTACTTTAAATGAAATAAGAAACCAAACCATAAATTTTTAAAATTCATCTACAAAATTTTATGTAACTTTAACCAAAAACCTTTTCAATTATAAGAGCAAAAAAAAAAAACTTATCATGGCCTATTATTCATATATATTGAGAAATCATAATATTACAATAATCATCAAAGTATCAAAATATAAATAAAATCCCCATATGAATACATTTGTAAGTAAAACCTGTATGCTTTATTGTGATAGCAAGATCTAGATAAATCAACCATAACAAAAATAATCTCAGCAATCTAGCTAGGACCTTTCTAGAAATAAAGTTAAACCTATTATTAGGGCTGTTTACTGGTGACAAGTCCTTGCCTCCCCAGTGCTGAAGTATAATATCAGAGAAGCATGCCAAGGCAAGTTTAGAGTGAAAAGTTGAAGCTTTATTAAAAGACAGTAGAAAAGACTTCTCTCCAGAGGAAGAAGGGGACCCAAGAGGAGGAATCCATGGAAGGGCGAGATCTTCTCTTTTTTATGACTAAGTTCTTCTTTCAGCTTTCCTGCAATCCTGTGGCATTTCTGTCCTTTAATCTGTTATCTTGCAGTGATGAAATGTATGTGGGAAGGCCCAAAGGGTGGGGGAACAGGTGGGTGAAGCAGTAATCTGGGCAGGAAGGGCTTTTGTATTAGCATCTCCCCATTTGCTGGGAGCTGCTTCATTAACATTTCCTGGGATGGGCTCTGGGACTTGGGGACATTTTCAATTCCTTTTTTCCTGGACTCCATTCTCAATAAAATGTTCATTCTTGATTTTACTTAATATTAGACCCAATTTACCTAATGACACTAACTACCTATATAATAATAATAATAATAATAATAATAATAATAATAATAAAAAGTAAAAATAAAAGAAAGTAAAAAATATTAGCTAGTTCAAGAGGAAATTAGGTGCCCCCAAACACAGCTGCTTTTTTTTAATCTCTGTTATTTTTATGTGACAGATTGAACTTTGAACTGTGAAGAAACTTCCTAAAGTAAAAATGCCCAATAAAAACAACACATAAGATGCTGGGGTTTGGGCTCAGGGGTAGAGCACTCACCTCGCATGTCCAAGACCCTGGGTTCGATCCTCAGCACCACATAAAAATAAATAAGTGAAATAAAAGTATTGTTTCCAGCTACAGCTAAAAAAATACATAAAAAACATAAGATACAAGGTGAGAAACCAGCCTGTACCTTAGAGCAAAGCCTGTCCAAGGAAGGGGGCATGACCCTTGTCCTTGGAAAGACCCACAGGGCACTTCTAGGAATGTACCCACCCTGCTGAGTTGTTTATCTACAAATAACAGGAGAGATCTGCTGAGCCAGGTGTCCCTGACTCAGTCAGGCTAGGTGGGGACACATAGCAACCCCCTAGCAACCACTAATCAGCATGAGATATGGAAAATACCTGGGATACCAGATGACTCTCCCAGTAGTTTAAGGTGGTTGAAAACATGTTAGAAGACCACATAGTTCAGCAGGTACATCCCTCCTGGCTTAAACAATCAGTTCAAATGAATCCCCCTCTTTTACTAACCAATCACACTTACCCAACTTGTTCCTGCCTGTGAATGTGCTAATCATGTTTTAGACTCATTTTATGATTTTTCCACGGTGTGTGATGATTTGCTAAGAGATGCTATGATGTATGTGGTGTTCCTGGCTTCCCCAGGGAGTGTATAAAACTGCTGCAAACCCTGTGCTCAGGGCCTCTCAGTGTCACCAGTAGATATGTGTGTGGAGGACTGACCTAGCTCACAATAAATGCATCTTTGCTGCTTACATCAATCTTGGTCTCTGGTGGTCTTTTGGGGGTCCCAAATTTGAGGATAACAGTCTTTCCTGAAACCCATGGGAATAGAAGACAGAACTCCAGCTCTTTAAGACTGAAGTTTTATAGCACAAAAGTTTCAAAAGGGGGGTGTCTTGAGAACTTAAATGGATAACAGGATTTTGACAAACATAATACAAAGGCAGGTAGTAGGTTAATGGTCTAAATGGTTCAGCACTTAGGGAGTCAGTTTAGATCACAACATCAGAAATTATGAGACACCACTAAGGTTTCAGAGAGGGTTGTTACTAGTCAGGGAAATCCAGCCAAATGGCAAAAATTGAGGACTTGGGAGATAAGAAGTAACAGTGAAATCCCACCCTCCACCTCCCTGATGACACACAGGATTGGACAGTTTCCGCAAAATGCTCTTGATTGGAAGGGGCTTCAGATCATGTATATTGAATCTGAGACCAGAGAACCCTTTATGAGTCATCACTAAAGTTTCAGGCAGGGTTGTTATCAGGGAAAACAACCCTGATTTTGACAAGCAAAATACAAAGAGAGGTACAAGGTTAATGGTTTAAAATTGTTCATCACTTAGGGAGTACGTTTAGATCACAACATCAGAATTTATGAGGCACCACTAAGGTTTCAGAGAGGGTTGTCATTTGGTCAGGGAAAGCCAGAATTTCTGAGTCATCACTAAAGTTTCAGGGAGAGTTGTTATCTCATCAGGGAAAACCAGACATGGGTGAATTCAAGGCACTGGCAGGCATTTCAAGCAAGTTTAGAAATCACAGTAATTTATAATGAAGCAGAAATTAACTTTTCATGCCTGTGTGATGAGATGGCTCCCAATCTTAAGAGAAATTTAGGCTGGATCTTTCACTTGCTATAGCCATAGCTTTTAAAGTATATATTTCATACTTTAACAAGTATTAGCATTAAATTATTAATATGAATTACTACTAAGTTTTTCTTAAAAAAACAATTAAAATAGATACTAAGATATTTGTTATTAAGTGGGTAAAATTTTTGATTAATATATTGATGATATAAACATGGAAAATTGTGACAATGATAAAAATACATTTAATATAATGGTTCCAATATTATACGTCCCTATGATTAATGTTCAGTGGGTCAGTTCTTCAATTTTATTTTTTTAGGTCATTTTGAATTACAGTTTTATAAATGTTTGTTGAGTCTACAAATTTCAGATTTTGTAATTTGTAAAGTAGAAAAATGGCACATTTGAGCCCCTGTCAGGATTTTAAAACTTATAAGCCATGTGGGGTATCTTAGCACATTTTTTTTTCATATTTGCACACAGTACAATTCTAGAGAGGAATGAGTTGGAGATATAGTCTACTGTCCTGAGAAAAAGAGAAAATTGCCTTAGGCTATTTCTAAAGCTTTTAACTTTTCTAACTTTTAAGAATTTTTGGTAATTTGAAAAAAAAACATATTTTAAGAATGAATTGTTCAAAATTAATTATTTATCTTTCCTCCATTCTTTTTCACTTTCATTTAAATGTTTAGAAGAACTAACAGAACAGAATTCCAAAAATGTTCCATGTGAATATAAAGGTATGTTTATAATGATCAAGATAGAAAGCAGGGGCTGGGGATGTGGCTCAAGCGGTAGCGCGCTCGCCTGGGATGCCTGCGGCCCGGGTTGGATCCTCAGCACCACATACCAACAAAGATGTTGTGTCAGCCGAGAACTAAAAAAAATAAATATTAAAAAAAATTCTCTCTCTCTCTCTCTCTCTCTCTCTCTCTCTCTCTCTCTCCCCTCTCTCACTCTCTCTTTAAAAAAAAAGATAGAAAGCAGAAGCAAAACATCTAGTTTGATAAGTCTGTCTCAAACTAGAGAGTTACATATCAATTTCTGCCATTCTTC
Source organism: Spermophilus citellus (assembly GCF_964194105.1). Classification (NCBI taxonomy): domain Eukaryota; kingdom Metazoa; phylum Chordata; class Mammalia; order Rodentia; family Sciuridae; genus Spermophilus; species Spermophilus citellus. The sequence goes on along the minus strand of NW_027672722.1, from coordinate 1,674,973 downwards.
ACTAGGCTCCTGAGGTTGCAAAAATCACCAGCCAACAAAGGGAAATGTCTTTTTAGTTTGTTTGTTTCTCATAAATAATTCAAGCTAAAATACACTACTATCACTGTAGTTTCAGACCAAAGTGTGTTTTTAAATAATAAAAATAATATGTATACATAAATATATAAATAAGTATAAAACAAAATATAATGTTAGATAGATTTTTTTTTGCCTGGATAATCATCTTGTACATATTTTCCTTTAGACACAGTTCTGGGAACAAAGTGTCACAAATAAGACATGGATCCTACATTGCTACACAGAGTAATTAAGGCACATACTAAGAGCTTGGTATAAAACTTGACATGGAGACATAAATAAGTAGAGAACACTATAGAAAATTATATCTAAATGCTAAGCAGCAAATTCATAGTCTATAAGTACATGAAGACACAAGTTATCATAGCATATTTTATGACTCAGTTGCTGCTAATATACAGAGATAGAGATATTTATTAAGAGATGGTTTTATGCAGATTTTTGGTTTAAAAGGGGAAAGATCAAATAATGTAGGTGATTTAAACATGAGCAATCAATATTTTGCTGCGTTCAGTATCATTTTTAGCAGATATATAAATTGTAATTAATTCCCACCAGTAAAATGGAGAAATGGTATAAAGATTATTCACTATGAGTAAAACTACTTAAAAATAGTACCAAAACTTCCATTCATGTCAAAATGTTTATTCCTGACCAAAAAAAAAAAAAACCTGCTTCTTTTGAACCATTTCTGTAGATAAGATTTTTTTATAATAAATATTTTTGTGATTTTTTTTGCACATCACTTGATATATTTATGCTTCACATTTTCTCTTCTGTGCAAAATATAGACTTGAGAAAGACTCAAATCTTTGCTGCCTCCTCTGCGAAGACTTTTGATTTCTCCCAGCATGTTTCACCTACATATTTTACCACCTATAATCTGAAAGAAAAACATTTCTAACTTCTAAACTCCCTTGATATTTGAGCTATCTTTTAATTTTTAAGCTTATATCATTTCTATGATGAATACAATGATTTCAGTTAAGAATGGCTATTATTATGCACCTGGCTCATTTACAGGAGTTTTTTTTTTCCTTTATTTTATTTACAGTGAAGTTAAAAAAAAAGGTTATTGTTGAAACAGAACACAAAGAAAAGACCACCAACTCCAATTTGAAATCAAATTAAATCAAGATCGTATTGTGTACACAAAAGCTGGCCAGAACTCTCTCTTACAAAACACCATGCTAGAGATCACCCCCTGATCTTCAGGAAAAAGTTTTTACAGCACAAAATGTTACAAAGGTGGGTGTCTTGGGTACTATACAGCTAACAAGATTTTGACAAACATAAAACAAAGGCAGATAGAAGGTTAAGGATCTACATGTCTCAATGTTTCAAGGTAGGGAATAAATTCAACTCCAGACATTAGAATTTATAAGCTGCCACTGAGATTTAGAGAGAGTTGTTATTTGGTCAGCAGGAGCCATGATTTATGAGGCACCAGTAAGGTTTTATAGAGGGTTGTTATATGTTCAGGGATAGTCAGGCATAGGTGAATTCAAAACACAGGTAGAAATTCCGAAAAAGTTTAAAACATCAAAATATTGTCAGGCCAAAGAGAAAATTAGTTTTCTTACAGAAAACAAAAATAAGCTTTCTATGGCTTTTTGACAAGATGGCTCCCAAGCTTATACTGGAATTAGGCTAGGTTCATGATTAATACTGTTCAGAGTCAAAAGATTGGTTTAAAATCCCAGACCTTTTAAATATTTTTAATATTATGTCATTGAAATATTCATACCAATGGTTACCACACCAGGTGAAAAGATTAATAATTGGAAAATAATTTTCTATACAATAGTAAATATAAAATTGTTTCTTTTTTCTCTTTAAAAGTTCTTTAGCACATTTCATGTTACCAACATTTGCTGTACATTTTCTATCTAGTTTTCATATTAAGGGTTATATTTACCTTTTTTTATAGGAAAACTATGTTAAATTTGATTTCTTCAAATGGTCAATGTCAAGATTTGATTAGATGTTCCAGCAGAGGTTGGCATGAATCACTTGTTATATGTTTAAGGCAGACAGACCTCTATAAGACTACAGCTACTTGTTCATGTGATTGCTTTTGTTTTCCTAAAATAAGTGATGTTTTGTATGGTAAAACAATAAAATTATCAAAAAAGTAAGATATAAATTGAATTTTGAAGTGGAAATATATAACTCACAGTCATACTTTGTTTGACTCACCTACAGACAATATGTTACACAGCAAATATTTTGCAAAGTTCTGGTAAATGATATATAAAAACATTTTTAAAATTCAATGATAAAGAGGCATAACCCATTTCCAAGAGGTGCACAAAAGATTAGAAAATGGTTCATAAAAGAAGATTTACAAAATATCAGTAAGAACAAAAGAGAAACCAGCCTTCAGATAAATGCAAACTAAAATCTGAATGACATATTGTTACATATTTATTAGATTGGATAAAATACAAAAGGCTAATAGCCCCTCATGTGGGCAAGATTTCAGAGCAACTGGAAATCCTCTGTGATATTTCTGAGTATATATAATGGACACAATATTTTGAAAAACAAACTTGCATTTTCCATTCCTGTTTCTGAAATTGAACATAGACACCAAATGTGAGTCCCAAAACCTCCACTCTGAAGTTTTACACAAGAGAAGTGAAGACATACATCACAAAAGCAGCATTTAGTAACATTTTATTCATAATACCTAATATTTGTAGTGTGGAGTCTACAAATAGAAAATTAAATACACTCTGGCCAATTTATCTATGCATTGAATAGTATTTAGTAAAGTCCTTTAATGCCTTACTGTTAGATGTACTATGAATTAATAAAAAAACAAGATAACTAAAGTTTATTTAAATAAAAACACATAAACTCTTGTATCTTATATAAAATTCTAGCACAGACTATTCATTTGAGAAAATATAAAGATAGTGATTGCTTCTGGAGTGATGGAGTTGAAATTGACTATTGTAAGAAATTTGGGGGTTTTGGATACTTATAAGGCATGAAAATACAATTATGGGAGAGGGTCTCAAAAAGAAAAAAACAAACTATGTTTCACTGGGTGTGGTGGTTCAAGCCTGTAATTCTAGGAGCTTGGGTGAATGAGGCAGGAGGATCACCCATTTGAAACCAGACTCAGCAACTTAGTAAAGTTGTAAGCAACCTAGAGGGACCATGTAAAAAAAAACGACAAAAGAAAAGCTGGGGATGTGGCTTAAAGGTTAAGCATGCCCTTGAGTTCAATTCCTCGTTAAAGAAAGAAAGAAGAAAGAAAGAAAGAAAGAAAGAAAGAAAGAAAGAAAGAAAGAAAGAAAGAAAGAAAGAAAGGGAAAAGAAAAGAAAAAATAACACTCCTCACAGCCCAAAACTCTCCAGGGAATTATGACAAAGAGCCATCATCCAAAAGATGAGAATTTCAAGTGACTTCATGGGGAAAAAGAGACTCAGAGAAACTGTCTCTGGAAATTATTTGCCCAGGTGATATAGCTAGTAGTATGGCAGTGGTTATAAAAATCTGACGGGTGGTATCACCTTGGGGTCTCTTAACCACACTCTCTTTTAAAGGGACATAGGATGCTAGGTGCCCAAAGCAGGTGGGATGTGAATGGTGAGAATTTTTCTACTTTCATCTATATTTTTAAAATAATTAGGGGTAAATAAGTTTGTATTTGGCATTCATGAGCTTTTCAACTAATGGTATTCTGTCTGTAGTGAAGATGTAATTTAGGAGCAAACACATGGAGCAACCATGGAGTTATCTGATGCCACTCAAGAACAGGAAAAATTGAAAATCAGATCAAGGAAGAGACTTGCTAAGTAGGGTGACAAAGGCCTTCTGAAAGGCTGGCAGTTATTTTGCAAGATTTCAGGGTCCTTGGATGATAGGACATGACACACCACAGGGACATTTGGGACATGTGCCTCAAGTGAGAGAAGGTGCCCAGAGGGGACACACGGGGCTGCACCCAGAGGCTGGGACATAGCACTCTGGGGTACTAGGTGGAGCTTATGTATGCACAGTGGAGTGGGATTCACTGAATGTGAAGGTCTCCCTGTGGATTGACATTTTTATCATCTTCTTGGGCTCTTGAATATGGATAAATACTATCCAGGGTGGCAGGGTCTCTGGCCCTGGAAATCCCATGGAGCCCCTGTCTGGAGTTCCTGGCCTCCTCATCGATGAGTTTTCCCCCTGGTCAGCTTTCTATGTTATCCCCAGGGCCCTTGCCATTCCAATTCTCTCTCTAGAACTTTCCCATCCCCAATTATCACACGGACTACCCACTCACTCCCTCTGGATTTTTTTTGGACATGAGCTTTTCAACAGTCTGGAGGTTCCCCCTTCTCATCCCTGTCTTCAACAGACAATCTCTGTGCCCCTCACATTGTGCCCATTGCCTTTACCTTTCCTGATCTACTCTATTTACTTTTTTCTTTCTCCCCTCTCAAAATTATAAGCTCCAATTACATTCTATCCCCAATGCCTAGAACACAGATGCTCAATAAATGTTTGTACAGACAAATCCTGAATCAACATCTGCCACAGGAACTCAGCACACACCACCCACTTTCACAGACCCTTTCTCCACCTAAACCTGTTTCTGAAGAGCTGGGATATGAGGCCATGTTTCCAACAGAAACTGTGATGTGTAAGTGGAATCCCATCATGCCTCCCAAAGAATCCACTGTCCACTCTCCTCTCACTTGTGAAACAGATCACATGACCAAGTCTGAGGGCAACAGAATCTAGTCTGGACTCTAGCCAATGGGAAAGATAAAATAATCTAATTCATGTAAGCTTCTAACATTCATCATCGTCACATGGTCATCATCCTCTTCATGACATCATTCCCATCAACATTATGTCACTATCATTGTCATAACCATTGCTATCATCACCATCATAATCATTGTCATCATTATTGCCACTGCCATTATCATCATCATCACCACCACCATAATCACCACCACAACTACCATCACCATCATCACCATCACCATCACTATTTTCACCATCATTGCCATCATCAGCATCACCAGAAACTCTCAGGAGAGACAACAATACATAGAGTCAGCCCCTTCCATCAAGCTCATAAGCAAAGGTGGCACAAGAAATTTTCATGGCTAAGAATCTAGTGATGATGTGGTTTTGTACATCCAGGAAAGATGGGTGTGAAGTTCATGTGTGAGCACTTGAGGGCCTGATGAGTACATCATGATAAAGCCTGAGAGTGACCTGCTGTGCCCACTGAGTCAAGTATATTTCTCACATGAAAATCAATCAGCCTGAGGAAGATAAATACACATTATGGGTAAAATACAAATGTGAGATTGTGAAGAGCAGAGCAGTAACAAATTTAGTGTCAGGCAGTAAACTTCACTCTGTTATTCACTCCAGTTTGAAGAAAAACATAACATAATTAACAAGATTGCATGTTTCCCAAGAATGTTTTTAACCTGATATCCTGGAATAATGACTGTCGTCTCTATTTCAAAACTTACTGGGTAATCCACGTGAACTTTCATTGTTTCATGGGGAAAGAAATCCATCAGTTTGTTAAAGCTAACAAGGGCCATCGATTTTACTTATTATTTGTAGTTTCTTAACTAGTTTTTTGCTATGGTCTTTTTGGTGTCTCACATTTTCTCATGGGGATGAGTTATTGCCCCACAGGTAGCTGTCTTGGAGGAGATGCCCAATAGTGAGTCAAAGTGATGATCAGGAGAAAGAATAATGGGACATCAGATGTCTGTGGACCAAACACAGAATTAGACTCACTGTAAAAAACAGAGATGCTCCTCAAAGGTGCTGCCTGGAGAATCCCCTGAATGGGTCATGGTTTGGGGAAAGATCACTTTGTATTTTAAGTTTCTGTCCTTCATTTCTCTTTGGCCTCCAGTGGGCAGAGGCCCCTGCCAAGTGAGCGTGAAGTGCATCCTTTCCCTGGCTATTAGGAAGGTGGCTTTGCTCCACACCACCCAATTCTGCAGAAAGAGACATCACATGAAATGCTTTGTGAGACTGCCATATGTCACTCCACCCTCTTATACACTCTGCAATAAGTAGGCTCAAATCACAGCTGTGTTTTCACATGGCCTCTGCATTTTGTTTTAGTGTCCATGCTTAAATCTCCTCAAACTTAAAATTAGAAGAGGATCCATCAGCCAAGATGATGCGGTTGACACTGGCAGGGCAGTTTTTCCATGAAAATTACCTTGTGTGTTCAGATGTTCGAAGCTGGATATGACTGCCTAGGTGTGGCAGTGAGACACAGATCCTCATGTGAAGTTGAGTGCAGTTTTACCCCATGGAGTTGGTCCAAGGATCCTCAGCATTGAGGCCCTGGATCTCCAGCATGTGGTCAGCCAGAACGCCACCAGTGGCAGGTGGACTTAACCTTACTGCTTAACGACCTGAGCCCAGTTTTGCAGCAGTTTTATACATTCTTTGGAGAAGGCAGGGACCCCCCCCCATACATCACAGCAACTCTTAGAAAATCATCACACACAGCGAGAAAATCAAATAACAACTGTAAAACATGATTAGCACATTCACTGGTGGGAACAAGTTGGTTAAGGGTGATTGGTCAGTACAAAAGGGGTATTCATTTGAACTGATTGGTTTAAGCCAAGAGGGCTGTACGTGCTGAACTACATGGTTTCCCCACATGTTATCAACCACCATAAACTACTGGGAGGGTCATCTGGCATCCCAGGTATTTCCCTGTCTCATGCTGATTGGTAGCTGCTAGGGGGTTGCTATGGATCCCCACCTAGCCTGACTGAGTCAGGGACACCTGGCTCAGCAGATCTCTCCTGTTATTTGTAGATAAACAACTTAGCAGGGTGGGAATGTGCCTAGGAGTGCTCTGTGGGTTTTTCCAAGGACAAAGGTGATGTCCCTTCCTTGGACAGGCTTTGCTCTGAGGTAGAGGCTGGTTTTTCAATATTTTAAAATAAAGTGCATGCATGGCAGGCTGTCTGACCTGAGCCAGGGCTATAGCAAGCATGATTATGGAAGAAGAAATGGTTTGTGTCACCATCACACAGAAGTTTCTAATGGTTCTTCTGCAGGGACATCACCTCTTATTTTTCCAGAGACCCTGTGTGAAGACTTCCAGAGCTGTTGAGAACCTCCAAGGACATGCTGCCTGTCCCAGCCCCCACTTTGAGTGCAGATTTTCTTCTTTCTTGGCAGGATGGTCCAGAAAGAATTTAGACAGAAAAGGCTGGCCAGCCAGCTTCCACTGACAGATCAGAGTCGTTGCAAGGCCACCAGGCCTTGGACAGAAAAGTTGGGGTCTAGGCTTCGAATGCTGCTAATGGACCCACCTTATTTCCTGTTCCTCTTGTGACCACCAAAAGATAGGAGCAGGTTCTATGTCCCTTTCCATGACACAGGTAGGCCCTCTTCCAGTCCCACCCAGGCTGCATGGGAGGTGTCATTAACACTAGAGGGAGTTGGAAGTCTTCCATGAATGCCTTCTGTGACCCCAATACTAACCTATTTGTGCCTCAATTTTCACATGGGTCAAAGGAGCTGGATAAGATGATCTTCAAGGCCCTATCAACTCTGCACATAATAGTGTTTGTTCCTAAGATTCCCTGGATTTTTTTCTGACATAGATTTTTTTTCAAGAAGCAACTTTCCCTTCTTCTCCCAGGGAAATCTTAGCCACATGTTTCTGAACTGTTCCACACTGCCTTCTCAGGACTAATTTCACTGAATCTTTGCTTTTTTTCTCAAGGCCCTGGTGGCTAGAACTGGTAAGGTCTTGCCCCAGGACACACTGATCTTTATTCCCATGGAACTTCTTCTGTGGAGGGGGAAAGACAAAGGTGCCCCCTCTCTTTGAGCATTGGCTCACTCCTGGGCCCCAGGCTGTGCTCTTTCATTTGGGTTTGTTAATTCATTAAATTTTCAAAGCATCTCAGAGCCACAGAGGAGTCAGTTCAGATGAGGAAACTGAGGCTCAGAAACCATGGCTTGTGCAATCTCCCAGATTAAGAAAAGGTGAAGCTGGGAATCCAACTGCATCTGTTTGGCCCTAAAGCCAGATTCTATCCTCTGCATCATGTAACATCCTGCCTTCTTCTTGGAGAAAATTTCTGGGTCAAGGAAAGGGTGGTCAATTAGCAGAGAAGGGAGAGCACAGAATGTTGCTCTGAAGACATAAATACATCTCAGGTAAACAGGGAAGGGAAAAGGAGACACTCAAGTCTCAGAAACTGGCAATAATTCACTTGAAGCCAAGGTTCCTGGCATGTGACATCTCACCCAGTCTGCTCCCCACCCAGCTTTGTCAATCTGACTCTTTAGAGAGGACTTTGTACCAAATCCTAGAAGAGCCCAAATGGCAGAGTGCAATGTGCCATCATTTCCATCACAGAGGAGCTGTGGGGATTTGGATAAGTTCCTCCCATGCTCAGAAACCTTGTTTTATTTTCATGAGTAATGAGTGTGAGACTCTGCACATATCTCAACAGATTATGGTGGGCAGCAAAACTGAACAGACTTCTCTGACTCAGATGTAAAAACATATTATCGTCTTTCACTCACAGCACCCACACATCTCAAGCATCACCTGTGGCAATACCTGGTGGACATTTTTGAATCTCTAGCTGTCACCAACTTTGAACAGTCCTTTAAAGCTTCATGAGTATTTCCATACTTTCAAGTCTGTAATTCACCCAACAGACCTCTAAGTAGGAAGGGCTGCTCCTGTCTTTGGCTGTAGTTCATAGATTTAGAAACTAAGACCCACCATTTATGGTTCCCAGCTCATTGAAGGGTTGACATGGAGTTGGAGCCCTCTGTCAACATTTCTCCATCTTCTTGTCATTTGGAGAGAGCAGGCTAGTAAGGACATCTCTACAGCCATCTGTGGTCCAGATGTACCAAAAACCCTCCTCGGCCCCGTGTCCCTGCACACTGGCCACGTACCTGAGTTTGAAGCCAGCCTCAGGACTGAGCATGGAGGTTAGCACACAGGTCAGCCCTCTTGAGGCCACCACACCCTGAGGGCTGCTGATCTTCTTTCCTGTTTTTTTTTTTTTTTGTGTGTGTGTACTGGGGACGGAACCCAGGGATGCTTCACCTCTAAGCCCCATCCCCAGCCCTATTTTGTATTTTATTTAGAGACTGGATTTCGCTGAGTTGCTCAGGGCCTCATTAAGTTTCTGAGGCTGGCCTCCATCTTTTGAACCTCTTGCCTCAGCCTCCCAAGCTGCTGGGAAGACAGAATGCACCACCATGCCCAGCTCTGAGGATTCATGGACACCTGTAAATGTACCATGACGCCACCTTGAGTGGGACTCACCCACAGAGCACTAGCCTTTATAGGCATCTTCCTCCACAGCACACCCCCAGGTCCCCTTCTTTCCCACCAGCTGGGCACAGTCCCTGGGGACATGACTGCTGGGAAACTGCCTGCAGAACTGGATGATTTGGAATTTGTTCTTCATGGTCATAGGATGCTGGCTTATTTCTCTGTCTTCAATGCCATTTTGAAACCAAGGTGGTTCAGAGTTCTTTACAAACAGCCAGTCATGAACTCAATTTCATTAAGGCCAATTAATCCTAAATTCTTTATAAATGTGCCCAGAGGAAGTTACTAGACTTTCCACTTTAATTGGATTTGGGGCTTTAAAGATGCTTTCAGGAGTGAAATGGAAATTTCTCTTTTCTCAGAGGGGACCTACCTTGCCAGCGATTGCCATTAACCCCGTGTGTTCCTCAGTGGGTCATACACCAACTTCAGAGCAGACTGTCAGGCCTCCAGCTGAGCTCCCTGTCACCCCCAGAACTGAACAGATCTGCTAATGCCACACTGAATCAGAGGTGGAGGAAGTCTGACGCGGTGGCAGAATCTCATTTCAGCAGGGCACAATGGTACTCGTCTGTCATCCAGGTGGCTCAGGAGGCTGAGGCAGGAGGATGGCAAAAAGTTTGAGGCCAGCCTCCACACCTTAGTAAGACAGTGACTCGAAATAAAAACACCAAGAGAACAAGGGATACAGCACAATGGTAGAGCATCCCTGGGTTTGCTCCACCACAATCAATGAGAAAACCTGCTGCTGAATTTGGTTTACTAACACCAGATTTTTGTGAGAAATTTTGTGTCTATGTTCATGGGGATATTTACTTGGGTTTTTGTTTTGTTCTGTTTTTTCTTGTAGAATCTTTACCTGATGCTGTTACCAGGATGACGCTGGCTTCACGGGAACATATTAGAAAACATTTCTTCCTATTTATTTATTTATTTATTTGGTAAAAGTTTGAGATGCATTTGGTTTCATTCTTTGTTTTGGCACTGGAGTTTGAATCCAGGGGTGCTTATACTCAAAGCCCCATCCCCAGCCTCTTTTTATATTTTATTGAGAGACAGCGCCTCACTGAGTTGCTTAGGCCCTCACTTTTTCTGAGGCTGGACTTTAATTTGTAATCCTCTTGCCTCAGCCTCCCCAGCTGCTGGGATTACAGGAGTGCACCACCTTTCCTGGATGGTGTTCTTTCTTTAAATATATCATAGAATTCACAATTGAGTCAAGCCATTGGGTTCTGGGCTTTGCTTTTCTTTCTTGGAAATCCCTTTCAGATAACCATAACTTTTTTTTTTTTTTTTTTTGTACTGGAGCTTGAAAACATGTGTGCTTAACTACTGATCCACATCTCCAGCCATTTTATTGTTTTATTTTGAGATTAGATCTCACTAAATTACTGAGGCTGGCCTCCAACTGGAGATCCTCCTGCCTCAGCCTCCTGAGCCCTGTGATTACAAGCATGCACCAATGTGCCCAACTGAGAAAAATAAATAACATCTATTTTGCTTTAAACACCATTGTTTTGAGTCTCTCCATTAATGCAGTTATACTAACATTCTAACTAATACAACATTAGATCATCACTTGCACAGCTGTGAGTGTTTAGCTGAGGTCGGAGGACATGATGACATAAGGGCTCCTGGGGAACGATGAGTGACTTTCTCCTCCTGAGCAGCAGTACAGAAGAAAAGGCAGGCTTGACCCTGGGCTTGGAGGTTCGAAGCTCAGATGGGACAGAGGTCAAGGCAGGCAGGAAGCAGAAGAGTTGAAAAAAAGTGACTGAGGGCCTCAGTCTTGGGCTGGAGAGAAGAGAGGTGGAAGGACTTAAGGTGAAAGTTGATGGGAGTGAGAAACTGAGAGGTGGCAGAAATGGATTGTCCAGTGCATTGTACTGGAAGGTAGTTCTCCGAATTATCATTGGTGTGGCCAGGGGGGCAGGGGGGGGCGGGGGGACCATCCAGGAGTTTGCCCAGACTCAGTGTCACTTTGGTGCCCGGACTTTACCAAGGGGCACTGCCTGCGGAGCCACACTGCGGCCCTTTTTTGTGTTTATTTCAAGACAGGGTCTGGCTGAGCTGCTGAGGCTGGCCTCCACCTTGCAGTCCTCCTGCCTCAGCCTCCAGGTGCCCTGGGATGATAGGCCTATGCCACCATGTCCTGACCAAGCATTCTTTTTCCAGTCAGGTCTACTTTTGTTAAGTGGCAACTGTACCAAGTCCCAGCACTTACTGTATATTATTATTATTATTATTATTATTATTATTATTATTATTATTTTGCAGAAAATAATGGCCCATCCATTGGCCACCAAGTTTAGTAATGAGAGCTTAGGATTTGCACTCCATCGCCTCTAAGCTGCTGGACCCTAGAGTCATGGCCAGTGGTCTCCCTGGAGGCTGAGCAGCTACAGAAACCTGCAATTTTTATGAGCTGTTGACTGTGGCCTTGGAGCCTCCTATTAAGAGAAAGGGCCAAAGAAAAGCCTCTGGTTTCTTGTCTATGTCTCTTTATTTGTGGTGGAGGATGTCAGGAATTGAACTTGGGGAGTCCTCAACCCCGGAGCCCCTCCCCAGCCCTATTTTGCATTTTATTTAGAGACAGGGTCTCTCTGAGTTGCTCAGGGCCTCACTTTGGCTGAGGCTGGTTTTGAACTGACATCCTCCTGCCTCAGCCTCCCATACCTGGAATCACAGGTGTGGGCCACTGTGCCTAGAAGACTTTTCTCTCACACCTCCACTGCCAGGGCATCCACAGCAGTGCCTGGAGGGTGCTGGTGCCCAGGGTTAGTTGGACGAGTCTGTGAGTCATTTGGACCAGGGACTTCATTTTTTTCCCTCACTGAAACACAGTAATAGTAACCATTTCTTCCCTCTGTGCTGCAGGCATGTGGCGACATAGTAGAGTTCATCAAAAGCAAGAAGATGGCAGGAAGAGCCATGCTGTGTGTGGGACCTCTGGGAACTGGAAAGGTCCTTGTGTTCTCGTTGATTTCTGCTGCCCAAACTCACGTCGTAGCCAAATGGAATACATCTTAACTAGTCTTTGTTTAGTGACATGGGTCACATGTGTGTTTAAGAAAGGAATCTAATCTCAAACTCATACTTCTAGAATAAAAATTATCCTGGCCAGAGGGGGAGGAGAGTCCTCTGAGGGGTCTGGTCGCTGGGATGGTCCTTGAACTCTTTCAAGCCTCCTTTGCTTGGGAAATGCATCTCTTTTTCTTTTCTTTTCTTCTTTTTTTTAAAACCAGTGATTGAACTTGGGCGCACTTAACCACTGGGCCACATCTCTTTTTTGTATTTTATTTAGAGCCAAGGTCTTGCTAAAGTTGCTAAGGGCTTTGCTAAGTTGCTGAGGCTGGCCTCCAACTCGTGATCCTCCTGCCTCAGCCTCCTGAGTGGTAGGATTATAGGTGTACACCAACGCACCCAGCTAAGAATCCCTTTCTGTTGGTCCAAGGCCTCCTAAAAATGTGTGATGGGCTGTGGCTGTGGCTCAGTGGTAGAGTGCTCGCCTCGCACATGCAGGACCCTGGATTTGATCCTCAACACCACATAAAAATAAATAAGTGAAATTGGGCTGGGGATGTGGCTCAAGCGGTGGCGAGCTCGCCTGGCATGCGTGCGACCCGGGTTTGATCCTCAGCACCACATACCAACAAAGATGTTGTGTCTGCCGAGAAGTAAAAAATAAATATTAAAAATTCTCTCTCTCTCTCTCTCTCTCTCTCTCTCTCTCTCTCTCTCTCTCTCTCCCCTCTCTCACTCTCTCTTTAAAAAAATAAGTGAAATAAAGATATTGTGCCCAACTACAACTAAAATATAAGTATTTAAAAAATTAAAACAAAGATATTATGTCCATGAACAATTTAAAAAATATTAAAAAAAATCTTCTGTGGCACATTATTGGAGGAGCAAAAATGAGTCAGCCAGTATTTTTTCGAAGGTGAACTTTGCCCACCACTATTTTGGCTATGCACATGATTGACAAATAACAAAAACACACTTTTGATCTTTAAGGGGCTTCTAGTGTTTTCCGGGCAGAGAAACAGAAAGTCTCCTGATGGCACAAAATGGCTCAGTTGAGTGCTGAGCTTCAAACTGCTGACTGATTTTAAACGCTGGAATTGGGCAGAGGATTTGATAATTCTTCTTTAGAGTCAGGCTTTCCAGGGGACAGAAGAGGACACACGGTGGAGCTTATTGGGATCTGCAAGGGAATCGGCCAGATCCTCAGGCTTCCCAGAGCTCCTGGTCTGGGCATGGCTTGTTCTCTGGAAGGTCCTCTTGGCACAGGAGAGTAGGAGCCTGCGCTGTTATATGTAAAGAAGTGGGCTCTTACCAGGGGTGGTGGCCCCTGACTGTCATCTTATTGACTCTGGAGGCTGAGACAGGAGAATCACATGTTGGAGGCCAGCCTCAGCACTTTCACCAGGCTCTAAGTGACTTAATGCAACCCTGTTCAAAAATAGACACCATAAAGTTCTGGACTGCATCTTGGTGGGTATTGATTGATGAGCTGGGAGGCCTGGGGCAGGCTCCTGACCTTTCAGAAGCAGAACCACAAGCAGCTATGAAATAAAATCTTGAATTCTAATTTTGAAGTTGTACATATGGAGTTGCCAGGGTGTGTCGTGTGGCGTCTGATGGTGGATGAAGAATTCCTGTGTCTGGGGGAGATTTTTGAGGCTGGAATGCCATACAGTGTGCACTTACAGGAACATTAGCTTGTCGAAGTCGTCTTCCATTTTTTTTGGGTGGGAGCTTACCAAGAATTGAACCTCAAGAATTGAACTCAGGAACTCTTGACCATTGAGCCCCATCCTCAGTACTTTTTGCATTTTATTTAGAGACAGGGTCTCACTTAGTTGCTTCGCTTTCTCTGAGGCTGGCCTCTAACTTGTGATCCTCCTGCCTCAGCCTCCCAAGCTGCTGGGATGACATGCCTGCGCCACAGCACGAGCATGATAGCTGTTTCTTTCAGTGCAGTTTTTCTCTGTTATTTGGTACTTTTTGTCTTCAAAGTGTTGCTCTTAAGAAGTCTGATTTTCAGGGTTGGAACCTTTCTTTCTGGATGTTTTGGAGGTATTTTTGGATAGGGCGCCCTCCCCTGATTTCCCTTTCTTGATGTCCCCAGGGCTTTCTGAGTCTCACTGTTTAGTGTCGTTGGTGTAAACAGTCACTAGCTCTGAACCCCTGAGCTGTGGGCTGTTCCTGTTCTCTGTGTGCTCTTTCTGGAAGTCCAGCTAGGTGAGATTAACTCTGTAGTGATTTTCAACCTCACCTGGTTTTGCCCCCCAAGAGATATTTGCCAGTATCTGGAGAGTCGTACATTGTGGTTTTCAAAATCTGGTTGGAGGACTCCTGTTATCCAGTGTTAGAGGCCAGAAATGCTGCCAAGCAACCTGCACTGCAAGGTTGTCCCCCAAAAACAGAGGAAAGACTGAGAAATCCTTTTTTTTAGCTACCAGGGATCAAACCCAGGGGTGCTTAACCCCTGAGCCCCGTCCCCAGCACTTTTTGTATTTTATTTAGAGACAGGTTCTCAATGAGTTGCTCAGGGCCTTGCTAAGTTGCTGAGGCTGGCCTCCAAATAGCCATCCTCCCATCTCAGCCTCCCAAGCTGCTGGGATGACAGGCGTGACCCCCACTCCCAGCTCTCAATTTCTTAATCCAGAAAATACAATTTAGCGGGCTGGAATTTTGGCTCAGCTTTAGAGCACTCGCCTAGCATGGGCGAGACCCGGTTTGATCCTAAGAACCACATAAAGATAAAGACATTATGTTGTGTCCATATACACCTAAATCAGTTATATCACTTCAGTCACCTATATCAGTTCAATACTTATTGCTAAGGGGAGGGGTGCTTAACTTTATAATGGCTTGATTTTTTAGCATTTTTTAGATTTAAGTTCTTCCCATAATTTGGGCCTGGAACAAAATTAAAATTGTTTTGAAGAAAAAAAATTAAAAATAAATATAAGTAATGTGACCCTGTTCAAAAATAAACACCATAAAGATCTGGGATGCATATTTGTGGGTATTGATTGATCAGTTGGGAGGTCTGATAATATTAAAATATCAAAAAAAAAAATACAAGTTAGACTTTCAAGATGACAAGCTATGGAAAGATCAGTGAGATTTATAGAGCTCCATAGGAAAGGGTAGGTATTTGTGCCTTTCTTAGATGAGTTTTTTTTAATAGTATCATATGTTTTTAGTTGTAGTTGGACACAATATGTTTGTTTTATTGATTTACTATTATGTGGCACTGAGGATGAAATACAGGGCCCTGTACGTGCTAGGCGAGTGCTCCACCTATGAGACCCAGCCCCATCCCAGTCCCTTTCATGAGCTTTTAATTGAAGAAATATGGACAGACATGGAGCCATTCTTACCCAAGTATTTATCCTATTTGGATGCAAGGGTAATGGTCACCCCTTCAGTATTAGGTGGATGGAGGAAGGGATGCTGTTCAGTGGGATGTGATCACTCTTTCTACACTGGAAACTGAGAATGGGGAGTTGGAGGCTGTGAAAGAACATGGAAGAGTCATTCTGGGTAGAAGGTGGACATGAAAACCAGGCATAGTGGCTCACACCGGTGAACAGCAATTCGGGAGTATGAGGCAGGAGGATCTCAGGGTGGAGGTCAGCCTCAGAAGCTCAGTGAGACCCTGCCTCTAAATAAAAATGCTGGGCCTGGGGCTCAGTGGTGGAGCAGCTGCCTGGCACATACAAGGCTCTGGGTTCCATTCCCAGAACCAGCAAAATAAAACAGGTGTTCAAAGCCACCTGTGGCCTCCCCTGGGCCTTGTGGTGTTGGAATCGCATCCCACTGTGTTCCGTTCTAGACATTTTTCCTTTGCTATTAGAACACATGCTTTGGGCTTGCCAACTCAGGTGACTAACCATTCGCGCAACAAGGTAAGCATCATGACTTGCTCAAGACCAAAGATGTGGTGCCCTGTCACTAAGGGCCACTGTGTCCAGATCAGGTTTCTCAAAAGAAGCCAAATAGCTGGATTTCTATATGAAAGATCCTAAGGTTCAAAAAATGGCAAGAGCTGGGCACAGTGGCACATGCCTTTAATCCCAGTGGCTTGCTTGGGAGGCTGAGGCAGGAGGATAGTGAGTTTGAGGCCAGCCTCAGCAAAAGCAAGGCCTTCAGCAACTCAGGGAGACCCTGTCTCTAAATAAAATACCCAATAGGGCTGGGAATGGGGCTCAGGGTTTGAGTGCCCCTGGGTTCAATCCCCCCACAAAAAAGCCAAGTTTAAAGGCACATCTAAGACTACATGGTCCCAACCAAACCATCCTGCAGGCACCTTGTTGGCTCCTTATAATCTAAACAGTATTTTAATTTGCCAGGTGAGGCCATCAGCATCAGTACTACTGTGTGCTCAAGACCACACTGGAAAACAGGGAGAAGATCAGAACTAGATCAAGCCTCTGCCCCATGGGCTAGTGGATTTTGCCTGACAGTGATCACTGATCATCCCCAGGTTGGCTGCTCAGAGGTTTCACCAAAGGGTATTGAAAAGAAAAATCTAAGAGGAGCCTTCCCTGGGCCATCTTTGAAGCAGTAGCTCCAGTTGACCTTGTCCCAGCAGCTTGAGAGGCTAAGGCAGGAGGAACAAAAGTTTGAGGCCAGCATCAGCAACTTAGTTAGGCCCTCAGGAACTCAGGAGGCTCTGTGTGGCCCGCACACCTGGGGTCTGACCTCATTCTCATTTCAGAGATGAGGGAGGATGAAATGGCACTCAGAGGCCATGGCATTTCCCAGTCCTGGGCCCACTTAAGAGCATTTGCTTTCCATAACTTGTTATTGGATGAGATGTCTGTTCCCATCTGGTTCTCTTTAGCATCTGCCAACTGAATTTAGGGTACTGAGCATCAATTTATAGTTGACCACAGGGCATGGTAAGGGGGAGCTTGTGCAGACCAACCCACCACTTCCAGATTTGGTCTCACATATCATCCAGTATTCACCGACCTTTTAACATAAAATGAAGGTCATGTAATAAATCCTTCCTGATTTGTTAGTGTTATTTATTTATTTGGTCCAAGGGATTGAACCCAGGTACGCTTAACCCCTGAGCTCCATCCCCAATCCTTTTATATTTCATTTAGAGACAAGGTCTCAATGAGTTGCTCAGGGCCTTGCTAAGTGGCTGAGGCTGGCCTCCACCTTGCCATCCTTCTACCTCAGCCTCCTGAGTCTCAGGGATCACAAGTGTGTGACACCATGTTCAGCCTCTTGAATAAATTTTTTATAGATGGCTTTGAATTATGTTTTCAAGGCTATAAAATGAAAACCTTTCCTTTCTGCCGCAGTCTGGCTGGGCACAATTCAGGAGCCACTTGTCAAAAGAAACTAACTTTACTTTTAGAACTACAAATGCCAAACAAAACAGCTCCTCAGGAAAAAACCCTCAGAGCCCAACTGCCACCACCGGCTTCCCCAAGCCTCTCACCCCCACACAAACCTCACCACCTCCCACAATCCTCCTGCTCTTGAGGCTGATTGGCTGGGTTGCATGGGCGGAGCCAAAGAAGTCCCCTAATGAGCAGCTCCATGGTGGAGCCAATCAGCTAGATGTTGCTGAGGCCGCTGTGAGCCAATCATCAGCTGGCAGTCTGAAGGGCAGGGAAACAGCCCAATGAACATCACCGCAGAGGAGCCAATCAGCTAGATGTTGCTGGGGCCGCTATGAACCAATCATCAGCTGGCAGTCTGAAGGGCGGGGAAACAGCCCAATGAACATCACTGCAGAGGAGCCAATCAGCTAGATGTTGCTGGGGCCGCTGTGAGCCAATAATCAGCCGGCAGCTGGAAGTTTGCTGGCAGCTGGAAGTTTGCTGGGGCCCCTTTGGCTGTGGCTCTCAACACCTTTCTTGCCTCTGTAGAAAGCCCTGGCCCTGGCAATTGCTCAAGAGCTTGGGAATAAGGTGACTTTCTGCCCCATGGTGGGGAGCAAAGTTTACTCCATGGAGATCAAGAACACAGAGGTGCTGATGGAGTACTTCCACAGGGCTATCCGTGAGTGTCACGTTGGAGTGACAGATGGCTGTTACTTCTCAGGTGCTTTGAATCCTTTCATCTTAAAAATGCTTCTGTGATGTGTTGATTGGGCTGCTCATGTTCTTTTGGTGTTGTTGACAAGACAGGCAAGAACAGCCAGCCTACCTTGGGAGGCTGAGGTAGAAGGATCACAAGTTGGAGGCTAGCCTCAGCAACTTAGTGAGGCCCTGAGCAACTCAGCGAGACTCTGTCTCTAAATAAAATATAGAAAGAGCTGGGGAAAGGGCTCAGTTGTCGAGGGCCCTTGGGTTCCATCCCTGGTACCCAAATAAATAATAAATAAATAAAAAGACTAAGAAGTCTACTTGGGGAGCTTTTGATTTAATGCTGAAGGAAAGAAAATGCAGTGGAAAGGTGTAGCGTTTGGAAGTGGGGAGATGTCATGGGACCCTGTATCACCCCCCACAGCCATCTGATTTCCTGGTGGCTGGAAATCTGTCTTCCTGCGGTGCCTCTCTGTGTGACTGGCTCTGCCTTTTGATCTTCCCCAGCAGGTCCCTGTAAGCACTCAACTATGGGCGTGCTCTCTCTCTCTCTCTCTCTCTCTCTCTCTCTCTCTCTCTCTCTCTCCCATGGCCGCTGAGCCACCCCAGCCCCTGTGTGTCACTTATGGTAAACTGAAGAGTTCTAATTCTGAACTGTGTCCAAAAGCTAAGCTTTGTGTCACATTGAACTTAGGCTTTTTATTTTTATTTTTTGGTACCAGGGATTTAACCCAGGGGCACTTCACCCCTGAGGCCCATCCCCAGCCTTTTTTGTATTTTATTTAGAGACAGGGCCTCCCCAAATTGCCAAGGCTGGCCTCCAACTCTATCCTCCTGCCTCAGCCTCCTGAGCTGCTGGGATTATACGTGTGTACAACCACACCTAGGCTTTACATTTAAAATTTTTCTCTCTATTGTTTTTTCTTAATTTATCTTTTTCTTTTCCCTCTTCATTTCCTATTTTTCAGGGTCTCACTATGTTTCCCAGGCAGTCCTGGAACTCCTGGGTTCAAACCATCCTCTTGCCTCAGTATCCTGAGTAACTATGACTAAAGATGTGTGCTATGGTGCCTGGCTTACTTTTCCTTATTTAAACATGTGCCAATGATTTTATTTATCTCAATAATTAAACATATGAACCATATTCCAACAGCTCAGGAGGCTGAGGCAGGAGGATAGCAAGTTGGAGGCCAGCCTCAGCAACTTAGCCAGACACTGAGCAACTCAGTGAGATGCTGTATCTAAATAAAATATAAAAGGGGCTGGGTATGGGGCTCAGGGGTTGAGGGCCCTGGAATTCCATTCCTGGTACCAAAAAGAACCAAAAACTGTGACCAATAAGATATCACAACCTTTCAAATACCTGAATATTATTATTTTTAAGAACTTAAATTTAAAAAAGAAAACACCATTTTTCTGGGCTGGGACAGGGGCTCAGTGTCAGAGAACCCACCTAGCATGTGTGGGGCCCTGGGTTCTATCCTCAGCACCACATAAAAATTTTTTTAAAAAAAGGTATTATGTCTATGTACAACTTAAAAAAATAATTAAACAAAAATTTCTGTGAGACAAAAACTTGATAAAATGGCCTTCACACAGATGCTTGTGTTTCAGTGGCTCAGCGGGAACTGAAATGTTTCAAAATTTGAATAAGTATTGGTCACCAGGCACATTTGATGGGAGTTGCCCTTGGGATGGGGGGTGGGGACACAGCAGGGGCTTTTGATGGCAGCTGGTGAGGAGAAATTTCTAGATCCTGCCACAGAATGAAAGGGCAGGACGTGGCCTCCCCTCAGACAGGAGCCTTCTGTCCCTGCACCTTTGAATTCCTGCGAAGCTGCAGAGGGAGGGAGAGAAGGTCATCTGTCCCCATCTGTGCCACTCCTTTGATGTGATAAAGGTCCCTGTCAGGGACTTAGAAACCCGAGCCAGCAGATGAAACCTGTGTCCTTTGTGCTGACATGGCCAGAGACAGCATCTGCAGCCACTCTACTGGCCACCAGCTGGGCCCACTGTCCGCCAGGCCTTTCTTTGTCTACTTGTCACCATCGAGACACTTCCAGAAAAATATGAATGGTTGAGAGACGGGGATGCCTTTCTTCCCCACCTGGAGGAATTTCATGTCACTGTCCCCTGACAGTGAGTATGGGCAGGCATTCCATTTGGAGGAATTTCCTCTGTGCAGAATAGAAAAGGTTCTATTAAAAACATCAAAGTAGGCTTAATAGCCCAGAATTTTCCAAGATTGACACAGTTTTCTGATACCTTTATGTTGTCTGGCTAATTTCTTTCTTTTTTTTTTTTTTTGTAGCGGGGGATTGAACCCAGGGCCCTCGAACCCTGAGCCCCATCCACAGCCCTATTTTGCATTTTATTTAGAGACAAAGTCTCCCTGAGTTTCTCAGGGCCTCAGTGTTGTGGAGGCTGCCCTCTAACCCATGATCCTCCAGGATCAGCCTCCAGAGCTGCTGGGTCTCGAGGTGTGCAAGCTGCTCTGGTCTTTGTTTGGGAAGTTTGACTTGGTGTTCAGGAGTTGGGAATTTGGTCCATCAAACACAGAATGTGGCTTCTCTTTTGGGTGTCTTCCAAAAGCCCCATTTATAGGCTCTCAGGTGGACCCCAGGCAGAGGAGAGCTGGTCCTTATCTTCCTGTCTTGAATGTCCTTGTCCTGGTTGAGTTTCTGGAGAAGAGAAGGCAAGGGATGGCTTGATAAGATAACATCCCCCTTGAACAGTGAGAAGTGGCCTGAGTGTCTGATCCTGTGGTCGTGTGTCTCTGCCTTTGGGACATTTCCCTATCAGCTCACAGAGAGCCTGATGGCCACCTGCCAGCAGAAGTCCTCTGTGGCCTTCCCATTTGTCAGGAGAGCAGCGACCCTCATCTCTTCCTTTTTTTTTTTTTTTTTTTTTTTTGTTGAGGAGGGGCAAAGGGATTGAACCTGAGGCATCTAAACACGGAACCACCTCCCAGCCCTGTTTTGTATTTATTTGGAGACAGGGTCTCACTAAGTTGATCAGGGCCTCACTGAGTTGCTGAGACTGGCCTCCAGCTCGCCATCCTCCTGTCTCGGCCTCCCAAGCTGGGATCACAGGCGTGGGCCACAACTCCCTGTAATGTTGCTCTCCACCCATGGCGGTGTCTCCGCATTGTATATTGGAGGGTGACTTCTCAGTTCTTGTGCTTTTTGAGTTTGAGGGAAGATGGTTGTTGGTGGGGAGGAGATGGATGTGAAGAGAAGGATGGTTCCACTTCTCACCATGTCCCCATCGGCCGTCCCTCCCAGGACTGCAGATAAAGAGGCTAAGGAGGTCTACAAGGGGGAGGTGACAAAGCTGATGCCATGTGAGACCAAGAACCCCATGGGCAGCTATGGCAAGACCATCAGCCACGTGATCATAGGGCTCAAGACAGCCAAGGGCTCCAAGCAGCTCAAGAGGAGTCCGTCCTGAGCCCTGTCTGCTAGGAGCCACAAGCAAAATATAAATGGCACCTTTGGTTGTAAAGTGACCCAGCTAGCCACTGAGGTATTATTATGCTAAGATTTACATTCATATGCAAATTGGGCTCCTGCTGTTCACCTTGGCCTGCTACAGGACTCAAGTTACCGGACTGCTGGAGAGTTCCCATTGGTTGGGGAAAGATAGTAGGAGGAAATTCCGGGGGAGGTCCGGGCCCCTGGTTCCGGGGAAACGCGCGGTTCCGGTGAGACGCCCGCGTGGGAGGACCGGGTTTGGCTTGCCTGCGGCGGCCTTTTCAAAATAAAGTTTTGTTCCTGCTTGAGTGGCTCGTGATTCTGTGCCCAGCCAAGACTGCGGCATTTGGCGGCCCGCACGGGGAACGCCTGAAACTTAGAGGTGAGTAAAACTGCTCGCCCCTGAGGGAAGGCGACAGAATGGGTGACCATCTCAAAAAACAATGTGTTCTTGTTTTGATTTATTTTGTTTTTATTTCAAGCTCCCTAGCCCTAGAATTTTCTCAGGCGAACTGGGAAAAATGGTTGGCTCAAGGTTTGAAGTTATTCGGCCCTGAGAAAGAGAAAATTGATACAACCATTGTCTGTTCCGTTTTTGTTTCATTCTGTTTTGGCTTTGTTTTATCCTATCTTATTGGGTTACGTTACCTTTATAGTAGATTAGAATCCAGCAACAAACAAACCGAAAAACTGCTAAGTAAATTGTTAGAGGTCCAGACTATGGTAGAAAAAACGCTAGGTCAAGCAAAAGAGAAGGTCTCTCAAGCTAGTCAGACAGAGGAAAATTTAAAGAAACCAAGCTTAGAGGAAAAGCAGCCATCAGGTGGAGAATTACAACAGGAGGTTGCTACTAACTCCGTTCTATCACCAGAGGGCATAACTCAACCAACAGCTCCATCTACCGCTGAGCGGCCCTCAACTCCCGTAGCTGATCGACGGAATTCTGAGGCAGGACCCCAAAGATTAGCATGCCCTGTACTTGAGCAGGCAGGAGGGCAACGAATTCACCATGCTTTAGATTTCAAAACAATAAAGCAATTAAAGGAGGCTGTAACGACCTATGGGCCGCAAGCTCCCTTCACAATAAGCATGGTTGAATCTGTTACCAACTTGGACATGACACCAGCAGATTGGGCTAACATGTGTCGATCTGTGCTAAACGGAGGACAATATTTGTTATGGAAGGTTGCCAATGAGGAATTTTGCATGGAGACAGCTAGGCGAAATGCAGAAGCTGGTTACCCTCAAAGAAATATACAGATGCTTTTGGGAAAGGGACCTTATGAGGATCAAAGACAGCAAATTGAATATGACCCTGGCGTATACGCACAAATTGCTGTAGATGCAGTTAGGGCATGGAAAACTTTACAGGGGCATGGAGACTTACAAGGTCAATTATCTAAGGTAATACAAGGAACTAATGAACCTTACGCTGAATTTGTAGATAGACTTATTCAGTCAGCCTCTAGGATATTTGGTAATACAGAACAGGTAATGCCATTTATAAAACAACTGGCTTATGACCAAGCAAATCGTTGCTGCAGAGAGGTCATTAGACCATGGAGACATGAAGATTTAAACACATATATTAAATTATGTAGAGACATTAATGAACAAGGGCAAGTCTTAGCAACAGTACAACAGGCTTTAGATGCCAGGCCAAAAACATGCTATAATTGTAATCAAACAGGACATTTTAAAAGGAGTTGCCCCGTAAGAGGAGGGTTTAACAAAGCTGGATATCAAAGGAATAGAATACCAGGTATTTGCCCACGATGCCATAGAGGGAAACATTGGGCTAATGAATGCCGTTCTCAAACCACCATAGAGGGTATTCCGTTATCAAAAAACGGACAAGGACCAAGTGTTTACCCACGATATCATGGAGAAAGATATCAGGCTCCATTGCCAAAAAACGGACTAGAGGGCCCAATGCCCCGGGGCCCAAAACCACAAATATATGGGGCAATGGAGGAACCCAACAGCACCATCAAGGTAGTGCCCAGGACGCATTATCCATTAAATCCCTCATCAGACAAACTAGAGGGAGTGCAGGGCTGGACATCTGCTCCTCTGCCAGAGCAGTACTAACTCCAGAGATGGGAGTTCAAATCATTCCCACAGGAGTAAAAGGACCTCTTCCCCAGGGAACAGTAGGCTTATTATTGGGACGCAGTTCTTCTACACTAAAAGGACTTACAATAAGTCCTGGAGTAATTGATCCCGATTATGAGGGTGAAATAAAAATTATAGCTAGTTCTCCAAGAGGTATATCAGTAATTTCACCAGGAGATAGAATAGCACAGTTATTAATAATACCCAGCCTGCATGATAAATTTTCCAGTCATAATGTAGAAAGAGGTTCCAAGGGATTAGGCTCCACAGGTGTAGATTGGGCTATGCTGTCTTTAAATTTAGATTCTCGCCCAATGCTAAAATTAAATATTCAAGGACATGACTTTAATGGGCTTCTCGACACAGGTACAGACCTTAGCATCATCTCTCATCAAGAATGGCCAAAACATTGGCCATTACAACAAGCCACTCAAACGCTTCGAGGCCTAGGAGTGGCAACAAATCCCCATAGAAGTGCTATGGTATTAGATTGGAGGGATCCTGAAGGATGTGAAGGAACTATACAGCCCTATGTATTGGATCATCTTCCTGTAAATTTATGGGGACGAGATGTCCTAGATCAATTAGGATTGACATTAACAAATAACATCAATCCTAACGTGCCCACTACTAGGGCTAAACAAGGCTTTAGGAAAGAAAAAAGATTAAGAGAACAAGAACAAGGTATGACAGCACCTATTCAAATAGATCAAGAAATAAATAGACATGAATTGGGTTTTCAGAAAGGGCCACTGAGACAATCAAAATTACTTGGAAATCAGAAAGACCAGTGTGGGTTCCTCAGTGGCCCCTGACTAAAGAAAAGATACAAGTAGCCCATGACTTGGTCAGACAACAATTAGCGGAAGGACATATACAACCTTCCGTATCTCCCCATAATACTCCCATTTTTGTCATTAAAAAGAAATCTGGTAAATGGAGATTATTACAAGATTTAAGAGCCATTAATAATGAGATGGTTATTATGGGACCTGCTCAATCAGGGATTCCTCAATTGTCTGCTTTACCAAAAACCTGGCATGTTTTAGCTATAGATATTAAAGATTGTTTCTTTTCAATTCCAATTCATCCCGAGGATAGTCCACATTTTGCATTTACTATCCCTGCACTGAATCATGAAGGTCCTGATCAGAGATATGAATGGAAAGTACTCCCTCAAGGGATGGCTAACAGCCCAACTATGTGTCAAATTTATGTTAATAAAACAATCCAGCCACTTAGAAACCAAAATCCTGAACTACAAATATTTCACTATATGGATGATGTGTTATTGACACATAAAGATAAAAACACATTACTAGAATGTTATGCCACACTTACAAACTTATTGAAAAATTATAATCTAGAGATAGCAATAGATAAAGTACAATTAAATCTTCCAATTAATTATTTAGGAGTTCTATTATCCTCAACCATGGTCCGTCCACCAAAAATTCAAATACGAGTAGATCAACTCAAATCACTTAATGACTTTCAAAAGTTATTGGGAGACATAAATTGGATAAGGCCTTATCTAGGCATACCAACAGGAGAGTTAGGACCTTTATTTGATATTCTAAAAGGTCCATTAGATCCAAATTCACCCCGCATGTTAACGCCTGAAGCAAGAAAAGCATTAAAAATCATTGAAACGTATATGGAAAATATGCATTTGGATAGAATTGATATAAGTTTGCCTTTATTATTTATTGTACTACCAACAAAAAATATTCCTACAGGAGTATTTTGGCAGGAAGGTCCATTATTGTGGATACATTTATCTTATTCTCCTAACACTATTCTTACTAGATATCCTGAGGCTGTAGGACAATTAATACTCAAAGGAATAAAAGCAGCTAAGGGAGTATTTGGGATTTCTCCCAATAAAATTATCACTCCATATACTATGGATCAAATTGATGAGTTAGCTAATGAGTTAAATACTTGGGCAATAATCATGTGTAAAACTAGTGTTTCATTTGATAATCACTTACCATCTAATCCTTTGTTGTCTTTTTGGTCTAAGCATCCTGTAGTTTTTCCAAAAATGACAAGAAAAACCCCTATAATAAATGCTCCAAATATATTCACTGATGGGTCAAACAATGGTACAGCAGCAGTAGTTACTCCTGATCAAACTTTTACATTTTTAGTTCCCAAACAATCAGCTCAAAAGGTAGAGCTTAATGCAGTATTACAAGCTTTTATGATGTTTAAAGATTCTGTATTTAATTTATTTTCTGATAGTCAGTATGTAGTTAATGCTATAATATCCCTTGAAGATGCTGGTAGGATTTCACCTTCTTCTACTGTTTTCTCTTTGTTTTCTGCTATACAAAGTCTAATCTGGGACCAAAAAGATCCATTCTTTATAGGTCATATCAGGACACATACAGGATTGCCTGGAGCCCTTAGTATGGGCAATGAACTAGCAGATAAATCTACACATGACATACATATTTTCTCCACAATAGAAGAAGCTATAAATTTTCATAAAAGGTTCCATGTCAATGCTAATACTTTACAAAAACGTTTTAAAATAACTAAAAAACAAGCCAGACATATAATAAAACAATGTCAAAATTGTGTGACATTTTTACCACAAGTTAATCTTGGAGTCAATCCTAGAGGACTGATACCTAACCATATTTGGCAGATGGACGTCACACACTTGCCAGAATTTGAAAAATTAAAATATTTACATGTTACAGTTGATACCTCTTCCGGATTTTTGATGGGCTCCCTTCATGCCAGAGAAAAAAACTAAAGATGTTATAGCTCATTGCTTACAAAATTTTGCCACTGTGGGTGTTCCAAAACAGTTAAAAATGGACAACGGTCCTGGTTATACTTCCACCTCTTTTAAACAATTTTGCTCATCATTTGGTATTACTCACATAACAGGAATTCCATACAATCCACAAGGACAAGGCATAGTTGAAAGAGCTCATCAAACTATTAAAATGTACTTATTAAAACAAAAGGAGGGAATTGGAAAGGGGTATATATCCCCCAAAGATAAACTTAAAATAACCCTTTTTACTCTAAACTTTTTAAATTTAGATTCATCGGGACTTAGTGCTGCGGAAAGACACTTGTACCCCAAAAATGTACATAAGCCTAAGGTACTTTGGAAAGATATTCTAACAGGACAATGGAAAGGCCCCGATCCAGTGATAGTCTGGAATCGGGGTGCTGTCTGTGTTTTCCCACAGGATAAACAACAACCGATTTGGATTCCAGAGAGATTAACTAAAACAATTTCTACAAAAAAAGAAGATGATTTGACTCAAATCCATAACAGCTGACATCCAGAGCTCCAGCTTGGCTATTCTTACATCTGCGACAGTGATTAACCAAGGTGTTTTTTTTTTTCAATATCTATTTTATTATTGCATTTTTCCCACATCATAAAGTTCTATTTTATTTTATTTTATTTATTTATTTATTTTTTGAGCTCATACAAACCTAGGTTAATGTTTTTCTGATCAGTTTTATTTTTGACCAAACTACAGCTTCTATGATACCAATCACAGTAAACTGTATAAACTGATGCATCAATGAATATAACTCAACAAGTAATGCTATCAAGGACTTGATTTACTTTGGGAGGAAATGGACATATTGATAGACTCCTCCAATTTGAACTGCTTCCAGAACTTGCCTGGACTATATATCAGTTGCATACATTGTGAAATATCATCTGGTGCACCGAATTGTGGTACTGCTGGCATATCTTTGCTGATGGTGTCACCAGTGATGCAATTTCCTTACCAGCTCACCCCATGTTTATTGTGGTAATACTGGCATATCTTTGCTGATGGTGTCACCAGTGACGCAATTTTTCCAAGGAGCCATCAATTGGCTTAATGTCGTGGCATTTCTGTATCCTCCTCCCTTCTACTAGTGATGGTCTAAAATTTGGGGGCCAACAGAGGTGAGGCAAAGAACCTCACCCCCCCACTGGCACCAAGGCAAAATTTGGGGGCCAACAGAGGTGAGGCAAGAACCTCACCCCCCCACTGGTGCATAGGCCTATCCACAAGCATGGCTGAATGCTGGACCGGTAGTCAGTGACGGGTTGATCTGATTACAATGGATTCAACCTAAGACAGAAAGCTGACGCCTAAAGGTCAGTTCTCCCATGACGGGTAAGAACCATATGTTAAATTGGACAACCTACCAGGCACGGTCCATAGCCACATTGCTTGTTGCTTAATTAAACAGAAGGGGGCAGATGCTAGGAGCCACAAGCAAAATATAAATGGCACCTTTGGTTGTAAAGTGACCCAGCTAGCCACTGAGGTATTATTATGCTAAGATTTACATTCATATGCAAATTGGGCTCCTGCTGTTCACCTTGGCCTGCTACAGGACTCAAGTTACCGGACTGCTGGAGAGTTCCCATTGGTTGGGGAAAGATAGTAGGAGGAAATTCCGGGGGAGGTCCGGGTCCCTGGTTCCGGGGAAACGCGCGGTTCCGGTGAGACGCCCGCGTGGGAGGACCGGGTTTGGCTTGCCTGCGGCGGCCTTTTCAAAATAAAGTTTTGTTCCTGCTTGAGTGGCTCGTGATTCTGTGCCCAGCCAAGACTGCGGCACTGTCCTCAGCACTGTGGCACTGGGCAGGTAGTGTGACCTCTGTGTGCCTCTTTCCTTGGCCTCTGCACTGTTGATGCCATATGGGACACTCAGGATAACACTGTGTAGTATAAAGTGACACCTTGTAGAGTGCTTGGACATAGGTCCCTTCATGAGGTAGCTCTTCCTTCTCTCATTGCTCCTGGGAGTTGTGTGGTGAAGTCAAGAAATTGCTTCTGCCATCTCGTCCCCACATGATGACCATTGGGCAGCCAGGCACAGTGGAGCACGCCTGTCATCCCAGCTGTTCAGGAGGCTGAGGCAGGAGGATCACATGATGGAGGCCAGCCTCATCAACTTAGTCAAGGCCCTGAGCAGCTCAGGGAGAGTCTGTCTCTAAATAAAATAAAAAATGGGGCTGGGGACGGGGCTCAGGTGTCTGTCACCCCTGGGTTCAATTCCCAATTCTGCCCCTTCACCTCCCCAAAAAGTCAAAGTGGACATAATTTTTTTTCTTTCTTTTTCATTATGTTTTTACTCATCCACTGTTGTTATGATTGACTCACACTAGTTCTGTACCTGTCCCCTGTTGCCTGGCCAGGTCCCCAGCTGTAGGCTTGGGGAGGTATTTTACCTGTGGCTCCTCACAGCTGTGTGCCCGTGTGTGTAGGCACCGTGAATCTCATTTCCCCTGTTTTCTTGATCAAGGCCTCAGGCTCAGAAAGAGGCTCCACAGTCATTCTGCGTCCAGTGCTGGCTGAGGGGCAGGGTTACTGCAAGTCCTCTGGTGCTGGGTGTCCCCTGTAAGTCCTCTGAGCTCTCTGGAACTCAGTTTCTCACCTCTAGACCACTATCCATCCACCATAGAATCTCTCCATCTTTCCCCCTTTTAAAATTTGATGGTTCTTTGATTCTCTGAAGTGGTTTCTCAGTCACTGCTTTATGGAGATCATGAATATGTCACTTCTTCCAAGGGCTATTTCTCTGTTTCCTAACGGGGCCTTCATCTCAGGAGCATGGCTCCGCAAATCTCTCTCTCTCTCTCTTTAATCCCTCACCACATCCTGTCCACCCTGTGTTAATGAGGTTCTGAGAAGTTGGCCACTTCTCAGGGATGACACCTTGAACCAGTTCATCTGGAAAATCAACTGTATAAAGTGCCAGAGATGAAAAGAGAAAAACTGTCCTCTTCAACGTAGGAGAGAGGACACAGGAACACAGTGGAAACTTGAGCCATCCATTGGTCTGCTCCATCCAGCTTCTCTAAGAAAAGAGCCTAATGGAGAAGGGGAAAATCATCTTCCAAAACAAAGGTGGTACCCACCTCTGATCCCAGCAGCTCGGGAGGCTGAGGCAGGAGGATGGCGGGTTCAAAACCAGCCTCAGCCAAAGCGAGGCCCTAAGAAACTCAGTGAGACCCTGACTCTAAATAAAATGACATACAGGGCTGGGGATGGGGCTTGGTGGTTGAGGGCCCCTGAGTCCAATCCATGGTAGCTCCAGCCCCCCCAAACCAAGTCTTTCTGGGCAGTTTCCCACATGGATGAGATATTGGGACAGAAGGACCTCAGGTGCATTGTGTGGAGTTGTGAAGTGTCTGAATTTGAAGGAGGCTTATGAATCCTGGCCTGGGGACTCCCCAGCCCTGACCTTGTTTGCACAGTGCCCCAAGGAGGCCAGAGAGGCTGGGCCCTGGTGAGCTCCTGGCAGCTCTGTTGGGGTGCAGTTGTGAACACAATCCACCCATTTTAAGTGTGTGTGGCCCGCAGGATTTTAATGCATAACATAGTTTACACCCCCCATCTTATTTCTAGAACATTGTCATGACCTTCCAAGGGACCTCATTCCCATGAATGGCCAACTGCTGTCCGTCCCCCTGGCCTGTGGCCACCACATACCTACTTTGTTTCTGGATTGGCCTTTTAGGGGCCCTCTCCCATCAAGGGAGCCCTGCAGTGTGTGTTAGTCCATGACGTGTCCCCTGAGCCCCTGTTTGACTCTGGACCCTGTCTGAGAAAGAGCTCACATGTGTTTCCACAGGGTGGCCATCTGTAACAGCTGCTCTGAAAGCTCAGCCTCAGGACCTGTCTGCTAGCCAGGTCCTGAAGAGGTTGCTGTGCTTGCATAGTGCATACCCCTGGGGAAGAGCAAGGCCCTGTCGAGCACTGTCACTCTGAGATGTGTGTGGACATCCTCAGGGGCCGGAGGGCACTAGGATTTGCTTTTTTTTAAAGAGAGAGAGAGAAAGAGAGAGAGAGAGAGAGAGAGAGAGAGAGAGAGAGAGAGAGAGAGAGAGAGAGAGGATTTATATATTTAGTTTTCCGCGAACACAACATCTTTGTTTGTATGTGGTGCTGAGGATCAAACCTGGGCCGCATGAATGCTAGGTGAGCACGCTACTGCTTCAGCCACATCCCCAGCCCCTAGGATTTGCTTTTTTGTGGTCCTGGGGCTCAAACCCAGGGCCCTGGCCATAGAAAACTAGCGATCTGCAACTGAGCTGTGTCCCAGCCCCAGGGCCTAGCTCTGTGGTCTAGACTGGCCTCCACCTTGGTGATCCTCCTTCCTCAGCCTCCCGACCCAGACAGTTTGGGGGGATTCCAACTTATGTTTCCCCTTCTGAGCTGGACTCCTCTGTGGGTGCTTCTGCGTGCTGTCACATAGAGGAGGAGACCAAGGCCCAGAGAGCTCGAATCACAGCCCACGTCAAATGCAGCCTCAGGTGGCTAAGCAGGAAGCTCTGGTGTCCCTAAGCCAAGGACTGGAGCTGCAGTGGTGATCCTGGAGGGTGCCATGTGGCATGGCCATGGACACATGTCCCCTCTAAGGGCAGCTGGGTCCCTGTGAGAATGCTCCTACCACTTTTCAACCCCTGAAGACAAGGCAAGGAAGAGTAATGGTGATGTTCTCTTGTCCCCTGCAGGCAGACACGGTCACCCTGAGGTTCACCTCCTGGTGTGCTAAGCCCTCAGTCCAGGCTCTTGTGCCCTGGCACATACCTTTATACCCACCCACTCCTAGGGTCACTGGCTACCTCAGGTGTCTGTCTGTCTGTCTGTCTCTTGTGTTTAGTCCTGTGAACTGAACCCATAGTGCTTAAGCAGGGAGCCAGAAGCCTATCCTTTTTAGTTTGCTTTGTATTGTTTTGAAAGAGAGTCTCCCCTTGCTAAGTTTCTGAGGCTGTCCTCCAACTTGGCAATCCTCCTGCCTCAGCCTCCTGAGTCCCTGGAATGACAGGTGTGCACCGCTGTGCCTGGCCCCTCAGGTCTGTTATGGAAAAGAGCCTTCCCTTGGGGTCAGAAGGAACTGGAACGTGCATCATGTATGTCTGAGTCCCCCTTTGTCTGGTTTGGTTTGGTTTTAGCTGAACCCCAGCATTTTTGAAAGTCTGTAGAAGAAGTGAGTAAAGGCCAGGGACATCATCTACATGGAGGCCAACAGCGGGGCTGTGAAGGTATGCTCCCCGGGGACAGTGGCACTCCTAAGTGTCTGCCAGAGGGAGACCTGGGTGACCAGGGCATCACTTTGCTCAGCGGGGATGGGTGGGGGAAAGTCAGCAGCTGTCCCTTTACCTAAGTCACCATGGTTTTTCTCTGTCTTCCTCTCCCAGTGACTTAAGCAGGCAGGGTGTGCAAAATCCAAACCCTGTGGGGGACAGGGACCAGACAGCCTTTATCCCTTCCCACTGCACCAGGTGGCATCTTCCATCTTCCTTTATCTCCCTGGTGTCCCTCCCTGAATACCGAGCCTGGGGACACTGCCAGGTGGCTCCTCCTGTATCTGCTGCTGTGTCCCATGGTGGCTGCACATCCCTGGTGCATGGATGAGCCTAAGGCCTCATGTCACCCATAAATCACCACCTAGAAGAGCCCTGGCCCCTGGCTCCAGTGAGTCCCCTGGATGCTCCTTTATCAGGAGTGAAAAGAAAGGGGAGAGAATCTTCCAGAAAGTTTCAGGTGTTGCCCGGGCGGGTCTGGGAGCCCAGCGTGGCACCAGGCTGCGGGGCGCAGACAGAGGGAACCATTGGGGGTCCTCGGTGGGCAGCGGGGACCTTTCTGTCACTGAGCTCTGTGTGGTCCCAGTGCCCCGTGGTCTGCTGGCAGAGGCAGGGCAGGTGCGACTCCTAGGCCACAGAGTTTGCCCTGGAGGCTGAGGAGGACATGGCCTGCCCAAGGGCAATGTACAGAAGAAGGAGGAGGTCATCTAGGATGAGACGTTGCATGACCAGGACGTGGCCCACGCCAGGCACCAGGGACAGGCCCTGCTGGTCCAGCGCATGCCCAAGGCCCTGGGAACCAGTTGTCAGGGTTGTGCTGTCCTCCTGGAAGCACTCTGGGAGGCTCAGCAATGAGCACAACATGAGCTTTGGCCCCTTTGTTCCAATGTCCAGATGCTGTCACAGCTGATCTCTGGGCATTGTCTGCCCCTGGCTCCCTGCCAGCCTTCTGGGGGCTTCTCTCCACCTCAGGCTGAGGGTTCCTGGTGGGACCCTTCACAGGGCTTCAGACAGCCTCTTGGAGGCTCTGGCCTCTGCAGAGCCTGAGCCCTGGGTCCTCCAGCTCCCAGCTGGTGCTGCTCTGGGCCCCACTGGACAGAGTCAGGTTTGTGCTTCATCCTGAAGTGGGCCTCCTCCTCCCCACCAGGAATGGGCTTTCTGCTGGGAATCTGGTTTTGCTTTTTGTCCTTTGGACCTTTGCCCAGGAGAGGCCAGAGACTATTGGGATTGCAGTTTCTTCCTACCTGGCTGGAGGTTTTTTTTTTTTTTTTTTTTTTTTTTTGTACTGAAGCTTAAACCCAGGGGTGCTTACCCATGGAACCCCTTCCGCAGCCCTTTTTATATTTTATTTAGAGACAGAGTCTTGTTGAGTTGCTCAGGACCTCACTAAGTTTCTGAGGCTGGCCTCCAACTTGTGGTCCTCCTTTCTCAGCCAATCAAATTGCCAGAATTTTTTTTTTTTAAAGAGAGAGTGAGAGAGAGGGGGACAGAGAGAGAGAATTTTAACATTTATTTATTCTTAGTTCTCGGCAGACACAACATCTTCCTTTGTATGTGGTGCTGAGGATTGAACCCGGGCCGCATGCACGCTAGGCGAGCACGCTACCGCTTGAGCCACATCGCCAGCCCCAAATTGCCAGAATTTTTAAAGATATGTGCCACCACGCATGACTCTGCTTGATTCTTGCAGGTCAGGGGAACCTCAAGGGGATCCTTCTGAGTTCAGGAGCCCCTCATCCTTCCTAGGGGAGCTGTGCGTGGCCTGTTCACCTCAGGCTTCCAAGTTGAGTGACATCAGGGACCCGCAGGAGGCAGGAGGATGGGCTTTGGTAGCTGCCTTAGAAAGTCCTCTCTCCTAAGGTGGAACAAGACATCCTGTCCATGATGGGCCAGTTGATGAGGCCAAAGAAGACAGAGATCTCTGGGAGGACACGTGGTGAGGCCTGAGCCTGGAGACGAGTTGAGGCCCTGCCTCTGACGTGCTCCTTGCTCTGAGCACCCCCCACTGCACGGTGCTGAGTCTTCACTCCCTTTAGAAGCTGTGGCCACACTGTGTGCTCTGGCCCCACTGAGGTCAGCATCTGCTTCCTTTGAGGTCCTAGAAAGGTATCGACTTTGACACAAGGCCATGGGTCTCCCTTGCTCCTTTGTGGACTTATTTATTTATTTTGTTCTGGTGATTGAACTCGTGGGGCCCTCGACCACTGAGCTCCATCCCAGCACTTTTATTTCTTATATGCCTGTTTTCTTTTTTTTAGATGAGGGTACAGGGATTCAATTCAGGGGTTCTTGACCCCTGAGCCCCATCCCCAGCCCTATCCTGTATTTTACTAAGAGACAGGGTCTCAATTGAGTTGCTCAGGGCCTTACTAAGTGGCTGAGGCTGGCCTCCAATTTATGATCCTCCTGCCTCAACCTCCCATGCTGCTGGGGTTATAGGTGTGTGACACCACACTTGGCATTATTCTTGTTTTTAAATGATGACATCAAACCTGGAATGGGTCCACTACCCAGCCTGGGGTCAGAGAGCCAGTAGGAGAACCAGGCTGCAGGGTTGGGTCTGGAGGGAAATGAGGTGTGGAGAAGAGAGCAGGTGGCATTTCCTGCACTGGCTGGGACCTTGTCTGAGGCGAGATCAACAATGTGGTGAACAAGTGCATCGACCAGGGCATGTCCGTGCTGGTCCCCAGCGTGCTGTTCGTGGACGAGGTGCACATGCTGGACATCGAGGGCTTCACCTCCCTGCACTGAGCTTGGAATCTTCCATTGCTCCCATCGTGATTTTTGCCTCCAACCAAGGCAACTGTGTTATCAGGTAGGTGCTGCAGGTTGTCCCTTCTCCCTGGGCCTGTCCCCACCCAAGACGTCACAAGTCAGGATGGGATGAAGGGAGTGCATGTTGCCCCTGGGAGGAGACAACAGGGCGACTGAAGACTGCAGCTGCCCTGTCGTGATGGGCAGGGTCTCCACGGACCTCTGAGGCTCGACATTCCTGTGGGGAGCAAAGGCCTGAGGGGGTGGGGCCATGCTGGTGACCTGAGTGTCAGCTCCCTCACACTGGCTCATAGGTGGGAACACAGGTTTTTCTGTGAATTTGTTCTCCTTAGCTCCCCCGTGAAAGCAGCGTGCATCCTGCCATGTCACCTACAATGGGGTGTGATTTTCATTCCTGTGGCTGGCCCTGCTGTGGGGTGTCCCTGTGTTCCTATGTGAACATGGAAAAGTGACGTCCATTCATTTCCCTTTCTCCCAGTCCCGCCCCTGCCTTCCATTTGTCTCATTGAATGAAATTCTATTCTCTTCCTCCACCTCTGCCCACTATCTACTTCTCCACTCTGGCCCATGTCCCCACACCCTGGCAGCTAAGGTCCTGCCCATGTGGGGGATGCCTCCATGTGCTCATGCACACTGTGCTCAGCCTACTGGGGAGGAACCTTCTGGAATGGCCAGCTGTCAGTGGCTGCCCCCTCCCACTCACTCAGTGGCCCTCTAACCCTGAGATGATGGGCAGTGATGGGGATAGGCTGAAGGGACCAGGAGCCAACAGAAGACTCTCAACGGCCCAGCTGGAACAACCTGAGCAACCAGAGAGAGTCGTTCTAAGTTGTCACCAAGTGTGCAGTGATGCGAGTCACACTGACATTAGAGGAACTTGGTTAACACAGGGGCTGGACTCGGCCACCTGTGGGTTCCAAGTCAATGAGGTAAATGTGCTGCCCAGCACACTGAGCCCATGACGCCACCCTCCACAGATGGACAGGAGAGGAGGGACCATGTGGTCTGAAGCATCCCCTCGGCCCAACCAGGAGGTGGTGGTCAATGCCAACTATACATGTCCACAGCAAGTGCCTCAGCAGACACAAGGGTATGGTGGACTCCCCAAACCCAGGGTCCCTGTCAGGCCATGAGCTCAGCTGAGGTTCATGAGCAGAGCACCTGACCAGTCCTCCCCCAAACTGTTGAGGTCATGAAAAACAAGCGCCATTGAAGAAAAGGTTACAGCCCAGAGAAGCCTCTAGAGATGGGACAATAAGGTCCCTGGCTGGTATTTTAGGACAAAAAAAGGGGCATCAGGTAAAAAGGAAGGCGGTGGGTGCAGATGGTGACTGGGTGCCAACTACAAAGGATGATGGGTGACACACAGGAATGCACTGCTACCATCACACTGCTCTGCAAATCTAAAACTGTTCTAAAATTCTAAGTGCCCCCCTTGTGGCCCTGGTCATCAATCCCAGGGCCTCAGATGGTTGTAAAATGTTCCAAGAAGCCATTGCGGTGGGGCTTGCCTGTCATCCCAGCGGTTCCGGAGGCTGAGGCAGGAGGATTGCAATTGGAGGCCAGCCTCAACAATTTAGCCAGGCTCTAAGCAACTCAGCAAGACCCTGCCTCTAAATAGAATTTAAAATAAGGCTGAGGATGTAGCTCAGAGGTTGAGTGACCCTGGGTTCAATCTCTGACACGCCCCCAAAAAGATGGAAGCCAGGCCGTGAGAGCCAAGCGCAATCTGGGCCGCATCCCCTCCCTTGGTGCGTGGAACTGGCCTCACTTGAGTCCTGGGTATTTGGAGGTTGATGCACGTCTTCAGATTTGATCTCTAAGGGCAGGTTTTGCCCCGGCCCCTCTTCTGACCCAGGCCTCAACCTTTCCCAGAAACAGGCCAGAGGCTGCAGTGACAGCAGGCCCCAGCTGTGGGTTAGGACAGAGATGTCCTGGTGACCAGAGGGGTCTTCTCATTCCTGCTCCTCAGGTGTCAGGGAGGTGGCCCACTGGCTCTGGGCAGAGGTGGCCCTTGGTGGGCAGGTGGGTGGCCAAAGGGCCTGATGACCACATTCATTTCCCAGAGGAAGTTTTGACGAGTGACCCATCGCCCAAGGCGGGCAGTGTCTCCATCCATTATGGGCAGGACACAGCCTGGGTGGGAACAGGGGATTTGTCACATCTTATTGCGCTGACACGCCATCTAGTGGCCATGACAGCATCCCCAATTTTTGCACCATTTCAGCTTGAGCCTGAAAAATGGTTGTGATGTTTAGGTGAAGGGGGGGGGGCGGGAGGAGGGCGGTGGTCCCCGGAAATGTTTGAGGTGGTCACAGCTGGGCCCAGGCTCTTCGTTGCCTCCCAGCACGGGATTGGGTGGCCCAGCAATCCCAGCTTCTTGCCAGCTCTCAGGGGCCCCTGTGGGAGAGGGAACGCAGGACAGGAAGGGGCTTTTTTTTTTTTTTTTGGCACCAGAGACTGAACCCAGGGTCCCTTACCCACTGACCTCCGTCCCCAGCCCTTTTTATATTTTATTTAGAACCAGGGTCTCTCTGAGTTTCTCAAAGCCTCTCCAAGTTGCTGAGGCTTGCCACCCACTTTTAATCCTTCTGCCTCAGCCTCCCAAAATGCTGGGATGAAAATTATTTGCAATCCAGCCGGGCTCCTTTCTGTTATTGAGCCTCAGTTTCCCCATCTGTAAGATGGGCCTCTGTCTCCTATCACTCGAGTTGTGTGATCATATCCCATGGACCTGGGAGGTGATGTGTGATCAGCCACCCAAGCATCCCGGATTGAGAGGAGCCCCCAAACCGGGCCCCTCCTGGAAGAGGACCTGGCAGTCTGTCAATAAGGAGACTCCCACCGGTCAGCTCCAACCTCCCCTCCCAGATGCTGGGCTTAGAAGAAAAATCTCCATTTGGGGGATAAGAACCTGAGGCCTGAGGAGGGCCCCAGAGCCTAGGATCAGACCAGGGGAAGTCACTGGCTCCACTCAGTGTCCCACTGGGAGAAAGACCCTGGGATGCTGCCCCAGGGCTGCACCGAGGGGAGGGAGCAGCGGCCTTCCTCTGTCCCAGGCCTTGGGAAGCAGAGCCTGGGACAGAGGGCAGAGGCCATCCTTCTCCCTGCTCACCCATAGGTCAGCACTGTGCCTTGGCCCCTCCCCAGGGTGATTCACCAAACTAACACCTTCCATTTGGAGGACTGCACGCAGACGGCAGGGTGCAGGAGGCCACCGGCGGGGCCTCTGTCACCCTCCTCACCACAGCAGGCAGTTATTAATGGGCGGCTGCGTGGCCAGGTGATGGGTACGGCTGTCACTGTGCCCAGCTGTGTTGACTCCCGGCCCAGCCCCATGAGATCAATGGGCTGCAGCGGCTGGGCCAGTGATAAGATGGGCCCATGTAAGCCCGACAATTGCCTGCTCCATCACCTGCCCTCGTTGTCACCATCACTCCGCAAGTGGGCAGATTGGCGCCTTCAGAGTCATGTAATTCATGGGAACATTGGTGGCATTGGAGAGAGATGTCGCTGGACCCTGTGCGGGATGCAGGGGACGCAGGGTGGCTGTAGGCCTGGGGACACGCAGGGGGACCCCTAGAGCTCGGGAACCGCGTGACGCTCATCCAAGGACCCAACGAACTTCAGCAGGGGTGGGGGCGGGGGCGGGGGCGGGAGCGCAGTGACAACCAGGCAGGCTTCCCAACCCCACCGCTGCTTGCGCGAGACTCAGCCACCATCCTTGTCCCTTGTGGACCACTTTCCCCATTGCCTTAGCCATTGGAGAACCTCAGATCCCAGCCGGGCGCCTGTCAAACTAGACTGGAGGCTGAGGCTGGAGGATCTCAAATTCGAGGCCAGCCTCCGAACCAAGTGAGACCCAGTCTTAAAAATTGAAAAGGGATGTGGTGTGGTGGCCAGCGCCCTTGGGTTCAGTCCTCGGCACCCGAATTCTGTCGCAGGGGGTCTCCACCGCAGGGGCGAATCCCACACCCACTGCACCCGCTCTCAGCCGCCAAGAGGCAGCTCTGGCCGAGGGCCCCCAGCACTCTTCACCCTAGGCGGGAACTTGTCGCACTCAGGATGTGGTGGCGATAAGCTGCCAGGATCTCAGGGCTCCCACGCACCCTACTCCACTACTGTGCGTTCCTCCAGGAGACGGGGAGAACCCTGAGGTGACGTGACCCCTAGGCACTGTCCCTGCAAACCAGCGGCCTCTCGGCTTCCCGAGCCCAGTTCGACCCGCGTAGCAGCAGCGACTGCCACCGGGTGGGGGATAGCCCGGTCCCCTAGAGGAGCCGAACTGCAAGCGTGGACGAGGTGGGGACCTAGGCCTGGTCATCTGGGCCTCAGGCAACCCGCAGCAGGGACGTGCTATCCCCTCCTCGCGGTTCTCACGGACTCTGCCACTGCCTCCGAGAAGCAACGCGAGGCCAGTGACGCAAAGCTGCAGCACCCCCTCGCGGACGCACAGGCACAGCGCGGTCCCAGCTCTGCCCATGCCCCGCCCACTCTGCCCCCCCCCCCGG
Organism: Spermophilus citellus; assembly: GCF_964194105.1. Lineage (NCBI taxonomy): Eukaryota > Metazoa > Chordata > Mammalia > Rodentia > Sciuridae > Spermophilus > Spermophilus citellus. The sequence goes on along the minus strand of NW_027672722.1, from coordinate 1,635,562 downwards.
GGCGTGGCCACACGCGCCCAGCTCTTGCGCCATCCGCTCTGCATCAGGACCACAGCAAAGCATAGAGAGGTGCCCCTGGGGGAGCCGTCCAGGAAGACCACTCCTGCAGTAGTTGTGCGCAGGCTTAGGGGAGGGGTTTGGCTTGGAATATGGTTAATGTTTTAGAAAACATCGGAGGAGCCGGGCCCGGTGCGGCGAGTGGGGTGAGGCTGTCATCCCAGCGACTGTGGAGGCTGAGGCAGCAGGGTCGCCAGGTGGAGGCCAGCCTCAGCAACTCAGCGAGACCCTGTCTATAAAGAGCTGGGACAGGTCGGCTGGTAGGTGCCCCTGGGTTCAGTCCCTGGGACCACAACCCAGGAAGGCACCGAAGGGGTTCTCAGTGGAACTTGCCTGGTGATGCCTGCCCTCTGCCTCTGGTCCCCAACCACAAGCTACCCAGGCCTCCTCTCTGGAGACCCCAAACCAGATCAAGGCGTCTGTCCAACATTGACTTTGAGACTTATCAAGTGCAAGGCTGAAGAATCTCCGCTGAGCCCTAAGATCCTGCCATCAGGCACTCCCTGTCATCCCATCATCCTCTGCGTTGTGCATGCCAAGTCCAATGTCCTGTGTTTTGGAACTGCACACGCAATACCTCAGTCCCTGATGACTTCAAGATACACGCCATTACCGGGTGTTCAGTGTATTCTCTTTACTTTTTAGGGACTGGAGATTTAGCCAGGGGTGGACGATCACGGAGCCACATCCCAGCCCTATTTTTTGAGACAGGAGTTTGCTAAGTTCCTGAGGCTGGCCTTGAACTTGTGATCCTCCTGCCTCAGCCTCCCAAGTTGCAACACCTCTGTGTGAAACAGCAAAAGGCAGGTCGCATTTTCACCAGGACTGTGCTGAAGGATCAAATGGGTAAATGGGGCAGAGAATCTGGAAGGTGGACAGATTTGAGAGTTCCCACAGCCATAGGCTAGGTCTCATCATGAAAATACACTGAAGTTTCAATGCAAAAATAAAGTTATCCTAGTGCAACTTACCGCCATGCTGGCCAGAGAGAAGGCCAAGTTTTTCAAGGGTACCAGGACTTCACTCTGCCCACACTCAAGGACAGCTGCAGTGTAAATGGCCATTTCTGTCACTGTTTCTTCAAGGCTGTCAGCACCAGGGCAAGTGCTCAGCAAAGGCAGAATGTTGGCCACGAGGGACGCTGCCAAAGGCCTGACCTCCGGAGGAGAAAGGATCCTGCTATCTTCAATTAACCTGCTCACAGCCTCACATTGCTGACACAAAAGAAGTTTTTCATGTTAGGATATGTCAAAAAGGGAATACTATGTGAATTTTGGGTTTTCTCTTTGAAAGTCACACATTTCAATACTGAGTACACATCAAATATCAAGGTAAATACAATTAAAGTATCACTAATGGAGAGGAAATTCTTCAAGAAAGAGAATTTTCATATAGAAACACAGCAACCACATTCCTGTACAGATCTTGATACTCTGTTTTGGTAAACATTAGATAATGTTCCTGAATCTGTAAGGTTTGGGTTAAACAGAAAACAGTGCTTCCACAAAACTAGGGTACACCCTCTATTCTAGATAGGAAATTACGAAGGAGGGCATAATTCCTATTATCCTGATAAGAATAAAAGTTTGTGACTTTTACTATGCTCAAAAAGTCCCTCCCAATCATGAGACTGAAAGGAAGCCTCAATGTGTCACTCACCTCTGGCTTAGGGTGGAGTTTTGCATTGTGAGAACAGTGTAGAGCAGTCATTCTCTGAACAGCGCCAGCAGCATATAGACCACCTGTTGAGCTCTGGAGCTTCTGCAGGCCTGTGGGCAGGGCATGGAGTGGGCATTCAGAAGCTACACAGCACTACCAGGGAAACCTTCCCTGGGCCATACACCATGGGCCTCCACGCACAGGACTGGGGCTACGAGTTCATAAGACTTGCTCAGGTTAACCTCAGTGCACAGGGGTGAGACAGCCATGATGGAGCAACAGAAGTCAGCACCTATTCTCCTCTGACTACTTCACTGGTCTTAGAAATGTTTCCTGAGAAGAGATAGGATTTTCTATTTTCTCTTCCTGGCATGAGGCCAGGATAAATAGGGACTCAGAAAGCAAGACCAGAACAATTTAAAGATTAGAATCCTGGGGCTGGGGATGTGGCTCAAGCGGTAGCACGCTCGCCTGGCATGTGTGCGACCCGGGTTCCATCCTCAGCACCACATACCAACAAAGATGTTGTGTCCGCCGAGAACTAAAACATAAATATTAAAAAAAAACTCTCTCTCTCTCTCTCTCTCTCTCTCTCTCTCTCTCTCTCTCTCTCCCCCCCCCCTTCTCTCACTCTCTCTTTAAAAAAAAAAAAAGATTAGAATCCTGGGGCTAGGGTTGTATCTCAGTGGTAGAGTGCTTGCCTAGCATAGGTGAGGAACTAGGTTTGATCCTCAGAACCACATATAAATAATTAATTAAATTAAGGTATTATGTCCCTCTACAACTAAAAATATTTTCTAAATATTAGAATCCTAAAACTTTGTATCAACATCAAAATAGACTCATAAGCATACATGTGGATTGTGAATTACATAGCTATAAATTTTGCTAATTGTGCTGACGTGTTTCATTCACTAGGGAGGCCATGGGCATCTGCCTCCTGGCACATAGTGTTACTCTAGGGGCTGTTCAGAGGATTTCTCCACAATACCTGCATCTTTTGATACATCAGGGAAGATAAAGGTGTGAGGGGCACCACCTGGCATCAGGGAGAATCTTTCAGGCCATGGAGGCCTTGCACTAGAGCATGGCTTAGCCCACTGCATCACAAAGTGCCTTGTACTTGTCCCCATGCACCAAGTATCAGTCCATCTGGCCTGTGTGGTCCTTCTTCAGCCCAGGAGAAGAGGGTTAGTCATGGTTGGGTGAGGTGGGGTGTTCTGCAAAGACCCTTCCCCATAGGTGAAGAAAGATGGCAGGCACCATTGAAGGCTAGAGACAAATGACCTGGAACTCCCTGTGGGGCCCAGGCATGACAATCCTGGGGGTCTTCAGGAATATGGCCTCAAAAGGAATGGAGAGCCCGAGGAGGAGGGAGGCCGACCCTAGATTTGCTTGCTTTCTCTACACATGGTACCATACCATGCAAGGAGACAAAAATATGTCATCTCTGAGTCCCAGTTGGTCATCTTAAAAATGCCAGGATTTTCAGTGCCATTTCTTAAACTTCAGGACAGTTAGAATTTACCAGTTTCAGACTACTGGGAATGTAGAAGCCTGAAAGCCAAACTCATTGCACTTGTCTCAATTTTTACCCACCTCTGCCTGGCAGAGACACCAAGACACAGCCTGCAGGCTGTTACCATTTAATTTGCTGGAAGCAAATATTGAAAGAAATAATACTCATTCACTTTTCCTATATCCAAGTCAATTAGAAGTGAAGCCTAAATAAAATGCAGGTAAACAACAAACCAGAAACACATGGGAGTGTGCACACACATGTGTCCATGCCTACCTTTGCCCTACAGCAGATAGCCAAAACCTACCCTGAAGCAGAGACCAAGGACCAGATGTCTGCCTTTGTCCTGCCTGCAGTGAGGGCTGGGAGGGTGAGGAGTGGTGCCTTCCACTTGCCTGCTCTTGCAGGGACTTGCATCTCACCTGTGCAGTGATCCCCTTGGGAAACACCCACAGACACCGATGGCCCTGCCTGGAGAGGCTCTGCACAAATTCTATCCTGTGCAGTTTCGAGAGCCTCCGGACCAGGTATGCACAGTGCCAGTCCTTCCCTGTCTGGGTTCGGAACTGCTCTATGCATCACATTCGGTGCTGCTCTCCCTCAGTCAGCTCTGAGAGTGCAAGGAAAAAGCTGGTCAGTGACTGGGGACTGAGGGCCTTCTTCTGGGGAACTCAGTATAAAAACACCCAGAAGAGGGGAACATGGTAAGGGCCAGCAAGACCCTTGACAGTTTCTGTCCTTCTGAACCTGTAGCTAACTTCTTCAAGGTAGAGAAGACCTGCCTGAGCCCTCTTGAAGCTCCTAGAGGAGGTCAGAAGCTCTGTCAGGACACTGGTGGGTTCGTGCAACCTCCTGCAGGTACTCGACCAACTCCAAAATGGCAGGTCTGTAGGAAATGACCTTCCTCCCTCTGGCAGTCGAGTTTATTCCTTGTGCAATAAGCACCGGTCTTCTCATGAATTGAATCCTAAGGAACAAAGAAAAAGAAAGAAAAGAATATTATTATTTGTAACAGGCAAGTCCCCAACTTTCTAAAATTGCCAGTGAGAGTTAAAGGGAAAATAAAGGCCATCATTGTAGTTCTGATTATAAATTTTTTGAATCATAGTAAACAACTGGAAAAAAACAAATATATAAGGAAAAAATGTGTCTAACCGTAACACTTTTTGAAGTAAAAATATGAAGACATTAAAAATAAAAAGGATTCATCATCTTGCCAGCTGGGAATGACCATTGCTAAGCGTGTGGTGTACTCATCCAGGCTGTGGTTTCTTCTGCTCTGCACTTACATGCACATGTCAACATAGTCAAACACTGTTTAACAATAGGGACTCCTGCAAGAATGAATCCTTAGGGAATTTTACTGTCATGCAAATATCAGACATGCAGTGATGGAAACATCACCAAGTGACTTGTGACTGTGTGTGTGACATATAAGGGCAAAGCAATGTCTTTGAAACTTCTTTCTTTTCCACATGGAAAAGAAGCATCTGTTAATTATACTGAATAAAGCTGCATTCTGTAATTTTTCAGAAACTCTGCTATTGCCTAAACCATATGGTTCAGATGGTTTGCAAAATAAATCAATAAAGAGGCAGCCAGCTTTCTTCTAGGCAATTGATGAAGAGCATGTAGAGTTTGGTCTTACCTCTAATGATGAACACCTTCTTCTCTAACAGGGACAAGTAGGCCTGGATGTATTCTTTCACAGCATGGAAGCAGTGAAAAGAGAAATATTATTCCTGGTGATGTCAGGATGGCAGAATCACCCTACCAAAAAAAAAAAAAAAAAAGAACATCCATTAACCAATCATCTGCCCATATATTTCTCTGTGTGTATAAAGGTAAAATACAATATAAAGGTATAATACAATATGTAGGTAATAGATTTAACACTTTTCATTAAAAGTATGTTTGCACAGTCTTGAATGAATATGAAATTCCATATTACAGAGAAGCTTTTCTCAAACAGTTTGGTTTCAGGCCCAATTACAGGCTTAAAACTTACTGAGAGCTGCAGAGACTTTTTGTTTATTTGGTCAAACCTACACAAGCCGGAAAACAAAGACAAATGCTGAACAATTTCACTTAGGTGAGGTACCTGTGGCAGTCAGAGTGACAGAAAGTAGAGTGGGGGGTCTCCCAGGGCTGGGGAAGGGCTGGGGAGTCTGTGTTAGGTGACAAAGGTGAGGACACTCTGGAGCAGCATCTGGTGGTGGTGCAATACCCAGTGTTTGATGTCGACAACTACACATTTAAAAGTGGTTACACAGTGCATTTTGTGTTATGTATATTTTAGCACATTTTAATAAAAGAGCAGCAGTGGCCCAGTAGTGGGGTGCTGGTTAAGGACATTAGGGATAGCATAGAAGGGAAAGCCAGTTCCCTGTGACCTGTGGAAAAATTGCATGACAGATAAGCCACAAGAATTGGCCTTCCTAGCATCTTTCTCTGTAGCTTCCCTACCTGCTTAACACCTCTGGTTGCCATCTCTAACCCTTCTGTCAGACCTGACAAGAAGACTTGAATATCCATCATGTACTGACTACTTTCATCTTTCCAACATCCAGGGAGTGTAGTCTAACTGGAGAAGGCAGCTCTGAAGTGGCAGCCTGCAGGAGGTAAGACTTGAGGCCCCTGGCAATCCCTGAAGTTGCACTTAAGCTCCCAACCACAGGAAGAGAGCAGCAAAGATCAATGTAGGGCAGCAACCTTTCAGGCATCGCATAGCCAATGAATGGCCCTGGGGATTCCCTGGAGCTGGAAGGGGCACACAGAACAGAGACCAGTGTACACCACAGGCTTCAAGCCTGAGAACTAACTGGCTAGCATCTGTGGTTGTGGTTACTTGCACAGGGATCGTATTAAAAGGAAATGAACCAGAAACTTGTGAATTTATTGAGGTCATTAGATTGAAGAAAAAGTCTCCCACCACCTACAAATATGCCCATGCCAGCTTGCAGAGCCAGAAAACCCATCTCTCAGCTAGCAAGCTTCTTGACCACTGGAGACCACACTGGACCTGGCTGAGTGGCCAGTGTATCCCCAGAGATCTGAGGGTCCTGGATGGGACAGGAAAGACTTAGAAAGAGCTTTGTCCAGGCCATATGGGAAGATGGTCCAGGATGCCTGTGGCCACAGGGACAGACACACACTCCTTTCCACCATTTTTCTTTACTTTTCCTTAAAGAACCTCTGTAACAGCAGTTCACTTCATGCTTTAAAGATAGCTTTGCTGCTCTAAAGCAGACCTGTTTTTTTCTCCTCCCTGATCTCCCTAATCTCTCCTTCCTAATTTCTGGTAAAATAGGATTCCCCTGAATTGCCTCTTTAAAAAACCCTGTGTTCCCCCTTAATAGGGAAATCACAGCTTCTGGGACAGAGTCCCTTGTGTTTCTCCTTTGCTAGCAAAGGAAAAAAAAAACACTTCTTTTTCCTTTTTCTAAAACAACAACAACAAAACGCCTCTTAAGTTCCATGGCACATAAGCACATTCTGTGCAAGTTTTCCCACTGCCTTTCAACTAGATGCGGCCAAGGGACTTAGTTTAGGGCAATGAAATATGAGCAGGTGTGTGTGTGTGTGTGTGTGTGTGTGTGTGTGTGTGTGTGTGTGTGTGTGTTTGGGGGCTATATTCTTTTTTTTTGTACTTGGAACTGAGCTCAGGGGCACTCAACCACTAAACCTAACCCCCAGCCCTACTTTGTATTTCATTTAGTGACAGGGTCTCACTGAGTTGCTCAGGGCTTTGCTGTTGTTGAGGCTGATTTTACATTTGCAATCCTTGTGCCTCAGCATCTCAAGCTCCTGGGATTACAGGCATGTGCCACCAGCCTGGGATGTGTTCTTAAAGGTATTGTGTGCAGGGGCTGAGGGGAGGCTCAATGGCAGAGTGCCAGCCTAGCATGCGTGAAGCCCTGGGGTCCATCCCTGGCACTGCCACCCCTTCTTTTGCTCCCTAGGCTGTGACAGCAGGGATAGACTTTGAAGACAAGTAGCTGGAAGGTGTTTGTTGAAGAGGACAGAGGTCATTTGAGAAGAAATGTGGGTACCAGGCACCTGGGAGCTGTGAGCAAGCCCTGGCCTGTATAGACCATCCTGCACAAGGCCTCTGATATTCTAGTCAAGTTTGGATACACTGGCATCTGGTATCTCTGCTAATCTCTGTCTGGTGTGCCTGCCTGCATTTCAAAGGCTGCACACCTGTCTACAGCGGCCTTTCTCAGATACCCTGACAGTGGGCACTTTGAAGGATAATGATCTTCTACCCATGGGATGTGCTTATGTGATAGTCACCCTAGCCCAAGATCACAGGGTAAAATAGGTGGGAATGGTGTTGTGCTGAGTGGCTATTTTTGCTGGACAGCCTGGCCACAGAGATAGTGGCTTTCTCTGAGGGGACTAGTAGCACTGTCATCAGATTTATCTGGCGTTGAGGACAGAGGCTCAGTGTTTTTCTGTTCCTGTGGTCCCTTTATAGTATGTATTTTGAAGTCCCCAGCTTCAATGGCATTCTCCTGCATCACTGCCATCCTGCCTAGGGTGAAGGTGATTTTACCTCTGAGGGCTAGGCTGCTGGCTTGTTCTAGGTCATCCTGGGTGTAAGTGAAGCCCACTCCTCCAGCCCTTGAAAAGCATCCATAAGCAAGTTCCCTGCAGAAGTTCTGTTGTGTACAGTCATTGCTATCCCTAAGTGGCATGCCCTGACTTAGCAATCAGGGAGGGCCAACTCTTAAACAACTGAGCTTATCCATGCTATGGCTGGCCAATGTGTCACATCCCCCTGTGTGACTCTGTGAAAGCCCAGCACTGACCTGCAGGTGAGGGTGGAGTGGGCTCCTGGTCTCTGTGTCCCAGTGCTTACCTTGTCTAGTGAGAAGATGTACTTGGTCATCAGCTGGCACAGCTCCAGAATCTGGCTCTTGGTCCCCAGGAACACGTGCTCCAAAAAGAATGCAATTGATAAAACCCAATTCCACTGGATTCTGTCAAAAGAGGGTATCAGGGACTTAGCCTTGACAGAGGAGTCTGAGACAGGAGGAGGGCATGAAGAGGGCATGTGCAAGGCAGCATGGGAAGGTGAGGTGACAGAAGAAACTAACCACCAGCTCTGCCCTCGACACTCCTCCAGCTCTCCATGAAGGTAGGACCCAGGGTCTCACTTTGCTACCTCAGCATGCACTGCCACTGTGCCCACTCTGCAACTGTGCCCCACTCTCACAATCCTGCACAGAGCGAGTCCCTCTTGACTCTTATAGCCCAGCATGGGTTGGGATCCTCCTCAATCCTGAAGGCCTGCTTGCTCTGATCACCCCCATCCTTTCTAGTGGCTCCCTGCCAACTCAGTGATTCTCATGCTGCTGCCTGCCTTTCTGTGGCCCTGGGGCACCATGGTTTCGCTGAATTGGTTTTCCTCTTTCTCCCACATCTAATGAGATGGCTGGCACGTGACATGGTTCATCACGTGCAGAGTGAGTGCACAAAGAGCCCCTGCCATGGCAGGAGAACCTGCTTGTCCTGCTGCCAGGGGTGCCAAAACCCATAGTCCATTGATGAGCACAAGCCGAGCATGCCAGGAAGAGCTAGGCTCTGGGTCTCACCTGACCTCTTCAATGACAGCTCTGACTGTGATCCTGCTATCTTTCAAGTACCCATCTGAGCATACGAGCTCCAGCGGTATAGACAGCTTCTTAACCAGCTTCAGCCAGGCCTGGGGACTTGGCTTCAGATTATCTCTTGTCAGCATTTCAGCACAGACCATTGCAGCCAACACATCTAGTATCTGGGAAGGGGAGAGTGAACTCCAAAGGTTCTCTGCCCTTCCACCCATCCTCTTCATTGGCTATGACTCCCTTAGGCCAGAGGTCCTGGCAGAGGCATTGTGTCCTTGTATTCCAGGCTTGGAATACAAGTACACAATGTATAACCTGCTCCTTTGGGTCTTGGGATACAGGAAACACTAGCCAGCTGTTTCCAATATCTCTGGGCTATGCTGGCTCCCTTCCCCCTGAAGGGTCTCTCCTCTGGTGGCCGACCAGGGCCTGGGCCTCCCAAGGGGCTGTACCATCTCACAGCCAGCAATGTCATGCTTCTGTAAAGCTTCAGTGAGGCTCTGCAGAAACTGCGGGTGGATGGTCAAGATTCTGGAGAAGTTGTGCAGCTGGTCCTGAAATGTTGATAGGCCAGGTGCACCCATGGCAAGCAGAGCCCATCCTCAGGCCTCCCTGAGGCTGCTTCCAGCTCAGACACAGAACCACAGGGCCCTCTGCAAAAACTGGGGTTTCCAAGCGTTTTCAGTATGTATTTTTGAATCATAAAGATATTTTTTCCTGTGGGAATTCAGAACTATTCAAAAACCACACACAAAAAAATTACGAATTAAGAGCAGGGTGCGGGGCGCTCGGCCGCTGCCAGGCTCTGGATCCGCGCGCCACAGCCGGCGCCTCCAGTCTGGGTTTTGGCGCGACCCCTCCTCCCTCTGGCTCCCCGTGCTCTAGCCTTTTAATCATGCCCCCCTGTCTGTGTGTGAGTGCATGCAGGCTGGGCTGACAATGATTTCCTCAGTGATTACATACAAAGCGAGTCCCTGTGGGTTAGGGCCCCCTCTGGAGCCATCCTGATGGCTTTGGGGACCTTGCTTCCATTTTCTATTATTATGTGGACTACCTGAGTGCCAGCACAGTCCAAGACCTTGCAGGCTGTCTCGCCGCCACAAGCAAGCGAAACCAAGATCCCTCAAATACCCAAACTGTAAACTTGAAGACAAGGCTGAAGATGGAGAGGTAATAGATTGTAAGAAGAGGACAGAAGACCGGGAGGACAACTGTGACAGTTGCCTCCAGGTGTTTGAATCACTGAGCTATATCACAGAACACAAGATTAATCAATATCAGCTGACAGATGGAGTGGATGTTGAAGATGATCCCACATGCTCTTGGCCAGCTTCCTCACCTTCTAACAAGGACCAGACTTCCCCTAGTCATGGAAAAGGTTGTGATTTTAGAGAGGAAGAAGGTGCCCCTGGACTGCCATACCCATGTCAGTTCTGTGACAAGTCGTTTAGCCACCTCAGCTACCTAAAGCACCATGAGCAGAGTCACTGCCTTTCAAATGCGCCTACTGCAGTCTGCTGTTCAAACACAAGCGGAACCAAGATCTCCATATAAAGCTCCACACCGGGTACAAGAAGTACCACTGAAGTGAATGTGATGCTGCGTTCTCCAGGAGTGATCACTTGTAGATCCACTTAAAGACTCACACGTCCAACAAGCCATATAAATGTGCCATTTGCCGCCATGGGTTCCTGTCCTCTAGCTCCTTACACGGACACATGCAGGTTCATGAGAGGAACAAGGACAGTTCCCAGTCTGGTTCCAGGATGGAGGACTGGAAGATGAAGGACACTCAGAAATGCAGTCAGTGTGAAGAAGGCTTTGACTTCCCGAAAGACCTCCAGAAGCACATTGCAGAGTGCCACCCCGAATGCTCCCCCAATGAGGATTAAGCTGCCCTGCAGTGCGTCTACTGCCACAAGCTCTTTGTGGAGGAGACCTGCCTCATGAACCACATGGAGCAGGGGCACAGAGGGGAGAAGAAAAACTCTTGCAGCTTTTGTTCTGAGAGTTTCCACACAGTCGAGGAACTGTACAGCCACATGAACAGTCACCAGCAACTGGAGTCCTGCAATCACAGCAACAGCCTTTCCCTGGTCCAGGTGGGCTACATCTCCGTGTCCATCCCAACTCCAGATTCCAACCTCTCAGTGGACAGTTCAACCATGGTGGAGGCTGCCCCACCAATCCCAAAGAGTCGAGGGAGGAAGGGGGCTCCTCAGCAAACCCCTGACATGACCGGCCCCTCGAGTAAACAAGCAAAAGTTATCTACAGCTGTATTTACTGCCACAAGCAGTCATTCTTGAGTCTTGCAATTCTGCAGATTCACCTAAAGACTATTCATTTAGATAAGCCAGAACAGGCCCATATTTGTCAGTATTGCTTCGAGGTATTACCCTCACTTTATAACCTAAATTAACATGTTAAGCAAGTGCACAAAGCTCGGGACCCAGGCCTGATTGTTTCTGCAATGCCTGCCATAGTTTACCAGTGCAACTTCTGTTGTGAAGTTGTCAACGACCTCAACACCCTTAAGGAGCACATCCGATGTTCTCACGGATTTGCAAACCCTGCAGCTAAGGATAGTAATGCATTATTTTGTCCTCATTGCTATATGGGATTTGTCACTGACTCTTCCCTTGAAGAGCATATAAGACAGGTGCATTGTGACCTCAGTGGCTCTCAGTTTGGATCCCCAGTGCTTGGGACCCAAAAGAACCAGTAGTGGAAGTCTATTCCTGTATCTATTGTACAAATTCGCCAATATTCAACAGTGTTCTTAAGCTGTACAAGCATATCAAAGAGAATCATAAAAACATTCCCTTGGCCCTGAATTATATTCACAATGGGAAAAAATCCTGGGCCTTGAGCCCCCTATCTCCTGTGGCCATAAAGCAGACATCTCTTAAGATCATGCAGGCAGTAGGGGGAGCATCTGCGCATCCCGCCGGAGAATATATCTGTAATCAGTGTGGTGCTAAGTACACATCCCTAGACAGCTTTCAGACTCACTTAAAAACTCATCTCAACACTGTGCTGCCGAAACTGACCTGTCCTGAGTGCAACAAGGAATTCCCCAACCAAGAATCCTTGCTGAAGCCTGTGACCATTCACTTTATGATCACCTCAACCTACTACATCTGTGAGAGTTGCGACAAGCAGTTCACATCAGTAGATGACCTTCAGAAACACCTTTGGACATGCACACTTTTGTCTTCTTCCGCTGCACCCTCTGCCAAGAAGTTTTTGACTCCAAAGTCTCCATTCAGCTGCACTTGGCTGTGAAGCACAGTAATGAAAAGAAGGTCTACCAGTGCACGTCCTGCACCTGGGACTTCCGCAACGAGACTGACCTGCAGCTCCACGTGAAACACAACCACCTGGAAAACCAAGGCAAATTGTACAAGTGCATCTTCTGTGGTGAGCCCTTTGGCACTGAGGTGGAGCTTCAGTGCCACATCACAACTCACAGTAAGAAGTACAACTGCAAGTTCTGCAGCAAAGCCTTCCATGCCATCATTCTGCTAGAGAAACATTTGCAAGAGAAGCACTGTGTGTTTGAAACCAAGACGCCCAACTACAGCACAAATGGAGCCTCTGAGCAGGTGCATAAAGAAGAAGTGAAGCTGCAGACCCTACTGACCAACAGCCAGGAGTCCCACAACAGTCACGATGGGAGTGAGAATGATGTGGACAGCTCTGAGCCTATGTATGGGTGTGACATCTGTGGGGCGGTGTACACTATGGAAACTCTGCTGCAGAATCACCAGCTCCAGGACCACTATATCAGACCTGGAGAAAGTGCCATTGTGAAGAAGAAAGCCAAGCTCATTAAAGGGAATTACAAGTGCAACATGTGTTCTCGAACCTTCTTCTCTGAAAATGGCCTGCGTGAACATATGTAGACCCACCAAGGCATGGTCAAACACTACATGTGCCCTATTTGCAGAGAACGTTTTCCCTCCCTTTTAATTCTTACAGAACACAAAGTCACGCACAGTAAGAGCCTTGATACTGGAAACTGCAGGATATGCAAGATGCCTCTACAGAGTGAAGAGGAGTTCTTGGAGCATTGCCAAATGCACCCTGACCTGAAGAATTCTCTGATGGGATTTTGCTGCATAGTATGCATGAAGACTGACCTCCACCTTGGAACTCAAAATCCATGGGACATTCCACATGCAAAAGACAGGGAATGGGTCCACAGTCCAGACCACCAGGCATGGCCAGCATGTCCAAAAACTGTACAAGTGTGCATCTTGCCTAAAAGAATTCTGTTCCAAGCAAGATCTGGTGAAACTTGACATCAACAGCCTGCCATATGGTCTGTGTGCTGGCTGCGTAAATCTCAGTAAGAGCAGTAGCCCAGGCATCAGCCTCCCGCCCAGCACGAATAGACCAGGTTTTGGCCAGAATGAGAATTTGAGTGCCATCGAGAGCAAAGGCAAGGCAGGAGAACTGAAGACACGCTGTTCCAGCTGCAATGTGAAGTTCGAGTCTGAAAGTGAACTCCAGAACCACATCCAAACCATGCACTGAGAGCTCGTGCCAGATAGCAACAGCTCACAGTTGAAATCACCATAAGTGTCGCCCATGCCCAGAATCAGTCCCTCCCAGTCCGATGAGAAGAAGACCTATCAGTGCATCGAGTGTCAGATGATTTTCTACAATGAATGGGAAATACAGGTTCATGTTGCAAATCACATGATTGATGAAGGACTGAACCATGAGTGCAAACTCTGCAGCCAGACCTTCGACTCTCCTGCCAAACTCCAGTGCTACCTGATAGAGCACAGCTTTGAAGGGAGGAGAGGCACCTTCAAGTGTCCTGTCTGCTTTACAGTATTTGTTCAAGCAAACAAGTTGCAGCAGCATATTTGCTCTGCCCATGGACAAGAAGACAAGGTCTATGACTGTACACAATGTCCACAGAAGTTTTTCATCCAAACAGAGCTGCAGCTTAGTGTCATCCAGAAAATGCTTTGAGATGTCAGCCCAAGCCCATGCAAACTGATAAACGTCAAAAGAAAATGCATCAGTGTCTCTAATCACATGATGACCCAACACAGCAGTTAGTGAAAGTATAGTCTCTCAAGGAGAATTACTTTTGTGGCACAAAAAGGGAACATGTTTTACTCTTTGCAAGAAACTTTCATTGTTAATGTAAATTATTCAGAACATTGTATTTTACCATAACACTTGTATTATCAAAACTGTTGGATGTTCATGTGTTTGAACTTTTGAGCACCTGATAGACTCCTTGTATATAAAGTGTTGCACATGTATTATGTCGTCTGATACTAAAGTGGTCTTATAAAGACAAGTGGACCTGGGCCCTATTCAGGAAAGATTAAAAAAAAGTGAACAAGATGGCTTAAGAGAAAGTATTTTTAAGAAAGACAGATTAAAAACAACTGTTACACATGGAACTATGGTTAGACTTCCTTTTATATACACTTAAGCCTAGAATTTCTCTTTTGGTATATCAACAGTTAAAATCCAAGACTATTCTTTATTGCTGAAGATTCTTGCAAACCATGAAGAGATGTTCTCACAGAACAGAACCCCAAGCTGGATACGGCCCGTATATATATTTGTAAGCCTTGCGATGTGACAGGTAGCATCACTATATATGCAATAGTTGTTATGTAGACTGTCAAAATAATTTTTTTCCTGGATACATTTGAAGCTTTGAGTGTTCAAGGTTTTCCTTAATGATTCACACAGCCAAATTCTTAAATCAGTTGAACTAACCTGTATGTTACTGTTATTAATGCTTACTCTGTGGTCTGAACCTGGAGATTACTGGATTGTTTTCCAAGAGGAAATAAATTCAGTTTACCATTAAAAAATTACAAATTAGACTTCATATCTCCCAACTTCTTTTCAGTAGAGCCTCTAGACATTTTCCTAGCCATTCCTTTCCTCAGAATCATTCTCAAATCAGGATCACTGTGTTCCTGATTTTTTCAATCAAGTTTAGATTATGAATATTCCTTTATCACTCATTATCTGTGAAAATATTGTTTTCAATGGTTGCAAACAACCATTTTAAAATAGTCATACTTTGTCCCTTCTTCATTTATTTGGACACTTAAATTGTTTCTATTTCTTTGTGATCAGAAACAAACCTGGAAAGATTTTCTGTGAGCATCTGCCCAGCACTCACAGTATGGTCAGCAGCTATGGGGGCAGGCTCTTCAACCACCCTGCCATGTGACCACTGCTCAACACCTGCCAAGGAGGCCTATGAGCCTGCCCTTCCTTTTGCAAACTTGGTTTTGACAGATGAGCAGATAAAAGTGGTATCAGAAGACTGTTTACATTCTCTTGACTTCCTGGGGGCGCTGAGCATGTGAGCAAAATTTTCTAGATGCCCACACAATTATGCTATATGTAGCTGGCTTATAATTTCTACCCACTTTTTTTAAGAGAGAGTGAGAGAGGAGAGAGAGAGAGAGAGAGAGAGAGAGAGAGAGAGAGAGAGAATTTTTAATATTTATTTTTTAGTTTTCGGTGGACACAACATCTTTGTTGGTATGTGGTGCTGAGGATCGAACCCGGGCCGCATGCTTGCCAGGTGAGCACGCTACCACTTGAGCCACATCCCCAGCCCCTTCTACCCACTTTTAAACTCAGGGTAAATTCTGCTCTTTTCTAAAAACACTTCTCTAACCTTCCATTATGTGGGCTAGAGTATGTTCTCACACATTTGTCATCTTCTTTTTCTGTGCTATGTTTGACTACTGGACAGCTGAGTTTCCATCTTGGGCTGGGCTGCAGCTCTATTGACAATACTAGTCTACGGTGCCTGAGACTCTTGGTTTTCTCCCCAGATTCATAAACAAAAAGTATCAACCTTTCCATTGAATTTCATTTATTATTCTTATCTTAAGAGCTCAGTTACATATTTACCTTAATGTTGTCAAGAGAAAATCAACAATTTAGAGGGTGCTACAAGGAACATGGAGAGCTTCTCAAGATAGCAGAAATGTCCCATTCAAGGAGGCCTTGGGGAGTATAGAGGGTTGGCCCTGTGTTCTAAGTAGCTTGGAGGATGTTCTCAGCCTAGTGTCTTTTGTGGCCTCATTATGTTCCCCACAGCAGCACCAGCTCTTGGAACCTGAGTTCCCATATTTGTCCCCAGTCCATACTGTGGTCCAATTTCCACATTTGACCTTGAGTGGATACCTACTTTCAGCTCCTCCCAGGTGGACACTTTCATGGTAAAGAACATGAAATCCCTCAAGTAGCACTGAAACAACTCATGCTGCTGATCTCCAGTAAACTGGGCAAGAAAAATGCCCAGGGAAGTTTAGTGGGAGATTAACACTAACTTCTCTGACCATCCTGCATGGAGGAAGCCAGAGTGACTTGAGACCTGTGAAGCCACAGCTGAAAGAAGCTCACTTCTTTGGAAGGGGAGCCCCAGGCTAGTGCAGCACCCTAGGGTGACTCAGAGACAAAATGCTATTGGCTGCCTTATGGGAATAGAGAATGGTGGATGTATAGACTAGGGGACACAAAAAGGAAGACAGGATCAACATTCAATTTAGGTCACAAAAGCCACACTCACCCAAAAGGAAAAAAAATTCTAAGGTAGCCTGAGTTTTGTGCTATACTTGTGCTATACTATATATATATATATATATATATATATATATATATATATATATATATATATATATATATATATATATATATATGGGTTTCCAGGGAATCAGGACTGAGTGGGCTGCTCTTTAGGGCTGGGATCAGAGACTACACCAAGCAGAGAGATTTACCTACCAGCAGATGGGGAGTTGCTTCCTAGCTGCATATTTTGCTGAAAAAGCAGGGCCAGGAAGGGCATACCCCAGGTGAAGAAACATCCTCTCAGCAGGAAACACACTGCTTCACTTTGGTTTAGGACAAGTGGCAGAATGAAGACCCAGGAAAGTAAGTTTACTTTGAACATACTGGTTCTCTAAGGAAATGTTGATAAGATGATATCACATGTATGTGAAAGATGACTTCCAAAACACATCACTGCCACTAGCTTTTCTGGAATGACTATGTCTAAACCTCACCCCTAGAATATGATAGCAGAGCACACACTGTCTAGCTTGTGTGACTCAGGAGGGACCAACAGCTCAGTGTGGAAGAAGGGGACATGCTCTTTTCATTGCTAGCATTTGCTGAGAAAGTTTCAATTGGGTGTTTACTGGGTGTGAGCCTCAGGATGTGAATTGTCAACTTGGAGCAGATAGCAATCTCTGTCCCTGCTGGAATATGCTCCAGTCCCCAGCCTGCTGGACAGTGTGACACCAGAAATCACCTCATAGTCTCCCTTCATGGTGTAACATAAAGGCTTCTGACCTAGTGGAGATTATCACTTCTTTATTGGAAATTTCAAAATGAAGGCAGGACATGGTTTGAGCTCATTCACAGCAAAGTGTAATATCTACAAGTCCCAGAATTTACCAGGTGCTAGCTGCTATCAGCCAACTGCTTGTCAGGCAGTGTCTTTGTGGGTAAAGGCTGCTTCACCAGGGCTGCATAAAGCCCATCTTGAGAAGGGCTCACCTTTTGTATCTGTGATGTACTGGGCATGGACCCAGAGCTCTTCCACATAGTCCCTGATTCTCCAGCTGAAGGGGACACTGTTGTAAGCACCCTCAGGAAGGCTCATATGGTTCTGCAGTGAGGTGAGGTGAACTGAAAATCAGTTCCTGATATGGTGCTCTGAACACCAGAGAACATGTGCTCAGAAGGCACTGTGGGCCAGGAGTGGCTCTGCAGTAGGGTGCTTGCCTGACATGTGTGAGGCCCTGGGTTCCATCACCTGCACCACATCAATGTTTTAAGCAGCGCAATTCACAAGAGCCAAACTGTGGAAGCAACTTAAAAGCCCTTCAATAGATGAATGGTTAAAGAAACTGTGGTACATATACACAAAAGAATATTACTCAGCATTAAAATAAAGTAAAATTATGGCATTTGTAGATGGATGGAGTTGGAGAATGTTATGATAAGTGAAGCAAGGTCATCCAAAAAAAAATCAAAGGCTGAAAGTTCTCTCTGATAAGTGGATGCTAATCCATAATGCAGGGGCATAGGATGGGTGGAGGAACTTTGGATTGGGCAAAGGAGAAGGAGGAGAGGGAAGGGGGCCTGGTAGTAGGAAAGATGGTGGAATGATGTACTTCATTACACTAGATAAATGTATGATTACATGAATGGTTTGACCCTACATTCTGTACAACCAGAGAAGTGGAAAAAAATGTGCTCCATTGTGTACAATGAATAGAAGAGTATTCTGTTGTCATGTATAACTTATTAGAACAAAGAGAAAAAGGACAAAGTCAAGGTGCTGAGGCTGCACAGTCAGCTTCTGTCTGCCTTCCTGGCTAGGGCTCCTGTGTATAAGAACTGGAGGGCCCAAAGTCTTACACAAAACCAAGTCTCCAGTGCCTGCACCTGCCCCTTATTGGCCAATGTTCCAGAATTGAAGTCCCTGCAATCTGCACAGAAAGCCTAGGGAGGCCCCCCAGAACTGGGAACAGCATCAGGGAATCTGAGAATGCTTAAGGACATGTTCTCTCCAAAGGGCAATGTTCCTACTGAACATGGAGTCCAACCTGGCTTTCTTCACTATAACAGGTGCCCTGAGAGAAGGAAATGAAGAGAAAGGAGACAGAACAAAGAACTGCCAGGATGCCATGTCCCCTAGGCAATAGAAGGAGGTTGCACAAACATTCCTTGGAAAGCAGAGAGTCTATGTTCTCAAGCACAGGAGAGGTAATAAGGGTGTCATGTGGATTTTCATTCATCTTATGTTATTCATCACAAGTGGAATGTTCAGCAACTTGGTGACATTGAAAATAAATATCGACAGGTCATGGGCCCAGGATGGTGAGTCTGGTCTGATCAGAAGCTCAATGTTGCCATCTCTATGGATGAGAGATATGATTCTGGCCAGCAGAGGGGTGACAGCACCTTTGACCTTCTTCCAAATGGTGTGCCTGAAGCAGAGGTGGGACAGGGGACAAGGGACAGTAGACAGTGGCTCAGCACCATAGCCAGTGCCCCAAAATCTCGAAACCTCTTTCCTCCATTGCAAAGAGCCTTCTAGCCTACAAGCCAGGGCCGTAAATTGAAGTTTCCATCACTTTTAATACAAGAGACTCGAGGAAAGATGCCAGGCGCCCAGCCAGACCGGAGGAGGAAAGACGCCAGGCGCCCAACCAGACCAGAGGAGGAAAGACGCCAGGCGCCCAGCCAGACGGGAGGAGGAAGACATCAGGCGCCCAGCCAGACCGGAGGAGGAAGTCCGGCCCCGCCCCAAGTGCTAGTCCAGAGGAAGCCCATCAATCCTTAAAACCCATCAAAGCGGGTGTGGCTACCAGCACAGGTACCCGGTTTCCAACTCCCCCACCCTTAGCTGCCATAACTCAAAATATTTCCCACAAGCTTTTGGGGGTTGTAGCTATCAATGCAAAACAACAACTGTACAGACACCTGGTTTCTCCCTCAGAGACTAGAGTAGGGAAGATACAGGTGGAAGCTCATTTCCTTTCACACTGGCTATACCCACCACCCTGAATACAGAGGCCAAGCTAGGAATAGACAACACCACCTACTGGAAGCAAGGAAAACAGTGTTCTGAGAGACTTTTTTTTCTCTTTCTCTCTTTTCTTCTCTCTCTTTCGTAACTTCAACATATGTGAAACCAAGAACTGTGCATGAACAACCGAATTACCAAAGTAACATAATATAGAGGAATTGCATATACCCCACCTTTCCCCTATTTTTTCTCTATTTCTATATTACTTTTCTTTTCCTTCTTTCTTATTTCTCTTTTCTTCCTTTTATTTTCTTTTCTTCATTCGTATTCCCTCTATCCCACTTTCAACCTCCTAACTTTTGCTATCTATACATAGGGTAACTATCTAAATACAGATAGGAGGTTGAGTCTATACATTCTTCCATAAATTACCAGTCTATTGGTTAGAGTTCTCCGAAATTGCTAAGTTAGTTTAACCTCATACCCTCACTCCTTTCCCTCTAAGTATAACATATTTCATCATCTGAAATTAAGTTTTCTATATGCCACAAGATATGGTATGCCTTTTATAAAACTAATGACTATATTCTTAAATAATAATTGAAACCAATATCTATAGACTTAGAATCTAACTATAAATGTACTAATAATGAAAACTTGTGCTCAGATGATGTACTGTTGTTATTGGGAACGGTTAACATTGTCTTTCTCCACAAAAGAGGGATTTTGGTGCTATACAAGAACAATATAAATATATAAGGGGAAAATGATTAACACACAATTTAACAACGCTAGAAAGAAACATGAGCAGTATGAAAAGACAAGGAAAGAAAGGACCACAAACAATACAGGTCAATTCAACATTAGATGAGGTAATATCTGCAGCTGATGGAATATCAGATAAAGAGTTCAGAATATACATGCTTCAGATGATCTGGAGTCTCAAGGAAGACATTATCCAGCAAATTCAGACAATGAAAGATCACTTTGACAATGAATTACATAAACAAATCCAAGAAGCAAAAGATCAACTCTCTAGGGAGATAGAGGATATAAAAAACAAACAAGAGATCCTGGAAATGCAGGAAACAAAAAAAAAAAAACAATTAAAAACTCAAATGAGAGTATTACCAGCAGAGTAAAACACTTAGAAGATAGAACTTCAGACATTGAAGATGAAGTTTTTCAACTTGAAAAGAACATAGACAGCTCAGCGAGAATGTTAAGAAATCATGAGCAGAATATCCAAGAATTATGGGATAATATAAAGAAACCAAACTTAAAGAGTTATTGGGATACAAGAGGGTATAGAGGTACAAACCAAAGGAATGAGCAATCTATTCAATGAAATAATACTAGAAAACTTCCCAGACTTAAAGGATGAAAAAGAAATCCAAATACTAGAAGCCTACAGGACACCAAATGTAAAAAATCATAAGAGATCCACACCAAGACACATAATAATGAAGATGCCCAACATACAGAATAAGGAGAGAATCTTAAAAGCCATAAGAGAGAGGAAGCAGATTACATTTATGGGTAAACCAATCAAGATAACTGCTGATCTTTCAACACAGTCTCTGAAAGCTAGAAGATCCTGGAACAACATATTTCAAATGCTTAAAGAAAAAGGGTTCTAACCAAGAATCATGTATCCAGCGAAATTAAGCTTCAGGATTGAAAATGAAATAAAATCTTCCATGATAAACAAAAGTTAAAAGACTTTGCAGCTAGAAAGCCAGCTTTTCAAAACATCCTTGGCAAAACATTACAGGAAGAGGAAATGAAAAATAACAATGAAAACCAACAGCGGGATGTAGTACAGTAAAGGAAAAACTAATCATAGAGGAAAAACAAAACTTGTTAAGTAACATACATAATCAAATATGGCTGAAAGTACAAACCATATCTCAATAGTTACCCTAAATGTTAATGGCTTAAATGCACCAATCAAAAGATATAGGCTAGTAGAATGGATCTAAAAAATATCCAACAATATGCTGCCAACACGAGACTCATCTGATAGGAAAAGACATACACAGACTTAAGGTGAAATGTTGGGAAAAATCATACCACTCATATGGACCCCAGAAGCCAGCAGGGGTGTCCATACTTGTATCAAATAAAATAGACTTCATGCCAAAGTTAATCAAAAGGGATAAAAAATGACACTACATACTGCTCAAGGGAACCATACACCAACAAGATGTGATGATCATTAATATATATGCCCCAAACCATGGTGCAGCTACGTTCATCAAACAAACTCTTCTCAAGTTCAATAGTCAAATAGACCACAACACAATAATCATGGGAGATTTTAACACACCTCTCTAACCACTGGACAGATCTTCCAAACAAAAGTTTAATAAAGAAACCATAGAGCTCAATAATACAATTAATAACTTAAGACTTAATTGATATACACAAAAAATACCACCCAACATCAAGCGGATACACTTTCTTCTCAGCAGCACATAAATCCTTCTAAACAATAGACCATATATTATGTCACAGGGAAAATCTTAGTAATTACAAAGGAGTAGAGATACTACCATGCATTTTATCTGATCATAATGGAATGAAATTGGAAATCAATAATAAATTAAGAAAGAAAAAAAATCCTACATCACATGGAGATTAAACAATATGCTACTGAATGACAAAAGGGTTACAGAAGACATCAAAGAGAAAATTAAAAACATATTAGAGGTAAATGAAAACTCAGACACAACATATCAAAATCTCTGGGACACTATAAAAGCAGTACTAAGAGGAAAATTCATTTCATGGAGTTCATTCCTTAAAAGAAGAAAAAGCCAACAAATAAATGACCTCACACTACACCTCAAAGCCTTAGAAAAAGAAGAACAAATCAGCAGCAAATACAGTAGAAGACAAGAGATAATTAAAATCAGAGCTGAAATCAATGAAATCAAAACAAAAGAAACAATCAAAAAAATTGACAAAACTAAAAGTTGGTTCTTTGAAAAGATAAATAAGATTGATAGACCACTAGCCATGCTAACAAAGTGAAGAAGAGAGAGAACCCAAATTACTAGCTATGGGATGAAAAAGGCAACATCACAACAGACAATTCAGAAATACAGAAGATAATAAGAAATTATTTTGAAAACCTATACTCTAATAAAATAGAAGATAGTGAAGGCATCGTTAAATTCCTTAAGACCAATGAGCTACCCAGATTGAGTCAGAATGATATAAACAACCAAAACAGACCAATATCAAGTGAGGAAATAGAAGAAGCCATCAAAAGACTACCAACCAAGAAAAGCCCAGGACCGGAAGGATATACAGCAGAGTTTTACAAGAACTTTAAACAAGAACTAATACCACTACTCTACAATATATTTCAGGATATAGAAAAAGAGGGAGAACTTCAAATTCTTTCTATGAGGCCAATATCACCCTGATTCCCAAACCAGATAAAGACAACTCAAAGAAAGAAAACTAAAGACCAATATCCCTAATGAATTTAGATGCAAAAATCCTCAATAAAATTCTGGCAAATCGGATACAATAACATGTCAAAATGATCGTGCACCATGACCAAGTGGGATTCATCCCTGGGATGCAAGGCTGGTTCAATATACGGACATCAATAAATGTAATTCACCACATCAATAGTCTTAAAGAAAAGAATCATATGATCATCTTGATAGATGCTGAAAAAGCATTCATCAAAATACAGCATGCCTTTATGTTCAAAACTCTAGAAAAATTAGGGATAACAGGAAATTACCTCAAAATGGTAAAAGTTATATACACTAAACCTCAGGCCAGCATCATTCTAAATAGAGAAAAATTGAAGGCATTCCCTTTAAAATCTAGAACAAGACAGGGATGCCCTCTTCTCACCACTTCTATTCAACATAGTTCTTGAAACACTAGCCAGAGCAGTTAGACAGATGAAAGAAAATAAAGGCATAAATATAGGAAAAGAAGAATTTAAATTAGCACTATTTGCTGATGACATGATCCTATATCTAGCACACCCAAAAAATTCAACTAAGGAACTTCTAGAACTAGTAAATGAATTCAGCAAAGTGTGAGGATATAAAATCAATACCAATAAATCAAAGGCATTCCTGTATATCAGTGACAAATTCTCTGAAATGGAAATGAGGACAACTACTCCATTCACAATATCCTCAAAAAAAAATACCTGGGAATCAACTTACCAAAGAGGTGAAAGAGCTATACAATGAAAACTACAGAACCCCGAAGAAAGAAATAGAAAAAGACCTTAGAAGAGGGAAGGATTTACCTTGTTCATGGATTGGTAGAATTAATATTATTAAGATGGCCATACTACCCAAAGCACTTTACAGATTCAATACAATTTCCATCAAAATCCCAATGACATTCCTTACAGAAAAAGAAAAAATCAATCATGAAATTCATCTGGAAAAACAAGAGACCCAGAATAGCTAAAGTAATTCTATGCAGGAAGAGTGAAATTGGTGGTATCACAATTACAGATTTTAAACTATACTATAGAGCAATAGTAACAAAAACAGCATGGTACAGGCATCAAAACAGGCTGATAGACCAATGGTACAAAATAGAGGACACAGAGACAAATACACAAAATTAGAACTACTTTATATTAGACAAAAATGCTAAAACCATGCAATGGAGAAAGGATAGCATCTTCAACAAATGGTGCTGGGAGAACTGGAAATCCATATGCAACAAAATGAAATTGAATCCCTTTCTCTCACCATGCACAAAAGTAAACTCAAAATGGATCAAGGAGATAGAAATCAGACCAGAGACTCTGCATCTAATAGAAGATAAAGTTGATCATAATCTTCATCACGTGGGTGCAGGCACCAAATTTCTTAATAAGACACCTATAGCACAATAGTTAAAACCAAGAATCAACAATGGGATGAATTCAAACTAAAAAGTTTTTTCTCAGTAAGAGAAATAATATGCGAGGTGAATAGGGAGCCTACATCCTGGGAACAAATTTTTACCCCTCAAACATCAGATGGATCTCTAATCTCTGGAATATACAAAGAACTCAAAAAGTTAAACAATTAAAAATTAAATAACCCATTCTGTTCAAGTCCTTGGCCCATTCAAATGGGCCAAGGAGTTGAACAGAAACTTCTCAGAAGAGGATATACAATCAATTAACAAATACATGAAAAAATGCTCACCATCTCTGGCAATCAGAGAAATGCAAATCAAACTACTCTAAGATACCATCTCACTTCAATAAGAATGGCAGCCATTATGAAGTCCAACAATGATAAGTGCTGGCGAGGATGCAGGATGCAGGGAAAAAGTTACACTCATACATTGTTGGTGGGACTTCAAATTGGTGCAGCCAATTTGGAAAGCAATATAGAGATTCCTTGGAAAGATGGGAATGGAACCACCGTTTGACCCAGCTGTTCCCCTTCTCGGACTATACCCAAAAGTCCTAAGAAGAGCATACTACAGGGACATAGCCACATCAATGTTTATAGCAGCACAATTCACAATAGCTAGAATATGTAACCAACCTAGATGCCCTTCAATAGATTAATGGATTAAAAATATGTGGCATTTATACACAAAGGAATATTACTCAGCACTAAAAAAATAATAAAATTATGGCATTTGCAGGCAAATGGATGGCATTAGAGAAGATTATGCTAAGTGAAGTTAGCCAATCCCTAAAAAACAAATGCCAAATATATTCTCTGATATAAGGGGGGTGACTCAAAATGGGATAGGGAGGGAGAGCATGAGAAGAAGACTACCACTATATAGGGAAGAGAGGTGGGAGGGGAAAAGAGGGAGAAGGGGAGTTACACAGAAGATGGAAGGATAACCTCATTGTTATACAGAATACATATATGATGTAGTAATGAGAAAAAGAAAAAAAGTCTGTCACATTCGATTGGATAGAGAGAAAGGATGGGAGAGGAGGGGAGGAGTAGGGAGGATAGGAAGGGCAGCAGAATAGAATAGACAATATAATTGATGTATGTACATCCCATGTTGTATTATATATCAAAATGCATTCTACTATCATTTATGACTAAAAAAAATAAATAAAAATTAAAAAAGGAGCTAAAGTAGAGGGGACTGGCACTTCCAGGTGGGAGACCCCTCCCACCTGGGTGTCAGGAGAGATTTTATACCGCCAAAACCAAGGTAGAGGGGACTTGCCAGCCCATGCAGAAGAAAACTCCCACCTGTGTGTAGTGGGGCACTTTTATACTGCCTTAGCCAGGGTAGGGAAGACTCACCACTGCAGGTGGGAGACCCCTCCCACCTCCTGGGTGTCTGAGAGACACTGTATATCTCCACAGCCAAGGTGGAGGTGACTCATTTCTCCAGAAAGGATACCCCTCCCACCTGGGTGCAGGGGAAATCCTTTACCACAGCATCCATGGTACAGGGAATTCTCCCATCCATGGGAGACACTCATCTATCCTGGGTGTCAGGGAAATCTTGCATACCACTACAGCCAGGGTGGAGGAGATTTGTCCTTTCAGGCGGGAGACCCCTCCCATCTTGGTATGGTAGGTGAATTCCTATTTCACAGCAACAGAATAGAGGGGACTTGCCCCTCAAAGCTGGAGACTCCTCCCACCTGGGTGTCAGATGGAGCTCATATATGCCAGCAGCCAGGATAGAAGCAACTCGCACCTCCAGGCAAGAGACACCTCCCAACTGGGAGTGGGGATAATTCCTATACTGCTTTAGCCAGGTTAGAATGGACTAGCCCCTCCAGGTGAATGACCCATCCCAGGTGCATATCTGGTGAGCTCATATACCCCAACAGCCAGGGTAGAGGCAACTCGCACCTCCAGGTGAGAGACCCCTACCATTGGGGATGGGGGTAACTCATATAATGCCTTATCCTGGGTAGAGGGGACTGAACCCTCCAGTCTTGTGACCCCATAACCTGGGTGTCAGGGGGGCCTCCTATACCACCAGAGCCAGGGGAGAAGGGACTCGACCCTCCAGGTGGAATATCCCTTCCACTGGTTGTCAAGGGTATTCATATACTCCCACAAGCAGGGTAGAGGGGACTTGCCACTGGAGGCTGGAGACCCCTCCCACCTGGGTGTAGGGGGGACCTAATATACCACTGCAGCCAGGGTAGAGGGGACTCGCCCCTTCAGGCAGGAGACCCCTCCCATCTGGATATAGGGGGGAGCTCCTATTCCACAGCAGCCAGAATAGAGGGGACTTGCCCTTCCAAGCAGGAGACCCCTCAAACCTGATGTCTGGGAGAGCTGGTAAAACCACACACACAGGGTAGAGGGTACTTTCCCCTTCTGGCGGGAGTCCCCTCTCACCTTGGTGTTGTGGGTGCTCCTATACACCCATAGCTGGTGTAGAGTACTCTCCCCTCCAGGCAGGAGACCCCATAACATTGGTGTCAGGGGGAGCTCCTATGCCGCCAGTGCCAGGAGACAGGGGATTCAATACTCCAGGCGGAAAATTCCGTCCACCCGGTTGCCAGGGGTGTTCATATATTGCCAGACAAAGGGTAGAGGGGACTTGCCACTCCAGGTTTGAGACCCATTTCACCTGGGTGTGGGAGGGTACTCTTATACCACTGCAGCCTAGGTAGAGGGGAATCATAACTCTAGGCCAGATACCCTCCCACCTGGTTGTCAGGGGGAGATCCTTCACTGCCACAGCCAGATTAGAGGGGACTTTCCCCTTCAGGCAAGAGACTCATCCAACCTGGGTGTCAGGGAAAGCCAGTACACCACTGCAGCCAGGTCTCCCCTTCAGGCCGGAGACCTCTCCCATCTTGGTATAGCGGGGAGATAGTATACCACAACAGCCAGAATAGAGAGGACTTGCCCCTCCATGCAGGAGACCCCAATCACCTGGGTGTCTGGGAGAGCTTGTACACCACCTCACCAGGATAGAGGGGAATCACCCCTCTAGGTGAGAGACTGCTCCAACCTGAGTCTCATGGGAGCTGGTGTACCCCAGCAGCCAGGTTAGAGGCGACTTGCTCCTCCAGGTGAGATACACCTCTCACCTGGGAATGGTGTTAACTCCTATACCGCCTTAGCCAGGATGGAGGTGACTCACCCCTCCAGGCAGATGACCTCTCCCACAGGGGTGTCTGCCATGGAGGGGTTTGTATACAGCTGCAGCTGGGGTAGCAGCGACTCTCCTCTGCAGGTGGGAGACCTCTCCCTCCTGGGGGGTAGGAGGGGGCTTCTTATACCCCTGCAACCAGCGTTGAGGCGACTTGCCCCTTCATGAAGAAGACCCTTCCACTTAGGAGTGGCGGGGAGGAGCTCCTATACTGCTGCAGTTGGCGGTAATAGAGACTCGCCCCTCCAGGCTGGAGACCCCTCCCACCTGGGTTTAGCAGGGATCTTGTATATCACTTTAGCCAGGGTAGAGGAGACTCACCCAACCAGATGAGAGACCCCTCCAACCTGGCTGTTGGCGGGAGCTCATATACCACCACAGCCAGGGTAGAAAGTACTTGCCTCTCCTGGTGGGAGAACCCTCCCACAAGGGTGTCAGTGTGAGCTCATATACCACCAAATCCAGGATAGAGAGGACTTGACCCTCCATGCGGGAGATCCCTCCCCCCTGGGTGTCTGTGGGAGCTTTTATACTTCCGCAGACAGGGTAGAGGGCACTCGCCACTTCAATCGGGAGACCCATTCTACCTGGGTGTCCATGGGAGCTTGACTACTGCAGCAGACAGGGTATAGGGGACTCACCCTTACAGGCAGGAGAACCCTCAAACCTGAATGTTGGTAGTGCTCCTATAATGCAACAGTCACGCTAGAGGAAACATACACCTACAGGCGGAAAGCCCCTCCCTGCTGGGTTCACTGGGACCTCTTATATAACAAGAGCTAAAGTAGAGGGGCGTCACCCTTCCAGGCTGGATACCCCTCCCACCTGTGTGTCGGTGGACCTTATATACCACCAAAGCCAGGGTAGAGGTGACTTTCCCGTGCATGCAGAAGACCACTTCCACCTGTGTGTACGGGTTCTCTTGTATACCGCCTTAGCCAGGGTAGAGAAAACTTGACCCTCCAGGGGGAAGACCACTCCCATCTTCGTGTCTGGGAGAGCATTTATACCGCCACTGCCAGGGTATGGGGGACTCATTGCTCCAGGTGGGAGATCCCTCCCACCTGGCTGTCAAAGGGAGCTCTTATGTACCTGAAGCCAGTGTAGAGGGAACACACCCCTCCAGTAGGGAGAGCCCATAACCTGGGTTTCATGGGGAGCTCCTATACCACCAGAGCCCGGAGAGAGGGGACTCGACCCCTGATTGTCCCTTGATCCCTTCCACCTGATTGTCAGGGCTGTACATATACTGCCATAGGCAGGGTAGAGGGGACTCCCATTGAGGCGGGAGGCCCCTCCCACCTGGATGTAGAGGGGATCACCTTTAACACTGCAGCCAGGGTAGAATGGACTCGCCTATACAGGCTGGATACCCACCCACCTGGAAGTCAGGTGTAGATCCTTTACCGCAGCAGCCAGGGTAGAGTAGACTCACCCATTCAGGCTAGAGACCCATCCGACCTGGGTGTCAAGGAAAGCTAATAAACCACTGCAGCCAGAGTAGAGGGGATTCACACCTGCAGGAGGGAGACTCCTCCTATCTGGGTATGGGTGGGTAGCTCCTATAACACAGAATCCAGAATAGAGTGGACTCACCCCTCCAAGCAGGAGACCCCTCCCACCTGCATGTCTGGAAGAGCTGGTACACACCCTCAGGTATAGGGAAGTCACCCCTGTAAGTGGGAGACCCATCCCACCTGAGTGCAGGGGGGGAGCTCCTTTACCACTGCAGCCAGGGTAGAGAGGACTAGCCCCTCCAGGCAGAAGACTCCTCCCACCTGTGTGTCAGGTGGATCTCATATACCCCAGCAGCCAGGGTAGAGGCAACTAGAACGTCCAGGTGAGAAACAACTCCCACCTTAGTCAGAGTAGAGAGGACTCGCCCCTCCAGATGGAAGAACCCTCCCATCTGGGTGTCAGGTTGAACTCATATACCCCAGCAGCCAGGGTAGAGGTGACTCACACCTCCAGGCAAGAAACATCTCCCACCTGGGAATGGGGGTAACTCCTATCCTGCCTTAGCCAGAGTAGAGAGGACTTGCACCTCCAGGTTGAAGACCCCTTCCACATGGGTGTCTGCAGAAGGGGGGTTCATATACAGCTTTGGCTGTGGTAGCAGCAACTCGCCTCTCCTGGGGGTAGGAGGGGGATCTTATACCACTGAAGCCAGAGTTGAGTGGACTCACCCCTTCATGTGGGAGACCCTCCCTCCTGGGTGTTCTGGGGAACTTGTATACCACCTTAGCCAGGGTAGAGGAGACTTGCCCATCCAGGTGGGAGACCCGTCCAACCCTGCTGTCAACAGGAGCTCATATACCTCCACAGCCAAGGAAAAATCTACTTGCCCCTTCTGGCGGGAGACCCCTCCATCCAGGGTGTCAGGGGATGCTCATATGGCCACAGACAGGATAGAGGGGAATAGCCCCTCCAGGCAGGAGGTCCCTCCCACCTGGGTGTCATGGGGAGTTTTTATACCACTGCAGCCATATTAGAGGGTACGTTCCATATCAGGCAGCAGAACCCTCTCACCTGGGTGTCATGGTAGATTCTATACCACTGCTGTCAGTGTAGAGGGAATGCTATCCTCCAGAATGGAGACCTTTTCCACCTGGGCAGCTCAAATACCATTGCATCAGGGTAGAGGGGACTCTAGCCTACTCTCCAGAGACTACTTCCAATTGGGTGGCAGGGGAGACCCTATATTACAGCAGCCAGGGTAGAGGGGACTCGCCCCAGCAGGTGAGAGACCCCTTTCACCTGGGTCTCGGGGTAAGCTCCTATACTTCCACAGCCAGGGTAGAGAGAACATGCCCCTGCAGGTGGAAGACCCCTCCCACCTGGGTGTACTGGGAGCTCTTGTGTGGCAACAGCTAAATTAGAGTTTACTCCCCCTTCCATGCGGGATACGCCTCCCACCTGGGGGTCTTGGAGAGCTTGTACACAGCCACAACTAGGGTAGAGGGGACTCATTGCTCCTGGTAGAAGACCCCTAATACCTGGGTGTCTGGGAACCTTGTATACCCCTGTGCCAATGTCGACAGAACTCCCCATTCCAGTCAGGAGACCCTATAACTTGTTTTTTTTGGGGGGGTTCCTATGCTGCCAGAGCCAGAGGAGAGGGGACTAGACTCTCCAAATGGAAGATCTCTTCCACCTGGTTGTCACGGGAGTTCATATACTGCCATAACAGGGTAGAGGGGACTTGCCTTTTGAGGGGGTAGATCCCTCCCACCTGGGTGTAGTGGGAACCTCCTATAGCATTGCAGCCAGGGTACAGGGGAATCACCACTGGAAGCAGGAGACCGCTTCCGACTGGATGTAGGGGGAACCTCCTATACCACTGCAGCCAGAGTAGACGGGACTCACCTCTCTAAGATGGAGACCCTCCCACCTTTGGGTCAGGGGGAGATCCTTTACTTCCTCAGCCAGGGTGGAGGGGACTTGAAACTCCAGGCGAGAGACCCATCCAAACTGTGTGTCATGGAAAGCTAATAAACCACTGCAGCCAGGTAAATGGGACTCACCACTTCAGGCGGGAGACCCCTAACATCTGGGTATGGGGGGGCTATTGTGTAACAGCTGCCAGAATAGAGGGGGCTCGCCCCTCCAAGGAGGAGACCCCTCCCAAGTGGGTGTCTGGGAAAGCTGGTAAACCCTCCCAGCCAGGATAGAGAGAAGTCACCCCTCTAGGTGGGAGACCCCTCAATCCTGGGAGTCAGGGGAAACTCCTCAACCTCTGCAGCCAGGGTAGAGTGGATTCTCCCCTCCAAGCGGAAGAGCCCTTCCACCTGGGTGTCAGGTGTAGCTCATATACCCCAGCATCCAGTATAGACGCAACTCACATCTCCAGGCAAGAGATACCACCCACCTGGTAATGGGAGTAACTTCTATACTGCCTTAGCCAGGATAGAGGGGACTCACCCATCCAGTTAGGAGACACCTCCCACATGGGTGTCTAGTGAGGGAGGGTCCATATACAGCTAGAGCTGGGGTAATATCAGCCCATGCTTCCATGAGGGAGACCCCTCCCTACTGAGGGTAGAAGGTGGCTCCTATACCCCTACAGCCAGGGTTGAGGGGACTCACCCCTTCAGGTGAGAGACCACCCCACCTGGGTGTCACGGGGAGCTTGTATACCAACTTAGCTAGGATAGAAGAGACTCTCCCATCCAGGCGAGATACCCCTCCAACCTGGCTTACAGCGGGAGCTCTTATACACCATAGTCATGGAAGAAATGTACTTACCCTTCCTGGTAGGAGACCCCTCCAACCAGGGTGTCAGTTGGAGCTCATATACTTCCACAGTTAGGATAGAGGAGACTCGCCCCTCTAGGCAGGAGACCCCTCTCACCTGGGTGTCAGGAGTACCTCTTATACCACTGTAGCCATGGAAGAGGGTACTTTCCCTTTCAAGTTTGGAGAACCCTCCCACTTCAGTTTTGGGGGAGATTTTATACTGCCACATGTGGGGTAGAGGGAACTCTACCCACCAGACGGGAGTCTTCTTCCACCTGGTTGTCCTGCGGAGCTCTTATACAGCTGCAGCAGGGTACAGGTTACTCTAGCCCCTTGGCCAGAGACTCTTTTAAGTTGGGTATCAGAGGAGGTCCTATACCAGAGCAGCAAAGATAGAGGGGACTAGCACCTCTAGGTGGGAGACCCCTCCCACCTGGTTGTCAGTGGGAGTTCATATACCACTGCCACCATGGTAGAGTGGACTTGCCCTTCCAATCGGGAGACCCATCCCATCTGGGTGTCTGGGTCAGCTCCTATACATCTGTACACAGGGTAGTGGGGAATCACCCCTCCAATCGAGAGAACTCTCCCTCCTGGGTGTCTGGGGTAACTTGATTACTGCAGCAGCCAGGATAGAGAGAATTCACCTCAACTTGCGAGAGACCCCTACCACCTGGGTCTCAGGGGGATCTTCTATTCTGAAACAGCCAGGGCAGAGGGAACATGGCCCTGCCGTTGGAAGACCCCTCCCACCTGGGTTAACTGGGAACTCTTTTATAATAAGAGCTAAAATAGAGGGGACCCACCCTTCCAGGTAGGATACTCCTCCCACCTGGTGTAGGGAAAGTGTGTATATTGCCAAAGTCAGGGTGGAGGGGAATTGCCTGTCCATGAAGAAGACCACTCCCCCCTGTGTGTAGGGGGAAACTTGTATACCACCTTAGCCAGGGTAGAGAAGACTTGCCCTTCCAGGTGGGAGATCCCTCCCACCTGTGTGTCTGAGAGAGTTTTATACTGCCACAGCCAGGGTAGAGGAGACTCATTGTTCCAGGTGGGAAATCACTCCCACCTGGGTGTCGGGAGGAGCTCATATACCCCCGCAACCAGTGTAGAGGTGACTCGCAGTTCCAGTCAGGAGACCCAATAACCTGGGTGTCGTGCGGAGCTCCTATACCACCAGAGCCAGGGGAGAGAGACTCGACCCTCCAGGTGGAAGATCCCATTCACCTGTTTGTAAGGGGAATTCATATACTGCCACAGGCAGGGTAGAGGGTCTCATCACTTGAGGTGGGAGACCCCTCCCACCTGGGTGTAGTGGGGAGCTCCTATACCACTACAGCCAGGGTCAAGGGGATTTGCCTCTCCAGGCTGGAGACATTCCCACCTGGGTGTCAGGGGAAGATCTTTTACCACTGCAGCCAGGGTTGAGGGGACTTGCCCCTCCAGGTGAGAGACTCATCCAACTTGGGTGTCAGGCAAATCTAGTAAACCAGTGCAGCCAGGGTAGAGGGGACTTGCACCTTCAGGTGGGAGACCCACCCACGTGGGTTGGGGGGGTCTCGTATACCATTACAGCCAGGGTTGTGGGGACTCCTCCCTCCAGGCAGGATACCCCTCTCATCTGGGTATGGGGGGGAGCTGCTATACCACTACAGCCAGGATAGAGTGGACTTGACCTTCCAGTGGAAGTCCCCTCCCACCTGGGTGTCAGGGGGAGCTCCTATACCACTGTAGTCAGGGTAGAGGGGACTTGCCCCTTCAGGCTGGAGATCCCTTCCATCTGGGTGTCAGGGGTAGCTCATATACTGCCCCAGAATGGGTAGAGGGGACTTGTCCCTAAAGGTGGGAGACCCCCCCCACATGGATGTCCTGGGGAGGAGGGGGCTCATATAGAGCTGCAGGCAGGTTGCAGGGACTTGAAAGCCCTAGCAGAACACCACTTTCATCTGGTGTGTGGGGTAGTGCCTATCTTGCAGCAGCCATGATAGAGGGCACCTGCCCCTCCAGGCAAGAGTCCCCTCCCACCTGATGATCAGGAAGAGCTCATATACTGCCCCAGGCAGGAGAGAGGGAACTCGCCCCTCTAAGCAGGAGACCCCCTCTTACCTGGGTGTCAGGGAAACATAGTATACCACTGGAGCCAGGGAAAAGGGTACTCCCCCTTTCAGGCATAAGACCCCTCCCATCTGCTAATGGGAGTGGCTCATATACCACAGCAGCCAGGGTAGAGGGGACTTGCCCATCCATGCGGGTGACCCCTCCAACCTGGGTGTCTGGGGGGAGCTTCTAAACTGCCTTAGACAGAATGGAGGGTACTCTCTCCTCCAGGTGGGAGACCCCTCCCATCTGGCTATGTGTGGGGCAGAGTTCATGTATCACTGCACCCTGGATAGAAGGGATTAATCCAACTAGACGAGAGACCCCTCAACCCTCATTGGCAGGGGAGCTCATATACTGATGCAGACAGAATAGAGGGGATTCACTACAAAGGATGGGAGACCCCTTTCAACTTGGTGCAGGGGGGAGCTCCTGTACTACCAAAGCCAAGGTAGAGGGTACTCGTCCTTCCAAGTTGGAGACCCCTACCACCTGGGTGCCAAGGGGAGTTTATATACTGACCCATGCAAGAGGAAGGTGACTTGGCCCTGCTTGTGGGAGACCCATCCCACCTGTGTGTCACAGGGAGCTTATATACCACCTTAACCAGGGTAAAGGTGACTCGCAACACCAGGAGGGAAACCCCTCCCCCCTGGGAGTCTGGGAGCTTGTATACTGCATTAGCCAGAGTGGAGGGTATGTTAGTATGTTATCCTTCAGGCAGGAGACCCGCCCCTTGTTATAGGGGGGGAAACTCATATACCACTGCAGCCAGGAGAGAAAGGACTTGCCCTGCTAGGTGGGAGATGCATAAACACTGGTTGTCAGGGGATCTCATATACTGGCAGAGGCAGGGAAGAGGGGACATGATATTCTAGGCCAGAGACCCCTCCTACCTTTGTGTGTGAGTTTGGGAGCACTTAAACCACTACAGCTAGAGTAGTGGGGACCCCACCTTCAGTCAGGAAACCCCTCCCACCTGGTTGTCATGTGGGAGCTTGTATACCACCTTAGAAAGCATTGAGACTACTCACCACTCCAAGCGAGAGACCACTCCCACCAGGGTGTCAGAGGGGAGTGCCTATACCATCAATGCCAGGGTATAGGATATATGCCACTCCAGTTGGGAGATCAATCCCACCTGGCAGTTAAAGGGTGCTCTTCTACAGCTGCAGCCAGGGTACAGGGGACTTGCCCTCCAGGCTGCAGATGCCTCCCACCTGGGTGTTGGAGGGATCTAGTATACCTCTGCAGCCAGGGTAGAGGAAACTTAACCCTCCAGGGTGGAGACCCCTCCAACCTGTGTGTCCAGAGGAATTTGAATACTGCTGCAGACAGGGTATACAGGACTTGCCCTTCCAGTCAAGAGACCCCTCTAACCTGGATGTCAGGAGAAGCTCCTATAACAACTCATCCAGAATGGAGGGTACTTGACTCCATGCTGGAGACCCCTCCGACCTGGGTGTCTGGGGGACCTTATACACTGCCAAATCCAGGGTAGATGGGACTCACCACTCTAGATGGAAAACCCCTACCACCTGGGTGTCGGGGGGAGCTTCGATACTGCTGCTGCCAGGCTTCAAGGTACAGGCATTGAAGGGGACTCAGGTGACTGGCAGGGCTGTGTTTCCCATAGGGAGCATACAGGGTGCAGAGACCAGCCAATTCCACTCCTCTGCCCCAGGTGAGTAGATCCTCAGTGAGGGACCTGGACCAATGAGGGGAAAGAGGGTATTGTGAGGGGATACCTAGTGTTAGGAGATTTGGGGAGTCATTGGGCTGCAAGACCCATTTGAGGAGCCTAGGCTATAGTGAATAGGCCTAGCTGAGGGTCTGGTCATTGCCAGGATACCATAGCACCAGTGGAACAGAGGGGAGGCACAGGACAGAGTCTATTAAAAGAGGTCTGAAACCAACGGAAGGGAAAGGTTCCTCCAGAAGGACAGTCAGGGGTTCAAACAAGGAGCCATGCCCAGTAATGGAGAGCCAAGTGCTATCACCTGGGCCTGGGTGAATGAAAAGAAACATGGAGGGGTAGCAGTTGGAGGGGAGAAAGTAGAGTGGGTGGCACAGGGAAATAAGGGCTCAAGGCCCAGGTGCACTGAAGGGTGTCAGGGGTCAGGAGCAGGGCCTGGGCTGAGGGAGGCAAAAGGGCCCAAGCAAGGGGCAGGGCTCTGTTTTCCCAAAGGAAGCTCCCAGGGCCAAGAGGCCAGGTCAAGTCACCTGGTCCAGGTGAGTATCCTGGGAAAGGGATCAGGAAAGCGGGCATGGCAGAGACAGAAATGACAGGAGGGCTGTAGGAGGGCACAAGCTGAAGGGCCACAGAACGGGTGTGGGTGGGGTGGGGGCCAGGACTCCAGCAAGGATCCCAGGCAAGGAACGTAGAGGAGGGTGCTGCCAGCCGATAGCAGAGAATGCTGGGACAGGAAGGAGGGGCTGCACTAAGGTACTGAGGTACAGGAAAGCGAAGGGGAGCAGGAAGCGGCCCCAGCAAGGGGCCCTCAGAAAATGCCCAGTAAAGCAGTGAGCAAAATGGCCACCAGAGGCTCAAAAGAGGAGCCAGGCCTAGGAACAGAGAGCCAAGGGCCAGGGCTTGGGCAGGGGACACAGGACAGTTGACAAGATTTGGGAGGGAAGGTAGGGGATCCAGCAGGGAGTAGTCAGCCTCTAGGCCCAGGGCTACCTCCAGGTGTCATGGTTTCTGGTGGAGGACCAAGCACCCAGGGTTATCAAGGAGCTCGGGTGAAGGGCAGAGTTCTGTTTCCCGTAAGGCGCCCTGGCTCATATTTGAATCCAGGGCCAGGGACCTGACAAAGGAGGCCAGACAAGGGAAGGGGGCCAAGAGGAGAGCGAAGGGAGGGCTCAACGGAGGGTCATGGTGGGTGCACTATAGGGTGAGATCCATGACCCAAGAACAGCCCTCAGACAAGGGACCCACCCAACCAATTTTGATGAGGGACACCAGGAGCAGGAGACCTGCAAGTGCCAGGAAAAAGCACAAAGGGAATGGAGGTAGGGGCTGCATGAAGACTAGGAGACAGAGGGAAGTGCAAGGGGCACCTAGAGGAGCCATCTGTGGGACCTAAGCATGTGGCTCCCAGGTCAGTCCCAACACGTAGAGACTCAATGCTCTGCCAAGGTACATGAAGAACACCATCAGGGGCTCAGGAGAGTGTCCAGGCCTGGAGACTGGAGCACAAAGTGTCAGGATTAGGGAGGGCTGTGTTTGGGTATGGGTAGCATGAAGGCCAGAGGGCAGGGGAGGGAAGGGAGGAGATTGCTCATGGCTGGCTGGAGAAAGTCCCATGTTAACTGCCAGGCCTCAAGGTATAGGTGGTGAATGGGATTTAGGTGACTGGAAGGGCTGTGTTTCTCATAGCAGGCATATAGGGTGCAGAGACCAGCCAATTCTGCTACTCTGCCCCAGGTGAGTAAATCCTCAGAGAGGCACCTGGATCAATGGGGGGCAAAAGAGGGTACTGTGAGGGTATACCTAGTGTTAGGAGGTTTGGGGGGGTTGGAGGGCTGCAGGACCCTTTGAGGAGCCTAGGCTAGAGTGAATAGGGGTAGTTGAGGGTACAGACAGTACCAGGATACCACAGCATGATGGGAACAGAGGGGAGGCACAGGAGAAGGCTGGCAAAAGGGGCTTAAAACAAAGGGATAGAAACTGTGTCCTTGAGAAGCCTGGCCAGGGGCTCAAGCAAGAAGCTGGGCCAAGTAATGGAAAGCCCAGTGCTTGCACCTGTGCTTGGGTAAATGATAAAACAAATGGATAGGGAGGGTAGAAGGGGAGAAATGGGAGGGGCTGAAACAGGGAGAGGAGGGTTCAAGTCCCAGGTCCACAGCAGGGTGTCAGAGTTCAGGAGGAGGGCTCAGGCTGAGGGAGGCAAAAGTGCCCAGGCAAGGGTCAAGGCTACATTTTCCCAAAGGTCAAATCCTCTGGCTGCTAGGGGCTTAAGACAGGAGTGGGGCCCAGTAATAGAGAGTGAAATTCTAGCACCTGGGCCTGGGTGAATGAAAAGAAACATGGATAGGGAGGGGAGGGAGGAGAGAAAGTGGAGCGGCTGGCATAGGAAGAGGAGGGCTCAAGGCCCAGGTCCACTATAGGGTGTCCATGTTCAGGAGCAGGGCCCAGGCTGGGGGAGGCTAAAGCACCCAGGCAAGGGGAAGAGTTACATTTTCCCAAAGGTCATATCCTCTGGCCCAGATAAGCATACTGGGAAAGGGATCAGGAAAGCGGGCATGGCAGAGACAGAAAGGACAGGAGTGCTGAAGGAAGGCTGAAGGAACACAGGATGGGTGTGGTATGGGTGGATGCCAGGACCCCAGCAAAGAGTCTAGGCAAGGGACCTAGAGGAGGGCCCAGGCCAGGGAGAGCAGAGAACGCTGGGCCAGGAAGCCGGGTCTGCTCTAGGGTATTGCAGTACTTGGAAACAAGGGGATCAGGGAAGCAGACCCAGCAAGGGACCCTCAGACAAGAAAAGCAGTGAGCAAGAACAGCCACCAGAGGCTCAATCGAGGAGGCAAGCCAGGGAACTGAGAGCCAAGGGCCAGGGCTTGGGCAGGGGCTCAGGACAGTGAAGAAGATGTGGGAGGGAAGGCAGGGGATCCAGCAGGGTGTAGTCAGGCTCCAGGCCCAGGGCCATTTACAGGTTTTAGGCTTCCTGGTGCTGGACCAAGCATGCAGGGAGAGCAAGGGGCCATTGGGAAGGGCAGGGCATTGTTTCCCATAATGCGCCAAGGATCAGATGAGAACTTAAGGCCAGGGTCCTGGCAAAGGAGGTCTGGAAAAAGAAGGGGTCAAGAAGGAGGGTGATGGGAAGGCATGGCTTGGGGTCAGAGTGGGTGTGTGGAAGGGCGAGAGCCAGGACCCAAGTCAGGTACCCAGGCAAGTGACCCACTCAATCAATGGTGATGAGGGACCCAAAGACCGGAGACCCACTAGCGCCAGAAAAAAGGACAAGGGGAAGAGGAGAAATGGCCTCCAATAAGGACTAGGAGAAGCCAAGCGGCACCTCGGGGAATCAGCTGGTGAGCCCAAGCAAGTGGCCCTCAGGTCAGACCCATTATGAAGAGACTACATGCTATGTCAAGGGCCATGAGGAATGCATTCAGGGGCTCAGGTGATTGCCCAGGCCCAGGGACTGGAGTGTAAAAGTTCCGGGTTTGGGAGGGCTGGGTTGCAGTAGGGGCAGCATGCAAGGTTAGAGGGCAGGGGAGGGAAGGGAGGGGATCGCTCAGGGCTGGGTTGGAGCAAGTCCATGTTAACTGCCAGGCCTCAAGGTTGAGGGAGTGAAGGGGACTCAGGGGAGTGGCAGGGCTGTGTTTCCCATAGGGAGCATTCAGGGTGCAAAGCCCAGCCAATTCCACTTCTTTGTCCCAGGTGAGTAATCCTCAGAGAGGGACCTGTACCAAAGGAGGGGCCAAAGAGGGTACTGTTTGAGGATACCTGGTTAGCGGATATGGCGGGGGTGAGGCTCCCAGGACCCATTGAGGACCCGAGGGCCAAAGAGGGCACAATATGAAGGGCTGCAGGTCGGGTGTGAGTGTGTTGGGGGCCAGGATCCCAGAAAAGAGCCCTGGCAAGGAACCTAGATGAAGGTCCAGTCCAGGGAAGAGCAGGGAATGCTGGCCCGGGAAGGTGGGCCTGCACAAGGGTACTGTAGTACAGGGAAGCCAAGGGGAGCAGGGAAGCCGCCCCAGAAAGGGTCCTGAAGTACTGGGAAAGGAATTAAAGGAATGCCAAATGAGGGCACTGTGAATGGATACTTTTTGTCCAGAATTGGGGGTTCAGTGGAGAGGCAGGGCCCATTCTTGGATCCCAGCCTAGGGAGAAGCAGTGGGAGGGGAGAGCCCCTGCAATGCCAGGATAGCACAGTACTGTTGTAGGGTCAAATGAGGCAAGGCAACAAATATAAAAGGAAACAGTTTTATTTGGCTGCAGCCAGTCTCAGAGGACATAGCTTTTGCTGTAATCAATCCCCTGAACCCCAATTTCAGGAAGGTTCAGAATATTATACCCAGCATGTAAGAGGAGGGGCTAAGGAATTCACAGAATGCAGAAGTTCACATAAAAGCAGCCTTTTCTGTCACTGTTTTCAGCAAGTTAACTCTTCAAGGACAACACCTGAGTAGGGAGAACTTCTTTTTCCCATTTTTTCTCTCCCTGCCAGTTGTTACCATGGAGCCCAGTTGGTAACATATCTTAAAACATTTAGACATCTCTGTGAGGCCCAGCTCAAGGCCAGAGGCCTTCTTTGCACATTTCTACAAACTACTGTACAGGATAAGTTTGTTAAAAACTAGTAAAGGGGTGCCTTTACTAGTACATTATCTTTACATGTACATTATCTTATAAAAAGAGAATCCAGTCCTCCTAGTGGGAGTGGACCTAATCCTTAATAGTGTAGTAAAAAGAAGTTCATCACAGTGGAAGTGGGTTTCATGAAACAGCTTACCCAATTCGGGCTTAAAGTCATGCTCATCCTTTGAACTTTACCAGAACTCCACAGCCTATAGGCGATATGTAAATTCCATGTGATGTTTAAATCCTTGGTCAGTAATCATATCACCTCTGCCCAAAAGCTGACCCAGTGTCTGAGCCAATAGTTATTGGGATAAACAATCTGGAATCATTTCCCAGAGAAGCATCCTGGTTATCTCACTAGCTTTTTCAGGGCAGGTGGGAAAGGCTTCCACCAAGTCAGAGTAGGAACATACAAAAACCAAAAGTTACTTATAGCCCCATGAGCTTGGTAGTTCAGTGAAGTCTGCTTGCAAGTCTTCAAAAGGTACTCCTCCTATAGTTTGGATTTTGGTGGGAGCTTGGCCCCTGACAAGGATTGTTGTGAGTACAAACCTCACATTGTTTTCAGAATATCCAGGTGATATTTCTGAGCCTGGGGACATAAGAATGTTGACTCAGAACTGTCTAACATGCTGTATGTCCAATGTGTTCTTCTGTAGAACTGTTTGATAAAGGCTGGGGCAAGAATCTTTGGGATGGCTATGCCAGTGATCACAATATCTCCATCATACTCCTGGGGAAAAATTTTTCTTTTTCAGTCTTAAACCATTTATGTTCATGTTAGGAGTATATTGGCTCAAACTCTGTTAAATATTTGGCCAGGCAGAAGGGCAGCCTTTAGACCTGGGACTGGATTTTTTTCTCATTCCTTGCAGACAGCTAACCTGGCCTCTCTGTCAGCTTTATGGTCCTCCTGAGAAACCACATTGTTTCGCTTTCCAAGACCTTGGCAATATATAATCACAGCTTTCCTGGGAGTCCACAGTGCATCCAAAAGTTTAAGAATTTCTTGCCTGCACATCATGCATTTTTTTTTCTGCCTGAGTTAATGAGCCCCTTTTCCTTACATAAGGCCCTATGAACATGAAGGGTAATAAACACATATTTTGAGTCTATGTAAGTATCCACACAGAATCCTACTGTCAACTGAGATGCTTGAATCATAGCAATAAGTTTTCCTTTTTGTGCTGAGGTTCCTTGAGGCAGAGATTCTGCCTTGACAATGTAGTCCTGAGTGACCACTGCATATCAACCAAAACATATACCATCTTTTATAAAACTTCTTCCTTCTCTGAAGTACTGCACATCAGGGTCCCTGAGGACTCTTCTCCTAGGTGTGGTCTGCTGGAGAACATTTCATCCATGACTTCAATAAAGTTGTGATCAGGTTGCCCAGGTCCAATGGGCAGCAAGTTTGCTGGGCTCAGAGTCTGGATGACTTCCTAATAGAATCATGTGTTTTCACAAAACATGCACTAGTATTGACCATTCGTCAACCAATGTTGTCCTTTGTATTCTACCAATGTCAACACTGAAGGAGGAACCCTGAAAACCAATTTTTGTCCCATAGCCAGTTTATCAGCTTCCAACACCAGAAGGTCTGTGGCTGCAAGTGCCTGTAAACAAGGTAGACAGTCCTGGTCTACAGATCCCAGCTCTTCGGACAGATGTCCATGTCAAGACTCCTACAGCCATTCCACACTGATCATGGTCATAAAGAAAGTAAAGATTTGTGATGTCAGGAAGCCCTAGTCCGGATGCACTGGGAGTGCTTGTTTAATGTCCTCAAAGGTTTTTTGCTTAGTTGGCCTACATATTAGAGAATCCCATTCTTCTTCCTTTGTGGCTTCACAGAGGGATTTGCTATAACTGAAAGTTGGGGATCCATTTTGGCTGAATCTTGTAGCACCCCAAAATTCTCTAGTCTCATGGCAGGTTGAAAGGAATGCCACATTGATGTTCATAGCAGCACAATTCACAATAGCTAGACTGTGGAACCAACCCAGATGCCCTTCAATAGATGAATGGATAAAAAAATGTGGCATTTATACAACCTGGAGTATTACGCAGCACTAAAAAATGACAAAATCATGGAATTTGCAGGGAAATGGAAGGCACTAGAGCAGATTATGCTTAGTGAAGCTAGCCAATCCCTAAAAAACAAATACCAAATGTCTTCATTGATATAATGAGAGCAACTATGAACAGAGCAGGGAGGAAGAGCAGGAAGAAAAGATTAACATTAAACAGAGACATGAGATGGAAGGGAAAGGGAGAGAAAAGGGAAATTGCATGGAAATGAAGGGAGACCCTCATTGCTATACAAAATTACATATAAGAGGTTGTGAGGGGAATGGGAAAATAAACAAGGAGAGAAATGAATTACAGTAGATGGGGTAGAGAGAGAAGATGGGAGGGAAGGGGAGGGGGGATAGTAGAGGATAGGAAATGTATCAGAATACAACAGTTACTAATAGGGCATTATGTAAAATTGTGGATGTGTAACCGATGTGATTCTGCAAGCTGCATTTGGGGTAAAAATTGGGAGTTTATAACCCACTTGAATCTAATGTATGGAATATGATATGTCAAGAGCTTTGCAATGTTGTGAACAACCAATAAAAAAATGAAAGGAATGGAATTGAGCAGATTTCCTGTTTCTTTTGAGGCCTAGTGGCCATTGTCTGTTCTGTTGCTGAGTCAGATGGCAACCAAAGTATTTGAAATTTTTCTTATAGATATGGGCTTTTAAGTCAGAGTCCAGTACTATTCCAAAGATGGTGTCCTCAAGCCTCTGAAAAACTGTTATTTAGGGAAGAAGAGCGTACATAGATCCTCTGGCCCTTTAAGATGCAGAGGTTTTTTGGTATCTTCCAGTGTAGAATCTTGGCTGCTGGGATTCTTCAACTCTCAAATCTAATGTAAATCTTAGCAGAGATTGATGACCTGGGACATCATTTCTATAAAAGGCACCTATGTCAATCTCAGCGTGGGCCATCTGCCAAGTTGAGGGCAGATTCCTGCAGGTCCTGGTGTGGCAGACACATTGTGCTCACCTAGGTGTTGCTCTTTCTCTGCATGGCTTTCTCCTCTTGACAGGTGAGAGCCTGCTCTAATTGTATATATTAGCTGCCCTGCTTGTGTTTTTGTTTGCTATGCCTTGGTACATGGGGCTCTGTGTCCCTTTCTGATGGCGGCTCACAACGTGTTGCTTGGAGCCAGGGTGACATGTCCTTTTGGAGTGTGCACCCTATGTCCCCCTATTGGGTATTAACATGAATATATTTCTGGTTCATTTTGGGGTTTGCAAAGGCTGAGCACTCCTTAGTAGCTGGGACCCATGCATCAGATATAGTTGTGTGTGTTTATAGGACCCCTACCATATTTGTCAATCATCAACTTCTGAACAAGTGGGAAGAAACTGAAAGGAGGGTTTGGGGCCAAAGGCTGGGGAAAAACATTAATTCCTTCTCTGTTCAAGGCTTAGCATTTGAGCATGGAAGTGGGTGCATTCTCACTGGGGCTACTGGAGCCTTCCCCTTTTGTCTGGCCATGCTTTTTTTCCCTTATAAACAATTGGGCCATTGGCTTTGTCTAGTGAGACCCCCCTTTGAGTGACCTCTAGGTTTGTGGTGAGGGAAGCTGTAAGGAGACCCATCCTCCTCTTTATCTTTTTGGTCTGCCTATCTTTGAGCCTCTGGGTCTCCATTGAGGAAAATTTTGGTGGTCATATTTGTCAGCTCTCTGGCACATTTCTCAATAAAGCTTTTTGTAATTTTTGGCAAATGTCACTCTGAGCCAGTTCCACAAAGACTGCATTGGGCACCTGTTGCTTGAGCCTCTGCATCTCTTCTATGACAAACTTGCATTGTGACAGCTATGGTTGTATGGTGCCCCTCCTCTCCCAGGAACCTCTGAGCAAGGAGAGGGGCAGCAGCAGCAGTGGCCTGGACACTCAGCTCTGAGTCAGTTGGGCACACCTCTTTTGATCATTAGTGCTAGTTTCATAAGGCACAGGGGTCTTAGGCAGACATGGGGTCTAGAGAATTGTTCAGGGCTATCACAGGTGCAAGAGGGGAGATCTTGGAGCAGTGGGAGTCTTTGCTCAGCTCTGTTTGTCTGCAGATGCCTTCTGGCTTAGGCTAGGGCTTAGGGCTGGCACTGATTTCATCTAAATCTTTGGCAAAGTTTTTTTTTCTTATTTTTTTCTCTTAGAATTCCTATGATGGCTCCTTGATATCTCTTTATTTTTAGCCCTTCTTCTTTGTCGTGGCCCAATCCTAGGTCTGGATAATGGACACCATCAGATCAGTCATGGCCCAGGATTTCTCCATGTAGGAGGAAGTATGATTTTTCCAGCTTATGAATGCAATGATAGTGAAAGGCTGTCACATAAAAGTGCCTTGTCTCCCTTAGGTGTTTCCCTCTGGGCAATATGGTCAGGTCCTTTAGTCCCTTGCAGGAGCATCTGGAGTGTTCTTATCTGAGTTGTG
This sequence comes from Spermophilus citellus, assembly GCF_964194105.1. NCBI lineage: Eukaryota > Metazoa > Chordata > Mammalia > Rodentia > Sciuridae > Spermophilus > Spermophilus citellus. The sequence continues at coordinate 1,590,941 of NW_027672722.1, read as the reverse complement.
GCTGTGGTCTTGGGGCAAAGCTCCCAACTTAGTCTTGGGAGGTGAAAGAATCTTTCATTCTAGGAAGCCTTTGACTCTGAGGACACCAAAAAGGAAGAAATAGCCAGTATTGGGGGCCATCATTTGTTGCTTCTGAGGATTATGGGGCTGAGGGGACAGTTTGCTGTCCCAGTGGTCTTGGCAATGTTGGATGAAGTGGCATATAAGGTAGTGGGTCCCCTTTTGGCTTATGAGGAAAACTGTTTCCCTTCCTGATTTTCCTCCATCAGGTATTCTGGTTAGTTGCTTTCCACTGGGTCTTAGAGACCATTAGGCTCTTGGCTAACATCAGCTTGTACTGTCCATCTATAAAGGCTCTCAACCAAGAGGGGTCTTTCTGTACTATCACTTGACAGCAATCAATATAAGAGAAATGGTTCAGGGACTCCAACAACCATCAAAAAGACCTGAGCAATACTCTCTCATCTAAAGAGCCTTTTGGTGTCTAGCCCACATCTTGAGTGGGCTATTCTAATTCAGAGGGTATGCTACCTTTGTGGAGTGAGTTTCACCCCACAGTTACCAGGAAAATCTTCCTAAATGTTTCTACAAAAACATTTCAGAAGGTGTGCCCCCCCCCCATGTTCTGTCCTTCGGACATTTAGGACAAGGTTCACTTTGTCCATCTCATGCTATTCCCCTTGTGGGAACTTAGGGCCCTCTTAGCCTTGTGGATTGGCATCAGCCTCGGACCTGGAGCTTTCACCTAGACATTGGTTGGTGAATTTTCTCCATAGACTGTATGAGGTGCCATGGAACATCAAATCAGGACTCCACACTCGATTTGGCCATGGGGTTCAGTAGGAAACCTTCCCTTTGTCCATCTCATTCACATAATTTTCCCACAGATATTGTCAGAAAAAAATTTTATACTGCCCAAATTCCAACATTTCCAAACCAAACAAAAAGGACATTACAGTTTCCCCTCTGCGAAGACAAAGGCCAGGGAAGGGCTGAGGGATCAGTACATTGGACATGGCAGGGGAGAAAAGGCAGGAGATATGGCAGTGAGGAGGCAGGCGCTATGCCCAGGGCCACTGCCAGGACTCAGGTTTTCAAGAGTAGGACCAAGGACCCCAGGAGAACCAGAGGCCCAGGCTAGGGACAGCGTTCTCTCTCCCATGAGGTGGCTTGCATAGACAGAGGCCTGGCAAGGGATGGGGGCCATGAGGAGGATTATGGGAGAGCAGGGTGGGGGGTCACAGTTGGTACGGAGAGAGGCAAGAGCCAGGACCCAAGCCAGGATCCCAGGTAAGGGACCAATCCCACTAACAATGCATTATAAATCCAGTAAGCAGGAGGCCAGCACTCTAGGGGAAATTGCAAGTCGAAGGAGTGGAAGGGTTGGTGCAAGGATGTGGAAACAGAGAGCAGTGGACTGCACTAAGGGGCACAAGCAAGGGACCCCAGGTAATTCCCAATGTGTAGTCACACCTTGCAAAGCCACACAACATGAGGAACATGGTCTGGGGCTCAGGTAAGCAGCCAGGTCCAGAAACTGAAGCTCAAAATGAAAAGGTTAGAGAGGGCTGGGTTGGGGTAGGGGCATCATGCAAGGCTATATAGTAGAGGACAGAAGGGAGATGATTGTGCAGGGCAAGGTCAACAGAAGGCCCATGTCCATTGTAAGGTGTCAAGGTTTGGAAGGCTAAGGGGGCACAGGTGAGGGGCAGGGCTGGGTTTCTTACAGGGAGCCTTCAGGGCCCAGAGGCCAGCCAATTTCACTCCGCTGCTCCAGGTGAGAAGAACCTCACAGAGAGATCAGGATCAAAGGAGGACCATAGAGGGCACTGTGAGGGGATACCTTGTGTCTGGAAATGGGGGTGGGGTTGGTGGGTAGCCAGAATCCCTTCAAGGATCCCAGGCTAGAGAGAAACAGTGAGAGGGGAGGGTCCGTGCAGTGCCAGGATACCTCAGTACAAAGGGAACAGAGGGGTGGCCCAGGAGGGGGCTGGAAAAATGGACCTGAAATCACAGGGCAGGTGCAGGATCTTCCAGAAAGTCACCCAGGGGTTCAAATAAGGGATGAGGACAAGGAATGGAGAGCCAAGTGGCAGGACCTAGGCTAGTGTCATATGGAAATGGATTGTGCTGGGGTTGGGAGGCAGAATAAAAATGGGATCAGGTGGTGCAGGCAGAGGACAGCTCACAGATCAGGTCCACAGTTGGGAGTAGGGCCCGGGCAATAGGAGGCCTAAGGACCCAGGCAAGGAACAGGGCTACATTTCCCCAAGGGGAGCTGGAACGGCCAAAAGGCCAGGTCAAGTCCCTGGCCCTGGTGTGCATTCTAGTAAAGGTATCAGGAAAATGTGAGAGGAAGGGACAGGGACAACAGGAAGTCCAAAGAAGGCCACAGCAGAATAGGCCAGAGAATGTGTGTTGTTGAGTTGGGGGCCAGGAACCCAGCTAGGAGACCAGGTGACAACATATATGTGGTCCCATGTCAGGGCGGGGCTGGGAAGGGCAGGACCGGGAAGGTGGGAATCACTAGGGTTCTGCAAGGAAGGAAGCCAAGGGAAACAGAAAATCAGCCTAAGTGAGGAGTGCAATGTCAAAGCCCAGGGACGCTGGGAGCAAGAAGAGGCACAAGAGGCTCCAGGGAGGACCCAGGCCAGGGAATTGAGAGCCGAGGACCAAGGCTGGTGCTGGGGGCTCAGGACTGTATACAGGGCTGGGGAAGAATGGCAGGAGATCCGAGAGGCAACAGGCAGGCTCGAGGCCCAGGGCCTCTGCCAGATGTCCAAATTCCATGTTCAGGACCAAGAGCAAAAGGAGAGCAAGGGGCCCAGGCAAGGGGAAGGGCTCAGTTCCCATAAGGTGCCCTGGCCCAGAGGAGAATCAATGGACATTGAACAGGCAAAGGGTGCCTGGCAAGGGACGGGACCCAGGAAGAGGGCAACGGAGGACATGGCGTGGGGTTGCAGTGGGTGCAGAGAGGGCCAAGTGCCAGCACCCAAGCAAGGAGCCCAGGCAAATTTCTCACCCTCAGACCAAAAATGAGGGACCCAAAGAGCAGGAGGCTCCTGGGTGCACCCACGTAAAACACAAGAGGATTCATAAAGGGCTGACAGGAGAAGGAGGAGTCAGCTGGAAGCACAGGGCAAACCAAGATAAGCACCTAGGGGGCCCAAATCAGAATGACACCAGGTGAATCCACATGATGCCATGCAACTCAGGCATGCGGTCAGGTGCTCAGTTGAAGGTTCAGAATCAGGGAGGGCTGGGTTGGGGTTGTGGCAGCATTGAAGGCCATATGGAAGGTGAGGGAAGGGAGAGAATGCCACACATAATATCTAACACAAAGCACAATTCCACTGCCAGGTGTCAGGTTTCTGGCAGTGAGGGGAATCAGCAAGGGGCAGGGCTGTGTTTCCATAGGAAGATTTCAGGAAGTAGAGGCCAGTCATCTGTCCTGGGTGAGTACATCCTCAGAGAGGGACCAGAAGCAAAGGAGGGGCAAAGGAGGGGACTGTAAGGACATATTTTTCATCTGGATGTTATGGGGGTGGCTAGGGACCAAGGACCTAATCAATGAGTCTAGTCTAGGCAGAACCAGTGGAGGGAAGGGTTCAAAAAGTGCCAGAATACCACAACACAAGAAAAAACAAAGGGAGGATTAACAGGGCCTGAGTAAGGGGCCTGAAATCAAGGTATATGAACAAGGTCCTCAAGCAGGGCAGCCAGGGTCTCAAGCAAGGAGCCAGGCCTAGGAACAGAGAGCCAAGTGCAAGGGCCATGGCCAGTGCAGCCTGAAATTGGACAGGGCTGGTGAGGGGACAGATGCAAAGGAGGGAGCTGGTGGCACAAAGGAGGTAGGATCAAAATCCAGGTCCACTGCAGGGTGTCAGTGTCCAGGAGCAGGACCCGGACTGAGGGAGGACAAATAGCCTATGCAAGGGGAAGGGCGACTTTAAAAAAAATGGAGCCTACAGAGGCAAGAGGCCAGGTCCAGTCTCCTGGCCTGGGTGAGTATCCTGCAAAGGGATCAGGAAAAGGGGCCTGGCAGTGAAAGGGCCTACAGGAGGGTCAAAGAAGGGCACAGCCTGAAGGGCCAAAGGAACAGTGTGGGTTGAAAATTTGGGCCAGAATACAAGCAAGAATCCCAGGTTAGGGACATATAGGAGTGTCCGGGCCAGGGGATAACAGGGAAGGGCGGGGCCTGTAAGGTGGGGCTGCACTAGGGTACTCCAGTACAGGAACTCTAAGGGGAGCAGGGAAGCAGCCCTAGAAAGGGGCCTGCACACCAAGCACAGGGAAACACTGATCAAGAAGGACCACCAGAGTCTCAAGTAAGGAGCCAGGGAAGGGAATGAAGAGCCAAGGGCTAGGGAAGGGATCTTAGGTAAGTGGACAAGCCTGGGTAGAGAAGGCTGGGGATCCAACAGGGCAGAGGCAGGCTCCAAGCCCAGGGCTACTGCCAGCTTTCAGGGTTCTGGGGATAGAACCAAGGACCCAAGGAGAGCAAATGGACCAGGCCAGTGGCAGGGCTCTGTTTCCTATAAGGTGCACTGGCACAGATGAGAATCCAGGGCCAGGGACTGGGCAAAGGTGGCTGGGAAGAGAAGGAGGCCAAGAGGAGGACGACAGGAGGGCTCCACCTGAGGTCACAGTGGGTGTGAAGAGGAGCAAGATCCAGGAACCAAGCAAGGAGTACATGCAAGGGACCCACTCGACCCAAGATAAGGAGAGACCCAAGAAGTAGGGGATTCCCCAAGGGGAAAGCAGTGAAGTGGAGGAAGGGGCAATGGGAGGATGAGGAGACAGTGGGAGGGTGGGCGGCACAAGGGGAACTTAGGGGAGCGAGGTAGGGGGTACAAGAATGCGGCCCCCGCGTCTGACACAACATGAAGAGACACCACGCAAAGCCACGTGACACTGTGGCACACGATGAACGAACACAGTTGGGCCCAGGCTAGAAGCCAGGGCCGAAGACTGGAGCACAATGGGTCAGGGTTCTGGTATGCTGGGTTGGGGTAGGCACAGCATGCAAGGGGAAAGGACAGAGGCTGAAGGGAGGGGATCTAGCAGGGCAAGGTCTGCACAAGGCCCACATCCACCTGGTGGGTGGAGCTCGTATACCCCTGTAGCCAGAGTATTGGGTACTTGCCCCTCCAGGGAGGAGACTTCTCCCACCTGGGTGTAAGGGGGAGCTCTTATACCACAGCAGCCATGGTAGAGGGTACTTTCTCCTTCAGGGGGGAGACCCCTCTCACCTGGGTATCAGGCAGAGCTCATATATGGCAACAGCCAGGAAATACTGGACTCCTCCTTCCAGGCTGGTGACCCCTCCTATCTGGGTGTCACAGAAGCTCCAATACTGCTACAGGTGTTGTAGAGGGAAATCTAACCTCTAGATGGGAGACCCCTTCCTCCTGGGTGTCCTGGTGAGCTCTTGTACTGCTACAGCAAGGTAGAGAGGACTCTAGCCTCCTGGAAGGAGACTCCTCCCAATGGAGTATCAGGGGAGTTCCTATAATGAGGCAGCCAGTAAAGAGGGGACTCCCACATATAGGCCAGATACCCCCTCCTATCTGCCAGTCAGGGGGAGTTTCTCTACCACTGCAGCAAGGGTAGAGAAGACTTGCCCTTCCAAGGGGTGAGCCCTCCCCCTTGGGAATCTGGGTGAGCTCCTATACCTCCACAGCCAGGGCAGATGAGACTCGTCCCTTCAGTCCGGAGACCACTCCCACCTAGGTGTCCAGGGGAGCTTGATTACTGCAGCAGCCAGGGAAGAAGGGAATCACCCCTACAGGCGGGAGACCCCTCCCACCTGGTTGTTTGTGGGGAGCTCCTATACTGCCACAGCAGGTTTGAGGGAACACAACCCTCCACGTGGAAGTCCTTCCCACCTTGTGTACTGGTACCTCTTATATGGCGGGAGCTAAAGTACAGGGGACTTGCCCATCCAGGCGGGATACCCCTCCTACATGGGTGTCAGGTTGAGCTCATATACCCCAGCAGCCAGGTTAGAGGTGACTTTCACAGCAGGCAAGAGACCCCTCCCACCTGGGAATGGGAAACTCCTATACCACCTTAGCCAGGTTAGAGTGGACTTGCCCCTCCAGGCGGAACACCCCTCCCACCTGGGTGTCAGGTGGAGCTCATATACCCCAGAAGCCAGGGTATAGTTTCCTCGCACCTCCAGGTGACAGACACCTTCCGCCTGATAATGTGGGTAACTCCTATGTCACCTTAGCCAACGTAGAGGGGACTCACCCCTCTAGGAGGAAGACCCATCCCACATGAGTTTCTGGTGGTGTGGGTTTCCTATACAACTGCAGATGTGATAGCAGCAACTTGCCCCTCTGGGAGGGAGACCACTCCCTTCTGGGGGTAAGAAGGGACTCTTATAACCTCTCAGCCAGGGTTGAGGGGACTCGTCCCTGCAGGCAAGAGACCCTCCCACCTGATTGTTGGGGGGCAGCTCGTATACTGCTGCAGGCAGGATAGTGGGGATTTGCCCCTCCATGCAGGAGACTCATCCTACCTGGGTGTCTGGGAGAGCTTGTGTGCCACCACAGCCAGGGTAGAGGGGACTCATTTCTCCAGGCAGGACACCTCTCCCACCTGAGTGTAGGGGGGAGCTCCTATACCACTGCAGCCAGGGCAGAGGGGACTCTCCTCTCCAGGCTGGAGACCCTCCCACCAGGGTGTCATGGGTAGATCCTTTACTGTCGCATCCAGGATAGAAGGGGCTCGCCATCCAGGTGAGAGCCCCATCCAAAATTGGTGGCAGAGAAAGCTAGTGTACTACTGCAACCAGCATAGAGAGGACTCGCCATTCAGGCCAGAGATCCTGCCCATCTGGGTATGGTGGGGGGAATCTCTTATATCACAGCAGCGAGAATACATACGACAAGCCCCTCCAGGCAAGAGACCCCTCTCACCTGGGTTTCATGGGTAGATGGTACACACTCTCATCCAGGGTAGAGGGGACTCATTGCTCCAGGCAGAGGACCCTTCCCATCTGGGTGGTAGGGGAGCTGCTATATCACTGCTGTCAGGGATAGGTGACTCGCTCCTCCATGGGGGAAACCCCTCTCACCTGTGTGTCCAGAGGAACTCAAATACTGCAGCAGACAGAGTGTATGGGACTCACCCTTACAGTCATGAGACTCCTCTAACCTGGGTGTCAGGAGGAGCTCCTATACCACCTCATTCACAATAGAGGGTACTGGCCCCTCCATGCTGGAGACCCCTCCCACATGGGTGTCTGGGGGAGCTTATACACTGCCAATGCCAGGGTAGAGCAGACTCACCACTCTAGGTGGGAGATCCCTCCCACCTGGGTGACGGGGGGAGCTCCCATACTGCTACTGCCAGGGTAGAGTGGACTCGTTCCTCCAGTGGGAAGACCCCTCCCACGTGGATCTCTTTTGGAGCTTATATGCAGCTTGAGCCATGGTAGAGGGGACATGCCCCATCAGGCAAGGGACACCTCCCACCTGGGTGTCCAGGTAGCTCATAACCCAACAGCCATGGTAGAGGCAAGTCACCCATCCAGGCAGCAGACCCTTCCCACCTGGGAATCAGAGGGTACTAGTGTACCACTGCAGCTAGGGTAGTGGGGACTCTCCCTTCCAGGCGGGAGACCCCTCCCACCTAGGTTTCCTGGGGTGGGGGTGCCTATACAGCTCCAGGCATGGTAGCAGGGATTCGCCCCTCCATGGGAGAGACCCCTCCCTCTTGTGTTCGGGGGAGCTCCTATACCTTTGCAGCCTGGATAGAGGGGAATTGCCCCTATGGTGGGAGACCCCTCCATCCAGGGAGTTGGGGGGAAGCTGCTATACTACCAGAGACAGGGTAGAGGGGTTCGCCACTGCAGGTGGGAACCTCTTCCACCTGGGTGTCAAGGGGAGATTGTATACCACCACAACCAGGGTAGAGGGGACTTGCCCCTCCATGTGGGAGACTCTTCCCACTGGGAGAGTTCCTATACCGCTGCAGCCACCATAGAGGGGACTTGCCTGTCCAGGAAGGAGAGCCCTCCCAGCTGCAGTGTTGGTGGAAGCTTGAATTTGGCCAAACCAGGGTAGAGAGGACTCGCCCCTCCAGTCAAGATACCCCTCCAACCTGGGTGTCCTGTGGAGCTCATATACCACCATAGCCAGGATATAGGGGACTTGCCCCTCCAGTCAGGAAACCCCTCCCACATGGGTGTCCAGTGAGAGCTTGTACACCACTGCAGCCAAAGTAGAGTGGACTTGCCTCTCCAGGCTGGAGACCCTTCCCACCTGGTGTCAGAGGGAGCTCTTATACTGACAAAGCCATGGTAGAGGGGATTGATTCTCCCATCTAGGCGGGAGACCCCTTCCACCTGGGTGTCCTGAGGAGCTCCTATACTGTGCCGCAGTCTGGCTGAGCACAAATCACGAGCCACTGAAGCAGGAACAAACTATTTCTGAACTCCAACAAAAACCTTCACACACGCTCCCGGGGAATTATTCTGAATCCACGGGGCTCCTCCAGGAACCAGCCACTGGAAATATCTCCTCCGGAAAATCCCTCCTCCTGCACTTCCCCAACCAATGGGAACTCTCGGGGAATCTCCGGGAATCCCCACGAGAACTCCAAAGTAGCGCGAGAACTCAAAAGTAGCGGCCGAGGCGGAGAGTAATGCCTCGCCTGTCAACCAAAACTGTTGGCAAAAATGCCAACATACCGACTTGGCTGTGCCTCTCAGCAATACTGCTGAAGCCAAGGTATTGGGGACTCGCCTTTCCAGACAGGAGACCCATCCCAACTGAGTGTCAGGGGTAGTTCTTATATCTACAAAGCCAGGGTATAGGGGACTAGCCCCTCCAGGCCAGATACCCTCACACCTGGGTATGGGGGGAGAGGTCCCATATAGCTGCAGCCAAGGTAGAAGGTACTTGCCCCTCCAGGTGAGACACCCACCTGGGTGTCTGGGTGAGCTCCTATACCTCCCCAGACAGCTTAGGTAGGATTCACCAGTCTAGGTGGGAGACCCCTCCCACCTGGATGTCAGAGGAGGCTTGTATACCACAGCAGCCAAGGTAGCAGGTACTGTCCCCTCCAGAGGAGAGAACCTTCCCCTCCTGGGTGTCTGGGGAAGCTCATATACCACCACATCCAGGGTAAAGGGGAATCACCATGGAAGGCAGGCGACCCCTATCACCTGCATTTCAGGGGAAGCTTTTATACTGCTGCAGCCAGGGTAGAGCATACTCACCCCTCCAGGTGGAAGACCCCTTTCACATGCGTGTGATGTGGAGCTCATATACCGCTAAAGCATGTAGAGCGAACTTGCCACATGAGGCGGGGGACCCATCCCACATGAGAGTCATGGGAGGTCATATATCCCAGCAGCCATTATAGAGGCAACTCGCCTCTCCAAGCGGGAGAATGCTCCCACCTGCGTGTGTGTGTGTGTGGGGGGACTCCTATACTGCTGCAGCCAGGGTAGCAGGGACTCCCGCCTCCAGTGGAGACACCCCTCCCTCCTGGGTGTTGGGGGAGCTCCTGTACCTCAGCAGCCAGGGTAGAGGGGGTCTTGTCCCTTCAGTCAGGAGACCCGTCCCACCTGGTTGACAAGGCGAGCTCCAATTCCGCAGCAGCCAGGATAGAGAAAAATCACCAGCTCCAATACTGCAGCAGCCAGGATAGAGAAAAATCACCTCAATAGGGGCGAGACCCCTCCCAGCAGGGTGTCTGGGGGAGCTCCTATAGTGCAACAACCAGAATAAAGGGGTTTGCCCCCGAAGGGCCGAATACCCCTCCCACCTGGGTGTCCAGGGAGCCCTCATAGGGCAATAACTAAAGTAGAGGGGATTCCTCCTTCCAGGTTGGAGATCCCCTCCCACCTGGGTATCAGGGGAAGCTCCAATACTGCTGCAGCCAGGGTAGAGGGGACTCGCCCCTTCAATCAAGAGAATCCTCTAACCTTGGTGTGGGGGAAGCTCCTATACCTTGCAGCCAGGGTAGAGGGGATTCGCCCATGCAGGTGAGACTCCTCCCACCTGTGCTTTGGGGAGTTGCAAGCTTGTATACAGCCTTAGTTAAGGTAGAGGGGACTTGCCTTCCATGCAGGAAACTGCTCCCACCTGGGTGTCAGGGGGAGCTCGTATACTTCCACAGCCAGGGTAGAGGGGTTCACCTCTTTAGGCAGGAGACTCCTCCCACCTGGGTGCTCCTGGTGCTTTTATAGAGCACCAGCCAGGGTAGAGGGGACTTGCGACTCCAGTGGGAGACCCCTCACACCTTATTGTAGGGGTGGGGCTTACATACCACCTTAGCCAGGGTAGAGGTGACTTGTACCTCCAGGTGAAAGACCCCTCCTACCAGGGTATCTATCTGCGAGAGCATTACAAAGCAGCAGCCAGGGTAGAGGGAACTCTCCTCTCCAGCTGGGACACCCCTCCCACTGGAGAGTTAGCCATAGCTATGGAAGAGTAGCTTCACCCCTCCAAGCAGGAGACCTCTCCCACCTAGGTGTAGGATGAGGGGGCTAATATCCCACCAAAGCCAGGGTAGAAGGGAATCACCCCTCCATGAGGAACAACTCTCAGACTTGGCTGTCTGGGGGTAGCTTCTCTACCCCCAAACCCAGGGTAGAGGGGACTCGCCCCACTAGGGGGGAAACGCCTCCCAACTGGGTGTTGGGGGAGCTCATATACCATTGCAGTCAGGGTAGAGTGGACTTGCCTGTCCAAGCGGGAGACCCCTCCCACCTGAGTGTCTGGGGGAACTCCTATACTGCAGCAACCATGGTAAAGGTGCTCACCCCTCCAGGCAAGAGACATCTCCCACCTGGGTATGGGGGGTCTCATATACCACTGCTTCCAGGGTAGAGTGGACTCGCCCCTGCAGTAGGGAGACCCCTCCCACCTGAGTGTCTGGGGAGAGCTCTTACACTGCTGAAACCAAGATAAAGTGGACTCACCCCTCCAGGCGGGAGACCCCTCCCACTTGGGTATAAAGGGGAGCTTGAATACCACCTTAGCCAGGGTAGAGCAGGCTTGCCCCTCCAGATGGGAGATCTCTCCAGCCAGGTTGTCAGGGAAAGCTCCTATACCAAAGTAGCCAGGGTACCAGGGACTCGCCCATCCAGGCGGAGACACCTCCCACCTTTGTGGAAGCTCATAAAATGAACAGGCCATGGGAGGGGGGATTCGCCCCTCAAGGCTAGAGACCCGCCCCTCAAGGCAAGAGACCCCTCCCACCCCTCCAATAATGTTGCAGCAGGGTAGAGAAAATTCTAGCCACCTGTTGTGAGACTCCTCCCATTTGGGTGTCAAGGGAACTCCTATACCACCAAAGCCAGGGTATACGGGACTTGCTCTTCAAGGCAGGAGAAATACCTTTCATGGGGAGCTCTTCTACCATTCCGCAAGGGTGGAGGGGACATGTGCATCCAGAAGCTAGATCCTTCCCATATAGGTGTCGGTTGGGGGTTCTGGTAAACCTCAGCAGCCAGGGTAGACGGGACTCACTCCTCCAGGCCAGAGTCCCTCCCACTTGGGTGTTTTGGGAAACTCCTTTATTGCCACAGCCAGTGTAGAGGGAACTCATGCCTCCAGGTGGGTAACCCTCCCACCTGGCTGTCAGGGAATGCTAGTATACCACTTCACCAGGGAAAAGTGGACTTGCCCCTTCATTCAGGGGACCCCTCCCACCTGCATGTCAGAGGGAGCTTGTAGACCGCCTTAGCTAGGGTAGAAGTGAATTTGCACCTCCAGTCGGTAGATCCTTCCCTCATTGGTATCCAGGAACTTGTATACTTCATTAGACAGTGTGAAAGGTACTAACTCCTCCAGGAAGGAGTCTCCTCCAATCTTGTTATGAGGGGAATCTTGTGTACTACTGCAGCCAGGAAAGAGGGGACATGCTCCACTAGGTGGGAGACCCCTAAACCCGGTTGTCAAGGGAGCTCATATACTGCAGAGGCAGGAAAAAGGGGACTTGCTACTCCAGGAGGGAGAACCCTCCCACCTATATGTATGTGGGGGAGGTCAAATACCACAACAGCCAGGGTAGTGGGAACTCACCCTTCCAGAAAGGAAACCCCTCTCACCTGGGTGTCATTGGGAGCTTGTATACCACCTTAGCCAAGATACAGAATCCTCGGCATTCCAAGCAGGAGACCCCTCCCACCAGGGTGTCAGTGGGGATCTCCTATACCTTGGAAGACAGGGTATAGGGTATATGCCACTCCAAGCGGGAGATCCATCCCACCTTGGTGTTAAAGTGAGCTCTAATAAAGATTCTGCCAGGGTACAGGGACTCACCCCTCCAAGCTGGAGACACCTCCCACCTGGGTGTCAGGGTGGGGGAGCTCCTATACCACTGCAGCCAGGGTAGTAGGGACTGGAACCTCCAGACAGGAAACCCCTCCCACCTGCGGGGAGCTTGTATACCACCTTAACCAGGGTAGAGAAGACTCACCCCTCCAAGCAGGAGACACCTCCCTCCAGGGTGTCAGGGAGAGCTCTTATACCACAGCAGCCAGGGTAGAGAGGAATCGCCTCTCCAGGTGGAAGAACACTCCCAACTTGGTGTCCGGTTTGTGGGGGAGAGGCTCCTATATACCCCTTGCCAGGGTCGAGGGGACCTGTCCCTCCAGGAAGGAGACCCCTCCCACCTTGGTGTTTCAGGGAGCTTGTATACCAAGTTAGCCAGGGTAGAAGGAACTGGAGGTGTGAATCCCCTCTACCCTTGCAGTGGTGGTATATAAGCTCCCCCCAAACCCAGGTGGGTGGGGTCTCCCGCCTAGAGTGGTGAGTCAACTCTACCCTGGCTGTGGCTGTTTCAAGGGTCTCCCACCTACAGGGGCAAGTGCTCTCTATCCTGGCTGCAACAATGTAGGATCTCCCCCAAAACCCAGGTGGGAGGGGTCAACCGCATAGAGGAGGCAATCCCTCTACCCTGGCTACTGGGCTATAGGTGCTTCCCCAAAACCCAGGTGGGAGTTGTCTTCTATCTGGAAGGGTGAGTCCGCTCTCTCCTGGCCGTGGCTGTATATGGGGAGAAAGGGGAGTAAAGGGGAATGGGTGGTGCAGGAAGAGGAGGGATCTTGGTCCAGATTTACTGCAGGGTGTCAGAATTGAGGAGCAGGACCTAGGCTGAATGAGGCCAAAGCCCCCAGGCAAAGGGCACTGCTAACATTTGCAAAGGAAGACAGCTGGGCCAAACATCCCAGTTCCGTCCTCTAGCTCTGGTGAGCATTCTGGGAAAGGGATCTGGAAAAGGAGTCTAGCAGGGACAAGGACAACAGTAGGGACAAAGAAGGGCACAGCGTGAAGTGCTGGAAGAAGGGTGTTTGTGGTGTGCGGGTCAGGACCACAGAAAGTAGCCCAGGCTAGGGACCTAGAGGAGAGCCCATGCTACGGGAAAGCAGGTAAGGGTGGGGTCAGGCAGGCAGGGGCTGCACTAGGGTTGTGAGATGCAGGGAAGACAAAGTTAGCAGGAAAGTGGCCCCAGCAGGCCCACAGTTCAAGCACAGGGAAGCACTGAACAAAAGGACCACCAAAGGCTCAAGAGAGGAGCCAGTCCAGGGAATGGAGAGTGAAGGGCCAGCACTGTGGCAGGGGGCTCAGGACAGTGGACAGGGCTGGGGAGTGAAGGCAGGGAATCCTGCAGGGAGGTGGCAGGTTTGAGGCCCAGCACCACTTCCAGGTGTCAGGGTTCCTGGTGCTGCCCCAAGGGCCTATGGAGAGCAATTAGCCCTAATGAGGGTCAGGGTTCTATTCCCCATAAGGCGCCCTGGCCCAGATGAAGAACAAAAGCCAGGAACCAGGCCAAAGGGCCTGGCAACAGACAGGGGCCAGGAGGAATTCGATGTGAGGGCACAGTATGGGGTCGCGGTGGGTGCAGAGAAGGGCAAGTACCAGGACCTAATCAAGAAGCCGAGTTAAGGGACCAACCCCACCAAAATGTACTAGGGACTCAATGAGCGGGAGGTCCCTGCTTCAAGAAAAACACTAGGGGAAGGAGATGTAGGATCGGCGCTAGGATGAGGAGACCGAGGGCTGCAAAAGGGCACACAGGGGAGTGAACTTGGGGGCTGAAACTTGGGACACCCAGGTCAGAAACAACAGGAAGAGACACCAGAAAGAGCAACACAAACTGAGTAATGCAATAAGGAACTCACGCAGGCAGCCAGGCAAGGGGATTGTAGGGCAAAGAGTCAGGTTAAGGAAGGGCTGGATGGCTTAGTGGAAGCTTTCAAGGTTAGAGGGCAGGAGAGGGATGAGAGGGGATCGCCAGGAAAAGGCCATCACTAGGCCTAAGTCCACTGCCAGTTGTCAAGTTTGGGTGGCAAAGGAAGTCCAGGGATGAGAAGGGCTATGTTGCCCATAGAGATCCTTCAGGGCCCAGAGGTCACCCAATTTCACTCCTCTGCTCCAGGTGAGTTGATCCTCAGAGAGAGACCAGAACCAAAGGAGGGCAATGTGAGGGATACCTTTGGTCTGGGATTGGGGGGGGTGTCAGTGGGGATTCAACAACCATTGGAGATCAGGCTAGGGGGAAGCAGGGGGAGGGCAGAGTCCTGGCAATGACAAAATATCACAGTACAAGGGGAACAGAGGTGAGGAGGAAGAGGGGGGGCAAGCATGGGGCCTGAAATCAAGTGACAGGGACAGGGTTCTCAAGAAGGACACCCGGGGGCTCCAGCAAGAAGTCAGGCCCAAGAATGGGGAGCCAAGTGCCAGGACCTGGTCCTGGGTCCTATGAAAACCGACAGGGCTGGGGAGGGGATAAAGGGGAGCAAGGGTAGTGGGTGGCACAGGGAGAGGAGGGCTAAAGGCTCAGGTTCACTGCTGGGTGTCAGGATTGAGGAGCAAGGCCTGGGCAGAAAGAGTCCAAAGTGCCAGGCAAGGGGCACAACTACATTTTCCCTAAGGGAGCCCACAGGGCCTAACACCCAGTTCCAGTCCCCTGGACCTGGTGAGCATCCTGGGAAAGGGATCTTGGAAAGAGGCCCAGCAAGGACAGGCACAACAGGAGAGATGAACGAGTTTACAGCATGAAAGGCCAGAGGAATGGTGTTGATGGGGTGAAGGCCAAGACACCAAAAAGGATCCCAGGCTAGGCAGCAACAGGAGAGCCCAGGCCAGGAAAATGCAGGTAAGTGCAGGGCTGGGCAGGCTGGTGATATTAGGGTTCTGAGGTTCAAGGAAGCCAAGTGGAGTAGGATACTGGCTCCAATGAAGCCTGTCGCCCATGCCCAGGGAAGCATGGAACAAGAAGGGCCCCCAGAGTCTCAAGTGAAGAAGCTGGCTAGAGAACAGAGAGCCAAGGGCCAGGCCTTGGGCAGTGGGCTCAGGATAGTGGACAAGGTTTAGGAAAGAAGGCAGGGATCCAGCAGGGGCAGTCAGGCTCCAGGCCCAGGGCCACCTCCAGGTTTCAGGGTTCCTGGTGCAGGACCAAGCACTCAGAGAAAGAAAGGGGCCCAGGCGAGGGGCAGTACATTGTTTTCCATAGGCACCCTGGATCAGATGAGAATCTACAGCCAGGGTCCTGGCCAAGGGGGCCAGAAAAAGGAAGGGGTTCAGAAGGAGGGCGACAGGAGGGAATGACAGGTGGTCAGGGTCGTGTGCATAGGGGCGAGACCCAGGACCCAAGCTAGGAGCCTAAGCAAGGGACCCACCTGATCAATGGTGATGGGTGACCCAAGGAGCAGGAGACCTATGAATGCCAGAAAAAAGCAAGAGGCCAAGTGGCAGAAGGGGCTGTGTGTGGACAAGGAGAAGCCAAGCGGCACACAGGGGAGCCCACAGGTGAGCCAAGCAAGGGGCCCCTAGGTTAGACCTAACATGAAGAGACTCCTTGCTATGTCAAGGGCCATGAGAAACATGGTCAGGGGCTCATGGAACGGCCAGACCCAGAGACCGAGCACACAGCGTCAGGGTTAGGGAGTGCTGGGATGCAGTAGTGGCAGCATACCAGGCCAGAGGGCATGGAAAAGAAGGGAGGGGATCGCTCAGGGCTGGATTGGAGCAAGTCCATGTTAACTGCCAGACTTCAACATTCAGGCAGTGAAGAGGACTCAGGGGAGTGGCAGGGCTGTTTCCCATAGGGAGCATTCAGGGCACTGAGTCGAGCCAATTCCGCTCATTTGTCCCAGGTGAGTAGATCCTCAATGAGGGACCTGGACCAAAGCAGAGGCCAAAGAGGGTACTGTGAGAGAATATCTGGTGTGTGAAAGTGGTGGGCAGGTCAGACTGCCAGGACCCATTGGAGCAGCATAGGCTAGGGAGAAGCTGGAGGAGAGGAACTTCTGTGCAGTGCCAGGATACCACAGCATGAGGGGATCAGAGCGAAGGTGAGGAGGGGCCAGCAAGAGGGGCCTGAAACCAAGGGACAGGTAAAGGGGTCCTGAAAATGGGTGGTTGGGTCTCAAGCAATGTGCTGGATCCTGTAATGGAGAGCCAAATGCTAGCACCTGGGCCTGGGTGAATGAAAAGAAACATGGAGGGGGAAGAGCGAGAGGGGACAAAGTTGACTGGGTAGCACAGAGGGAGAAGGATCCCAAGGAAGTTCCACTGCAGGGTGTCAGGGGTAAGGAGCAGGGCCCAGGGTGAGGGAGTCCAAAGGCTCCAGGCACAGGGCAGGGCTACGTTTTCCAAAGGGAGCCCCCAGGGCCAAGAGAACTGGTCAAGTCTCCTGGCCCCGGTGGTGAGCATCCTGGAAAGGGGATCAGGAAAACGGGCATGGCAGAGACAGAAAGGATAGGAGGGCACAGACTGAAGGGCCACAGGAAGAGGGTGGGTGGTGTGGGGCCCACGACCTCATCAAGGAGCCGAGGCAGGGGAACTATAGGAGGGCCCAGGCCAGGGGAGAGCAGGGAATGCTGGCACTGGAAGGTGGGCCTGCACTAGGGTTCTGTAGTACAGGGAAGCCAAGGAGAGCAGGGAAGTGGCCCCAGTGAAGGGCCTTTAGACAATGCCAAGAAAAGCAGTGAACAAGAAGGGCCACCAGAGGCTCAAGGCAGGAGTAAGGCCACGGAACTGAGAGCCAATTGCCAGGGCTTAAGCAGGGGTATCAGGACAGTGAACAAGATTTGGAAGGGAAGGAAGGGGATACAGCAGTGGGCACTCAAGCTCCAGGCCTACGGCCACCTCCAGTTTTCAGGGTTCCTGGTGCAGGACCAAGCACTCAGGGAGAAAAAGGGGCCCAAGCAAGGGACAGGACATTGTTTCCCGTTAGGTGTGCTGGATCAGATAAGAATCTATGGCCAGTGTCCCAGCAAAGGAGTCCATGAATAGGAATGTGGCTGGAAGGAGGGTGAAGGGAGGACACAGCAGACGGTCGGGGTGGGTGCCCACAGGAGCAAACACAGGACCCAAGCCAGTTGCCCAGGCAAGGGACCCACCCAATCAATAGTGATGTGGGACCCAAGGAGCAGATGAACAAGTGCCAGAAAAAAGCAACAGGTGAAGGGGAGGAAAGGGTTGCATGAGGACCAGGAAAAGACAAGGGGCACCTAGGGGAGACCACTGGCAGGCCCAAGCTAGGGGCCCCCAGTTCAGACACAACACAAAGAAACTGCTTGATTTGCCAAGGGCCATGAAGAACATAGTCAGGGGCTCAGGTGAATGCCCAGGCCCAGCGACTGGAGAGCAAAGGATCAGGATAATGGAGGGCTTGGTTGCTGTTGGGGCAGCATGCAAGGCCAGAAAGCATGGAAGTGAAAGGAGGGGATAGCTCAGGGCTGGGTTGGATCAAGTCCATGTTAACTTGCAGGCCTCCAGGTTCACACAGTGAACAGGCCTCAGGCAAGTGGCAAGGCTGTGTTTCTCATAGGGAGCATTCAGGGCACAGAGGAGAGCAAATTTGCTCCTCTGCCACAGGTAAGGAGATCCTCAGAGAGGGACCTGGACCAAAGGAGGGGCCAAAGAAGGTACTGTGAGGGGAAACCTGGTATGTGGAAGTTGGGGGGGGGTGTCTGGCTGCCAGGATCCATTTGAGCAGCATAGGCTAGGGAGAAGCAAGGGGAGCAGTGGGTCTGGGCAGTGCCAGTATACCACAGCCTGAGGGAATCAGAGGGGAGGCACAGGAACCAGCCAGTAAATGGGGATTGAAATCAAGGGACAGGGACTGGGTCCTTGAGACAGGCAGCTAGGGGCACAAGAATGGAGCCTGGCCCATTAATGGAAAGCCAAGTGCTTGCACCTGGGCCTGGGTGAATGAAAAAGGACATGGTTGTCTGAGGGAGCTCTTATAACTCTGAAGCCTGTGTAGATTGGACTGGCTCCTCCAGGAAAGAGACCCCTCCCACTTTGCTGTCCAGGCTACATTGCATTCTGCCTTAGCCCATATAGAGGGGCCTCACCACTACATTCATGAGATCCCTTCCACCTTGGTGCCCAGTTGTGGGGCAAAGTCACGTACAGCTACAGCCAGGATATCAGGGACTCTCTCCTCCAAGTAGGATATGACTTTCACCTGGGTGTCAGGGGGAGATCATATCTGGGTGCAGCCAGAGTAGCAGGGACTTGCTTCTCTAAGCACAAGACTCCTCACAGTTGCGTTTGTACAGCTGACCCTAACCCTAACCCTGTACAGCTGCAGCCAGGGTATCAGGGACTCACCCCTCCAGGAGGGAAACACCTTTCACCTGGGTGTCGGGGGAACTTGTATACCTCTGCAGGCAGGGTAGAGGGGACTCAGCCTCCAGGCAGGAGACATCTCCCAACTAGGTTTTTTGGGAGCTAATACACTGCCCCAAACAGGGTAGAGGGGACTCATGCCTCCAGGCGGGAGACCCCTCCCACCTGATTGTTGTGGGGATCTTGTATACTGCTGCAGCGAGGCTAGAGGGGACTCACCTCTCCAGGCAAAGACCCTTCCAACCAGGGTGTCAAGGGGAGCTCATATACCAGTGCACCAGGTTAGAGGGCACTCTCGCTGCCAAGCTGGAAACCCCTACCACCTGGGTGCCTGGGGGGGGGCTCTTATACTGCCTATTCAGGGTAGCATGATCTTGCCACTCCAGGCGAGAGACCCCTCCCACCTGGGTGTCAGGGGAGCTCCTATAGCACTGCAGCCAGGTTAGAGGAGCCTTGAATCTCCAGTTGGGAAACCCCTCCCACCAAGGTGACTGGGGGAGCTCCTATACCTTCCAGCCAGGTTAGAGGGGACTTGCTCCTCTGGTTGGGAGACGCCTCCCACGTAAGTGTCCTTGGAGCTCTTATATGGCACCAGCCAAATTAGAGGTGACTGGCCCCTGTTGGTGGGAGATCCCTCCAACCTGGGTGTTACAGTCTTGTATAACTTGTATGCCACCAAAGCCAGGATAGAGGGGACTCGCCCCTCCAGGCGGGATACCCCACCCAACTGAGTGTCTTGGGAAGCTTGTATACCTGCACAACAAGGGTAGAGGGGATTCCCTGCTCTAAGCGGGATACCCTTCCTACCAGGGTGTCAGGGATACTCTTATCCTGCCACAGCCCTGGTATAGGGGAATCGCCTTTCCAGCATCCAGAATACAAGGGACTCGCCCCACCAAGCAGAAGACCCCTCCCCCCAGGTGTGGCGGGGAGCTGCTATATCTCCAAAGCCAGGGTGGAGGGGACATGCCCCTCCAGTCCGGAGACATCTAAAACCTGGATGTCAGTGGGAGCTCCTATACCACCATAGGAAATGTCCAGGGGAATCTACCCTCATGGTGGGAGACTCCTCCCAAATGGGTGTCAGGAGAGCTCCTGTACTGCAGGAGCCAGGGTAGAGAGGATTCACCCCTCCAGGCGGAAGACCTCTTCAACCTGGGTGTCTCAGGGTAGAGGCGACTTGCCCCTGCAGACGAGAGACCTCTCCCACCATCAAGCAAGACAACTACCACTTGAGAATGGGGATAACTCTTATACCGCCTTTTCCCGGGTAGAGGGGACTCGCCCCTCCAGGAGGGAGACCCCATAACCTGGGTATCGGGGAGCTCCTATACCACCAGAGCCAGGGGAGAGGGGACTCGACCCTACAGGTGGAATATCCCATCCACCTGGTTGTCACGGGACTTCATATACTCCCACAAGCAGGGTAGAGTGGACTCTCCACTGGAGGCGGGAGACTCCTCCCACCTGGGTGTACAGGGAACCACCATACCACTGCAGCCAGGATAGAGGGGACTCGCCTCTCCAGGCTGGAGATGCTCCCACCTGGGTATCAGGGGGAGATCCTTTACCGCCGCACCTAGTGTTGAGGGGTCTCGCCCCACCAGGTGAGAGACCCATTGAACTCGAGTGTCTAGCACAGCCAGGGTAGAGGGAATTCAACCCTCTAGGTGGGAGACCCCTCCCACCTGGGTGTCAGCAGGGTAGAGGGGACTCTAGCCTCCTGTCTGGAAACTTCTCCCAATTGGGTGTCAGGGGAGCTCCTATACTGCAGCAGAGAGAGTAGAGAGGATTCCCAGCTCTAGGCGGGAGAGCCCTCCCACCTGGGTGTCAGGGGGATTTCCAAAACAGCTACAGCCAAGTAAGAGCTGACTTTCCCTTCCAGTAGTGGGACCCCTCCCAGCTCTGTGTCTGGGTGAGCTCCTATACCTCCGCAGCCCGGGTAATGGGGGCTCACCCCTCCAATCAGGAAACTGCTCCCTCCTGGGTTATCTGCGGAGCTTGATTACTTCATCAGCCAGTGTAGAGCGGACTCACCCTACAGGGGGGAGACCCATATCCCCTGGGTGTCGTAGGAAACCCCTATACTGCAATAGCCAGTACACCCCTGCAGGTGGCAGAACCCTCCCACCTGGGTGTACTGTGAGCTCTTATATGGCAAGAGCTAAAGTAGAGGGGACTCACCTTCCAGGCGGGATACCCCTCCCACTTTTGTGTCTGGAAGGGCTTGTATACAGCCACAGACAGGGTAATGGGGACTCACTGCTCGAGGCGGGAGACCCCTAACACCTGGGTGTCTGCAGGAGCTCAGATACCCCACAGCCCGTGTAGAGGGGACTCTTCCCTAGAGGCAGAAGATCCCTTACACCTGGGTGTCAGGTGGATCTCATATACCCCAGCAGCCAGGGTAGAGGCAACTCACAAATATGTGCGACAGACACCTCCCACTTGGGAATGGAGGTAACTTCTATACCACCTTAGCCAGGGTAGAGGGGACACACCCCTTCAAGTGAAAGACCCATCCCAAAGGGTGTCTGCCTGGGTGGGGGATCATATACAGCTGCAGCTGGGATAGCAGCTACTCGCCCTTCCAGGTAGGAGACCCCACCCTACTGATGGTAGGAGAGGGCTCTTATATCTCCACAGCCAGGGTGAGCACAATCGCCCCTTTAGGCGGGAGACACTCCCACCTGGGTATCACAGGGAACTTGTTTACCACCTGGGCCAGGATAGAGGAGACTTGCCCATCCATGCGAGAGACCCCTCCAACCTGGCTTTCAGCAGGAACTTATATACCACCATAGCCAGGGTAAAAAGTACTTTCCCCTTCTGGTGGGAGACCCCACCCACCAGGGTGTCAGGTTGTCAGGGGGTACTTATATATCATCACAGCCAGGATAGAGGGGACTCACCCCTCCATGCGGAGATGCCTCCACCTGGGTGTCTCGGGGAGTTTGTATACCTTCGCAGCCAGGGTAGAGGGGACTCCCCCTTCCAAGCGGAAGACCCCTCCCACCTGGGTGTCAGGGAGAGTTCCTACACCCCTGCAGCCAGGGTAGAGAGGACTTGCCCTTCCACTTGGGAGACCCATCACACCTAGATGTCTGCGTGAGCTCGTATAAGTCTACAGCCAGGATAGAGGGGATTAGCCCCTCCAATCAGGAGACTACTCCCACCTGGGTGTCCAGGAGAGCTCCTATACTGCCACAGCCAGCGTAGAAGGAACACTCTCCTTCAGGCAGAAGCCCCCTCTCACCTGGTTGTAATGGGAGCTCTTATATGGCAAGAGCTAAACTAAAGTAGACTCGCTACTCCAGTCGAGAGACCCCTTCCCACCTGTGTGTCAGGGGGAGCTTTTCTACTTCCAAAGCCAGGGTAGAGGGGAATTGCCCCTCCAGGTGTGAGATCTCTCCCGCATGGGATGTGTGTGTGTGGGGGGGGGAAATCTAATAACGCAAAAGCCAGGGTAGAGGGGACTCCCACCTGGATTTCAGGGGGAGTTTTTATACCGCTGTAGCCTGGGTAGAGGGGACTCGCCCCTCCAGGAGGGAGACCCCTTTCACTTGGTTGTCCTGGGAATCTCCTGTACCACTGAAGATAGGGTAGGGGGGACTCGCACCACTAGGAGGGAGACCTCTCCCACCTGGGTGTCAGAGGGAGTTCCTATACATCTGCAGCCAGTGTAGAGCAGACTTCTTAACCTTCCAGTTGGGAGACCCCCTCCTATATGGGTGTCTGGGTGAGCTCCTATACCTCTGCAGCCAGGGTAGAAGGGACTCACCCCTCCAATCGGGAGACCCCTCACACATGGGTCTCCCTGGAGGCTTGATTACTGCAACAGCCAGGGTAGAGGGGACGTGCCCCTACAGGCGGGAGACCCCTCCCACCTGGGTTTCAGTGGGACCTCTTCTACCCCTGCAGCCAGGGTGGAGCAGACCTGCCCTTCCAGTCGGGATACCCCTCCACATGGGTGTCTAGGTGAGCTCCTATACCACTGCAGCCAGAGTAGAGGGGACTCCCCCTTCCAATCGGGAGACTCCTCCCACCTGGGTGTCAGGCGGAGCTCCTATACTGCCACCGCCAAGGTAGAGGAAACACACCCCTGCAGGCCGAAGCCCCCTGCCACCGTGGTGTACTGGGAGCTCTTATGTAGCAATAGCTAAAGTAGAGGGGACTCGACCTTCCAGGACGGATACCCCTCCCACCTGGGTGGCGGGGGAGCTTGTATACTGCCAAAACCAGGATAGAGGGGACTCACCCATCCATGCAGAAGACGACTCCCACCTGTTTAGGGAGGCCCTGGAATAACGCCTTAGCAGTGTAGAAAAGACTTGCCCCTCCAAGCGGAGGACTCCTCCCACCTCGTTGTCTGGGGGAGCTTGTATACCTCCACAGTCAGGGTAGAAGAGACTCATTGCTCCATCAGGAGACCCTTCCCACCTGTTGTCAGGGGGATATCATATACCTCCACATCTAGGGTAGAGGGGACTTGCCCCTCCAGGCTGGAGACCCCTCCCACCTGGGACGTGGGGGAGATCCTTTACGCCATAGCCAGGATAGAGGGGATTCGCTGCTCCAGGGGGGATACTCCTCTCACCTGAGTTTCAGGGGGAGCTCCTATACCACTCCAGTAATGGTAGAGGGTACTCACCCCTCCAAGATGGAGTCCTCTTCTACCGGGGTTTCTGGGGAGCACCTATATCGCTGAAGCCAGTCTAGATGGGACTCACACCACTAGGCAGGAGACCCCTTCCACCTGGATGTTGGGGGAGCTCTTTTACCACAGGAGCCATTGTAGAGGGGACTCACCCCTCAAGTCAGGAGACCTTATAACTTGTGTGTCACGGGGAGCTCCTATACTGCCATAGCCAGAGAAAGGGGACTCAACTCTCCAGGCTGAAGATCCTTTCCACCTGGTTGTCAGAGGAGTTCACATACTGCAAAAGCCAGGGTAGAGAGGACTCCCAACTTGAGGCAGGAGACCCCTCCCACCTGGTTGTAGGGGGGACTTCCTATACCACTGCAGCCAGTTAGAGGGGACTTGCCTCTCCAGGCGGGATACCCTCCCACCTAGGTGTCAGGGGGAGATGCTTTACTTCCGCAGCCAGGGTAGAGGGGATTCGCCCCTCCTGGCAAGAGACCCATCCATCCTGGGGGTCAGGGAAAGCTAGTGAACCACTGCAGCCAAAGTACAGAGGACTCGCCCCTTCCCATCTGGGAAGGGGGGGTCTCCTATACCACAGCAGCCAATGTAGAAGGGATACGCCCCTCAAAGCAGGAGATACCTCCAACCTAGGTTTCTGGGAGATCTGGTATACCCTCAGCCAGGGTAGAGGGGTCTAGCCCCTCCAGGTGAGAGACCTCTTCCACTTGAGTGTCTAGCGGAGGTCCTATACTGCTGAAGCCAGGGTAGAGGAGACATGCACCTCTAGGGGGGAGACCCCTCCCACCTGGGTGTCAGGGCGAGTTCCTATACTATTGCAGCCAGGGTGGAGAAGACTCGTTCTTCCAATTGGGAGACCCCTCTCACTTGGGTGTCTGGGTGACCTCCTATACCTCTGCAGCCAGGGTAGAGGGGAGTGAACCCTCCAATCTGGGATACCTTCCACCTGTGTGTCTGGAGGAGCTTGATTACTTCAGCAACCACGGTAGAGGGGACTCGCCCCTACAGGTGGGAGACCCTCCCCACCTGGGTGTGTGTGGGGGCAGCTGATATAGTGCCACAGCCAGCAGAGCAGGAATTCCGTGCTCCAAGCGGGAGACTCCTCCAAACTGGGTGGCTGGGGGAGCTTGTATACCTCAGCAGTCAGGATAAAGGGGGCACACTATTCCAGTCCGGAGACCCTTCCTATCTGTGTGTCAGGAGGATCTTATATACGACCGTAGCCAGGGTATAGCAGACTTGCCCATCCAGACGGGAGACCCTTCCCACCTGGATGTGTGGGGGGATCCTATACCACCACTGCCAGAGTAGAGGGGACTAGCCTTTCCAGGTGACAGACTCCTCCCACTTGTGTTTCAGAGGTAGCTCTTATACTGCTGCATCCAGGGTAGAGGGGACTCGCCCTCAACATGGAAGACCCCTCCCATCTCTGTGTTGGGGGGAGCTCATATACTGCCACAGGCTGGGTAGAGGGAACTCGACCCTCCAGAAGGGGGACCCCTTCCACCTGGATGTCCTGGGGAGCTCCTATACCACTGTAGTAGGTTAGAGGGGATTTTAGCCTCCTGGTGGGAGACTCTTCCCACCTGGGTGTCAGAGGGAGTTCCAGTCCAGAGACCCCTCGCACCTGAGTGTGTGGGTGAGCTCCTATACCTCTGCAGACAGGGTAGAGGGGACCTGCCCCTCTAGAGGAGAGACTCATCCAACTTGGGTGTTAGGGAAAGCTAGTAAACACTACAGCCAGGGTAGAGGGGGCTCACCCCTTCAGGTGAGAGACCCCTCCCATCTGGTATGGGGAGGAACTCCTATACCATAGCAGCCAGAATAGAGGGGATTTGCCCCTCCAAGCAGAAGGACCCTCCCACCTGTGTGTCTGCATGAGCTCCTACACCTCCGACGCCAGGCTAGAGGGGATTTTCCCCTCCAGGTGGAAGACCCCTCCCACTTGTATGTCGGGGGTAAGGTGACACCACTGCAGCCAGGGTAGAGTGGACTTGCCCATCCAGGCTGGAGACCCGTTCCAACTGGGTGTCAAGGAAATCTAGTGTACCAAGGCAGCCAGGGTAGAGAGGACTCGCCCCTTCAGGCAGAAGACCCTCCCATCTGAGTATGGGAAGGAGCTTTTATACTGCCACAGCCAGGGTAGAGTAGACTCTTTCCTCCTTTCGGGAGACCCCTCCCACCTGGGTGTCTGGGGTAGCTTGTACACCTCCTCAGCCAGGGTAGAGTGGACTCGCCCCTGCAGGCGAGCTTCCCCTCCCAACTGGGTGTAAGGTGAGCTCCATTACTGCTGCAGCAAGGTTATAGGGGAATCACCCCTAAAAGCGAGAGACCCCTCCCTGGGTGTCTAAGGGAACTCATACACATCTGTAGCCAGGGTTGAGGGGACTTGCCCCTTCAGGCCTCACACCCCTCTCACCTGGGTGACTGGGGGAATTCATACTTACACAGCCAGGGTAGAGGGGACTCACCTCTCCAGGCTGGTTATCATAGCACTTGGATTTCTGGGGTTGCTTATTATGGCTGCAGCCAGTGTACAGGGGATTAGACCCTCCAGGCAGGAGATGGCTCTAACCTGGGTGTTGGAGGGGAGCTCCTATTCTGCCTCAGCCAGGGTAGAGGTGACTTGCACTCCAGGCGGAAGACTCATCCAACCTGGGTGTCAGGGGGTGCTCTTACACTGCCACAGCCAAGGTAGAGGGAACTTGCTCCCTTAGGTGGTAGACCCATCCCACCTGGGTTTCAGAGGGAGCACTTATACTGAGTCAGACAGGATAGAGGGGACTCTCCCCTCCAGTCGGTAGACTCCTCCCAC
Source organism: Spermophilus citellus (assembly GCF_964194105.1). Classification (NCBI taxonomy): domain Eukaryota; kingdom Metazoa; phylum Chordata; class Mammalia; order Rodentia; family Sciuridae; genus Spermophilus; species Spermophilus citellus. The sequence goes on along the minus strand of NW_027672722.1, from coordinate 1,564,852 downwards.
CTGTGTGTCAGGGGAGCTGCTATACCACAGCAGCCAGGGTAGACGGGAATTCACTCTCCAGGTGAGAGACAACTCCCACCTGGACGTGTAGGGAAGGCTTCTATACCAACCTAGCCAGGGTAGAGGGGACTACCTGAGTGTTAGGGGAGCTCATATATTGCCACAGCAATGGAAGAGGGGTCTTGCCCCTCCAGGGGGGAGACCTCTGCCACCTGAGTGTCAGAAGAGGTCTCATACAGCCTCAGCCATAGTAGAGGGGATTCGTCCCTTTAACTTGGGGATCCCTCTCATATTGGTGTCTGGGAGAGCATGTATTCTGCTGCAGCAAGGATACAGGGGACTCGCCCCTCCAGGCTGGAGACCCCATCCCACCTGTGTTTAGAGGAGACCTTCTCTACCCCCACTGCCAGGGTACAGGTTACTCACCTTTTCAGGCAGGAGAACCCTCCCGCCAAGGTGTCAAGGAAAGGTAGTTTTCCATTGCAGCCAGGGTAGAGGGGACTTTCCCCCTTCAGGCGGGAGACTCTTCTCATCTCATCATGGGGGGGGGGAGTTCCTACACTGTAGCTGCCTCAGTAGAGGGGACTCACCCCTCTATGGTGGCACCCCTCCCACCTGGGCACCTTAGGGAGCTTGTACACTCTGCTTCCAAGGTAGAGGGGACTCCCCCCTCTAGGCGGGCAACCACCCCCCACATTGGTGTCAGGGCGAGCTTGTATTTCACCTTAGCCAGGGTAGAGGGGAGTCGCTGTCCCAGGTGGGATAACCCTCTCACCTGTGTGTGTGTGTGTAGGCGGGACGTTCTTATACAACTGCAGCAGGGTAGCAGGGACTGGCCCCTAAATGCGGGTGAACACTTTCACCTGGGTGTCAGGGGGAGCTCATATCCTGCCACAACAAGGGTAGACGGGACTCACCCCTGCAGGGGGGAGAGCCCTCACACCTGGGTGTCCCAAGAACCTTTATAAAGCACCAGCCAAAGTAGAGGGGACTCGCCCCTCCAAGCGAGAGACCCCTCTCAACTGGGTGTCGGTGGAGCTTGTCTTCCTCTGAAGCCAAGGAAGAGGGGACTTGCACAGCCAGTCGGAAGACCCCTCCCACCTGTGTTTTGGAGAAGCTTTTTTTTTTAACATTTGAATCAAATGGGGTATGATTTCTCATTTTTCTGATTGTACAGGTTGCAGAATCACATTGGTCATACAGTCACCTATATACATCCAGCAATAATAATTTCTATTTTATTCTGCTGCCCTTATTATCCCCTCTCCCCCCATCACTTCTCTCTACCCAATCTAATGTGACACATTTTATTTTCTCCTCACAACATCATGCATGTATTCTGTATAATGATTGGGTCTTCTTCCATCTTCCATGCAATTCCCCTTCTCCCTTCTTTTCCCTCCCACCTTTCTTCCCTATTTAGTGGTAATCTTCTTCTCATGCTCTTCCTCCCTATCCCATTTTGAGTCACCCCCCCCCTTATATCAGAGAAGACATTTGACATTTGGTTTTAGGGATTGGCTAACTTCAATTAGCATATCTTGCTCTAATGCCATCCATTTCCCTACAAATGCCATGAACTTGTTATTTTTTAGTGCTAAGTAATATTCCATTGCATATAAATGCCACATTTTTTATCCACTCATCTATTGAAGGGCATCTAGGTTGGTTCCAAAGTCTAACTATTGTGAATTGTGCTGCTATAAACATTGATGTGGCTGTGTCCCTTTAGTATGGTCTTTTTAGGTCTTTTGGGTATAGTCTGAGAAGGGGAATAGCTGGGTCAAATGGTGGTTCCTTTCCCAACTTTCCAATGAATCTATATACTGCTTTACAAATGGGCTGCAACAATTTGGAGTCCCACCAGCAATGTATGAGTGTACCTTTTCCCTGACATCCTTGCAAGCACTTATTGTTGTTTGACCTCATAATGGCTTCCATTCTTATTGGAGTGAGATGGTATCTTAGAGTAGTTTTAATTTGTATTTCTCTGATTGCTAGAAGTGATGAGCAATTTTTCATGTATTGGTTGATTTTTTTGTATATCCTCTTCTGAGAAGTGTCTGTTCAGGTCCTGGGCCCATTTGTTTATTGGGTTATTTGATTTTTTGTTGTTTAACTTTTTGAGTTCTTTATATACTCTAGAGATTAGAGGTCTATCTGATGTTCGAGGGGTAAAAATTTGTTCCCAGAATGTAGGCTCCCTATTCACCTCACATATTATTTCTCTTGCTGAGAAAAAACTTTTTAGTTTGAATTAATCCCATTTGTTGATTGTTGGTTTTAACTCTTGTGCTATAGGTTTCTTATTAAGGAATTTGTGGCCTGCCCCCATGTAATGAAGATTAGGGCCAACTTTATCTTCTATTAGATGCAAAGTCTCTGGTTTGATTCTTAGCTCCTTGATCCATTTTGAGTTGACTTTTGTGCATAGTGAGATAAAGGGATTCAAGAGTAGCTTGTATACTGCCTTAGCCAGGATAGTGGGGACTCGAACCTTTAGAAGGGAGACCCCTCACACATGGTTGTCAGGGGAGCTCATATGCCACCTCTGGCAGGGTAGAGGGGACTCACCACTACAAGAGGGAGACACCACCCACCTGGGTGTACAGGGAAGCTTATATGCTGTCACAGCCAGAGTAGAGGGGTATCCCCCCCAAGCACATGACCCCTCACACCTGGGTGTCAGGGGGAGCTCATATAACCCCACAGCCAGGAGAGTGGGGACTCGACCCTACAGGGTGGTGACCCCTCCCACCTGGGTGTTGGGGGAATCTCGAATAACTTCTCAGTCAGGATATATTGGACTTGCCCCTACAGGTGGGAGACTCCTCCCAGCTGGGTGTCATGAGAAGCTCTTATACTGCCACAGCTAGGGTACAGGGGTTTGCCTCTTTAGGCAGGTGAGCCCTCCAAACTGTGTGTTCCTGCCGCTGGAGACCCTCTCACCTGATTGGGGGGGGGGCTTGCATATAACGTTAGCCAGGGTAGAGATGACTTTTCCCTCTAGGTGAAAGTCTCCTCCCACCTGGGTGTCTGGGAGAGCATGTATATAGAAGCAGCCAGTGTAGAGAGGACTCTCCCCTCCAATCGGAACACCCATCCCACTGGGGTGTCATGGGAGCTCCTTTACTGCCACAGGAAGGGTAGAGTGGATTCTCCTCTCCAAGCCAGAGACCTCTCCCACCTAGGTGTAGGGTGGGGAGTCTCGTATATCGCCCAAGCCAAGGTAGAAGGGACTCGCCCCTCTATGCGGGAGACCTATCCTTGGGTGTCTGGGGGAGCTCATATACCACTGCAGGCAGGTTAGAGTGGACTTGCCAATCCAGGTGGAGACCCCTCCTGCCTGAGTGTCGGGGGGAGCTCCTATACCGCAGCAACCATGATAAAGGTGCTCACCCCTCCAGGCAAGAGACCCCTCCCACCTGTGTATTGGGGAAGAGCTCTTATACCACTGCAGCCAGGGAAGTGGTGACTCACCCATCCATGCGGGTGACCCCTCCAACCTGGCGACCCCTCCAACCTGGCTTTCAGCGGGAACTTATATACCACCACAGCCAGGGTAAAAAGAACTTTCCCCTTCTGGTGGGAGACCCCTCCCTCCAGGGTGTCAGGGGGAGCTGATATACTGCCACAGCCAGGAGAGAGGGGACTCATCCCTCCATGTGGGAGACACCTCCACCTGGGTGTCTGGGGGAGTTTGTATACCTCCCCAGCCAGGGTAGATGGGACTGGCTGCTCCCCCTGGAGACCCCTCTCACCTGGGTTTTGGGGGAGCTCCTATACCACCACAGAAAGGGTAAATGAGACTCGCCCCTCCAGGTGGAAGAACCCTCCCACCTGGGTGTCAGGGGGAGTTCCTATACCGCTGCAGCCAGGGTAGAGAGGACTTTGCCCTTCCGCTCAGGAGACCCCTCACACTTGGATGTCTGCATGAGCTCCTATACCTCTATAGCCAGGGTAGAACAGACTTGACCCTCCAGGCGGAAGACCCCTTCCACATGGGTGTCAGGGGGAGCTCCAGGGGTAGCAAGGGTAGAGGGGACTCCCCACTTCAAGCAGGAGACCCTCCCACCTGGGTTTCGAGGGGAGCTCGTATACCACCCCAGAAAAGATAGAGGGGTCTCCCCCTAAAGGTGGGAGACTCTTCCCACATTGTGTCCTGGGGAGGGGGGGATCGTATACAGCTGCAGACAGGTAGCAGGGACTGGAAACATGAGCTGGAAGACCACTTTCACCTCCGTATCCGAGGGATTGCCTAGACTACAGCATCCAAGGTAGAGCGGACTCACTCCTCCAGACAAGAGTCCCCTCCCACAAAATTGTCAGGGGTAGCTCAAATACTGCACCAGCCAGGAGAGAGGGGACACACTACTCCAGGTAGGAGACCACTCCCACCTGGGTATCAGGGAAAGCTAGTATATCACTGGAGCCAGGGAAAAGGGTACTTGCCCCTTCGGGCAGGAGACACCTCACATATGGGTATGGGGGGCTTGTATAACAAGGCAGCCAGGTTAGAGGTGACTCACCCCTCCAGGCAGAAGACCCTTCCAACCTGGGTGTTGGGGGGAGCTCCTATACCACCGCAGCCATGGTAGAGGGTACTTTCCTCTTTAGGCGGGAGACCCCTCTGACCTGTGTGTTGGGGAGAGCTCATATACCGCTGCAGCCAGGGAGGAGGGGACTCACCCCTCAAGGTGGGAGAACCCTCCCACCTGTGTGTTGGAGGAGCTCCTATACTGCCGCAAGCTGGGTAAACAGAACTCTCCTCCAGACTAGAGACTCCTTCCACCTGGGTGTCCTGGGGAGCTCCTATACTGCTGCAGCAGAGTCGATGGGACTCCACCCTCCTGGTGGGATACTCCTCCCAATTGGATAGTGGGAGGTGTCTCTGGCTTTGAAGAGCCCCTTCCCTCTACCCTGGATGCTGGGGTATATGACCTCCACTTGACACCCAGATAGGAGGGTTCTTTCGCAAAGAGAAGCGAGTCACCTCTAATCTGGCTGTGGTGGTATACAGTTCCCCCAGACACCCAGGTGCGAGGGGTCTCCGGCATAAAGGGGCGAGTCTCCTTTATCCTGGCTGCTGTTATAGGAGCTCCCCTGACACTGAGGCGGGAGGAGTCTTCAGCCTGGAAGGGGGAGTCCCTCATACATTTCCTGCAGCATTATAGGAGCTCATCAGGACACCAAGGTGAAAGAGGTCACCCACCTGGAGGGGAGAGTACCATCTACTCTTGCTGTGGTGGAGTATGAGCTCCCACAGACACCCAGGTGGGATGGGTCCCTGCCTGGAGGGGCGAGTTCTATTTATCCTGGCTGTGGCAGCATATGAGCTCCCCTAACACCTAGGTGGGAGCAATCATCCAAGTGGAGGGGCAAGTCCCCTCTACCTAGCTATGGCGGTATATGAGCCTCCCCACCATACCCACGTAGGAGGGGTCTCCAATATAGAGAGGTGAGTTCCCTCTACCCTGGCTACTGTGGTATATGATCTCCCCTTGACACCCTGGTGGGAGGGTTCTCCCGCCTGGAGGGGCAAGAACCCTCTACCCTGGATGCTGTAGTATATGAGCTCCCCTGACACCCAGGTGGGAGGTGTCTCCCTCCTAGAGGGGCAAATCCCCTCTACCCTGGCTAAGGTGTTCTACAAGCTCCGAGCTACAGCCAGGTGGGAGGAGTCTCCTTCCTGGAGGGGGGAGTCCTCACTACCCTGTCTGGCACACTATACTAGCTCCACCTGACACCAGGTGGGAAGGGTCTTAAACCTGGAGTGGCGAGTTTCCCCTACACTTCCTGTTGCAGTATAGGAGCTCCCAAGGACACCCAGGTGAAGGGGGTCTCCCACCTGGAGGGGCGCGTCCCATCTACTCTGGCTGTGGGATATAAGAGCTCCCCCTGAAACCCAGGTGGGAGGGGTATTTGCCTGGAAGGTTGATTCCCCTCTACCAGGGCTGTGGCAGGGTAAGAGTTCCCCCTTACATTCTAGTGGAAAGGTTATCCCACCTAGAGCAGGGAATCCCCTCTACCCTATCTGTGTAGGTTTACAAGCTTCCCCAGACACCTAGTTGGGTGAGGTATCCCGCCTGGGGGAGCAATACAAGACTGCAGCACCCAGGTGGGAAGGGGTCTCCCACCTAGAGGGCGAGTTGTCTCTACTTTGGCTGGAACCATATAAGAGCTCCAAGGATACCAACGTGGGAGGTGTCTCCCACATGGAGGAGTGAGTCCCCTCTACCCTGGCTGGGAGGTATAGGAGCTACACAGTCATCCAGGTGGGAGGGGTTTCCCGAATGGAGGTTCGAGGCTCCTCTAACCTGGCTGTAGTGGTATAGGAGCTCCCCTGACACACAGGTGGGAGGGAGTCTCTAGCCTAGAGGGGAGAAATCCTGCTACCCTGAATCAGCGGCATGAGCCCCCCACCTAGACACCTAAGTGATAGGGGTCTCCAGCCTGGCAGGGCGAGTGCCCTCTACCCTGGCTGCAGTGGTATATGAGCTCCCCTCCACACCCTGGTTGGAGGGGTCTTTGCCTGGAAAGGTGAGTCCCCTCTAGCCTGGCTGCAGTGGTATATAAGATCCCGAAACACTCAGGTGGGAGGGGTATACCACCTGGAGGCACGAGTCCCCTCTACCCTGTTTGGGGCAGTGTACTAGTTCCCAGACACCCAGGTGGGAGGCATCTCTTGCCTGGAGGGTTGAGTCCCCTATACCCTGCCTGTGGAGGTATATGAGTTCCCCTAGACACCCAGGTGAAAGGGGTCTCCTGCCTGGAGGGGCGAGTCCCTGATACCCTGGCTGAAGCTGCATAGGAGCCCCCCGTACAAACCCTTGCTTAGAGGGGTGAGTCCCTCCTACTCTGCCTGCACCAAATATGAGCTACCCCTGAAACCCTGGTGAAAGGAGTATCCTGCCTGGAGGGGCAAGTCCCTGATATCCCAGCTGCAGCTATACATGACCCCACCCCCGCACTGGGCACCCAGGTGGAAGGGATCTAATGACTATATTGTTGAGGCCCCTCTCCATGGGTTGAGGCAGAATGCAAGCTAGCGTGGACACCAAGGTGGGAGGTGTCTCTTGACTGGAGGAGACAGTCCTCTCTACCCAGGCTACAGAGGTATAAGAGCTACCACTGACAACCATGTCCTTTTTCATTCACCCAGGCTGAGGTGCAAGCATGTGGCTCTCCATTACTGGGCCTGGCTCCATTCTTGAGCCTCTGGCTGCCTGTCTCAAGGACCCAGTCCCTGACCCTTGATTTCAGGCCTTTTTTACCGGCCACCTCCTGTGCCTCCCCTCTAATTCCCTCAGGCTGTGGTATACTGGAACTGACCATAGGCTCCACTCCCCCAGCTTCTCCCTAGCCTATGCTGCGGGATGGGTCCTAGTAGCCCGCACCCCACCCCCGCCACTTCTGCACACCAGGTTTCGCCTCACAGTACCGTCTTTGTCCCCTGATTTCTCTTCACTGCATGAACCTGGAGGCCTGCCAGTTAAAATGAACTTGCTCCAAACCAGCCCTGAGCGATCCCCTCCCTTCTTTCTCCTGTCCTCTTGCCTTGTATGCTGCCACAATTGCATCCCAGCCATCCCTAACCCTGACCCTTTGTGTTCGGGTCTCTAGGCCAAGGCGTTTGCTTGAGCCCTGATCACATTCCTCGTGGCCCTTGGCATAGCAAGGAGCCTCTTCATGTTGGGTGTGACCTGGGGGCCCCTTTCTTGGGCTCACCTGAGGGCTTTCCTAGGTGCCCCCTAGCTTCTCCTGGTCCTCACACAGCCCCTTTCTCCTCTTCCTCTCATGCTTTTTTCTGGCACTCGTAGGTCTCCTGATCCTTGGGTCACCCATCACCATTGATCGGGTGTGTCCTTACGCTGGGCACCTGGCTTGGCTCCTGGGCCTCACCCCTATGTGCAACCACCCTGAGGCCCTGTCATTATCTTCCATCGCCCTCCTTTTGGCCCCTTTCTCTTTCCTGGCGTCCTTTGCCAGGACCCTGGCTGTAGATTCTCATCTGATAAAGGGTGCCTATGGGAAACAATGCACTGCCCCATGCCTGGGCCCCTTTTTCTCCCTGGGTGCTTGGCCCTGCACCAGGAACCCTGAAACCTTCAGGTGGCCCTGGGACTGGAGCCTGACTGCCCTCTGCTGGATCCCTGTCTTCTTTCCTAAAACTTGTCCACTGTCCTGAGCCCAGCGCTCAAGGCCTGGCCCTTGGCTCTGCATTCCCTCACTTGCTTCCTTGCTTGAGACTCTGAGGGCCCCTCTTGTATGAGGCTTCCCTTGGCTTGGACTATGGGCTTTGCTGTGGCCAGTATCCCACTCCCCTTGGCTTCCTTGAATCTCAGAACCCTACTGTCACCAGCCTGTCCAGCCCCACCCTTAACTGCCCTTTCCTGGCCTGGGCCCTCCTGTTGGTGCCTAGACTGGGCTTCTTTCTGGAGTTCTAGCATGCACCAAATCAACACCCTTCCTTTGGCCTTTCACGCTGTACCCTCCTTCATCTCTCCTGTTGCCCCTGTCCCTGCTGGGCCCCTTTTCAAGATCCCTTTCCCATGATGCTCACCAGGTCCAGAGGACTGGAACTGGGTGTTTGGCCCTGTGGGCTCCCTTTGGGAAAACATAGTGTGCCCCTTGCCTGGGACTTTGGACTCTCTCTGCCCAGGCCTTGTACCTCGATCCTGACATCCAGCAGTGAACCTGGGCCTTGATCACTCCTCTTCCTGTGCCACCAAATACCCTTGATCCCCTTTCTCCCCTCCCCAGCCCTGTCTGTTTTCATAGGACCCAGGACCAGTTCCTGGCACTTTGCTCCCCATTCTTGGGCCTGGCTTCTTGCTGGAGCCCCCAGTCACCTTTTGTAAGGACCCTCTCCCTGTCCCTTGATTTCAGGTCCCCTGCTTGGACCTCCTCCTGTTCCTCCCCTCTGTTTCCTTGTACTGAGGTATTTTGTCATTGCCAGGACACTGTCCTCCCGCTGCTTCCACCTAGCCTGGTCTCCAATGGTTGTTGGCTCCCAACCAACACCGCCCCCCCAAAAAAAAAAAAACTGAATCAAAGATATCCCTCATATTGTCCTCCTTTCATTCTGTACTCCCTCTGAGGATCTATTCACCTGGGGCAGAGGAGTGAAACTGGCTGGCCTCTGGGCCCAGAAGGATCCCTATGGGCAACACAGTCCTGCCTCTGGCCTATGCTCTCTTTGCCGCCCAAACTTGACAACTGACAGTGAATTTAGGCCTAGTGATGACCTTGTCCTGGACAATTCCCTTCCATCCCTCTCCTGCCCACTAACCTTGAAAGCTGTCCAAAGCCAACCCAGCCCTTCCTCACCCTGACTCTTCACCTTGCATTCCCCTGGCCTGGTTGCCAGCCTGTGTTCCTTACTGCATTACTCAGGTTGTGTTGCTTTCTGTGGTGTCTCTTCCTGTCATTTCTGACCTGGGTGCCCCCAGTTTTGGTCCCCAAGTTCGTTACCCTCTGTGCCCTTTGTGCAGTCCTTGGTCTCCTCATCCTAGCGCAGATCCTACCTCTCCCTCCCCTAGTGCTTTTTTTCTGGAGCATGGACCTCTTACTCATTGTGTCCCTAATACATTTTGGTGGGGTTGCTCCCTTAACTGGGCTCCTTGATTGAGTCCTGGATCTTGCCCCTCTCTGCACCCACCATGACCCCCCACTGTGCCGTATATTGGACTCCTCCTGGACTCTGTCCATTGCCAGCCCCTTTGGCCTTCTCCCTGGCCCTTGATCCTCATCTAGGCTGAACCTCGACTGGGCTACTTGCTCTCTGTCGGCCCTTGGAGGCAGCACCAGGAACCTAAAATCAGGCAGTGGTGCTGGGCCTCGAACCTGCCTCTCCCCTGCTTTATCCCCTGAAATCCCTGCCCAGCCCTGTCCACTGTCCTGAGCCCCCTGCCCCAGTCCTGGTCCTTGGCTCTCCATTCCCTGGACTGGCTTCTCTCTTGAGACTCTTAGTGTCCTTCTTGCTCTGTGCTTCCCTGTGCTTGAACTGCAGGCCTCACTGGGGCCACTTCCCGGCTACCCTTGTTTTCCCTGAATCTCACAATCCTAGTGCAGCTTCTGCCTGCCTGACCCCACCCTTACCTGCTTTCCCTTAGCCTGGGCCCTCCTCTAGGTCCCTAGTCTGGGCTCTTTTCTTCAGTCCTGGCCCGCACCCCACAAACACCCTTCTTCCAGTACTTCATGCTGTGCCCTTCTGTAGCCCTCCTGTTGTCCTTGTCCCTGCTGGGATCCTTTTCCAGATCCCCTTCCCAGGATGCTCACCAGAGCCAGGAGATGGAATTGGGATGTTTGGTCCAGCTGTCTTCCTTTGGGAAAAGTTAGCAGTGCCCCTTGTTTGGGGGCTTTAACCTCCTTCAGCCTGGGCCCTTCTCTTCAATCTTGACACCCTGCAGTGAATCTGGACCATGATCCCTCCTCTTCCTTCACCACCCATTCCCCTTTACTCCCCTTTCTCCCCATATACAGCCACGGCCAGGAGAGAGGGGCCTCTCCCTTCCAGATGGAAGACCACTCCCACCTGGATTTTGGGGGAGCTCCTATAACCCAGTAGCTAGGGTTAAGGAATTCCCTCATATTTTTGGGAGACCCCTCACACCTGGGTTTTGGGGGTAGACCCTACACTGCTGCAGCCAGGATAGAGAGCACTTGCCCCTATAGGCAGGAGACCCTTCACACCAGGATGTTGGGGGGAACTCAAAACAGCACAGTCAGGGTAGAAGTGACTCACCCCTCCATGCAGAAGACCCCACTCACCTGGATTTCGGGGAAAGCTCATTGCCACCAGAGGCAGGGTAGAGGGTATTCTCACCTCCAGTCCCCTCTACCCTGGCTAACTTGGTATACAAGCTCCCTTAAACACCCAGGTGGGAGGGGTCTTCTTCCTGGAGGAGTGAGTCCCTTCTACCCTGGTAGGGCTGTATATGAGCCCCTCATCAATGGACACCTAGTTGGGAGTGGTCTTCCACCTGGAGGGGTGATTCCTCTCTACCCTGGCTGCTGTGGTATAAGAGTTCTCCCTGACACCCTGGAGGGAGGTGTCTCCTGCCTGGAGTGGTGAGTCTTCTCTACCCTAGCTAAGGTGCTTTAGTAGCTCCCTGTAGGTGGGAGGGATTTCCTATCTAGAGGGGTGAGTCCCCACTATCATATCTGCAGTGATATAAGAGCTCTCCCACTGTGACACCCTGGTTGGAGTGGTTTCTAGCCTGTAGGGGAGAGTTCCCTCTACCCTGGCTGCTGGGGTATACTAGTCCCGTCCAACACCCAGGTGGGAGGAATCTCTAGCTTGGAGGGGTGAGTCCCTGTACCCTTGCTGCAGCTTTATAAGAGCTCCCTTTAACACCCAGGTGGGATAGAACTCCCTCCTGGAGTGGCATATACTCTATACCCTGGCTTCCATAGTATAGGAGCTCCCACCTGACACCCTGGTGGGAGGGGTCTCCCGCCTGGAGTGGCCAGTCCTCTGTATTCTAGCTAAGATGGTATACAAGCTCCCAAGGACACACAGGTGAGAGGTGTTTCCTTTCTGGAGGGGCGGGTCCCCACTACCCTGGCTATAGTAGTATAATAGCTCTTATATAATAGCTCTTATACTGCTGAAGCCAAGATAGAGTGGCCTTGCCCCTCCAGGCGGGAGACCCTTCCCACCTGGTTGTCGTGGGGAACTTGTATACCACCTTAGCCAGGGTAGAGCTGGCTTGCCTCTCCAGATGGGAGATTTCTCCCACCTGGGTGTTAGGGAAAGCTCCTATACTGCAGCAGCCAGGGTAACAGGAATGCGCATCTCCAGGTGGACACCCCTCCCACCGGGGTGTCACAGGGAGCTCATATATCGCCCCAGCCAGGGGAGGGCGGACTCACCGCTCAAGCCAGGAGACCCGCCCCGCAAGGCAGGAGAAACCTCCCACCTGGGTGTCCTGGGGAGCTCCAATACTGCTGCAGCAGGGTAGAGAAGACTGTAGCCACCTGGCGGGAGACCCCTCCCAATTGGTGTCAGGGGAGCTCCTTTACCACCGAAGCCAGGGTATCGGGGACTCACCCCTCCAGGCAGGAGACACATCTCCCCAGTTTTTCAGGGGGAGCTCTTCTGCTAAGGCATGGTAGAGGGGACATGTCCCTCCAGACGGCAGACCCCTCCTATCTAGGTGTTGGTTGGGGGTTCTCATATGCCTCCGCAGCCAAGATAGACAGGACTCGTCCCTCCAGGCCAGACACCCTCCATCCTGGGTGTTGTGGGGAGCTCCTTTACTGCCACAGCCAGTGTAGAGGGAACTCATGCCTCTAGGCTGGAGATCACTCCCACTTGACTGTCAGAGAAAACTAGTATACCACTTCAGCAAGGGAAAAGGGGACTCACCGCTTCAGTCAGGAGACCCCTCCCATCTGCATGACACAGGGAGCTTGTAGAATACCTTAACCCAGGGTAGAGGTGAATTTGCACCTCCAGGAGGGAGATCCCTCCCTCATGGGTGTCAAGGAGGTTGTATACTGCATTAGCCCGGGTGGAGGGTATTAGTTCCTCAAGGCAGGAGACCCCTCCCATCTTGCTATGGGGGGGGGGCTCGTAAACTGCTGCAGCCAGGAGAGAGGGGACTCTCCCCAATAGGTTGGAGACCCCTAAGCCCTGGTTGTCAGGGGAGCTTATATACCACAAAGGCAGGAAAAAAATGGACACCCAGGTGGAAGGGGTCTCCCACCTGGATGGGAGAGTCCCCTCTATCATGGCTTTGTCAGTATAAGAGCTCCCTCTGACACCCAAGTGAGAAGGGTCTCCCGCCTGGAGAAACAAGTCCACTCTAATTTGGCTGCAGTGGTGTACAAACTCCCACTGGACACCCAGGTGGGAGGGATTTCCCCACTGGAGGGGCGAGTCCCCTCTACCCTGGATTGGCCAAATTCAAGCTTCCCCAGACACCCATCTGGGAAGGCTCTCCTACCTGGACAGGCAAGATACCTCTATGCTGGCTGCAGCAGTATAGGACCTCTACCGGACATCCTTGTTGGAGGAGTCTCCCATATGGAGGGGAAAAACCCTCTACCCTGGGTATATAAGGGTATACAAGCTGTGGTGATATACAAGCTCCTCCTGACACCCAGGTGGGAGGGGTCTCCCAGCTGGAGGGGATACCCCCTCTACTTTTGCTGGTGCCCTATTAGAGCTCCCTGGACACCCAGGATGGAGGTGTCCCCCACCTGCAGTGGTGAACCCTCTACCCTTTCTCTGATAGTATAGGAACTTCCCCCAACACCCTGGTGGGAGGGTTCTGCCTCTTTAGGGGCGATTTCCCATCTATCCTGGCTTCAAATGTATAGGAGCTCCCCCAAACCCAAGTGAGAGTTATCTCTCCCATGGAGGGGTGAAACCCTGCTACCCTCGTTGGAGCAGAATAGGTGCCCACACCCCAGGATACTCATCTGCGAGATTTCTCCGGCCTGAAAGGGCGAGTTTCCTCTACCCTGGCTGCAATGGTACACCAGTTCCCTCCAATTACCAGGTAGGAGGGGTCTGCCGCATAGATGAGTGACTCAGCTCTACCATGGCTGTTGGGGTATATGAGCTTCCTTGACACCCAGGTGGTAGGTGTCCCCTATACCATGGCTCAAGCTGCATATAAGCTCCAAAGAGACCCACGTGGGAGGGGTCTTCCCACTGTAGGAACAAGTCCACCCTACCCTGGCAGCAGCAGTACAGGAGCTCCCTCTGACACCCAGGTGGGAGGGGTCTCCAGAATGGAGGGTCGAGTACCCTCTTTTCTGGATGAAGTGGTATAGAAGCTCCTCCTGACCAAGGTTAGTGGGGTCTCTTGACTGGAAGGGCGTGTCCCATATACCCTCTCTGCTGCAGTATTTGAGTTCCTCTGGACATAAAGTTGGGAGCGGTCTCCCCCCTAGATGGGCGAGTCACCTCTCCCTGACTGTAGTGATATAGAAGCTCCCCAACACCCAGGTGGGAAGGGTCCTTTGCCTGGAGTGAGGAGTCCCCTCTACACTGGCTGAGAGGGTGTACCAGCTACCCATGAAACCCATGTGGGAGGGGTCTCCTACCTGGAGGGTGAGTCCTCTCTATTCTTGCTGCTGTGATATAAGAGATTCCCACCCCCATACCCAGATGGGAATGGTCTACTTCCTGAATGGCGAGTTCCCTCTACCCTGGCTGCAGTAGTATACTAGCTTTCCCTGACACCCACGTTGGATGGGGCTTCTTGCCTGGAGGGGCAAGTCCCCTCTACCCTGGCTGCAGCAATAAAGGATCACCCCCTGACACCCAGGTGGTAGGATCTCCAGCATGAAGAGGGAAGTCCCCTCTACCCTGCTGCAGTGGTATAGGAGCTCCCTCCTACACCCAGGTGGGAGGGGACTCCCGCCTGGAGTAATGAGTTTCCTCTACCCTGGCTGTGGCTGTATACAAGCTCTCCCAGAAACTCAGGTTGGATGGGTCTCTCGAATGGAGGGGCAAATCCCCACTATCCTGGCTGCAGTGGTATATGAGCTGCCCCACAACACTCAAGTGGGAGGGTCTCCTGCCTAAAGGGGTGAGTTCCCTCGACCCTGGATGCAAGGGCATAAGAGCCCCCTTTTAACCCAAAGAGGGAGGGGTCTCCTTCCTGGAGGGTTGAGATGCTGCTACCACATCTGCAGCTGTATATTAAACCCACTTTGTCAGATACCCATGTGGGATAGGTCTTCCTCCTGGAGGGGCAAGTCACCACTACCCTGTCTAAGGTTATATAGGAGTTACCCCCATTATCAGGTTGAAGGTGTTTGTCACCAGAGGTGTGAAACGACTCTACCCTGGCTGCTGGGGTATATGAGCTCCACCTGACACCAGGAGGGATGGGTGTTCTGCCTGGAAGGGCAAGTACCCTCTACACTGGCTAAAGTGGTATGAGTTTCCCCCAATCCCAGGTGGGAGGTGTCCCTCTCCTGATCTGCAAGTCACCTCTAACCTGGCTGCTGGGGTATATGAGCTCTACCTGACACCCAGGTGGGAGAGGTATCCCACCTGGATGGGTGAGTCCCCTGTACTTTACCTCTTGCCATATAGGAGTTCCCAGTACACCCAGGTGGCAGGGGCCTCCACCTGGAGGTTCCTGTTACCTGTACCCTCCTGTGTCAGTATAGGAACTCCCCACTAACACCCAGGTGGGAGGGGTCTCCCGCCTGTAGGAGCAAATCCCCTTTACCCTGCCTTCTGCAGTAATCAAGCTCCCCTGGACACCCAGGTGGGAGCAGTCTCCTGATTGAAGGGGCGAGTCCCATCTACCCTGGCTGTGGAGATATTGGAACTTACCCAGACACCCAGGTGGGAGGGGTCACCCCTTGGAAGTTCAATTCTGCTCTACCCTTGGCGTAGTGGTAGAGGAACTCCCCCTTATATGCTGATGGGAGGCAGTCTCCCGCCTAGATGTGGGAGTACACTCTACCTTGGCTGATTCACTACAGGAACTCCCTTTACACCCCATGGGGAGGAGTCTCCCACCAGGAGGCTAGAGTCTTCTCTACCTTCCTGCAGCAGTATAGGAGCTCCCAGGAAACCCAGGTGGAAGGGATCTCCCATCTGGAGGTTAGAGTTCCAACTAAACCACCTGCGGTGGTATTGGAGCTTCCATTACACCCAGGTATTTGGGGTCACCAGCCTGGAAGAAGGAGTCCAGTCTTCCCTGGCTGCTGTCATATACGAGCTCCCATGACACCCAGGTGAGAGGAGTCTTCCCCCTGAAGGGGAAAGTACCCTCTACCATGGCTGCTCTGGTATAAGAGCTCCCCCTTATACCCAGGTGGAAGGAGTCTCCTTCCTGGAGGGGCGAGTACCCAATATCCTGGCTGCATGGTTATAGGAGATCATCCTCAACACCCAGGTAAGAGAGATCTTGCCCCAGGAGGAGCAATTCTGCTGTACCCTAACTGTAGAGATATAGGATTTCCCACCCCCCACATGGTGGGAGGGTCTCCCGCCTGTAGGGTCGAGTCCCCTCAACCCTGGCTGCAGGGGTAAAAGAGCCCCTCCTACCCTCAGGAGGGAGGGGTCGTGCTACCCCAGCTGCAACTGTTTATGAACACCCCACTCGACAGACATCTCTGTGGGAAGGGTCTTCAGCCTGGAGGAGCGAGTCCCCGCTACACTGGCTAAGGAGGTATATGAGTTACCACCATTCCCAGTTGGGATGTGTCTCTCACCTGGAGTTTTGAGTTGCCTCTACCCTGGCGGCTGTGGTATATATAATCCACCTGACACCTATGTGGGAGGGTACTTCTGCCTGGAGGGGCGAGTCCACTCTACCCTGGCTGCAGCAGTATACCAGCTCCACCTGATACCCAGGTGGGAGGGATCTCCCTCCTAGAGGGGTCACTCCCCTCTAACCTGGCTGAGGGGGGTGTACCAGCTCTCCCAGGCACCCAGATGGGAGGGTTCTCCTGCCTGAAGGGGCGAGTACCCTCTATCCTGTCTGCTACAGTATATGAGCTCCCCCTGACACTCTAGTTGGAGGGTTCTACCACCTGTAGGGCAAGAATCCTTTACCGTGACACCCAGGTGGGAAGAGATTTTGGCCTGGAGGGGCGAGTCCCCTATACCCTGGCTAAGGTGTTATACAAGCTTCCTGTGATACCCAGTTGGGAGGGGACTCCTCTCTCATATACTCCTGGCTACAGTGGTATATGAGCTCCCCCACCCACACCCAGGTGGTTGAGTATCCTGCCTGGAGGGGTGAGTCCCCTCTACTCTGGTTGGGGCAGTATACTGGCTCTCCCTGACACCCAGGTCAGAGGGGTTTCCTGCCTGGAGTGGCGAGTTTCCCCTACCATTCCTGTGGCAGTATAAGAGCCCCCTGGACACCCAGGTGGAAGGGGTCTCTCCCAGAGGGGCATGTCCTCTCTACCCTGGGTATGTTGGTATAAGAGCTATCCCTGATACCCAGGTGGGAGGTGTATCTTGCATGGAGGTGCGGATCCCCTCTACCCTAGCTGTGCATGGATACAAACTTTCTCAGACACACAGATGGGAGGAGTCTCCCACCTGGAGGGGCGACTCCCCTCTACCATGGCTTGGGTTGTATAGAAGCTCACCTCAGCAGCCACGTGGGAGTGTTCTCCCACCTGGAGTGCAGAATACCCTCTACTTTAGCTGGTGCCATATAAGAGCTCCCAGGACACCCACGCGGGAGGCATCTCCCTACTGGAGGGGCAAGTACCCTATACACTAGCTTGGAGGTATAGGAGCTCCCCCAGACACCCAGGTGGGAGGGGTTTATCGACTGGAGGGGTGAGTCCCCTCTAACCTGGTTCCTGGGTATAGGAGCTCCACTAACACACAGGTAGGAGAGGTCTCTTGCCTGGAGGGGCGAATCCCTGCAACCCTGGCTGTGGTGGTATAGGAGCTTCCCTAACACTTAGGTGGGAGAGATCTCCAGCCTGGCTGGGTGAGTCCCCTCTACCCTAGCTGCGGTGGTATAACGACTTCCTGGACACCCAGGTGGGAGGGGTCTTCACCTGGAGAGGCAAGTCCTCTCTAACCTGACTGCAGTGGTATACAAAATCCCACAGACACCCAGGTGGGAGGGGTTTTCCACTTGGTGACACCAGTAACCTCTGCCCTGGTTGAGGAGGTGTACTAGCTCCTCTGACACCCAATTGGGAGGTATCTCCTGCCTCATGAGGCAAGTCCCCTCTACCCTGCCTGCGAAGGTATAGGAGTTCCCCCAGACATCCAGGAGGGATGGGGCGAGTCCACTTCACCCTGCATGTGATAGTATGTGAATTCCCTCAGACATCCAGGTGAAAGGGGTCTCCTGCCTGAAGGGGCAAATCCCTCTTACCCTGGCTGCTGCTGTATAGAAGCCCACCCTACAAACCCAGGTGGGAGGGGTCTCTTGCCTGGAAGGGCAAGTCCCCTCTACACAGGCTGAGGCAGAATACAAGACAGACTGGACACCAAGGTGGGAGGGGTCTCTTGCCTGGAGGAGCCAGTCTTCTCTACCCAGGCTGCAGAGATATAAGAGCTCCCACAGACAACCATTTCCCTTTTCATTCACCCAGGCACAGCTGCTAGTGCTTGGCTCTCTATTACTGGGCCTGTCCCCTTGCTTGAGTCCCTGGCTGCCCTTCTCAAGGAACCTATCCCTGTCTTAGTTTCAGGTCCCCTTTATGGCCCCCTCCTGTGACTCCCCTTTGTTCCCCTTATGCTGTGTTACCAGACCCTCGGCTCCCCCCACTTTCTAGCGCGGGCTCCTCTAATTGGTCCTGGCTGCCCAACGACCCCACCCCAAACTCTGCACCACAGGTATCACCTCACAGTGCCTGCTTTTGCCCCTCTTTTGCTCCAGGTCCCTCTCTGAGTATCTTCTTACCTGGGGCAGAGGAGAAGAATTGGCTGGCCTCTGCACCCTGAATGTGCCCAGGGGGAAACACAGCCCTGCCACTTGCCTGTGTCCCCTCCACCACCTGAACCTTGATGCCTGGCAGTTAATATGTAACTTGCTCCAACCTAGCCCTTAGAGATCCTCTCCCTTTTCTCCAGTTCCCTCTTGCCTTGCATGCTGCCAATACCCCAACCCAGCCTTCACTAACCTTGGTCCATTGTGTTCCAGTCCCAAGGCCTGGCTTCTCACCTGATCCTCTGACTGCTTTCCTCATGTCCCTTAGCATAGCATGGAGTCTCTTTGTGTTGGGTTTGACTTGGAGGACTCTTGCTTTTGCCCATCAGTGGGCTCCCCTAAGTGCCCCTTGTGCTTTTCTCTGTCTTCTGGTCCTTGTGTGACCCCTTCCTCGTCTTTGCCTAGCAAATTCCCCTGGTGCTGGTGGGTCTCCTTCTCTTTGGTTCTCTCATCCATGATCAGTCGGGTGGGTCCCTTTCCTGTGCTGCTGGCTTGAGTCCTGGGTCTCACACCTCTGAGCACTCAGCAGGACCCACCGACATGCACTCTTGTCACACTTATCCTGTCTCCCTTTCCTTGATAGGCCTCCTTTGCCAAGTCCCTGGACCTGGATTCTAATCTGAGCCAGGGTGCCTAATGGGAAAAAGAGCCAAGCTCCACACCTGGGTGCCTTGCTCTTTCTGAGTGCTTGGTTCTACACCTGGAATCCTGACACCTGGCAGTGTCCCTGGCATGTACCTGCCTTCCCCTGTTGGATCCCCTGCCTCCCCACCCAAGCCTTGTCCTGAGCCTCCTGCCCCAGCCCCAGCCCTTGGCTCTCAATTCCCTCTCCTGGCTCCTTGCTTGAGCCTCTGATGGCCCTTGTTGCCCAGAGTGTCTGGGCGTTGATTGTTGGCCACTTGCTTGGACTGCTTCCCTATTCCCTTTGGTTTTCATGCACTGCAGTTCACTAGTGCTTCCTGCCTGCCCAGCCCTGCCCTTTGCTGTACTCCCGTGGTGTGGGCCCTCCTCTAGGTCCCTAACCTGGGCTCCTTGTTGGAGTCCAGGCCCTACTCCTCTAGCACCCATCCTCCAGCCCTTCCCGTTGTGTCCTCCTTTGGCCCTCCATTTGCTCCTGTCCTATCAAGCCCCCTTTCTTTATCCCTATCCCAGAATTCACACCCACGCCAGGGAGGTGGTCCTGGGCTTTGGAGCTTCTGGATCCCTAAGGGAAAAAAGTATCCCTGCCCCTTGCATGGGCCCTTTGGCCTCTTTCAGGCAGGGTCTTTCTCCCCAACCCTGACACCTTTCCGTGGACCTGGGCTTTAAGCCTTACTACCTATGCACCACCATCTCCCCTCTCTCCTATCCTAACCTCCCCAGTCCTGTCCTGTTTCAGGTGCCTCCCTGAGGATCTACTTATCTGAGGCAGAGGAGTAGAATTAGCTGGCCTCTGCACCCTGAAGGCTCATATGGGAAATAGAGCCCAGCCCCTCACCTGGTCCCCTTTGTCTGCTGGAACCCTGACACTTGGCAGTGGACATGGGCCTTGTGCAGACCTGGCTCTTCTTCTTCCCTCCTCCTTCCTCTCCTTTTGCATGGTGCCCCTCCCCCAACCCAGCCCTCCAGAACACTGTTCCTTTGTGCTCCAGTCTTCGGGACCTGGCTCCTCGCCTGGACCCCCAACTGAGTTTGTTCATCATGTGGCATAGAGTCACGTGGCTTTGTATGGTGTCTCTTCATGTTGGATTGGATGTGGGGGCCCCTTTATTGTGCACCCTACTTCACTCCCCTAAGTGCCCCATGTGCTGCCTGCCCTCCTGCTGGCTCCTCATCCTGCATCACCCTTTCCTCTCCCTCACTGCTTTTCCCTTATGTGGTCCCCTGCTTCTTGGGTCTCTCATCATCTTGGGCCAGGTCAGTCCCTTGCCTGGTCTCCTTGCTTGGTTCCTGGCTCTTACTCAGCTCTGCACCCACTGTGCCCTCGCGTCAAGCCCTATCATTGCACTCTTCTTGGCCCCCTTCCCTTGCCAGCCACATTTGCCCAGTCCCTGGCCCTGGATTCTCATCTATGCCAGTGCGCCTTATAGGAAACTGAGCCTTGCCACTGGCCTGGGCCCTTTGCTCTCCCTGGGTTCTTGGTCCTGCCCCTGGAACACTGAAAGCACTGAACACTCCTGGGCTTGGAGCCTGCCTCCCCCCTGCCGGATTCTCAGCCTTCCCTACCCCGCCTTGTCCACTTACCTGAGACCCCTTCCCCAGCCCTTGGCCAGGCTCCTTGCTTGAGCCTCTGATGGGCCTTGTTGCCCAGAGTGTGCCTGGGCATTGACTGTGTGCCTCTTGCTTGGACTGCTTCCCTGTACCCTTTGGTGCTCCTACACTGCAGTCCACTAGTGCTTCCCGCCTGCGCAGCCCTGCCCTTCCCTATTCTCCCCTGGAATGGGCCCTCCTCTAGGTCCCTAACCTGGGCTCCTTGTTGGGTTCCAAGCCCTACCCCACCAGCACCCATCCTCCAGCCCTTCCCGCTGTGCCCTTCTTTGGCCCTCCTTTCATTCCTGTCCCTGTCAAGCCCCCTTTCTTTTTCCCTTTCTCATGATTTACAACTACACCAGGGAGGTGGTCCTGGCCTATTGGCGCTTCTAGATCCCTAAGAGAAAAAGTAGCCCTGCCCCTTGCATGGGCCCTTTGACCTCCTTCATTCCAGGTTCTGCTCCCCAACCCTGACACCTATCCATGGAACTGGGGCTTGAGCCTTCCTACCAATGAACCACCATCTGCCCTCTCTCCTTTCCCTACCACCCTTGCCCTGCCTGTTCCAGGGGCCTCCCTGAGGATCTACTTACCTGAGACAGAGTAGTGGAATTAGCTGGCCTCTGCGCCCTAAATACTCCTATGGAAAAAGAGTCCAGCCCCTCGGCTGGGCCCCTTTGGCTGTCTGAACCCTGACACCTGGCAGTGGACATGGGCTTTGTGCAGACCTTTTTCTGCTAGATCACCTTCTTCCCTCCTCTGTTCTCTCCCCTTGCATGCTTCCCCTACCCCAACCCAGCCCTCTTGAACCCTGACGTGCCTCAGTCTGGCTGGGCACAAATCATGAGCCACTGAAGCAGGAACAAACTTTATTTTTGAACTGCAAGAAAACACTTCACACACGCTCCCGGGGAATTCTCCTAAACACCACGTGGCTCGTCCAGGAAACCCCAGCCAGAAATATCTCTCTGGAAATCCCTCCTCCTGCACTTCCCCAACCAATGGGAACTCTCAGGGAATCCCTGGGAATCCCCACGAGAACTCCAAAGTAGCACAAGAACTCAAAAGTAGCGGCCAAGGCAGATAGTAATGCCTCGCCTGTCAATCAATACTGTTGGCAAAATGCCAGGGGCCATACAGACTCGGCCATGGCTCTCAGCATCTCCCCCCTTCTGTTTAATTAAACAACAAGCAATGTGGCTTAGGGACCATGCCTCTTAGGTTGTCCAGTTCAACATATGGTCCTTACCCGTGATCGGATGAGCTGACTTCTAAGCGTCAGCCTCCTGTTGTAGTTTTTTTCCCTAATAGCTGTTTCTCCTCTAATCTTTCTTCCTTTAAATTTTCTTCCTCTGTCTGACTAGCTCAAAAGACCTTCTCTTTTGCTTGATCTAAAATGTCTTTCTCTATGGTCTGAACCTCTAACAATTTACTTAACAGTCTTTCAGTTTGTTTTTTACTAATTTCTAATCTTTTATAAAGATAACGCAACCCAATAAGATAACACAAAACAAAACCGAAACAGAATGAAACAAAAACGGAACAAAAATTGTTGTATCAATTTTCCTATTTTCTTGACATGTGCATTTGGGGGTCTATTTCTATCTCTTCCTCAGGGGTGAACAACTTCAAACCTTGAGCCAACCATTTTTCCCAGTCTGCCTGAGAAAGTTCTAGGGATAGGCAGCTTGAAACAAAAACAAAACAAATCAAAACAAGAACACATTGTTTTCTAAGGTCACCACCTTCCCTTAGAGGCGAGCAATTTCATTTACCCCCAAGCTTTAGACGTTCCATGTATGGGCCACCAAATGCCGCAGTCTGGCTGGGCACAAATCACGAGCCACTGAAGCAGGAACAAACTTTATTTCTGAACTGCAAGAAAACACTTCACACATGCTCCCGGGGAATTCTCCCGAACACCACGTGGCTCGTCCAGGAACCCCCAGCCAGAAATATCTCTCCTGAAATCCCTCCTCCTGCACTTCCCCAACCAATGGGAACTCTCAGGAAATCCCTGGGAATCCCCACGAGAACTCCAAAGTAGCGCAAGAACTCAAAAGTAGCGGTCAAAGCGGATAGTAATGCCTCGCCTGTCAATCAATACTGTTGGCAAAATGCCAGGGGCCATACAGACTCGGCCATGGCTCTCAGCACTGACCCTTTGTGCTCCAGTCTTCAGGCCTGGCTCCTCGCCTGGGCCCCTGACTGTGTTCGTTCATCATGTGGCATAGAGTCATTTGGGTTCAGGTGGTTTCTCCTCATGTTGGTTTGGATGCTGGGGCCCCTTTCTTGTGTACCCTACTACTCTCCCCAAAGTACCCCTTATGTTGCCTGCCATCCTGCTGTCTCCTCATCCTCACATCACCCTTCCAACCCTTCACTGCTTTCCCCTTGTGCGGCCCCCTGCTTCTTGGGTCTCTCATCATCTTGGGTCAGGTCAGTCACTTGCCTGGACTCCTTGCTTGGTTCCTGGCTCTTACCCCTCTCCACACCCACTGTTTCCTCACATCAAGCCCTATCATAGCCTTCCTCTTGGCCCTCTTTTCTTGCCAGCCACCTTTGCCGAGTCCCTGGCCCTTGATTCTCATCTGGGCCAGTGTACCTTATAGGAAACTGAGCCTTGCCACTGGCCTAGGCCTGTTGCTCTCCCTGGGTTTTTGGTACTGCCCCCAGAACCCTGAAAGCTGGCAATGGCCATGGGCTTGGAGCTGCCTACCCACTGCCTGATCCCCAGCCTTCCCTAACCCCGTTGTCCATTTACCTGAGACCCCTTCCCCAGCCCTTGGCTGTTTCTCTGTCGCTTCAGGCTGTGCCCTCCTTTAATCCTCCTATAGTCCCTGTTGCTGCCAGGCCCCTTTTCCTGATCCCTTTCCAGGATACTCACCCATACCAGGAGACTGGACCTGGCCTCTTGGAACTGTGGGCCTATTTTGTTAAATGTAGCCCTTCCCCTTGCATAGGCCATTTGGTCTCCCACAGCCTGACCCCTGCTCATGGACACTGACACCCTGCAGTAGGCATGGGCCTTGAACTTCCCTCTTTTGCACCACCAGCTCCCTCTCTTCCCTTCCTCCCCTAACAAGTCCTGTCCGTTTTCATATTCCCCTTGCCCCAGCTCTTGCACTTGGTTCTCTGTTCCTAGGCCTGGTTCCTTGCTTGAGACCCTGGCTGTCCTGATCGAGGACCTTGCTCATATACCTTGATTTCAGCCACCTTACTAGTGGCCCTGTTATGCCTCCCTTCAGTTTTCCTTGTGCTGTGTTATCCTGGCACTTCCTGGACCCTTCCCTCCACTGTTTCTGCCTAGACTGGGCTCATTGATTGGGTCCTTGCTCCCCAGCCACTTCACCCACGTCCAGACGAAAAGCATTTCCTCACAGTCCCCTCTTTTGGCCCTCCTTTGCTTCTGGACCCTCTCTGAGGATCTACTCACCCAGGACAGACTACTGGCCTCAACTTCCTGAAATCTCCCTATGGAAACATAGCCCTGCCCCTCGCCTGGTCCCCCTTGCTGCCAGAAACATGACACCTGGCATTGGAAATGTGCTTTGCAACAGACATGCCCTGAGCCATTCCCTCCCTTCCTTCTATTGCCATCTGGTCTTCAATGCTGCTGCAACCCCAACACAGGCCTCTCTGACCCTGAACCTTCAACTGAGCCTCTGACTTCATACCCGAGTTGCATGGCATCATGAGGCTTCACCTGGTGTCATTTTGTTTTGGGCCCCCTAGTGTGCTTTTCTTGGTTTGCCCTGTGCTTCTAGCTGACTCCTCCTTTTCGTGTCTCCCCTTACTTCAATACTCTTGTATTTTACCTGGGTGCACCCAGGAGCCTCCTGCTCTTTGGGTCCCTCATTTTTGGTCACTCAGGTGAGACCCTTGCCTGGGCTGCTTGCTTTGTTCCTGGCACTGGGCCCTCTCTGCACCAACCATGATCCTGAGCCATATCCTCTGTTGCAATCTTCCTGGGTCCTGTCCCTTGCCAGACCCCCTTTGCCCATTCAATGTCCTTGGATTCTCATCTGGGCCAGGCACTTTATGGGAACAGAGCCCTGCCCCTCGCCTGGGCCCCTTGCTCTCCTTTGGCCTTTGGTCCTGAACATTGAACTTGGATACCTGGCAGTGGCCCTGGGCCTCGAGCCTGCTTGTTGCCTCTCGGATCCTTTGCCATCCCTCCACGGCCCTGGTCCTGAGACCTTTGCACCAGCCTTGGCCCTCCACTCTCAATTCCCTGACCTGGCTCACCCCTGGGTCTTCCAGTGCCCCTTCTTCCTCCCAGCATCCCTGGGCTTTGACTTTTCACCCCTCTCTTGGGCCGATTTTCTGCTTCCCTTGGCTTCCCTTCCTTGCAGAACCCTAGTGCTGTCCGCCTGCCTGGTCCTGCCCTTCCCTGCTCTTTCCTGGCATGGGACCACATCTAGGTCCATAGTCTGGTCTCCTTGCTGGGGTCCTGGCCCCCAACCCAACAACACACATCCTCTGTCCTATTCTGCTGTGCCCTTCTTTGGATGTCCTGTTTTTCCTGTCCCTTCCTCGCTCATTTTCCTGATACTTTTGCTAGAATGCACAACAGGGCTGGGGACTTGTTTCAGAACCCTATTGTCACCCGAATGTCCAGCCCCACACTTCCCTTCCCTTAGTGGCCTTGGCCCTCCTCTTGCCCCCTAGCCTTGGCTTCTTTCTGGAATCCTGGCCTGCACCCCACAATAGCCTTCATCTGGCATTACACACTGTATCCTCATTCATTCCTTCTGTTGTCCCTGTCCCTACTGGGCCCCTTCTAAAGATCCCTTTTCCATGATGCTCACCAGGTCTATAGAACTGGAACTGGGCATTTGGCCCTGTGGCTTCCATTTGGGAAAACATAGATCGCTGTGAACCCCAATGTGCCCTCACATTGCACTCCTCCTGGTCCCTGACCCTTGCCAGGCTTGTTGGCCTGGTCCTGGCCCTTGATCCTCATCTGGGCCAGGGTGCCTTATGGGGAACAAAACCCTCACCCACCATGGGCTGTTTGCTCTCCCTAGGCCCTTGGGGCAGCACCAGGGACCCTGACACCTGGCAGTGGCACTAGGCCTCTAGCCTGCCTCCACCCTGTTGGATCCCCTGACTTTTCTCCCCAGCCCTGTCCACTCTAACGAGTCCCGTGCCCCAGCGCTGGCCCTTGGCTCTCCATACCCTGGACTGGCTCCTCTCTTGAGCCTCTGGGGGTCCTTCTTGCTCCGTACTTCCCTGAGCTTGAACTGTGGACCTTGAAGGGGCTGCTTCCCCACTCCCCTTGTCTTCCCTGCATCTCAGAACCCTAGTGCAGCCCCTGCCTGCCCAACCCCGCCGTCCCCTGCTCTCCCCTAGCCTGGGCCCTCCTTTAGGTCCCTAGCCTGGGCTCCTTTCTGCAGTCCTGACCCACTACCCCACAAACACCCTTCTTCCAGCACTTCATGCTGTGCCCTCCTTTTGCCCTCCTGTTGTCCTTTTTTTTGATGGTCTCCTTTTCCAGATCCCCTTCCCAAGTTGTTTACCAGAGCCAGGGGATGGTAGTGGGATATTTTTCCCTGCAGTATTCCTTTGGGAAAAGGTGGCATTGCCCCTTGCAGGGGACTTGGGCCTCCTTCAGCCTGGGCCCTGCTCGTCCATCCTGACACCCTGCAGTTAAGCTGGGCCATGATCCCTCCTCTACCTGCGCCACCCATTTTCCTTACTCCCCTTTCTCCTCATATACCGCCACAGCCAAGAGAGAGGAGACTTGCCCTTTCAGATGGAAGACTACTCCCACCTGGGTTTCAGGGGAGCTCCTATAGCCCAAAAGCCAGGGTAGAGAGACTTCCTCCTCTATGCAGGAGACCCCTCCCACCTGGGGATTGGGAGGTGTTCCTATAATGCTGAAGCCAGTGTAGGGGGCTCTTGCCCCTACAGGAGGAGACCCTTCAAACCTGGGTGTTGGGGGAAACTCAAAACAGCCACAGCAAGTGTAGAGGTGATTCGCCCCTCCAGGCAACAGACCCAACCCACCTGGGTTTCAGGGGGAGCTCATATACCACCACAGCCAGAGTAGAGGGAATTCTTACATCCACTCCCCTCTACCCTAGCTAACTTTGTTTACAAGATCCCTGCAACCCCAGGTGAGAGGGTTCTCCTTCCTAGAGGGGTGAGTCCCCTCTACCATGGCTAGGGCTGTATACCCGCCCCCCCGGACCCCTTCACTAGGTGGAAGGGGTCTTTTGCATGGAGTGGTGCTTCCCCTCTACCCTGGCTGCTGTGGTATAAGAGCTCTCCCTGACACCTTGGAGAGAGGGGTCTCCTGTCTGGAGGGGCGAAGCTCCTCTACCATGTCTAACGTGGTATACAAGCTCCCCAGGAGATCCAGGTGAGAGAGGTTTCCTGTCTGGAAGGGCAAGTCCCCACTATGCTGGCTGCATTGGTATAAGAGCTCCCCCATCCTGACACCCTGGTGGGAGGGATCTCCGTCTTGGAGGGCCGACTTACCTCTACTCTGGCTGTGGGGGTATACTAGCTTCCTCCATACCCAGAAGGGAGGCATCTCCAGCTTGGAGGGGCGAGTCGCTGTACCATGGCTGCAGCTATATAAGAGCTCCCTTTAACACCCTGGTGGGATGGATCTCCTGCTGGGAGTGGCATATACCATATACCCTGGCTTTGAAGGCATAGGAACTTCACCCTGACACCCTGGTGGGAGGGGTCTCCCGCCTAGTGTGTCGAGTCCTCTCTACCCTGGCTAAGGTTGTATACAGGCTCCCCATGACACCCAGGTTGGAGGGGTTTCCTTTCTGGAGAGGCAAGTCCACACTACCCTGGAGTTAGTGGTATAAGAGCTCTCCCCCACACTCACAGGTGGGAGGGTTCTCCCTCCAGGAGTTGCGAGTCCGCTTTTTTTGCCTCTGTGGTATATGAGCTCCCCTGACAACCAAGGTTTAGGGGTCTCCCGCCTAGTGAAGCAAGTCCCCTCTCTTCTTGCTGCAGCAGTATACGAGCTCCCCTCCCATAGCAAGACAGGAAGGGTCTCCTGCCTGGAGGAGCTAGTACCCTCCACCCTGGCTAATGCAGTATACATGCTCCAGTACACCCAGGAGGAAGGGATCTCCCACCTGGAGGTGCAAATTTACCTCTACCCTGGATAAGGTGGTCTACAAGCTTCCTGTGACATGCAGGTGGAAGGGGTCTCCCGACTGAAGGGGCAAATCCCCTTTTCCCTGGATGAAGTGGTATTCTAGCTATCCCTGACAGCCAGGTGGGAGGGGTCTCCCGCCTGAAGGCATGAGTTCTCTCTACACTGGCTATGGCAGTAAAAGAGCTCCCCCTGACACCCAGATGGTAGGGTCTCTGGCCTGGAAGGGTGAGTCCCCTCTACCCTGGCTGCGGAGGTATACCAGAACCCCCAACAGACACCTAGATTGGCGGGGTCTCCCATCTGGAGGAGAAAGTCCCATCTATCCTGGCTGCAGTGGTATAAGAGCTTCCCCTGAAAAACTGGTGACATGTGTCTCCCGCCTGGAGGGGCAAGTCCCCTATACCCTGGCTGTGGTGGTATAGGAGCACCCCTGACACCCAATTGGTAGGAGTCTCCTGCCAGGAGGCTAGAATCCCGTCTACCCTGCTGCAGCAGTATTGGAGCTTCTCAGCACACCCAGGTAGGAGGGGTCTCCTGCCATGGCTAGGGCAGTATATGAGCTTTCCTTGACGCCCAGGTGGGAGGGATCTGGCAAGTCGGCTCTACCCTGAGTAAAGTGGTATACAAGTTCCCGGCAACACCCAGGTGGGTTTGAGTCTCCCACCTGGAGGGGCCAGTCCACTCTATGTTGGCTTCAGCAGTGTAAGAGCTCCCCCTAGAAACCCAGGTGTGAAGAGTCTCCTGCCTGGAGGGGCGAGTTCACTCTACCCTGGATTTGGGGGTGTACAAGCTACCCCCAGACACCCAAGTTGGAGAGGTGTTCCTCATGGCGGGCGAGTCCCTTCTACCCTGGCTTGGGCAGGATACGAGCCCCCCCCCCATCCTACACCTAGGTAGAAGAGGTCTCTCACTTGGAATGGTGAATCCAATCTACCCTGGCTATGGCGATAAACGAGCTCCCCTGACACTCCAGTGATTGTGGTGTCCCAGCTGGAAGGGAGAGTCCCCTCTACTATGGCTGCTGCTGTGTACATGCTCTCCCAGACAACCAAGTGGGATGGGACTTTCGCCTGGAGGGGCAAGTCACCTTTACCCTGGCTAAAGTGGTATGCAAGACCCCCCTACACTCAGGTGAGAGGGGTCTGCTGCTGGAGTCATGAGCCCCTTCTACCCTGGCTGGTGCTCTATAAGAGCTCCAGGAACACCCAGGATGGTGAGATCTCCCACCTAAAGAGGCGAAACCCTCTAAACTGGCAGTGGCAATATAGGAGCCCCCCCACACACACCCAGGTGGGAGGGGTCTCCCTCCTGTAGGGCGAGTCCCCTATACCCTGACAGCAGAGTTATTTGAGCTTCCCCTAACACTCATGTTGGAGGGGTCACCCGAGAGGAGGGTCGGGACCCCTCTACCCTGGCTGCAGAGATATAGGGTCTCTGCCAGACACCGAGGTGGGAGAGGTCTCCTGCCTGTGGGGGCGAGTCTCTACTCTCCTGGCTGTAGCAGTATATGAGCTCCCCCTGACACCCAGGTGGGAGGGGTCACCTGATTGGAAGGGCGATTCCCCTCTACTCTGGCTGCGACAGTATACAAGCTCCCCTGTATACACTGGTGGGTGTCTCCCTTCTGGAGTGGAGAATCCCCTCTACCCTGCCTGAGGCGTCATATGAGCTTCCCTGACAATCAGGTTTGAGGGGTCTCCCGCCCAGTGGGGTGAGTCCCTGCTATTCTGGCTTCAGTGGTACACAAGCTCCCCCTTCAATACCCAGATGGGAGGGTCTCATGCCTGGAGTGGCAATTCCCCTCCATCCTGGCAGTATAAAAGCTCCTCCAAACACAGGAGGGAGGGGTCTCCCAACTTGAGGTGCAAGTCCCCTCTACCCTGTCTTCAGAGGAATACAAGCTCCCCCCGACATCCAGGTGTGATGGGTCTCTTGCTTGGAAGGGTGAGTCCCTCTAGTTTGGCTAGTGTTCTGTAAGAATTCCCTGGATACTCAAGAGGGAAGTCTCTCCCAATGCAGGGGTGAGTCCCCTCTACCCTGGCTGTGGTGGTATAGGAGCTGCTCCCCCATACCCAAATGAGAGGGGTCTCTTGCCTGAAGAGGCAAGTCTCCTCTATCCGGGCTGTGGCAAGACACGTGCTCCCCCAGACACCCAGGTGAAAGTGTTCTCCCACCTGGAGGGGCAAGTCCCTTCTACCTAGCTGCAGTTGTGTACCAGCCAACAAACACAAACAGCCAGTTGGGAGTGGTCTCCCACTGGCTAAGGTGAAATACAAGCTTGCCCTGTCACCAATGTGGGATAGATCTTTCACCTGGAGGAGCAAGTCCCCTCTACAATGGCTGCAGAGGTATAAGAGCTTCTCCAACACCCAGGTGAGAGGGTTCTCCCTCCTGGAGGGGTGAGTCCCTCTACACTTGCTGCAGAAGAATACATGCTCGCCCAGACACAAATATGGGAGGGGTCCCCAGCATGGAGGGGCGAGTCCCTTCTAAAGGGGTTAATGTGGTATACATGTTACCCACTACACCCAGGTGGGATGGGTCTCCTGCATGGAGGGGCTAGTTCCCACTACCCTGGCTGGAGTGATATATGAGTCCTCACACACATCCAGCTGCGAGGGGACTCCAGCCTGGAGGGGCGAGTGTCCTCTACACTGGCTGCTGCACTATATGTGCTCCCTGTAACACCTGTTGGAAGGGGTATCCCACCTGGTGGGGCGATTCTCCTCCTCTTTGGCTGGTGCCATATAAAAGCTCCCAGGACACCGAGGTGAGAGGGGTCCCCCAACTGCAGGGGCAAATCCCCTAACCCAGCCTTTGGCAGTATGTGAGCTCCCACTGACACACAGGTGGGAGGGGTCTCCTGCCTTGAGGGGCGAGTCTCCTCTACTTTGAGTGGTGGCATATAAAACCTCCCTGGACACCCTGGTGGGAGGGGTCTCCCTGACTGCAGTGGTATTCAAGCTCCTCCCTGACAACCAGGTGGGAGGGGTCTCCCACCTGGAGAAACATGTCCCCTGTACCCTGGCTTCAGCGTTATACAAGCTCCCCCAGACACACAGGTGGGAAGTGTCTTCCGCATGGAGGGGCAATTTCCCTCTACCCTGGCTAAGGCCATATACGACTTCCCCCTGACATACAGGTGGGAGCCGTCTCCCACCTGGAGGGAAATGTCCCATCTACTTTTGCTGGTGTCCTATAAGAGATCTCTGGAAACCCAGGGGGTAGAGTCTCCCACCTGCAGGGACTAACTCCTGTACCCTAGCTGTGAAAGTATAGTAGTTCTCCCAAACACCCTGGTGAAAGGGGTCTGCCACCTGTAGGGGCGAGTCCCGTCTACCCGGCTGCAGCAGTATTCGAGCTCCCTCCACAATCAGATAGGAAGGGTCTCCAACTGGAGAGGTGAGTGCCCTGTACACTGGCTGCAGAGGTATAGAAGCTCTCCCAAAAACCAGGTAAGAGGGGTGTCTCCCCTTGAGTGGCGAGTCCCTGCTACCTTAGCTGTGGGGGTATACGAGTCCCACCCCACCAAAATGCAGGTGGGAGGGGTCTCCAGCCTGGAGGAGCTAGTCCCCTCTACCCTGGCTGCAGTGGTATACAAGTTCCCGTGGATTCCCAGGTGGGATGGGTCCTCTGCCAGGAGGGGCAAATCGCCTCTACCATGGCTGCTGGCATATATGAGTTCCCATGACACCCAGTTGGGATGGGGTCCCCTCCCCTGGAAGGTGCAAGTCCCCTATACCGTGGCTGCAGAGGTATAAGAGGTATAAGAGGTATAAGAGCTCCACCAGACACCCATGTGAAAGGGGTCTTCTGCCTGGAGGGGCAAGTATTCTCTACCCTGTCTTCAGCAATATAAAATCTTCCCCTGACACCCAGGTGAGAGGAGTCTCCTGCCTTCAGTTGTGAGCCCCGTCTACCATGGCTGTGGCTGTGTATGAGCTCCCTCAGATACCCAGGTGGGAGAGGTCTCCCACATGGAGGGGAGAGTCCCCTCTATTGTGGCTGAGGCGGTATAGGACCTGCCCCCTACTCTCAGGTTAGAGGGGTCTCTTGACTAAAGGGGCAAGTATCCTCTACCCTGGCTGTGACAGTATTCAAGCTTCCCCAACACCCATGTGGGAGGGGTCTCCCACCTGGAGGAGCGAGTCCCCTCTCCCCTGGTGTGGCAGGATACAAGCTCCCCTAATACCCAGGAGAGAGGCGTCTCTGGCCTGGAATCAACAACTCCCCTCTACCCCGGCTAAGGCTGTATACAAGCTCTCCTCACCCCAAAGCACAGGTGGGAGGGGTCTTTCCCTGAATGGTCGAGTCTCCGTTACACTGATTGCCCAGTATAGGAGATTCCCTGACACACAGGTTAGAGGGTTCTCTTGACTGGATGTTCGAGCACCCTCTACCCTGGCTGCAGCAGTATTGGAGCTCCCACAAAAAACACTGGTGGAAGGGGTCTCCCGCCTATAGTGACCAGTTTCCTCTACCCTGGCTGCGGTGGTATTGGAGTTCCACTTGTCAACCAGGTGGGAGGGGTCTCCTGACTCGAGGGGCATGTCCCCTCTACCCTGACTGCGGAGGTACAGAAGCTCCCCCAACACAGAGGTGGGAGGGGTATCTCCCCTGGAGGGGTGAGTCTCTGCTACAGTATAGGAGCCCGCACACACACAACACAGGTGGGAGGGGTCTCCCGCTTGGAGAGGCGAGTTGCCTCTATCATGGCTGCTGGGGTATATGACCTCCCATGACTCCCAGGTAGGAGGTGTCCCTCACCTGGAGGGGATAGTTCTCTCTACCTTGGCTTTGGTGGTATATGAGCTCCTCATGACACCCATGTGAAAGAGGTCTTCCACATGGAGGGGCGAGTATGCTCTACCCTGGATGCAGCAGTATGCAAGCTTCCCCTAACATGCAGGTGGGAGGGGTCTCCTGCCTTCTGTGATGAGTCCCCTGTACCCTGGATGCTGCAGTGTATGAGCTTCCCCAGATACTCAGGAGGGGAAAGGTCTCTCTCTGGAGGGGAGAGTCCCTGATACTCTGGCAGCCATGGTATTCAACCCCCCTCTGACTCCCAGGTGAAAGGGGTTTCCCGCCTAGACTGGTGAGTCACCTCTACCCTGGCTGTGTGTGTATAGGAGCTCCCCTCCCCCCACATCTAGGTGGGTGTCTCTTCTGGAGGGGCGAGTCCCTTTTACCTTGGCTGCAGCTGTATAGGAGCTCCCCCCCATAACCATGTGGGAGGGTATCCCACCTGGAGGGGCTACTCTCCTATATCCAGGCTTTGGCGATATAAGAACTCCTCCTGACACTCAGGTGGGAGGGTTATCCTGCCTGGAAGGGCGAGTCTCCAGTATCCTTGCTTCAGCGGTATAGAAGCTCCCCAGGACACCCAGGTGGAAGAGGTCTTCCGCCTGTATGGGAGAGTCCCCTCTACCATGGCTTTGTCAGTATAAGAGCTCCATCTGACACCCAGTATAAGAGCTCCATCAGACACCAGGGAAGGGTCTCCCGCCTGGAGGGGTAAGTCCACTCTACTTTGGCTGCAGTGGTGTACAAGCTCCCACTGGACATCCAGGTGGGAGGGATTTCCTGACTGGAGGGGCGTGTCCCCTCTACCCTGTCTATGGCAGTATATGAGCTCCCCAGGACACCCAGGTGGGAGGGGTTTCCCGTTAGAGGGGCAAGTCCCCTCTCCCCTGGCTGTGGCGGTATATGAGCTCCCTCTGACACCTAGGTGGGATGGGTAACTTCACTGGAGGGGTGACTCCCCTCTACCCTGGTTTGGCCGAATTCAAGCTTCCCCCTATACCTAGCTGGGAGGGGTCTTCCGCCTGGACAGGCGAGTCCCCTCATTGGTGGCTGCAGCAGTAGAGGAACTCCACTGGACACTGGAGCCTCCCACATGGAGGGGCAAGTCCCCTCTAGCCTGGCTGTGGTGGTATACAAGATCCCCCTGACATCCAGGTGGGAGGGGTCTCCCACCCGGCTAGGGGAGTCCCCTCTACATTGGCTGCTGCACTACAAGAGCTCCTTGGACACCAAGGTGGGAGGTGTCTCCCGCCTGCAGTGGTGAACACCTCTACCCTAGTTCTGGTAGTATAGAAGCTTCCCTCAACACCCTGGTGGGAGGGGTCTCTAGCCTTTCGGGGCAATTCATCTCTACCCTGGCTGCAAAGGTATAGGAGCTCTCCCCGAATCCAGGTGGGTGGTGTCTCCCCCATGGAGGGGCAAATCCCTGCTACACTGGGTTGAGCAGTATATGAGCCCCCACCCCAGGACACCCAGGTGGGAGGGTTCTCCCACCTGGATAGTCCTGTCCCCTCTACCCTGGCTGCGGTGGTACACCAGTTCCCTCTGATTCCCAGGTGGGATTCCCAGGTGGGATGGGTCTGCCATATGGATGAGTGTCTCGCCTCTACCATAGCTGCTGGGGTATATGAGCTCCCTTGACACCCAAGGGGGAGGTGTCCCTTGCCTGGAGGGGTCTACCATGGCTCAAGCTGTACATAAGCTCCAAAAGACACCCACGTGGGAGAGTTCTTCTGAAAGGAGGAGCGAGTCCACTCTACCCTGACAGCAGCAGTATAGGAGCTCCCTTTGACACCCTGATGGGAAGGGTCTCCCGCCTAGAGTGGTGAGTCCCCTCTACCCTGGCTTTGGCAGTGTATAAGCTCCTCCAGTCATTCAGGTGGGAGCTATCTCTAGCTTGGAGGGGCGAGTACCCTCTCTTCTGGCTGGGGTGGTATATGAACTCCTCCCAACACCTAGTTTAGAGGGGTCTCTTGACTGGAAGTGTAAGTCCTGTAAACCCTGTCTGCTGCAGTATTCAAGTTCCTCTGGACACACAGGTGGGATGGGCCTCCTGCCTGGAGGGGTAAGTCACCTCTCCCTGGCAGCAGAGGTATAGGAGCTCGGCTACCACCTAAGTGGGAAGGTTCCTCCACCTGGAGCAATGAGTACACTCTACACTGGCTGAGGGGGTGTACCAGCTACCCGAGAAACCCAGGTGTGAGGGATCTCCTTCCTGGAGGGGCGAGTCCCCTCTATTCTGGCTTCTGTGATATACAACATTCTCTGCCCCCACATACCCAGGTGGGAGGTGTCTATTGCCTGAGGGGGCGAGTCCTCTCTACCCTGTCTGCAGTGGTAAAGGAGCTCCCCCCTACATCCAGTTTGGAGGGGTTTCCTGCCTACAGGGATGAATTCCCTCTACCCTCGCCTTGGGTGTGTGCCAGCTCTCCCAGACACCCAGTTGGGAAGGGTTTCCTGCTTGGAGGGGCAAGTCCCCTCTATTCTGGTTGCTGTGGTATAGGAGCTCCCCCACAAACCCAGATGGGAGGAGTCTCCCGACTGAAGGGGCGAGTCCCCTGTACACTGGCTGCAGTGGTTTAATAGCTTTCTATGAAATCCAGGTTGGATGTGTCTCTCATCTGGAGAGGCAAGTCCCCTCTACCCTAGCTGCAGTATATTGGACCTCCCCCGTACACCCATATGGGAGGGGTCTCCTGCTCCAGTAGGAGTCCCCTGTACCCTGCCTCGGGCAATATATGTACACCTCTGACAACCACCTGGAAGGGATCTTCCACCTGGACGGTCGAGTACCCTCTTCCCTGGTTCTGGCGGTATAAGAGCTCCCCCCGACACCTAGGTTATGGGGTCTCCCGACTGGAGAGGCGAGACCACTCTACACTGGCTGCGGGGATATAGGAGCTCCCCCTGACATCAGGTGGGTGGAGTCTCCCCCTGGAACAATGATCACCCCTACCCTTGCTGTGGTGTTATACAAGCTCTCCCAGACACTCAGGTGGAAGGGATCTTCTGCCTGGAGGGGCAAGTTTTCTCTATCTTAGCTAAGGTGGTATAAAAGCGCCGCCTAGGCACAGGTGGAATTGGTCTTCCACATGAACAGGAGAGTCCCCTCTACCCTGGCTTTGGTGGTACACAAGCTCCCCCGACACCCAAGTAAAAGGGGTATCTTGCCTGGAAGGGCGAGTCCCCTCTACTTTAGCTCTGGCCATAAAAGAGGTCCCAGTACAGCCAAGTGGGAGGGGTCTTCTGCCTTCAGGGGTGAATCCTCTCTACACTGGATGATGCAGTAAACAAGCTCCCCCAGACACCAAGGTGGGAAGGGTCTCCCAGTTGGAGAGGAGAATCCCCTTTATCCTTGCTTCAGAGTACAGGAGCTCACCCAGACACCAAGGTGAGAGGGGTCTCCGACTGGAAGGGCAGGTCCTCTCTACCCTGGCTGCAGCAGTGTAGAAAATCCCCCTGACACCCAGGTTGGCGGGGTCTAGCTCCTGGAGGTGTGAGTCCCCTCTATCCTTGCTGTGGCCTTATAGGATCTCACCTCACAGACCCAGGTGGGGGGGATCTCCCGCCTGGAGGGACAGGTTCCCTCTACACTGGCTATGGCTGTATAAGAGATCCCCCTGACACAGTGTGAAGGTTTTCCCGACTGGAGCAGCGAGGCCTCTCTACCCTAGCTTCAGAGGTATAAAAGCTCCCCCAGACACCAGGTGGAAGGGGGTCTCCTACATGGAGGAGCGAGTCCCCTCTATCCTGGCTGTGGCTGTATATGAGCTCCCCCTGACACCCTGTGGAAGGGCTCTCCACCTAGACATGCGAATCCCTTCTACCCTGGCTAAGTGGGTCTAGGTGTTTCTCCATTTCCCAGGTGGGAGGTGTTTCTCACCTGGAAATGGGAGTTGCTTCTATCTTGGCTGCTAGGGTATATGACCTCCACCTGACACCCAGGTGGGAGGGCTTTTCTGCCTGGAAGGGCGAGTTCACTCTACACTGGCTACAGCATTTAAGGAGCTTACCCTGACACACAGGTGGAAGGGGTCTCTTGCAGAGAGGGGTGAATTCCCTCTACTCAGCCTGAGGGGATGTACCAGCTCTCCCAGACACCCAGGTGGAAGGGGTTTCCTGCTTGGAGGGACGAGTTCCCTCTATTCTGGATGCTGTGGTATATGAGCTCCCCTCCCCCTTAACCAGATGGGAGGAGTCTTCCACCTGAAGGGGCAAGTCCCCTCTATCCTGGCTACAGTGGTTTACTAGCTTTCCCTGACACCCAGGTTGGATGGGTCTCTCACTTGGAGGGGTGAGTCCCATCTACCCTGGCTGTGGCGGTAAAGTATCTCCCCCTGACACCAAGGTGGTAGGATCTCCAGCCTGGAGAGGCAAGTCCCCTCTACCCTAGATGCAGTGGTATAGGAGGTCCCCCCTACACCCAGGTTGGAGGGATCTCCCGCCTCCAGTGGGAGTTCCCTCTACCCTGCCTGTGGCAGTATATGTACACCCCTGACAACCAGGTGGAAGGTATCTTCAGCATGGAGGGCCGAATAACCTCTCCCCTGGCTCTGGCATATAGGAGCTCCCCCAGACACCCAGGTTATGGGGTCTCCCAACTGGAGCGGCAAATCTGCTCTACACTAGCTGCAGGAGTTCACAAGCTCACCTTGACACCCAGGTAGGAGGGGTCTTCCACCTGGAGGAATGAGTCCCCCCTACCCTGGCTGTGACAGTATATACTCTCCCAGACACCCAGGTTGGAGGGGTCTCCTGCCTGGACGGTAAAATCTTTTCTACCTAATTCAGGCGGTATACAAGGGCCCCCGCTACACACAGGTGGGAGTGGTCTTTCCCGTGGACCAGCGAGGCACCTCTGGCTTTAGAGGTATACAAGCTCCCCAACAACCAGATGGCAGGGGTATCCCACCTGGAAGGGCAAGTCCTCTCTACATTAGCTCATGCCATATAAGAGATCCCAGTACAGCCAGGTGGGAGAGGTTTCCACCTGCAGGAGCTTATTTCCTCTACCCTGACTGTGGCACTATAGGATCTCCCCCACACTCCCATGTAGGGGGAGTCTCCCGCCTGTAGGTGCGGGTCCCCTCTACACTGGCTGCTGCAGTATTAAAGCTCCCCCAGACACCCAGGAGGGAAAGTCTCCCAATTTGAGGGGCGAGTCCCCTCTATCTTTCCCTCGGAGGTATAGGAGCTAACCCAGACACCCAGGTGTTCGGAGTCTTTCTACTGGAAAGGCAAGTCCCCTCTACCCTGGCTTTGGGGGTATAGGAGCTCCCCAGGAAACCCAGGTGGAAGGGGTCTCTCTCCTGGAGAGGCGAGTCCCCTCTACCTTGGCTGGAACGGAATAAGATCTACACCTGAAACACAGATGGGAGTGGTCTCACGTCTTTAGGGATGAAGTCCCCTCTACTCTGGCTAGAGCAGTATAGGTTTTCCCCTCATATACCCATGTGGGAGGAGTCCCCCGCCTCTGTGGGCGAGTCCCCTGTACCCTGGCTGCTTCAGTAAATCAAACCTCCATGGACACCCAGGTGGGAGGGGTCTCCCGATTGGAGGGGCAAGTCCCTTCTATCCTTGCTGCAGAAGAATAGGAGCTCACGCAGACACCCACGTGGGAGGGAGCTACCGAATGAAAGGGCAAGTCAGCTCTACCCTGGCCCTAGCTACAACAGTATAGGAACTCCCCCTGACACCCAGGTTGAAGGGATGTCCCGCTTAGAGCAGTAACTCCCCTCTACCCAGGCTGAGGGAGTTTAGCAGCTCTCCCAGACACCCAGGTGGGAGGAGTCTCCTGCTTGAAGAGGGGAGTCTCCTCTATTCTGGCTGCTATAGTATAGGAGCTCCATTCCCCATACCCGCCTTAAGGGGCGAGTCCCCTCTACCCTGGCTGCAGTGGTTACTAGTTTTCCTTGAAATCCAGGTTGATGGGTCTTTCTCCTGGAGGGATGAGTCCCCTCTACCCTGACTGTGGCGGTAAAGGATCTTCCCCTGACACCCAAGTGTTAGGGTCTCTGGATTGGAGAGTATAGGAGTTCCCCTACACCCAGGTGGGTTGGGTCGTCAGCCTCAATTTGAGAGTCCCCTTACCCTGCCTGTGGTAGTATATGAACTCCCCTGACAACCAGGTGGAAGGGATCTTCTACCTGGAGGGTCGAGTTCCCTCTCCCCTGGCTAAGGTAGTATAGTAGTTACTCTCATTCCCAGGTGGGAGGTGTTTCTTGTCTGAAGGTGAGTTGCCTCTACCCTGGCTGCTGGAGTATATGAGCTCTACCTGACACCCAGATGGGCGGGGTATTCTGCCTGGGTGGGCAAGGCCACTGTACCATGGCTACAGTGGTTAAGGAGCTTCTCCTGACACCCAGGTGGATGGGGTATCCTGGCTAGAAGGGTGACTTCCATCTACCCTGTCTGCAGGGGTTTACCAGCTCTCCCAGACACAAAGTTGGAGGGGTCTCTTTCTTAGAGGGGTGAGTCCCCTCTATTTTTGCTGCTGTGATATATGAGCTCCCCCCTGCAAACCAAGATGGGAGGGGTTTCCCGCCTGAAGGGGTGTGTCCCCTCTACCCATGTGAAGGCGGTATAGGAGTTACCCCCATACCCAGGTGGGAGGTGTCTCTTGCCTTGAGGTGTGTGTTGCCTCTACCCTGGCTGCTGGGGTATATGACCTCCCTTGACTCCCAGGTGGGCGGGGTCTTCTGCTGGGAGGGGCGAGTCACCTCTACTCTGGCTACAGTGGTTAAGGAGCTCCCCCTGACACTCAGGTTGGAGGGGTCTCCCACCTAGAGGGGTGACTTCCCAGACAACCAAGAGAGAGGGGTCTCCTGCTTGGAGGAGTGAGTCCCCTCTATTCTGGCTTCTGTGGTATAGGAGCTCTCTCCATATCATGATGGGAGGTGTCTCCCGCCTGAAGGGAGCAGTCCCCACTACAGTGGCTGCAGTGGTATACTAGTTTTTCCTGAAACCCATGTTGGATGCCTAGAAGGGCGAGTCCCCTGTATCCTGGCAGCTGCAGTAAAGGATCTCCCCCTGACACCCAGGTGAGAGGGTCTCTGGACTGGAGAAGTGAGTCCTCTCTATCCTGGCTGCAGTGGTATAGGAGCTCCCACCTACACCCAGGTGGGAAGGGTCTCCTGCCTCGAGTGGAGTGGCGAGTCCCCTCTACCCTGCGTGTGGCAGTATTATGAACTCCCCTGACAACCAGGTGGAAGGGATCTTCCACCTTGAGGGTGGAATACCATCTCCTCTTTCTCTGGCACTTAAAGAGCTCCCCTGGACACCCAGGTTATGGAGTGCCCCGACTGGAGGGGCGAGTCCTCTCTACACAGACTGCAGGGGTATATGAGCTCTTCTAGACACCCAGGTGGGAGCTGTCTCTCGCTTGGAGAGACCAGTCTTCTCTACCCTGGCTAAGACGGTATACAATCACCGCACTACACACAGGTGGAATGGTCTTCCACATGTTCAGGTGAGTCCCTCTAACCAGGCTTTGGCGGTATACAAGCTACCCTGACACCCAGGTGGGAAGGATATCCCGCCTAGAAGGGCAAGTCCCTTCTACTTTAGCTCTTGCCTTATAAGGGGTCCCAGTACACCCAGGTCAGAGGGGT
Source organism: Spermophilus citellus (assembly GCF_964194105.1). NCBI lineage: Eukaryota > Metazoa > Chordata > Mammalia > Rodentia > Sciuridae > Spermophilus > Spermophilus citellus. The sequence goes on along the minus strand of NW_027672722.1, from coordinate 1,524,692 downwards.
CTTCCACTTGCAGGAGCATGTTCTCTCTACCCTGGCTATGGCAGTATAGAAGCTCCCCCCAACACTCAGGTGAGAGGGGTCTCCACCTGTAGGGATGAGTCCCCTTCTACCCTGGCTGCTTCAGTAATCAAGCCTCCCTTGACACAAAGGTGGGAGGGGTCTCCTGATTGGAGGGGCAAGTCCCCTCTACCCTTGATGCTGATAAATAAGAGCTCCCCCAGACACACAGGTGGGAGGGGTCTCCCGCGTGTAGGGGTGAGTCCAGTTTAATCATGGCTGTGGAGGTATATGAGCTCCCACTGACACGCTGGTGGGAGGCTCTCCTGCCAGTCAGGGCAAGTACTTTCTACCCTAGCTGTGTTGGTATATTAGCTCCTGCTGACAGCCAAGTTGGACAGGTCTCCTACCTGGAGGGGTGTGTCCCCTCTTCCCTGGCTCTGGCGGTATAGGAACACCCCCTTACACCCACGTAGGAAAGTTCTCCCACCTGAAGGTGAAAGTAACCTCTACCATGGCTGCGGTGGTAAAAGAGCTCCCCCTGACACCCAGGTGGGAGGGTTCTCTTGCCTGACAGGGCTAGTCCCCTCTATCCTGGCTGTGGAGGTACATGAGCTCCCCATGACACGCTGGTTGGAGGCATCTCACGCCAGGAGGGGCAAGTAATTTCTTCCCTGGCTATGGTGGTATAAGAGCTCCTGCTGACAGTCAGGTTGGAGGGGCATCCAGCCTGGATGTGCGAGTCTCCTCTACCCTTGCTAAGGTGGTTTACAAGTTCCCCTGACACCCAAGTGGGAGAATCTCATGCCTGAAGTGACCAGTCCTCTGAACCTTGGGCTGCAGGGGTATAAGAGCCCCCTCCTACCCTCAGTAGAGAGGGATCTCCCACATGGAGGGGCGAGTCACTGCTACCCCAGCTGCAGCTGTATAGGAACCACCCCTCACCAGACACCCATGTGGGAGGTGTCTCTCTACTGGAGGGGGCAGTCCTTCTACTGGCCTGCAGCGGTATAGGAGCTCCCCCAAACCCAGGTGGGAGGGGTATCCTGCCTGGAGTAGTGAGTCCCCTCTTCCCTTGTTGTGGTGGTATAGGAACTCCCCCCAACACCCAAATGGGAGGGGTCTCCTTCCTGAAGGGGAAAGTACCCTCTACCCTGGCTACAGTGGCATAAGAGCTTCCCCTGACACACAAGTGGTAGGGTCTCTGGCCATAAGGGGCGAGTCCCCTCAAACCTGGCTGAGGGTGATATAAGAGCCCCCCTCCTACCCTCAATAGGGAGGGGTCTCCCGCCTAGAGGGCGAGTCGCTGCTACCCCATCTGCAGCTGTATATAATCCCCCCTTGTCAGACACCCATGTGGGAGGGGTCTTCCGACTGGAGGGGCAATTCCCCTCTACCTGGGCTAAGGGGGTATAGGAGTTACTCCCAAACCCTGATGGGAGGTGTTTCTCCCCTGGAGGTGTGAGTTACCTCTACCCTGGCTGCTGGGGTATATGAGCTCCACCTGACACCTGGGTGGGAGGGATATTCCACCTGGCTGCAGTGGTTAAGGAACTTCCCCTGACACACAGGTGGGAGGAGTCTGCTGCCTAGAGGGATGACTTTCCCTCTGTCCTGGCTGAGGGGGTGAACCAACTCTTCCAGCCACCCAGGTGGGAAGGATCTGCTTGCTTGGAGGGACCAGTACCCTCTATTCTGACTGCTGTTGTATATCAGCTCCCCCCCATACCCAGATGTGAGGGATCTCGTGCCTTAAGGGGTGCGTCCTCTCTACCCTGGCTGTAGTGGTTCACTAGCTTTCCCTGACACCCAGGATGGATGGGTCTCTTGCCTGAAGGGGAGAGTCTCCTCTATCCTTCCTCTTGGGGAAAATTATTTCCCCCTGACACCCAGTTGGGTGGGACTCTGGCCTGGAGAGGCAAGTCCCCTTTACCCTGGCTGCAGTGGCATAGGTGGTGCACCCTACCCAGGTGGGAGGGGTCTCCTGCCTCCAGTAGCAAGTCCCCTCTACCCTGCTTGTGGGAGTATATAAACTGCCCTGACAACCAGGTGGAAGGGATATTTCACCTGGAGGGTTGAGTCCCCTCTCCCCTGGCTCTGGTAGTATAAGAGTTCCCCCGACACCCAGGTTATGGAGTCACCTGACTGGAGGGGGTGAGTTCTCTCTACGTGGGCTAAGGCAGTACAGGATTTACCCCCATTACCAAGTGGTAGGTGTCTCTTGCCTGGAAGCTCAATCCGCCCCTACCCTGGCTACTGGGGTATATGAGCTCACCTGACACCCAGGTGGGAGGGGTCTTCCCCCTGGAGGGAGGAGTCCACTCTACTCTGGCTGCAGCAGTTAAGTAGCTTCTCCTGACACCCAGGTGGTAGGGATCTCCTGCCTAGAGGTGTGACTTCCCTCTACCTGGCTGAGAGATTGTACCAGCTCTCCCAGACACCAAGGTGGGAGGGGTCTCCTGCTTGGAGGGGCAAGTCCCTGGTACCCTGGATGCAGTGGTTTACTAGCTTTCCCTTGAATCCAGGTTGGATGGGTCTCTCATCTGGAGGGCAAGTCCCCTCCACCCTGGCTGCTGTGGAAAAGGATCTCCCTTTTGCTAGGAGCCACAAGCAAATAATAAGATGCCTGGCACTTTCAGTTGTAAGGTGACACCAGCTAGCCATTGAGATGATATGATTATGTTAAGATTTACATTCATATGGAAATTGGACTCCTGCTGTTCACCTTGGCCTGCTACAGGACTCATGTTACGGGACTCCTGGAGAGTTCCCATTGGTTGGGGAAGGATAGTAGGAGGGAATTCCGGGGGAGGTCCGGGCCCCCCGGTTCCAGTAGACGCGCGTGTGGGTGGACTGGTTTTTGGCTTGCCGGCGCATACGGAGTATTGGCGGCTTTTTCAAAAATAAAGTTTTGTTCCTGCTTGAGTGGCTCGTGATTCTGTGCCCAGCCAGACTGCGGCAATTGGTGGCCCGGACGAGGAACACCTGAAGCTTAGAGGTGAGTAAAATTGCTCGCCCCTGAGGGAAGGCGACAGAATGGGTGACCATTTCAAAAAACAATGTGTTCTTGTTTTGACTTATTTTGTTTTTATTTCAAGCTCCCTAGCCCTAGAATTTTCTCAGGCGAACTGGGAAAAATGGTTGGCTCAAGGTTTGAAGTTATTCAGCCCTGAGAAAAAGAAAATTGATATAACCATTCTCTGCTCTGTTTTTGTTTCATTCTGCTTCGGCTTTGTTTTATCCTATCTTATTGGGTTACATTACCTTTATAGTAGATTAGAATCTAGTAAAAAACAAACCGAAAAACTGTTAAGTAAATTGTTAGAGGTCCAAACTATGGTAGAAAAAACGCTAGGTCAAGCAAAAGAGAAGGTCTCTCAAGCTAGTCAGACAGAGGAAAATTTAAAGAAAGAAAGCTTAGAGGAAAAACAGCCATCAGGTGTAGAATTACAACAAGAGGCTGCTACTAACTCCGTTCTATCACCAGAGGGCGTAATTCAACCAACAGCTCCATCTACAGCTGAGCGGCCCTCAACTCCCATAGTTGATGGACGGAATTCTGAGGAAGGACCCCAAAGATTTGCATGCCCTGTACTTGAGCAGGCAGGAGGGCAACAAATTTACCGTGCTTTAGATTTCAAAACAGTAAAGCAATTAAAGGAGGCTGTAACAACTTATGGGCCGCAAGCTCCCTTCACGGTAAGCATGGTCGAATCTGTTACCAACTTGGACATGACACCAGCAGATTGGGCTAACATGTGTCGATCTGTGCTAAATGGAGGACAATATTTGTTATGGAAGGTTGCCAATGAGGAATTTTGCATGGAGACATCTAGGCGAAATGCAGAAGCCGGTTACCCTCAAAGAAATCTAGATATGTTATTAGGAAAGGGACCTTATGAGGGTCAAAGACAGCAAATTGAATATGACCCTGGCGTATACGCACAAATTGCTGTAGATGCAGTTAGGGCATGGAAAACTTTACAGGGGCATGGAGATTTACAAGGTCAATTATCTAAGGTAATACAAGGAACTAATGAACCTTACGCTGAATTTGTAGATAGGCTTATTCAGACAGCCTCTAGAATATTCGGAAATATAGAACAGGCAATGCCATTTATAAAACAACTGGTTTATGACCAAGCAAATCATTGCTGCAGAGAGATCATTAGACCGTGGAGACATGAAGATTTAAACACATATATTAAATTATGTAGAGACATTAATGAACAAGGGCAAGTCTTAGCAGCAGTACAACAGGCTTTAGATGCTAGGCCAAAAACATGCTATAATTGTAGTCAAACAGGACATTTTAAAAGGAGTTGCCCCATAAGAGGAGGGTTTAACAAAACTAGGTATCAAAGGAATAGAATACCGGGTATTTCACCACGATGCCATAGAGGGAAACATTGGGCTAATGAATGCCGTTCTCAAACCACCATAGAGGGTATTCCATTATCAAAAAATGGACAAGGACCAAGTGTTTATTCACGATATCGTGGAGAAAGGTATCAGGCTCCATTGCCAAAAAACGGACTAGAGGGCCCAATGCCCCGGGGCCCAAAACCACAAATATACGGGGCAATGGAGGAACCCAGCAGCACCATCAAGGTAGTGCCCAGGATGCATTATCCATTAAATCCCTCATCAGACAAACTAGAGGGAGCACAGGGTTGGACATCTGTGCCTCTGCCAGAGCAGTACTAACTCCAGAGATGGGAGTTCAAATCATTCCCACAGGAGTAAAAGGACCTCTTCCCCAGGGAACAGTAGGCTTATTATTGGGATGCAGTTCTTCTACACTAAAAGACTTATGATAAGTCCTGGGGTAATTGATCCCGATTATGAGGGTGAAATAAAAATTATAGCTAGTTCTCCAAGAGGTATATCAGTAATTTCACCAGGAGATAGAATAGCACAGTTATTAATAATACCCAGCCTGCATGATAAATTTTCCAGTTGTAATGTAGAAAGAGGTTCCAAGGGATTAGGCTCCACAGGTGTAGATTGGGCTATGCTGTCTTTAAATTTAGATTCTCACCCAATGCTAAAATTAAATATTCAAGGACATGACTTTAATTGGCCGCTGGACACACTTGCTGACCTAAGCATCATATCTCGTCAAGAATGGCCAAAACATTGGCCATTACAACAAGCCACTCAAATGCTTCGAGGCCTAGGAGTGGCAACAAATCCCCATAGAAGTGCTATGGTATTAGATTGGAGGGATCCTGAAGGATGTGAAAGAACTATACAGCCCTATGTATTGGATCATCTTCCCATAAATTTATGGGGACGAGATGTCCTAGATCAATTAGGATTGACATTAACAAATAACATCAATCCTAACGCGCCCACTACTAGGGCTAAACAAGACTTTAGGAAAGAAAAAAGATTAAGAGAACAAGGACAAGGTATGACAGCACCTATTCAAATAGATCAAGAAATAAATAGACATGGATTGGGTTTTCAGAAAGGGCCACTGAGACAATCAAAATTACTTGGAAATCAGAAAGACCAGTGTGGGTTCCTCAGTGGCCCCTGACTAAAGAAAAGATACAAGTAGCCCATGACTTGGTCAGACAACAATTAGCGGAAGGACATATACAACCTTTTGTATCCCCCCATAATACTCCCATTTTTTGTCATTAAAAAGAAATCTGGTAAATGGAGATTATTACAAGATTTAAGAGCCATTAATAATGAGATGGTTATTATGGGACCTGTTCAATCAGGGATTCCCCAATTGTCTGCTTTACCAAAAACCTGGCATGTTTTAGCTATAGATATTAAAGATTGTTTCTTTTCAATTCCAATTCATCCCGAGGATAGTCCACATTTTGCATTTACTATCCCTGCACTGAATCATGAAGGTCCTGATCAGAGATATGAATGGAAAGTACTCCCTCAAGGGATGGCTAACAGCCCAACTATGTGTCAAATTTATGTTAATAAAGCAATCCAGCCACTTAGAAATCAAAGTCCTGAACTACAAATATTTCACTATATGGATGATGTGTTATTGGCACATAAAGATAAAACCACATTGCTAGAATGTTATGCCACACTTACAAACTTATTGAAAAATTATAATCTAGAGATAGCAATAGATAAAGTACAATTAAATCTTCCAATTAATTATTTAGGAGTTCTATTATCCTCAACCATGGTCCATCCACCAAAAATTCAAATACGAGTAGATCAACTCAAATCACTTAATGCTTTCAAATGTTATTGGGATACATAAATTGGATAAGGCCTTATCTAAGCATACCAACAGGAGAGTTGGGACCTTTATTTGATATTCTAAAAGGTCCATCAGATCCAAATTCACCCCGCATATTAATGCCTGAAGCAAGAAGAGCATTAAAAATCATTGAAACATATATGGAAAATATGCATTTGGATAGAATTGATATAAGTTTGCCTTTATTATTTATTGTACTACCAACAAAAATATTCCTACAGGAGTATTTTGGCAAGAAGGTCCATTATTGTGGATACATTTATCTTATTCTCCTAACACTATTCTTACTAGATATCCTGAGGCTGTAGGACAATTAATACTCAAAGGAATAAAAGCAGCAAAGGGAGTGTTTGGGATTTCTCCCAATAAAATTATTACTCCATATACTATGGATCAAATTGATGAGTTAGCTAATGAGTTAAATACTTGGGCAATAATCATGTGTAAAACTAGTGTTTCATTTGATAATCACTTACCATCTAATCCTTTGTTGTCTTTTTGGTCTAAGCATCCTGTAGTTTTTTCCAAAAATGACAAGAAAAACCCCTATCATAAATGCTCTAAATATATTCACTGATGGGTCAAAAAATGGTACAGCAGCAGTAGTTACTTCTGATCAAACTTTTACATTTTTAGTACCCAAACAATCAGCTCAAAGGTAGAGCTTAATGCAGTATTACAAGCTTTTATGATGTTTAAAGATTCTGTATTTAATTTATTTTCTGATAGTCAGTATGTAGTTAATTCTATAGTATCCCTTGAAGATGCTGGTAGGATTTCACCTTCTTCTACTGTTTTCTCTTTGTTTTCCGCTATACAAAGTCTAATCTGGGACAGAAAAGATCCATTCTTTATAGGACATATCAGGGCACATACAGGATTGCCTGGAGCCCTTAGTATGGGCAATGAACTAGCAGATAAATCTACACATGACATACATATTTTCTCCACAATAGAAGAAGCTATAAATTTTCATAAAAGGTTCCATATCAATGCTAATACTTTACAAAAGCGTTTTAAAATAACTAAAGAACAAGCCAGACATATAATAAAACAATGTCAAAATTGTGTGCATTTTTACCACAAGTTAATCTTGGAGTAAACCCTAGAGGACTGATACCTAACCATATTTGGCAGATGGACGTCACACACTTGCCAGAATTTGGAAAATTAAAATATTTACATGTTACAGTTGATACTTCTTCAGGATTTTTGATGGGCTCCCTTCATGCTGGAGAAAAAAACTAAAGATGTTATAGCTCATTGCTTACAAAATTTTCCCACTGTGGGCATTCCAAAACAGTTAAAAACGGACAATGGTCCTGGTTATACTTCCACCTCTTTTAAACAATTTTGCTCATCATTTGGTATTACTCACATAACAGGAATTCCATACAATCCACAAGGATAAGGCATAGTTGAAAGAGCTCATCAAACTATTAAAATGTACTTATTAAAAGAAAAGGAGGGAATTGGAAAGGGGTGTATATCCCCCAAAGATAAACTTAAAATAACCCTTTTTACTCTAAAATTTTTAAATTTGGATTCATCGGACTTAGTGCTGCGGAAAGACATTTGTATCCAAAAAATGTACATAAGCCTAAGGTACTTTGGAAAGATATTCTAACAGGACAATGGAAAGGTCCGGATCCAGTGATAGTCTGGAGTCGGGGCTCTGTCTGTGTTTTTCCACAGGAGGGACAGCAGCAGATTTGGATTCCAGAGAGATTAACCAAAACAATTTTTACAGAAAAAGATGATGATTTGACTCAAATTCATATCAGCTGTTATCCAGAACTCCAGCTTGGCTATTCTTACATCTTCGACAGTGATCAACCAGGATGCTTTTTTCAATATCTATTTTATTATTGCTTTTCCCACATCATAAAGTTCCATTTTAATTTTGAGCTCATACAGACATAAATTAATGTTTTTCTGATCAGTTTTATTTTTTGACTATGGAGTTTTTAAACATTGCAATGGAGATTTCACCTAGGTAATCTACAAGGCCTCTACTATTGTCTTATATGTTGTATGTTACGTGTGCACATTTCTCTTTTGTGTCGTATGTCTGTATGTGCGTATGTCCATATATCATATATGAGAAGCACTCATAAAAATATGGATCCCAAATTTTTTTTTATTATTCACGTGATTTTAATGGTTTAATTTAATTTGGGTAAACAGCTGTTGAAGACTGTTTTAATATGTGTACAAATAAGCAGGTTAACAGATCTGTTTGTTTACTTTCACCTTTCCTTTTCATTATATTTAATAATTCTGTTCAGGATAATGTAAATTGTTCTAAAAATTGTTTTCTTAATACCTGTTGAAATGTTACATTTTTTTTCTTCTCTTTTCTTAACATCATTGTCAATCCCTATTTTCATCCCAGTGCCGGTGAAGACAAAGATGAAACCAAACTACAACTTCTTCAATAATTATCACAACAAACTGTATAAACTGATGCATCAATGAATAATAACTCAACAAGTAATGCTCAATCACTGAGTCGATTTATTTTGGGAGGAAAGGGACATATTGATAGATTCCTCCACTTTGAACTGCTTACAAAACTTGCCTGGACTATGTATCACTTGTATGCATTGTGCTCTATCTGTTGATGCAGCGGATTATGGTAGTGCTGGCGTATCTTTGCTGTAGTGTCACCAGTGATGCAATTTTTCCTAAAGAGCCATCTATTGACTTGATGTCGTGGCATTTCTGTATCCTCCTCCCTTCTACTAGTGATGGTCTAATTTTGGGGGCCAACTGAGGTGAGGCAAAGAACTTCACCCCCCCCATGGGCACCAAGGTCAAATTTGGGGGCCAACAGAGGTGAGGCAAAGAACCTCACCCCCCCACTGGTGCATAGGCCTATCCACAGGTATGGCTATATACTGGACCGCTAGTCAGTGACGGGTATGATTCAGTTGCAGTGGTATCAACCTAAGACAGGAGGCTGATGCCTAGAGGTCAGTTTTCCGATGACGGGTAAGAACCATTTATTGAATTGGACATACCTAACAGGCTCGGTCCCTAGCCACATTGCCTGTTGCTTAATTAAACAGAAGGGGGCAGATGCTAGGAGCCACAAGCAAATAATATGATGCATGGCACTTTCGGTTGTAAGGTACGCCAGCTAGCCATTGAGATGATATGATTATGTTAAGATTTACATTCATATGGAAATTGGACTCCTGCTGTTCACCTTGGCCTGCTACGGGACTCATGTTACGGGACTCCTGGAGAGTTCCCATTGGTTGGGGAAGGATAGCAGGAGGGAATTCCGGGGGAGGTCCGGGGCCCCCGGTTCCGGTAGACGCGCGTGTGGGTGGACTGGTTTTTGGCTTGCAGGCGCATACGGAGTATTGGCGGCTTTTTCAAAAATAAAGTTTTGTTCCTGCTTGAGTGGCTCGGGATTCTATGCCCAGCCAGACTGTGGCACCCTCTGACACCCAGGTGGGAGGGTCTCCAGTCTAGAGATGTGAGTCCCCTCTCCCCTGGCTGCAATGATATAAGAGGTCCCCCCTACACCCAGGTGGTAGGGGTCTCTTGCCTCCAGTGTCGAGTTTCTTCTAATCTACTTGTGGCAGTGTATGAACTCTCCTGACCCCCAGGTGGAAGGGATCTTCTGCCTGGAGGATTTATCCTCTCTTCCCTGGCTCTGGTGGTATACGAGCTCCCCCAACACACAGATTATGTGGTCTCCTAACTGTAGGGCCAGTACCCTCTATACTGGCTGCTGGGTATACAACCTCCCACTGATACCCAGGTGGAAAGATCTCCCACCTGGATCAATGAGTCCCCTTTACCCTGGCTGTGGCAATATACAAGCTCTCCCAGACTCCTTCCACCTGGAGGGGCAAGTCTTCACTACCCTGGCTAAGGCAGTATTCAAGCACCCCACTACACTCCTGTGGGAGTGGTCTTCCGCATGGACGGCGAGTCCCCTCTACCCTGGCTGTGGAGGTATAGGATCTCCCCCACGCACACCCAGATGGGAGGGGTCTCCCACCTGGAGGGGCCAGTCTCCCCCTACCTTGGCTACAGGGACATACTAGGTGTCCATGACACCCAGGTTGGATGGGCCTCTTGCCTAGAGCGGCTAGCCCTCTCTACCCTGGCTGCAGTAGTATACTAACTTTTCCTGAAACCCAGGTTGGATGGGTCTGTCGCCTGGAGGGGTGATTCACCATTACCCTGGAAGTGGCAGCATAGGATCTCCCCACACACATCCAGGTGGGAGGGGTCTCGCCTGGAGGAGCAAGTCCCCTCTACCGGTATATGAGCTCCCACTGACACTCTGTTGTGAGGGGTCTCCCACCAGGAGGGGCAAGTACTTTCTACCATGCCTGGAGTGGTACATGAGCTAAAGATGACAGCCAGAGGGGCTGTGGATGTGGCTCAAGTGGTAGTGCGCTCGCCTGGCATGCGTGCGGCCCGAGTTCAATCCTCAGCACCACATACAAAGATGTTGTGTCCGCCGAAAACTAAAAAAAAAATAAATATTAAAAAAAAAAGATGACAACCAGGTTGGAGGGGTCTCCCGCCTGGATGGCCAAGCCTCCTCTACCCTGTCTAAGGTGGTCTACAAGTACCCTGCAACACCCTGTTGGAAGGGGTCTCCTACCTGAAGTGGTGAGTCCCTACTACTGTGGCTGCAGTGGTATAGGTGCTCCCCCACACCAAGGTGGAAGGGTCTCCTGCGTGAAGGAGTGAGTCCCCTCAACCCTGGCTTCCGGGGTATAAGAGCCCCCTCCTTCACCCAGTAGTTGGGTCTCCCGCCTGGAGGGGCAAGTCACTGCTATCCAGCGTGCAAATGTATATGATGCCCCCTTGCCAGACACCCATATGGGAGGGGTCTTCTGCTTGGAGTGGCGATTCCTCTCTACCCTGGCTAAGGTGGTATAGGATTTACTCCCATTCCCAGGTGGGAGGTGTTTCTCACCTGGAGGTGTGAGTTACTTCTACCCTGGCTGCTGGGCTATATGAGCTCCACCTGATACCCAGGTGGGCAGGATCTTCCGCCTGAATGGGTGAGTCCACTCTACCCTGGCTGCAGTGGTTAAGGAGCTTCCCCTGACACCCAGGTGGGACTAGTCTCCGGCCTGGAAGGGTGAATTCCATCTACCCAGCCTTTGGGGGTTTACCAGATCTCCCAGATACCCAGGTGGGAGGGGTCTCCTGCTTAAAAGTCTCTATTCTGGCTGCTGTGGTATAAGAGATCCCCACTACATACCAAGATAGGAGGGATTTCCTGCCTGAAAGGGCGTGTCCCCTCTACCCTGACTAAGGCTGTATAGGAGTTACTACCATTCCCAGGTGGGAGGTGTTTCTCGCCTTGAGGTTCGAGTTGCCTCTGCCCTGGCTACTGGGCTATATGAGCTCCACCTGACATCCAAGTGGGCTGGGTCTTCCACCTGGAGGAAAAAATCTCCTCTAACTTGGCTGCTGAGATTAAGGAGCTCTCCTTGACACACAGGTTGAAGGGATCTCCCACCGCGAAGGGTGACTTACCCTACCCTGGCTGCAGGGTTTACCAGCTTTCCCAGAGACCCAGGTGGGAGGTGTCTCCCGCTGGAATGAGCAAGTCACCTCCACTCTGGCTCTGGAGATACACGAGCTCCTTCCCACACCCAGGGGTGTGGGGTCTCTTGCCTTGAGGGTCGAGTCCCCTCTACAATGGCTGCAGCAGGATAATAGCTCTCCCTGACAACCAGTGAAAGTTGTCTCCCACCTGGCAGGGCGAGTCCCAGCTACCCTCACAGCAGCTGTAATCCTGCGCCCCCAAACATCCATGTGGGAAGGGTCTCCAGCTTGGAAGGGCAAGTCCCCTCTACCCTGGCTAAGGCAGAATACAAACTCTCCCTGGCACCAAGATGGGATGAGTTTCTCTCCTGGAGGTGCGCGTCCAGTCTACCCTGGCTGCAGCAGTATATGAGTTTCCTCTGACACACAGGTGGGACGGGTCTTTCGCCTTGAAGAGCTTGTCCCCTCTATCCTGGCTCTGGTGGTATTGGAGCCCCCCCTGACACCTGGGATATTGGGTCTCCCAACTGGAGAGGCGAGTCCCCTCTATCCTGGCTGCAAGGGTATAAGAGTTCCCCCCAACATCCAGGTGGGAGGGGTCTCCCCCCTGGACCAATGAGTCCCCTCTACCCTGGTTGCTGCAGTAAAATATCTCCCGCTGACACACAGGTGGATGGGTCTCCAGCTTGGAGAGGCAAGTCCCCTCTACTCTGACTACAGTGGTAAAGGAGCTTCCCCCTACACTCAGGTGGGAGGGGTCTCCTGCCTCGAATGGGAGTCCCTTCTACCCTGCCTGTAAAAGTATATGAACTTCCCTGACAACCAGATGGAAGGGATCTTCTGTCTGGAGGTTCAAGTCCCCTCTCCTCTGGCTCTGATGGTATTGGAGCTCCTCCCAGGTTATGGAGTCTCCTGACTGGAGGGGAGCATCCTCTCTACACTGGCTGCAGCTATATACATGCTCTCCCAGACACCCAGGAAGGAGTAGTCTCTTGCCTGGAGGTGCAAGTCTTCCCTACCCTGGCTAAGGCATTATACAAGCGCCCCCCCCACACACAGGTGGGAGTGGTCTTCCGCATGGACAGCCAAGTCCCCTCTACCCTGGCATTAGTGGTATACAAGCTCCCCTGACACCCAGGTGGGAGGGGTATCCCTCATAGAAGGGTGAGTCCCCTCTACTTTAGCTCTTGCCATATAAGAATTCCTAGTACACCCAGGTGTGAGGGGTCTTCTGCCTGCAGGAGAGTGTTCCCTCTACCCTGGCTGTGGCAGTATTGGAGGTCACCCTGATACCCAGGTGTCAGGGATTTCCGCCTGTAGGATTGAGTTTCCTCTACCATGGATGCTGAAGTAATCAAGCTCCCCTGGACACCCAGGTGGGAAGGGTGTGCCGATTGGAGTGGCAAGTCCACTCTAATCTGGCTGCAGTGGTATAAGAACTCCCCCTGAAACCCAGGTGAAAGGGGTCTCCCTCTTGGAGCTGTGAGTCCCCTCTACCCTGGATGCAGCATTATAGGAGCCCCCCCCCAGGACACCTATATAAAAGAGGTCTTCTGTTTGGAGTGTAGAGTTCCCTCTAGTCCACCTGTGGTGGTGTAGGAGTTCCCCAGATACCCATATGGGAGGGGTCACCCTCCTTAAGGGGAAAGTACCCTCTACCATGGCTGTGGTGCTATAAAATCTCCCCTGGACACCCAGGTGGGAGGTGTCTCCTGCCTGGAGGAGCAAGTCCCCCACTACTCTGTCTGCAGGGGTATAAAACTTCACCCCCCACACCCAGGTTGCAGGAGTCTCCCACCTGGAGGGGTGAATCCCCTCTACCCTGGCTGCTGTGGTATAAAATTTCCCCTGACAACCAGGTGTGAGAAGTCTCCAGCCTGTATGGTAGAGTGTCCTCTACCCTGCCTGTGGCTGTATAGGTGCACCCCCAGACACCCAAGTGGAAGGAGTCTCACACCTGGAAGTGCAAGTATATTCTACCCTGGCTAAGGCAGTATAAGAGCTCCCCCTGACCCCCACGTGGAATGGGACTCCCACATGAAGGGGCAAGTCAACTCTACCCTGGCTGTGGCGGTATACAAGATACCCTGACACATATGTAAAAGAGGTCTCTTGGCAAGTCCCCTATATCCTGGCTGCGGCGATATACAAGCTCACAATTCACACCCACGTGAAAGAGGTCTCTCACTTGGAAGGGCTGGAGTCCACTCTCATTTGGCCGGTGCCATATAAGAGCTCCCAGGACACCCAGGTGGGAGAAGACTCCCACCTGCAGGGCCGAGTCCCCTCTACCCTGGCTGCAGTGGTATAAGAGTTCCCCCTGAAAACCAGGTGGGAGAGGTGTCCCACCTGGAGGGGAGAGTCCCCTCTACCCTGGATAAGGCGCAATACAAGCACACTCTGGCACAAGATGGAAGGGGCCTCTCGCCTGGTGGAGCATGTCCACTCTACACTGACTGCAGCAGTATATGAGTTTCCCTGACACCCAGGTGTGAGGGGTCTCCTGCCTAGAGGGGTAAGTCCCCTCTTCCCTGGCTACAGTGGCGTAGGAGCTCCCCCACACACCCTTGTGGGAGGGGTCTCTGGCAAGGAAGGGCAAGTCCCTTCTACCCTGAATATGATGGTAGATGAGCCCCCTCCCGCCATACCTACGTGAAAGGGGTCTCCAATATAGAGGGGCAAGTCCACTCTACCCTGGCTGCTGCAGTATATGAGCTCCCCTAACACTCAGGTGAGAAGAGTCTCCCACCTGGAGGGGCGAGTCCTCTCTTCCCTGGCTAAGGTTTATACAATCTCCAAGCTACACCCAGGTTGGAGAGGTCTCCCTGGAGGGGCTAGTCACCAGGACCCTGGCTACAGTGGTATATGAGCTCCTCCACCCACACCCAGGTGGGCGGGGTCTCCTGCCTGAAGGGGGGAGTCCCCTCTACTCTTGCTGGTGCAGTATACTAGCTCCCCAAGATACCCAGGCGGGAAGGGGCTCCCGCCTGGAGTGGCGAGTTTCCCGTACCCTTCATGTGGCGGTATAGGAGCTCTCCTGGATACCCACGTGAAAGAGGACTCCCTCCTGGAGGGTTGCGTCACATCTACTCTGGCTGTGGCAGTATAAGAGCTCTCACTGACACCCAGGTGTGAGGGGTACCCTGCCTGGACCAGCGAATCCCCTCTATCTGGGCTGTGGCAGGATAAGAGTTACCCCTGACACCATGGAAGAAAGGGTCTCACACCTAGAGCAGGGAATACCCTCTACCCTAGATGTGCAACTATAAAAGCTTCCCCAGACACAGTTGGGGGGGTCTCCTTCCTGGAGGGAGGAGTCCCCTCTACCCTGGCTTTGGTGGGATACAAGCTATACAAGACCCCATTATGCAAATGAGAGTTCTCCAAACTGGTGGGTCGAGTCCCCTCTATTTTGGCTGTTGCCATATAAGAGCTCCTAGGACATCCTCGTGGGAGGCCTCTCCCAACTGGAGGAGAGAGTCCCCTCTACCCTGGCTGGGAGGTATAGGAGATCCCCCAGTCACCCAGGTTGAAGGGATTTCCTGAAAGGAGGTTCAAGTCCCCTCTACCTGGCTGCAGTAGTATAAGAGCCCCCATATACACCCAGGTGGGAGGGGTCTCCAGCCTGGCGGGACGAGTGCCCTCTACCCTAACTGCAGTGGTATATGAGCTCCCCTTGACACCCAGGTTGGAGAGGTCTTTGGAGAGGCGAGTACCCTCTAACCTGGATGCAGCAGTATAGAAGATCCCCACAAGACTCTGGTGGGAAGGGTCTCCCACCTGGAGGCATGAGTCCCCTCTACCCTGTTTGGGGTGGTATACTAGCTCCCAGGACAACCAGTTTGGGAGGGATCTCCTGCCTGGAAGGGCAAGTCCCCTCTAACCTGCCTGCAGAGGTATATGAGTTCCCCCAGATATCCAGGTGAAATGGGTCTCCCGCCTGAAGAGGACAGTCTGTGTTACCCTGGCTGCAGCTCTATAAAAGCCCCCCGCACAAACCCATGTGTGAGGCATCTCTTGCCTGGAGAGGTGAGTCCCTGCTACCAAGGCAACAACTGTACACAAGCCCCCACCTCACAGGGCACCCATATGTAAGTGATATCATGATTATAGTGGTGAATCCCCTCTACATGGCTGAGGCAGAATACAAGCTAGCCTGGAAACCAAGGTGGGAGGGGTCTCTCACCTTGAGGAGCCAGTCTGCTCTTCCCAGGCTGCAGAGGTATAAGAGATCCCACAGACAATCATGTACTTTTTCATTCACCCAGGTCAGGTACTAGCACTTGGGTCTCCATTACTGAGCACAGCTCCTTGCTTCAGACCATGGCTAACCTTCTTGTGGACCCTATCTTTGTCCCTTGGTTCCAGGGCCCTTTTCCAGTCCCCTCCTGTGCCTCCCCTCTGATTTCTTCAGGCTGTGGTATCCTGGCACTTCCCTACCCTCTGCTCTCCGTGCTTCTCCCTAGCCTATGCTGCTCAAATGGGTACTGGCAGCCCAATCGCCCCACACTTCCACACACCATGTATCCCCTCAAAGTACCTTCTTTGGCCCCTCCTTTGGTCCAGATCCCTCTCTGAGGATCTACTCACCTGGGGCAGAGGAGCAAAATTTGCTCACCTTTGCACCCTGAATGCTCCCTATGGGAAATACAGCCCTGCCACTGTCCTGAGATCTCTTCACTGCCTGAACCTTGAGGCCTGGCAGTTACCATGGACTTGCATTAACCCAGCCTTAAGCTATCCCCTCCCTTCCCTCCTCTGCCTTCTGGCATTGCATGCTGCCCCTATGCAAACCCAGCCCTCTGTAACCCTGACCCTTCGTGCTTCAGTCCCCGGGCCTGGTGCTCACATGAGCCCCTGACAGTGTTCCTCATGTCAATCAGTGTAGCATGGAATCTCTTCCTGTTGGGCCTGACCTGGGGACCCCTTGCTTGGAACTGCCAGTGTGCTCTCTTAGGTGCCTGTTGCACTTTTCTCTGTCTCCTCGTCCTTGCGCAACCATTCCTCCGCTTCCCTTGGGTTTTCCCTGGCACTTAATGGTCTCCTCCTCCTTGGATCACTCATCCATGGTTGGTCACGTGGGTCCTTTGCCTGGGCACCTTGCTTGGGTCCTGAATATTTCCCCCAACGCACCCACCGAGATCCCTGCCATGCCCTCCCATTACCCTGTTCCTGGCCGCCTTCACTTTCCAGGCCTCTTTTGCCAGGTCCCTGTCCCTGGATTCTCATCTGGACCAGGGTGCCTTATGGGAAACTGAGTCCTGCCCTTGCCTGGGCCCCTTTCTCTCTCTGGGCCTTTGGTCCTGCAGCTAGAACCCTGACACCTGGCAATTGCCCCGGCCCAGGAGCCTGCCTGCTCTCTGCTAGATAACCTGCCATCTCTCTAAAGTCTTGACCACTGTCCTGAGCCCCGTGCTCAAGCCCTGGCCCTTGGCTCTCCATTCCCTGACCTGCCTCCTCGCTTGAGCCTCTGGGGGCCCTTCTTGCTCCATGCTTCCCTGGGCTTGGACTGTGGGCATCGATGGTACCAGTACCCTACTCCACTTGGCTTCCCTGAACCGGGTCCTGTAATCAGCCTTCCCAACTCCGAACTTACCTGCTCTTTCCTGGCCTGGGCTCTCCTGTTGGTCCCTATCCTGGGCTCCTTTCTGGAGTCCTGGCCTGCATCCCATCAACACACTTCCTCTGGCCTTTCACACTGTACCCTCCTTTATCCCTCCTGTTTTCCCTGTCCCTGCTGGGCCCGTTTTAAAGATCCCATTCCAAGGATTCTCACCAGGTCCAGAGGACTGGAACTGGGCATTTGGCTCTGAGGTCTCCCATTGTGAAAATGTAGCTGTGCCCCTTTCCTGGGTCTTTTTACTCTCTCTGCCCAGGCCCTGTTCCTCAATTCTGACCCCCAGAAGTGAACCTAGGCCTTCAACAATCCTCTCGCTGTGCCACCCACTAGCCTTGCTCTCCTTTCTCCCCACCCCAGCCCTGTCTGTTTTCATGGGACTCAGGACAGGGTACTGGCACTTGGCTACCCATTCTTGGGCCTGGCTCCTTGCTGGATCCCCAAGTCACCCTTCTCCCAGACTCTGTCCCTGTTCCTTGATTTCAGGCCACTTGCTGTCCCTCCTCCAGTGCCTCCCCTCTGTTCCCCTTGTACTGTGGTATTTTGTCATTGTCAGGACCCTGCCTTCCCCCTGCTTCTCCCTAGCCAAGTCTCCTCCAATAGTTGCTGGCTCCCCACCGACACCCCGGGAAACATTGACCAAATGTATCCCTCACATTTCCCTCCTTTGGTCCTGGTCTCTCTCTGAGGATTTACTCAACTGGGTCAGAAGAGTGAAATTGGCTGCCCTCTGGGCCCTGAAGGATTCCTAATAGGCAATACATCCCTGCCTCTTGCCTGGTGTCCCTTTGCTCTCCCAACCTTGATATCTGGCAGTGGACTTGGGCCTAGTGATGACTTTGCTCTGGGCAATCTTCTGCCTTTCCTCTCCTTCCCTCTAGCCTAGCAACCTTCCCCTAAGCCAACCCAGCCCTTCCTCACCCTGACCCTTCGCCCTACAGTCTCCTGGCCTGGCTTCCTGAGCTCCTTACTGCATTACTGGGGTTGTTTTACTTTCTGTGGTATTTCTTCCTGTCTTGTCTGACCTGGGCACCCCTTGATTTGGCCCCCTAGTTCGCTCCCCTCTGTGCTCTTTGTGCAGCCCTCTATATCTTCATCCTAGCGCCGATTCTACCTCTCCTTCCTCTACTGCATTTTCCTGGAGCAGGTTCCTCCTGCACATTGAGTCCCTAATACCTTTTTGTGGGGTCAATCCCTTACCTGAGCTCCTTGATTGGGTCCTGAATCTTGCTCCTCTCTGCACCCACCATGACCCCCCACTGTGCCTTTACATTGCACTCTTCCTGGCCCCTGTCCCTTGCCAGGTCTTTTGGCCTGGTCCCTGGCCCTTGATCCTCATGTGGGCTAGGGCACCTTATGGGATACAAATCCCTGACCCTCCACTGGGATTCTTGCTCTCACTAGGCCCTTGGGACAGCACCAGGAACCCTGACACCTGGCAGTGGTGCTGGGCCTCGGACCTGCCTCTCCCCTGCTGTATATCCTGCCTTACCTCACCAGCACTATCCACTGTCCTAAGCCACCTGCCCTAGCCCTGGGCCTTGGTACTCCATTCCCTGGACTGGCTTCTCTCTTGAGCCTCTGGGGGTCTTTCTTGCTCTGTGCTTCTCTGGGCTTGAACTGTGAGCCTCACTGGGGATAGTTCCCTGCTCCCCTTGTCTTCCTTGAATCTCAGAAGCCTAGTGAAGCCCCTGCTTGCCTGGCCTCACTCTTCCCTGCTCTCCCCTATCCTGGGCCCTCTTCTAGGTCCCTAGCCTGGTCTCCTTTCTTCAGTCCTGACCCGAACCCCACACACCCACTTCTTCCAGCACTTCACGCTGTGCCCTCCTTTGGCCCTCCTGTTGTTCTTGTTCCTGATGGGCTCCTTTTCCAGATCCCTTTCCAAAGATGTTCACCAGAGCCAGGGGATGAACCTGGGATATTTGGCCCTGCAGTCTTCCTTTGGGAAAATGTAACAGTGCCCCTTGCCTGGGGGCTTTGGCCTCCTTCAGACTGGGCCCTGCTCCTCAATCCTGACACCCTGCAGTTATGCTGGGCCATGAGCTCTCCCCCCCTGCACCATTCATTTCCCTTACTCCCCTTTCTCCCAATATACCACCACAGCAAGGAGAGAGGAGACTCACCCTTTCAGATGAAAGCCCACTACTATATGAGTTTTGGGGGAGCCCCTATACCCCAGCAGCCAGGGTAGAGGGACTGCCTCCTCATTGAGGTAGAACCTTCTCACCTGGGTTTTGGGGGAAGCTCCTATACTGCTGAAGCCAGGGTAGAGGGCACTTGCCCCTATAGGTGGGAGACCCATTACACTTGGGTGTTGGGGGGAACACAAAACAGCCACAGCCAGGGTGGAGGTGACTTGCCCCTCCAGGTGTGAGACCCCACCCCCCTGGGTTTTGTGGGGAGCTAATATACCACCAAGCGAGGGTAGAGGTGATTTGTGCCACCAGTTCCCTCTACCCTGGATAACTTGGTTTACAAGCTCCCTGACACACCCAGGTGGGAGAGGTCTCTTCCCTGGAGGGGCGAGTCCCCTCTACCCTGGCTAGGGCTGTATATGAGTCCCCCTACCGACCACCTAGGTGGGAAGGGTCTTCTGCCTGGAGGAGAGATTCCCCTCCACCCTTCCTGCTGTGGTATAAGAGCTCTCCCTTACATCCTGGAGGGAGAGGTCTCCTGCCTGGAGGGTTGAGTCTTCTCTACCCTAACAAGGTGGTATACAAGCTACCCCCAGGCCCAGGTGGGAGGGGGTTCCTGTCTAGAAGGGCGAGTCCCTACTAACCTGGCTGCAGTGGTATAAGAACTGCCCCACCCTGTCACCATGGTTGGAGGTGTCTCCAGTCTGAATGGGTGAGTTCCCTCTACTCTGACTGTGGGGGCATACTAGCCCCTTCCAACACCCAAGTGAAAGGCATCTCCAGCTTGGAGGGGCGAGTCCCTGTACCCTGGCAGTTGCTGTATAAAAGCTCCATTTAACACCCAGGTGGGATGGATCTCCTGCCTGGAGTGGCATATAACTTATTCCCTGGCTTCAAAGATATAGGAGTTCCCCCATGACACCCTGGCAGAAGGAGTCTCCTGCCTGGAATGGTGAGTCCTCTCTACACTGGCTAAGGTGGTATTCAAGCTCCCCACAACACCCAGGTGGGAGGTGTTTCCTGTCTGGAGCGGTCAGTCAGAAGAGCTGCGAGAATTAATGTGAATTGCAGGACACATTGATCATCGACACTTTGAATGCACTTGCGGCCACGGATTCCTTCCGGGGCTACGCCTGTCTCGACTCTTAGCGGTGGATCACTCGACTCCTGCATCGATGAAGAACACAGCTCTTCTACTATAAAAGGACTTATGATAATCCTGGGGTAATTGATCCTGATTATGAAGGTGAAATAAAAATTATAGCCAGTTTTCCAAAGGGTATATCAGTAATTTCACCAGGAGATAGAATAGCACAGTTACTAATAATACCCAGCCTACATGATAAATTTTCCAGTCATACTGTAGAAAGAGGTTCCAAGGGATTAGGCTCCACAGGTGTAGATTGGGCTAAGCTTTCTTTAAATTTAGATTCTCGCCCCATGCTAAAACTAAATATTCAAGGACATGAATTTAATGGGCTACTGGATACAGGTGCAGACCTTAGCATCATCTCGTCAAGAATGGCAAAAACATTGGCCATTACAACAAGCAACTCAAATGCTTTGAGGCCTAGGAGTGGCGACTAATTCCCATAGAAGTGCAATAGTATTAGATTGGAAGGATCCTGAAGGATGTGAGGGAACTATACAGCCATATGTATTGGATAATCTTCCCGTAAATTTATGGGGATGAGATGTCCTAGATCAATTAGGTTTGACATTAACAAATAACATCAATCAAAATGCACCCACTATTATAGCTAGACAAGGTTTTAGGAAAGGAAAAAGATTAGAAAAACAAGAACAAGGTATAGCAGCACCAATACAAATAGATCAAGGAACAGACAGACATGGGTTGGATTTCCAGAAAGTGCCACTGAGACAATTAAAATTACTTGGAAATCAGAAAGAACAGTATGGGTTCCTCATTGGCCCCTGAGTAAAGAAAAGATACAAGCAGCCCATTACCTGATCAAACAACAATTAGCAGAAGGACATATACAACCTTCTGTATCTCCCCATAATACTTTCATTTTTGTCATCAAAAAGAAATCTGGTAAATGGAGATGGCTGCAAGATTTAAGAGCCATTAATAATGAAATGGTTATTATGGGACCTGCTCAATCGGGGATTCCTCAATTGTCTGCTTTGCCAAAAACCTGGTATGTTTTAATTATAGATATTAAAGATTGTTTTTTTCAATTCCAATTCATCCTGAGGATAGTCCAGGTTTTGCATCTACTATCCTTGCACTAAATCATGAAGGTCCTGAGCAGAGATATGAATAAAAAGTACTCCCTCAAGGGATGGCTAACAGTCCAACTATGTGTCAAATTTATGTTAACAAAGTAATCCAGCCACTTAGAAATCAAAATCCTGAACTACAAATATTTCACTATATGTATGATGTATTATTAGCACACAAAGATAAAAACACATTGGTAGAATGTTATGCCACACTTACAAACTTATTAAAAAATTATAATCTAGAGATAGCAATAGATAAAGTACAGTTAAATTTTCCAATTAATTATTTAGGAGTTCTATTATCCTCAACCATGGTCTGTCTACCAAAAATTCAAATACGAGTAGATCAACTCAAATCACTTAATGACTTTCAAAAGTTATTAGGAGACATAAATTGGATAAGGCCTTATCTAGGTATACCAACATGAAAGTTGGGACCTTCATTTGATATCCAAAAAGGTCCATCAGATCCAAATTCACCCCGAATGTTAACGCCTGAAGCAAGAAAGGCATTAAAAATCATTGAAACATATATGGAAAATATGCATTTGAATAGAATTGATATAAGTTTGCTTTTATTATTTATTGTACTACCAACAAAAAATATTCCTACAGAAGTATTTTGGCAAGAAGGTCCATTACTTTAGATACATTTATCTTATTCTCCTAACACTATTCTTACTAGGTATCCTGAGGCTGTAGGACAATTAATACTCAAAGGAATAAAATCAGCAAATGGAGTGTTTGGAATTTCTCCCAATAAAATTATTACTCAATATACTATGAATCAAATTGATGAGTTAGCTAATGAGTTAAATACTTGGGCAATAATCATGTGCAAATCTAATGTTTCATTTGATAACCACTTAACATCTAATCCTTTATTGTCTTTTTGGTCATTGCATCCTTTAATTTTTCCATAAATGACAAGAAAAACACCTATCATGAATGCTCTGAATATATTCACTGATGGGTCAAATAATGGTACAGCAGCAATAGTTACACCTGATCAAACTTTTACATTTTTAGTACCCAAACAATCAGCTCAAAAGGTAGAGCTTAGTGCAGTATTACAAGCTTTTGTGATGTTTAAAGATTCTGTATTTAATTTATTTTCTGATAGTCAGTATATAGTTAATGCTATAGTATCCCTTGAAGATGCTGGTAGGATTTCCCCTTCCTCTACTGTTTTCTCTTTGCTTTCCACTATACAAAGTCTAATCTGGGACAGAAAAGATCCATTCTTTATAGGACATATCAGGGCACATACAGGATTGCCTGGAGCCCTTAGTTTGGGCAATGATATAGCAGATAAAATTACACATGACATATATATTTTCTCTACACTAGAAGAAGCTATAAATTTTCATAAAAGGTTCCATGTCAATGCTAATACTTTACAAATGCATTTAAAAATAACTAAGGAACAAGCTAGACAAATAATAAAACAATGTCAAAATTGTGTGACCTTTTTACCACAAGTTAATCTTGGAGTCAATCGTAGAGGATTGATACCTAACCATATTTGGAAGATGGACGTCACACACTTGCCAGAATTTGGAAAATTAAAATATTTGCATGTTACAGTTGATACTTCTTCTGTATTTTTGATGGGCTCCCTTCATGCTGGAGAAAAAACTAAAGATGTTATAGCTCATTGCTTACAAAATTTTCCCACTGTGGGCGTTCCAAAACAGTTAAAAACAGATAATACCCCTGGTTATACTTCTACCTCTTTTAAACAATTTTGCTCATCATTTGGCATTACTCATATAACAGGAATCCCATACAATCCACAGGGACAAGGCATAGTTGAAAGAGCTCATCAAACTATTAAAATATACTTATTAAAGCAAAAATAAGGAATTGGGAAGTGGTATATATTTCCAAAAGATAAACTTAACATAACCCTTTTTACTCTAAACTTTTTAAATTTGGATTCATCAGGGCTTAGTGCTGCAGAAAGGCATATGTGTCCAAGAAATGTACATAAGCCCAAGGTAGTTGGAAGGATATTCTAACAGGACAATGGAAAGGTTCTGACCCAGTAATTTTCTGGAGTTGGGGGTCTGTTTGTGTGTTTCCACAGGGAGAACAGAAGCTGATTTGGATTCCAGAAAGATTAACTAAAGCTATTTCTACAGACCAAAAAGAATATGATTTGGCTCAAATTCATAACAACTGATATCCAAAACCCCAGTTTGGCTATCCTTACATCTGGCTGAACCAGGATGCTTTTTCTCAATATCTATTTTATTATTGCTTTTTGCCATATCATGAAGTTCTATTTTGTTTTTTGAGCTAAATACAGACCTAGGTTAATGTTTTGCTGATCAGTTCTATTTTTTGACTATAGAGTTTTTAAACATTTCAATGGAGATTTCACCTGTAAAAAGTTATAAGGCCTTTACTATTATGTTATGTGTTGTATGTATTATATTATGTGTGCACACTTGTGTTTTGGGTTATATTTTTGAATGTACATATGTCCATATATCATATATGATGAGCGCTCATGAAAAAATGGATCCAAATATTTTTTCACGTGATTTAAATGGTTTAATTTAAATTGGGCAAACAGCTGTTGAGGATTATTTTAATATATGAACAAAAAAGGAGGTTAACAGATCTGTTTACTTTCACCATTCCTTTTCAGTATATTTAATAATTCTCTTAAGACAATGTAAATTGTTAAGAAAATTGTTTTCTTTTAGTGCCTTCTGGAATGATATATAATTTTTTCTTTAGCCATTATTGCCAGAATTCCTATCTTCATCCCAGTGCTGGTGAAGACAAAGATAAAACCAATCTACAGCTTCTGCAATAGCCATCACTGAACTGCTTGCAGAACGTGCCTGGACTATGTATCACTTGTATGCATTGTGAACTCACCTGTATGCATTGTGAACTATCTGTTGGTGCAGCTACTTGTGGTAGTGTTGTGATATTTTTGCTGATGATGTCATCGGTGGTACAATTTTTCCAAAAGGAGCCGTCAATTGGCTTGGTGTATCTTCCTCCCTTCTGCTTGTCATGATCGTTCAGCTAAAATTTGGGGGCCAACAGAGGTGAGGCAAAGAACCTCACCCCCGCCCCCCCGCTGGTACAAAAACCTCTCCACAGGTCTGGCTGTACTGGACCGGTAGTCAGTGACGGGTAAGATCCAATTGTAATGGTACCAACCTAAGACAGGAGGCTGACGCCTTGAGGTCAGCTCATTCGATAATGGGTAAGGACCATATGTACTATTGGGCAACCTAAGGCAGGCACGGTCCCTAAGCCACATGCTTGTTGTTTAAACAGAGAGGGGGAGATGTTGAGAGCCACAGCCGAAGGGGCCCCAGCAAACTTCCATCTGCCAGCACACTTCCAGTTGCCGTCTGATGATTGGCTCACAGCGGCCCCAGCAACATTTGTCTGATTGGCTCCTCTGTGGTGATGCTCATTGGAGATGCTCATTGAGCTGTTTCCCCGCCCTTTCAGACTGCCAGCTGATGATTGGCTCACAGCGGCCCCAGCAACATCTAGCTGATTGGCTCCTCTGTGGTGATGTTCATTGGGCTGTTTCCCTGCCCTTTTAGACCACGGAGCTGCTCATTGGGGGACGTTTTTTGCTCCGCCCACACAACCCAGCCAATCGTACTCAAGAGCAGGAGGATTGTGGGAGGTGGTGAGGCTTGCGATTGAGGGAGAGGCTTGTGGAAAGCCAGTGGTGGCAGTTGGGCTCTGAGGGTTTTTCCTGAGGAGGTGTTTTGTTTGGCCTGTGTGATTCTAAAAATAAAGTTCGTTTCTTTTGACAATTGGCTCCTGAATTGTGCCCAGCCAGACTGCGGCACCTGGCTGTAGTGGTATAAGACTCCCCACCCACACACACAGGAGGGAGGGTTCTCCTTCCTGGAGTGGCGAATCCCCTTTTCCCTGCCTCTGTGGCATATGAGCTCCCCGGACAACCAGGGTTTAGGGGTCTACTGCCTAGTGGGGCGAATCCTCCCTCTCATGGCTGAAGCAGTATATGGCTCACCCCCCCCCATAGAAAGATTGGAGAGGTCTACTGCATGGAGGAGCTTGTACCCTCCACCCTGGCTAATGCAGTAAACAAGTTCCCGGACACCCAGTAGGGAGAGATCTCCTGCCTGGAGGTGCGAATTCACCTCTACCCTTGCTAAGGTGATCTACAAGCTCCCTGTGACACACAGGTGGGAGGAATGTCCATACTGAAGTCCCCTTTTCCCTGGCTGATATGGTATACTAGCTTTCCCTGACAGCCAGGTGGGAGGGGTCTTCTGCCTGGAGGCATTAATTCCTTCTACACTGGCTATGGCAATAAAGGAGCTCCCCAGGACACCCAGGTGAGAGGGTCTCTGACCTGGAGAGGCGAGTCCCCTCTAATCTGGCTGATGAGGTATATAAAAACCCCCGATGGACACCTAGATGGGAGGGGTCTCCCATCTGAAGGGGAAAATCCCCTCTACCCTGCCTGCAGCAGTATAAGAGCTCCCCCTGAAAAACTGGTGAGATGTATCTCCTGCCCGGAGGGGCAAGGCCCATATAACCTGGCTGCAGTGGTATAGGAGTTCCCTTGACAACCAATTGGGAGGAGTCTCCTGCAAGCAGGCTAGGATACCCTCTACTCTGCTGCAGCAGTATTGGAGCTCCCCATCACACCCAGGTGGGAGGAATCTCCTGCCTTGAGAGGTGACTCCCTGATACCCTAGGTGCTGGGGTATAGGAGCTTTCACTGACACCCAGGTGGTAGATATCTCCCATCTAGAAAGGAAAGTAGGCTTTAACCTGGCCAAGGTGGTATTCAAGCTCCCTGCCACACCCAGGTGGGAGGGGTCTCCCACCTGGAGGAGTGAGTCCCCTCTACCCTGGCTACTGTGATATAAAAGCCCCCACCATACCCAAGTTGGAGGGATCTCTTGACTGGAGGGGCGAGCACCTTTACCTTGGTTGCTGTAGTAAAGGAGCTCCCCCCACACTCAGGTGGGAAGGGTCTCCCGCCTGGAGGTGCGAGTCCACTCTAACATTCCTGCAGTGGTATATGAGCTCCCCTTGACATCCAGTTGGGAGGGATGTTCCTCCTAGAGGGGCGAGTCCACTCTACCATGGATTTGGGGGTATACCAGCTACTCCCAGACACCCAAGACACAAGAGTCTCCATCATGGAGGCGTGAGTCCCATCTACCCTGGCTTGGGTGGGATAAGAGACCCCCCACACCCTACAATAAGTGGGAGAGGTCTCCCACTTGGAGAAGTGAATCTACTCTATTCTGGTTGTGATGGTAAAGGAGCTCCCCTGAAACTCCAGTTGGAGGGGTGTCCTGGCTGGAGGAGAGTGTCCCCTCTACCCTGGCTTCTGCTGTGTACATTCTCTCCCAGACACCTAAGTGGGAGGGAATTTCGTCTGGAGGAGCAAGTCACCTCTATCCTGGCTAAGGTGGTATATAAGATCCCCCCCAGACTCAGGTGAGAGCAGTCTCCCGCTGGAGTTGCGTGTCCTCTCTACCCTGGTTGATGCTTTATAACAGACCCAGGAACACCCAGGTTGGAGGGGTCTCCCACCTAAACAGGCGAACCCCTCTACCCTGGCTGTATATGTGCTCACCCCAACACCCAAGTGGGAGGGGTATTCCTCCTGTAGGGGCGAGTCCCCTGGACCCTGACTGCAAAGTTATTCAAGCTCCCCCCAACAAATCGCTTTAGTTAACCTTTATGGAATCCAAATTGGCTGCTGTTCTCCCTGTGGAAACACACACACATAGACCCCCAACTCCAGAAAATTACTGGGTCAGGACCTTTCCATTGTACTGTTAGAATATCCTTCCAAAGTACCTTGTGTTTATGTACATTTTTTGGACACTTATGCCTTTCCACAGCACTAAGCCCTGATGAATCCAAATTTAAAAAGTTTAGAGTAAAAAGTGTTATTTAAGTTTATCTTTGGGGAACATATACTCTTGCCCTCTCAAATGCAGGGCATGTTAACATCTGAGATCCTGTCTCAGGATCCCAACTATTAACTGTGGGGGTTGGGGGCCTCCCAGCATATGGAGATGGCACTGTTGGTTGCACACTTATGCCTTCTGGTGATAGAAAGGTGTTAGTAGCAGTCTCCTGTAGAGGTGGCTCTGTTGGTTGGACACTCACACCCTCTGGTGATAGAAAGGTGTTAGTAGCAGTCTCCTGTAGAGGTGGCACTGTTGGTTGGACACTTACACCCTCTGGTGATGGAAAGGTGTTAGTTGCAGTCTCCTGGTGTAACTTTTCCCCTGATGGCTTTTTCTGCTTTAAACTTTCTTCCTCTGTCTGACTAACTTGAGAGACCTTCTCTTTTACTTGAATCAATATGTCTTCATCTTCCTCTACCATTGTCTGAACTGAAGGCTTTGGACTACGCAAACAAGATACAAATGTTCACAATGGCAATGTGCCAACTGGCAGAGTCCCTGGGCTTTTCTTTTCTATTATTTTAAAATCTTCACCATGATGGTTCCATTGTGATATATTTAACAACTCGTCCTTAAAAAGCCATGGGCTACATTTTTTGTATTGTATCAACGTATGCCCTGACTGCTCTTGATTTTACTGGGATGCTTTCTTCTTCTAACAATTTACTTAATACTCTTTCGGTTTGTTTTTTTACTAATTTATGATCCCATATTTCTACTATAATACAACCCAACAAGATAACACCAAACAAAACCCAGACAGAATGAAACAAAAATGGAACAACACAAAATCATTATATCACCCTTTCTATCTTCCTGAAATGTCCATTCGTCCTTTCTCCCTATCTGTTCCTCAGATGCAAATAGTTTTTCCTCAGATGTGAGCGGTTTTTCTTCTGTCTCACTCATCTCCAGGGACAGGCAACTTAAAACAAAAGCGAAACAAAACAAAAGAAGAATCTTAAAATGGCTACCCATCCTCTCGCCCTTTCTTCAGGGGCGAGCAGAAAGAAAATGAACTTTCAAAAGAAATGAACTTTATTTTTAGAACACACATGCCAAACCACACAGCTCTTCAGGAAAACCGTCAGAGCCCAACTGCCACCACCAGCTTCCCACAAGCCTCTCAACCTCCCCCACTCCTCCTGCTCTTCAGACGAATTGGCTGGGTTGCATGGGCAGAGCCAAAGAAAGTCCCCCAGTGAGCAGCTCTGTGGTAGGAAAGGGCGGGGAAACAACCCAATGAGCATCACCACAGAGGAGCCAATCAGTTGGCAGCTAGAAGTTTGCTGGGGCAGCTGTGAGCCAATCATCAGCTGGCAGCTGGAAGTTTGCTGGGGCCCCGTCAGCTGTGGCTCTCAACATTAACTTATGAATTCTTTATTTTTTTCTATTTAAGAATGTTTATTATTAATTCTTACATTCAATATTTAGTGTGTGAAAATAAGCTGTTATGTGGTATGAGTGAAGGGTACAATGACATTATATTATCACACAGATATCTCAATATCCTAAATTTTTCTTTTGAATGAGTTCCACTTTTCTTCCTCCATACGCCATAACATCTATGAGGTACCACTGCCTAAATAACAAGAAAGAGTTTTGTCTGAACTCCTCATCTTATTTATATCATTATGAGGTCTACAATTAAACATTGAGTAACATCCTCAGCACTTTTTTGTATTTTATTTACAGGAGGGATCTTGCTGAGTAGCTAAGTGCCTCAGGAAGTTTCTGAGACTGGCTTTGAAATCATGATCCTTCTCCCCATACAGGAAAGGCTTTCATTTTCCCCACAGCATAAAGCCCTTGTGGTTACAGAGATATTTTCACAGGCCCTAATAATACCAATCTGTAAGAGAAAAGTGGAGACAATATCTTCTTCTCCTTAAAAGTATACTCTGGTTTTATGAATACCCAGAACCTATGCCCTGCTTTTTTTGATGCTTTTAAGTTCTGATTCAGAAGGTAACTGAGAAGGTGGAAAGATAGCTTGAATTTGAATCTTGGGTCCAAGCCTAGCCCTACTCCAAACTCTTGTGAGCTTTATCTGTTAATGTACCTTTTCTGCAACCCACATTTGGAATAATAGCCAAAGAGACTATATGCAAAAGAAACAGTGCCTGCACAATTCCCACATTACTGGTGCAGTGCCCCTTTTTTTTTCTCTCACCTCTGGAATCCCTTTTTGTTCCCCAGCACTAATATGGGGAAGGCCTAACAGAAAGCAGGGACTTCAGGGCCTCCCCATGGCCAAGAACAAGTGGTACAGGTTACAGATGTAGTTGCTCTGGGCCTGGTGAGGAGATTTAAAGATTTTCCATTGTTACAAGAGTGCCTTGGGTTTGTTTTAATCATATATAAGAGATGCACATAAATGCATGCAATGATGCACTGTCTCAGAGAGCTACAATTTTCTCTTTTTAATGTTTCTTTTAAAGATAGAGAAATAATTTTTTTTAGATATTTATTATTTTATTTAGATTTTGGTGGACACAACATTTTTATTTTATTTTTATGTGGTGCTGACGATAGAACCCAGCATCCCACACATGCCAGGCTAGTGCATTACCACTTGAGCTACTAACCCAGCCCAAGGTATAGTTTTCTATAAGCAGTAGTGAAGAGCCATTTGGGAAGCTCCAGGGTTGATCAAGAGTTGAGGTTGTGGGAGGTGATGAAGAACTTGTATTTGTGCAGGAAGAAAAGATGAGACAACATAATTGGATTTAAGGTTAGTATGTTATTATAATTTTAGTGAGCTTTAGGGGGCATTGAGCCATCACTGGTATTCTGGTACCTGGACATGCTATGATTAGATCAGACTAAGACTGACTTTGGATGTGAGAGCACAATAGGAAGATATTGGTGGTATGGAAATTATATTAGTTAATTTGCACATGAACAACTTGGGAAGATGGCTGACTATCTCTAAGAATTAGCTCTCTCCAGAAAGTCATTACTGGGTGAAGTGGTCTATGCCTGGGTGAGGTGGTCCATGCGTATAAATCCAGTGCTTCAGGGGACTGAAGCTGGTGGATTGTACGTTCAAGATCAGCCTGAACAATTTAGTGAGACCCTTGCTCTCATTAAAATAAAAAAAAAATTATCTAGGGTTCTTCTTCAGGTATAGTAGAACAGCTTTAGAATGCTCATGAGTTAAATCCCCAGTCCCTTTTTCTCTCCCCAACATACCCACACCCACCAACAAACAAACATGCAAAGAGTATAAGAATTTATCCCCCTCTTGGTCAGGAAAGCCCCATTGTCAAAGAAAGAGAGTCCCAACTGTAAAAGGCCTTGGTAACACAAGTAATTTCTATTTCCAGAAAAAAAGAAAATGGCTCTGTAGGTGTTTCTAGAAGCTTGCTCTCTGCTCCCTCAGGCAAGGGCTTATGTTTGTGATCATTTTTTTATTTCATGAACCCTATGCAGACTTGTAGGTGACTGCAGAGCAGCAAGACTCCTTGTTTTAATGGAGTGTCTTCCAGTGAGGCATAAAGCTTGGCCAGCAGAGCAGAGAATTCTGTTGTCTGTCAACAGTTTCTCCTCTGTCCTTTGATCCTAAATTTATCACCAAGTGATACCTGCTTGGGGGAAGCTCAGGATGTTTGGGACAAAGACAGACTACTCAAGTACAGAGGGCAGTGGCCTGGCTTTGAATCTCACTGGACCTTTTTGTCTCTCAGATGGATGGCAACTTGGAATGGGAAAATGAACCACTGCATAGAAAATTCTGGAATGTGCAGGATCATAGTCAAAGGTTTTACTTGTAGATGGCAAGATAATGTCCCAGGTCACCAGCTCCAGCATGAGGCTTCAGATTCTGATAGCCTGAATATGAATTCCTTGTTTGTGTGTGTGTGTGTGTGTGTGTGTGTGCTTGTGTGGGCACAAAAATGCAGGTTAAGTGCTCAATGACTAGCTATTCATTCCTTGAATTTAAGAGGTGGAAAGACTACTTCCTCAATGGGGTTTCTGCTAAGGAAGAATTTTGCTTCGGGCTCAATATTGATAGCTGACCTGGGACTTGCAAGGTTTAGGAAGGTTGGTAGAACTCTTTGACAGAGAGTTAATAATACCATAATCAGGCCCAAATTAATAATTCTCCTGCCTGCAGGCTTTAGGTTTCTTCTGATAATATTCTGGGTGTCTCCTTCTGCTACTTCTTTTGTTTCTTTTATCCCTTCCTTACTGGGAGACAATCATTATGCTTAAAACACTGGGAAGAAAATAATAAATTAGAAAAATACCAGTGTTTTTTTTTTCCTGTATGTATGATCTACCCCAGGGTTCCTAAGACTCAGCATGGTTAACTTAGAGACCAAAGGCTTGTTTTTGGTAAGGTACCTGCCCATAATAATGATGTTTAGTAATCCTGTTCCCTACCTTGAAAATTAAAAATGCCTCTCAAAAGCCCATGTCCACTGGTTGTAACCAATCCCATGGCTGAGAACTACTGAGCAGTGAGGCACAAAGCTAATTTCACACCTTCAGGGGAGTTTGCATGGATGTCTCTGCCTTCTTGGGGTCTTTGTTGTTTTGAGTTAAGATCTTCCTAAGTTCCTAAGCTTTGCCACATTATAGATATTTTTATGGTTTCTGCCCAGTATGAATCCTCTGGTGTTGAGCAAGGCATAATTTTTGAGTCTTAATTAGTAGAACTTTCAGGGGTTTAGTCCAGACCTGCTGTGGGACAGCAATTGAACAGAGAATACCAAATGAATATCCCATCAACACAGGCATCATCTTAATATTGTGAAATTATCATGGAGGTATTTCTGTGACAGTAAAAGTCAGTGGAAGTATTTGTGCTTTATAGCAGTATGGTGATCAATAAGTAACTATAGACATTTTCATTTTTTTAAAAAAAAAAGCTTTTTAAATGATGCAATTGTTCACACCTATGCACAGCAAAAACTGAGTCTGGTGTCCACACAACCCAAGTCTCTTTGTCTTTTTTTGTTGTTGTTTGTACTTGCGATCAAACCAAAGTGCTCTCTACCACTGAGCCACATCCCCAAATCTTTTTATTTAGAGTTAGGATCTTTCTAACTTGCTTAGATTCTTGTGTAATTTCGAAGGCTGGTTTTGAGACTGCAATCCATCTTTCTCAGCCTCCCCTGCTGCTTGGATGAAAAGTGCCTAGATGAAGACTGCATCTTCAAGAATCCTGAGAGAACTTGAAATACTGCTGTAAAAGATTTCCCCATACTTTATTAACTATTAAAAACATCATTCCATGGGAAGAAGCACCTTGAAATGCCGAGGATGGGTCTAGGGAAAGATGCGACTTTCTGAGCTTCACAATGTGGCTTCAGACAGACCTGCTTTTTCCTGGGTGACACAACTGTATCCTTGTAAGTGTTACTGGCAGGATGGACTCATCAGTCCAAATGTTTTTCCTTTACACCATTTTTTACCTATTCTTATTTTATTCAAATGTAACCAAATTATTGATTTAAAAAGTATGCAGGTCTGTGGTTTTCTTTTAAGAGAAAAAAAGGCAACTATGTTTCATCAAGTACTGGCTCAGTATTCTCAAAAACAGTTGTCATATATATATGCAAGTGGAGCCACACATTGGTACAAAGACACACAGGGCTTTCATGGTCTGTCTAGTAAATGCTACAGTATGTTTAGGGGTGAGGAAAGGTGGTATGTTTCTTTCTTCTTTTTGCAGACACTTTGGAGGTTCAGGGGCTCAAATTCATGGATGGAGGCTCAGGGAGCTCATGGATCATGGACACGCCTCCTGCTGTCTATTCAGTGTGAGCATTTACACGAACTACATGTGTAGATTTTACCAAAACATGTACTGTATCTTGCTGTTCAATATCTTTGTTTCTCAGCCATCTGGTTTCAAACTTGTGAACTCTGCATTTGATATAGAAAACTAAGATGTATCATGAAGCACATTTTAAATTTCCAGAATCTGATTCCTGAAGTGAAACAGAAACCTCTTTTTTATGCTTTTTATGTACATAAAAATTCTGAGTAACAGTTAACCAACTACAGAGCAAAAGACATTTACTTCTGGGTGCAGTGATGCATGCCTGTCACCAAGCAGTGCAGGAGGCTGAGGCAGGAGAATCACAAGTTCAAATCCAGCCTTAGTAGTAAAAGTGAGGCCCTAAGCAACTCAGTGAAATTGTGTCTCTAAATAAATACAAAATATGTCTGGCATGTGGTTTAGTGGTTCAGTGCCCCTGATTTCAATCCTCAGGGTACCCCCAAAATAAAATAAAATAAATAAATAAGACATTGACAAAGAAACATGCTATCCATCTGAGGTTATGGGGAAACATTGATGTGATCATAGACTTCAGGCATAAGATAGTTTTATTAATGTGTTTGTTTGGTACAAAAGTTGCCTTTAAGTCCAGAGATAGCTTTGGAAAAAAGAGATGATTTGAAATCAATCAATACAGAGAAAATGAGGAAAGGACAAGTGAACCTGGAGAGGTCCACACAAGGAAAGAGGACCAAGGATCCAACCATGCTTCCTGCCACTTCCATGGGCTCCTGAGTAATGACCAGTTGGGCACTGGGTGAGGTTTCATGGAGTCAGTGCTGCAGAGCTATCTCTGGGCAATTATTATTTTTATTTCCAGTATAAAGTTTTTGGTGACCAATGAGGTGTGATCTTATAACAAATGACTTTTAGAGTCTATAGATTTGTGAGAATTGTCTCAAGTATGAACGATCTGTTTCTTTTTAACACTTCAAGCTTACTTAAAACTTTGCCACATTCTCAACATTTACATGCCTGTTTTCCAGTATGAATATTTGGTGAACAACAATACTTTTCCTAATAGAATAGTTTTGCCACATTCTTTGCATTTGTATGGTTTCTCCCCAGTATGAATTCTCTGGAGCTGAGAAATGTGTGATCTTTGTAAAGAGTTTTGCCATATTCTTTAACTTGTATGGCTTTTCCCCATTACTGATTCTCTGTTGTCAAATAAGATATGATCTTTGATTAAAAACTTTGCCACATTCTTTGCATTTGTATGGCTTTTCTCCCATATGAAATCTCTGGTGTTGAGTAAGGAGTGACCTTAAATTAGAAAATTTGTTACATTATTGATATTTTATGTTTTCTCCGCAGTATAAATTCTCTGGTGCTGAGTAAGTCATGATGTTTGATTCAAAGCTTTGCCACATTCTTTAGATTTCTATGGCTTATTTCCAGTATGAATTCTCTGGTATTGACTAAGGAGAGGTTTTACATTAAAAGCTTTGCCACATTCTGTACATTTGTATGACTTTTCTCCAGTATGAATTCTCTGGTGTTGAGTAAGGTGTGATCTTCGAATAAAAGCTTTGCCACTGATTCCTGTATCACACCAAATTAAAAATTCAATTGAGAGTATCACTAACAGAGTGGAGCAAGTAGAAGCCAGAACATCAGATAATGAAGACAAAATATATCATTTTGAAAAGAGTCTAGCCAACTCAGAAAGGCTGATAAAAAATCACGAGAAAAACATCCAAGAGTTATGGGATAACATAAAAAAAAACAAACTTACAAGTCATCGGGATAGAAGAAGGTACAGAGACTCAAACCAAGGGAATGAGTACCCTGATGAATGAAATAATTACAGAAAACTTTCCAGAAATAAAAAAGGAAACAGATATACAAATTGAAGATGCATACAGGACACAAAGCACAAAAAATCACAGTAGACCAATGCCAAGACACATTGTTATGAAGATAGCCAATATACAGAACAAAGAGAAAATATTTAAAGCTACAAGAGAAAGGAAACAGATTACCTTCAGGAATAAACCAATAAGGTTAACAATGGATTTTTCATCACAGACGCTGAAAGCAAGAAGGTCATGGAACAATATATTTCAAACACTGAAAGACAATGGATGCCAACCAAGAATTCTGTATCCAGCAAAATTAAGCTGCAGGTATGACAACGAAATAAAAATCTTTCATTATAAACAAAAGTTAAAAGAATTTGCACCCAGAAAACCAGCATTGCAAAGCATTTTGGGCAAAACACTACACGAAGAAGAAATGAAAAACAATAACCAAAACCATCAGTGAGAAGTGCCTCAGTAAAGACAGAGGGCGAGGGGAAAGATAATCATGGAAAAACAAACTAAATTTTTTAAAAAAGGAAAAATAATCAAACATGGCTGGAAGTACAAAGCATATATCAATAGTAACTCTGAATGTTAATGGCTTAAACTCTCCAATAAAGTGACATAGGCTGGTATCATGGATTAAAAAAACAAATCCAACAATATGCTGCCTCCAGGAGACACATCTGATTGGAAAAGACATACACAGGCTGAAGGTGAAAGGATGGGAAAAAATATACCACGCACACGGTCCTCGTAAGCAACCAGGGGTGGCCATCCTCATATCGAATAAAATCGACTTCAAGACTAAGTTAATCAAAAGGGATAAGGAAGGACATTATATACTGTTAAAAGGAACCATTCACCAACAAGACATAGCAATTATCAATATTTATGCACCAAATAATGGTGCTGCGACATTCATAAAACAAATTCTCCTCAAGTTCATGAATCAAATAGACCACAACACAATAATTATGGGTGACTTCAACACACCTCTCTCACCATTGGACAGATCCTCCAAACAAAAGTTGAATAAAGAAACTATAGAACTCAATATCACAATCAATAACCTAGACTTAACTGACATATATAGAATATATCAACCATCATCAAATGGATATACTTTTTTCTCAGCAGCACATGGATCCTTCTCAAAAATAGACCATATATTATGCCATAGGGCAACCCTCAGTAAATATAAAAGGGTGGAGATAATACCATGCATTTTATCTGATCATAATGGAATGAAACTAGAAATCAATGATAAAAGAAGGAAGGAAAAATCCTGCATCACCTGAAAAATGAACAATATGTTACTGAATAATCAATGGGTTACAGAAAACATAAAGGAGGAAATCAAAAACTTCTTGGAGATCAATGAAAATACAGACACAGCATATCAGAATCTATGGGACACAATGAAAGCAGTTTTAAGAGTGAAATTCATCACCTGGAGGTCATTCCTCAATAAAAGAAAAACACAACAAATAAATGAGCTCACACTTCATCTCAAAGCCCTAGAAAAGGAAGAGCAAAACAACAGCAAATGTAGCAGAAGGCAAGAAATAATTAAAATCAGAGCGGAAATCAATGAAATTGAAACAAAAGAAACTATTGAAAAAATTAACAAAACTAAAAGTCGGTTCTTCGAAAAAATAAATAAGATCGACAGACCTTTAGCCATGCTAACAAAGAGAAGAGAACTCAAATTTCTAACATATGGGATGAAAAAGGCAATATCACAACAGATGCTACAGAAATACAGAAGACAATTAGAAATTATTTTGAAAACCTATATTCCAATAAATTAGAAGATAGTGAAGACATTGATAAATTTCTTAAGTCATAAGATTTGCCCAGACTGAGTCAGGAGGATACACACAATTTGAACAGACCAATATCAATGGATGAAATTGAAGAAGTAATGAAAAGACTACCGACCAAGAAAAGCCCAGGACTGGATGGGTATACAGCGGAGTTTTATAAAACCATTAAAAAAGAATTAATACCAAACTTTTCAAGTTATTTCAGGAAATAGAAAAAGAGAGAGCTCTTCCAAATTCATTCTATGAGGCCAACATCACCCTGATTGCAAAACCAGACAAAGACACCTCAAAGAAAGAAAACTACAGACCAATATCCCTAACGAATCTAGATGCAAAAATCCTCAATATAATTCTGGTGAATCAAATACAAAAACACATCAAAAAAATTGTGCACCATGATCAAGTAGGATTCATCCCTGGGATGCAAGGATGGTTCAATATACGGAAATAAAACTTCTGAAACGGAAATGAGGAAAAACACTCCATTCACAATATCCTCAAAAAAATAAAATAAAATACTTGGAAATCAACCTAACAAAAGAGGTGAAAGACTTACACCTAAGTGTTTTGTAATAGTTTGATAGTGAAAATATGTATACTTTCGTTTTAGAAGTGAGTTGTGATGTTTTGGTCTGCAAAAGTAAAAGTAATTTTTTTAAATACAGTATAGATTAATAGTGTATTTAAATAATGAGAAGATAGACACCTTTGGAGATAACCATTAAAATAAATATGTGGACTGTTGAATGTTTTGGAGTGTCTTTATTGATCACTTATGTCTTCTACACACTAAGGTGACCACTGTTGTATGAGTATAGTTATTACATACAATTTTGCTATGCCTGTCTCAAGTATCATTGCTTTGTTTGGTTTCACGCTTCCACAGTTTCAAATGTTATACAGATAGGGAGATCTTCAAATCACTCTCAGACCACAGTTTACCATTCCAATGAAGCCTTTATTGTGGGCAAGCAGTGGACACAATCTAAAACCAAGATAGACAGAGTGGAGCATGCCCTTATGTTTTGCCTCTTATTGAAGTCAGAAACACACCAAAGTTATGTTTGCTCAAGGGCATGACTCCTCCCCTACCACTGCAATCGGTAAGAATTTCGTGTCTCCATGTGCCAGGGCACAGGAAAGCCCTGCAACCAGTTTTTAATCTCACTGTCACATGGACACAGTTGACTGATACACTTTTGCTAATGAGAGAAACAGGCTCACTTTCAGGGACCTTCTTGGCCCTATGCCTGTTCAAGGGGGAGATCAGAGGCACTCCTGCTAATGGACACGAAATGCCAGCCTAGCCAAGCTTTTCTCTGGTCCAGTCATGGCTCTGGCACCCGGGTGTTCCGCACACCTTTATTTTAGACCCTAGTATATGTGATATGGGCACAGAACAAAGTACACCTGAGTGCACACTGGTGAGCAGATAACATTCCTTCACCCTCTGCATTGTTCACAATACTCTACCAGCCTCTCCACACCTTCCTTCCCTCACTCAATGTGCATCACTTGGTGAAAGATGCTCACAGCACGGGTTGGAGAAGGAACTCCTACGATACTTGGGGGGCCTAGGACAGGCCCCTGTATTTATGGCACTCTCCACATCAGGAGTGGAGACAGGAAATGTACAGGAAAGCCTACACTGAGGAAACAATCAAATCTGAATATGGAATGTATCTCAAGAGCTGCATTGCCAGACATCAGTGTTCACATATCTCCATTCTTTCAGGCTCCAAAATCAAATTGAGGAGCTCATGTTTTTCCTCCCTGTTTCCCTGCAAAATCTCATGCCTGTGGATCAGAATCCAATCATCCCAGACTGTGTCTGAATAGGGACAGCCATGTCAGTGCCATCGGGAGAAGGGAGTGTCCAGTTAATAAATCTTGGCTAAAACACCACAGAGTCATTCTGGACCCTGGACACACATGTTCCAAGACACTGGAAATGGGTACTGGGTGTGAAGGAAAAGAGCTCCTTCCACCAGCTGCAGTGGTTCCACAAATGGTCACAATTAAGAGCACCCAGAGAGAGACTTGAAAAGACTCAATGTTCACGCCCCCAAATTGCAAGTGAGTTTGATGATCTGGGATACACAATTTCACCCATTTATCATGGTAGTATGTGAAATTCAGTGATATCCTGAACTACACCAAACGAATGATCTTAATTACCATGTGACATCATCTGAGACATTTGGGCTGTCCAAGTCATTACAATTGAGCACTAGGACACAAAAAAATGCAGTTTTCAGGGAAGACAAAGTAGAAGGCATATGCCTATTGAGCACTCAAAGGATGCACACAGTAAAACATGGGGAAAACTTATTGAGGATTCAGAGAAGCGTCAAGTACATGATTATCATAAGGGGCAAAGAACAAAAAAGGAAAGGCCAGAGAAATTGTCCACAATGATTTCCATGACCACACTCGTGCGTCAAGAAGGTCCACTGAAGCCCAGGACAGAGGTCCCAGTGATCAGCCAGTGTAAACCTCCATGAAGTCATAGGAGAAAAAGGATAAACTTGAGCCTTCTACTTCTGTCCAAATTCAATCTCTACACCTGCATATACACTCCATTTGTAATCCCATTGAAAGCCTGTGGAAGGTGACATGAGCACATTGGACCATCCCCTGGAAACACCATTCAGAGGAGTCTCATCTCTGAGTTCTGGACAGGTGGCTATGCATCAGATGCAGGCAGGGTCTGTGGCTGTGCCAGCGCTTTCTGAAGTCCCAGCCTTGGCTCCTACTTCATAGCTAGAAAGGTCCTGTGACCCTGGTGCCACCTGCTCCTGCATGAGAGACCCTGCAAGTTATTGGAGCCCCAAGGGCCATTCTTCCCTGCTATGGTGTGCCTCATTCCATGTCACTGTCCTCAGAGGAGGAGAACAGAAGAAGGTCTTCATAGAGGACACTCACTGGCTCCTGGGAGCTGGGACACTCCCACTCATCAAGATAGGGAGGAGTGTCAGCAAGAGCACTGGTCTTTGCAGCAGCTGGAGAGGAAGGGAGATCAGCAATGAACCTGGATCTCCACCAGTTTTTGTGCATTCTCTTGAAGACCATTAGGAGGGGCTGTCGGGCAACACAGCTGGGTGCTGGTGGACTCGATTTGGTACATGGCTTGACTGGATTCAGAAAAGGGCTTTCCTTGGTAGGGCAAAGATCCATGGTTTGAATCATCGGCTGGAGATTTTCTGGTCACCTGGGGTGACCGTTTTAGTCTGATTCCACTTGTATCTTGCCAAGAAGGCAGAGATTTCCCAGCCTCTGAGCCTGGCTCACAGGTGTTTCCCCGTTGAGTGAGACTTTGCCCCAGCCTGAGTTTCTTTGGGGCATTCTGGCCAGTCTGTTTGTGGACCTGAGTCTGTCTCTTGCCTGAGGCCTGGAGGCTGAGTTTGTGGCCCTGGCCCTGTGGACATGCTGCAGGCTGCAGGCAGGGCTCTTTGCTAATGTCAGGACAACTGGCTAGTGAAGGAGGGTGGAGCACATGGCCCCCTCTGAGAATTTGGGCAGAAGTCTGGGCAACTTTAGAGGAGACAACCTCTGGCGTTTCAGGTGCTTTCTTCCCAAGGAGGGCAGGGATCTGCCCTGAGTGCCTTGCTGCCGACTGGATGGTGCCAGGGATGCTCACATCCTGTTGTGTCTGCATCCCAGGACCTGAGTTGAGTCCAAGTTCAGGTATCTGAAAGGGATGTGCGCTACTGAAGGTGAGACTCTCATCCAAGTTCTGGACACGAGGCTGACTCTCAAACACAGAGCCTGGGACAAACCTCGTACTGGTCGTGTGGACGGGCAGTGGCCTGCTGTGTTTCTGGAGGAAAAGACAAACACAGGAAAATCTCCTGAGTCCCTGTACTTTCTCAAGCACCAACAAGGCCCACCAACACATGAATTTGGCTACAGAACATAGAGTGGAACCGGAAGACAAGTCATCAGCCCAGGAAAGGAAAAGGGGCACTCCACCTCCACCTCCATGGCTATCAGCCAAGGACCCATTTCAAGAACGACATGACATGTTTCAGGGCACATTGGGAAATATCCCATTCTTAATCAGAGGTCTCATGCATTGGGAGGGGCAGGGATCTTTTGTGTGTTCTTCCATGGCATGTCGATGGCTAATGCTCCTCTCAGCAGAGTGTGAACCCTGAGGAGTTGGCTTACAGAAGCTGAGAGTGTTCTCCCACTTTCAATAGGAATATGCCTGCATTGGACATTGTGTCCTTTGAGACGCTGGAGTCAACTACGACTCCATGAGCCCATGCACCACGTCATGGTGAATATGAAAAAAAGTAACACAAAAAATTGGTAAGGGCAAATGTGAAAGATCAAAAGCAGGAGTCACAATGGGGTTCAATGTTGACAGCAAACCTGTCAGGCAGAAGGGCCACAGAAAAGGAACATATCATGCTTATCCTAGTCACCAAAAGAGCAGGCAACCATGCACATACTCACCCTTAGGTAGGCACTGGGTTCTGTCTCTTCCTTCCATTTGGGTTGCTGCCTACACTGGGGTCTCCTACTGGTACTCCATGTCTGGAGTAGAGCCTTTCCCCGTTCCTCTTCTTTCCTGTAGAACACACGATGGCATTTGGATGGATGTAGAGTTGGGAGCAGAATGTGAGGTGCCCGTTTTCTTAGTGTCTTCTGTGCTACCCTGGGTTCTCCCCCAAGTCTGTGCCTTTCCTCCTACAACACCCAGTCCCTATGTCCAGGCAGCCCTTCTCATTTCCCACTAAGTAGTTCCATGTGGACACATTGATTTTGTGCCTCCCATGTTCGTGTTAATTATGGTGCCCTGAACCCATCTCTTTCATAATTGAATGCAAAGGAGAATGAGCTGCAGGCTGTGGCTTTGGGACATAGAGGCATTGTCTATCTCTCTCCATTGACCCAGCCAGGAGCTGCATGTGGATGTTTGGAGATGACCGTGTGGAGAAGGAGAGACACCACCCCCCTGGAGTTTTGTGCCCTAGGCTTGGATGCCACCTTACCCATCCCTCACCTCTGCACATG
This sequence comes from Spermophilus citellus, assembly GCF_964194105.1. NCBI lineage: Eukaryota > Metazoa > Chordata > Mammalia > Rodentia > Sciuridae > Spermophilus > Spermophilus citellus. The sequence goes on along the minus strand of NW_027672722.1, from coordinate 1,482,516 downwards.
GCGCTTCGCTCTGACTGGCTGCTCACAGGCCCCTGTGCTCTGGAGATTCTCAGGCTTGCTTGGTGCCTGGTTCTCCTTCTCCTTCTTTGGGCCCAAGGGTTGTGGGGCCAGCGCACCATCCCAGTGCTTGATGGGGCATCTTCTGCTCCTCGCAGTGTGTCCAAAAGCCCCACATTCCTTACACTTCATCTGATGGTGGAAAAGCACAAGTTGTCAGGAGTCAGCCCAAGCACAACCAGCTCTGCCCTTTTACAGACAAATAGAGATTTTAAGTCTTAGTTTCCTCTCCTTTTAGTTCAGGCACTCAGGCCTGTGAACCATGAACATCTCAGGATTCAAAGGTCCTAGAACACGTTTGTGGAATCACCTATTATACAGGGGCACTGGAAGGAAGGTTTGGATGTTGCAACTTGAGGACCCTGGGACAGATTTGAAAAACAGGACAAACGTTGGGATGCATGGGTTTCAAGTGGTTCCAAAAGATGCCTCCTCCCATCCTAGGAAGAAACTAAGCTGAGAGGATGTGCTGGGCAGGTCCTCGAGGGTTGGCAAGGGACAATTGGATGGTAGAGGCAATCTGAGAGGATGTAACCAAGATTCTGACCTGTGTCGCCCCCTGGCTTCCCATTGCCTCCAAAGTCCACATACCCTGGGGTCCTCCTCCTCAGGGGGAGGAGCCCTATGCCTCAGAGCTCCCCTCTGCTGTTGCTTTTTATTCTGGATTTGAATGAGCCTCGGGGCCAGAGGCCGTGAGGCATGCTCTGCTGACTGTCTCATGTTATTCCAATCAGATCCCATTTCCTCAGATGCTGACGTTGGGCTTTCCTAGGTCCAAGAGAAAAGAAAAAGAGTGTCATGAACAAAGACATGATGGGAACTCTCAGATATTTCCCACATTGTGGCATGGAGTACATCCCATGATCCAGGGAGCCCAGTAGAATACGTGGAGCACAGATGGGTGCGGGATCAATGGAGGAGTACACCAACTACTGCGTCTGACAAAAATAAGATACTCCATGCTGTTAGAATTATATCAGAGTGAATGTATGATTCCCGTAGGTAAAATAAACCAATCTTAACCAAAGGGAATAATTTTGCCTCTATCAAAATGATAAACAAAAAAAGGAAAGGTGAACAGAGATAAACCTAGATCATACAAAGAGAGATCAAAAGGAATTTCATCCTAATACAGAGACTTTCAGAAGCATGATAAACCAGACTTATTCTTGACAAAGTCAAAGTCATTGGCAAGAAATTCGAGTAGATATCCAAGAATGTCCTTGCATATCTCCCTAAGCAGATTGACCTTGAAAAATATTTCCAAATTAATGGTACAGAGAGCAAATTCAGCAGTGGAACCGTGGTAATGACACTAACCAAAGAGATAAGTTGAGGACTAGTAGATATTCAAGAATGTCCTTGCATATCTGACCTAAGAAAATTATCCTTGAGATATATTTCCAAATCAATGATACAGAGAGCAAACTCAGGAGTGCATCAGTGGTAATGAGTTTAACCATATAGAGAAGCTGAGCATGTGGTGGGTTGGATGTTGAATTTCACCTAACCCACCCTTTCAAAGAGTTTAGAACATGGGTTCTTAAACTCTTCCACTGAAAGAAAGAGAAAAAAAAATCATTCCCAATGCATGGTGTGCGGTCACGATGATTTTCTACCATAACGTGATATAAGAAACACAGAACAAATCAATGATAAATATTGAGCGGCAGAGAAGAATGAAATTCTGACATTTTCCCAACATGCTATGGATGGAACCAGTGTACATCCTTGGCCACACGTGCCAAACCAATGTTTGTTCCTAGGTGTGCATACTAATGGGAGAAGGTGCACTAAAGTGATAAGGGGGAAGGCGAGAGGTGTGTGGGGAGAGAGGGGACGGAATGGAATAGCAGGTCAGAAGATAGGGGAAAATGGGTAGAGCAAGGCTAGCTGAGGATGACCCAGGACTTCTATGTGCCTGTGTGGAAATAGTACAGGGAATCCCTTTGCTCTATCCATCCGAGATAGTCCCTATCCTACCCAAGGGTCCTTGGTAAACTACAGCTGTTTTCATACACATTGATCCACCAGCCCACAGGTATCAGAATGCTGCAGTAAAAGTTCTCTGAAATTTCAATAGTTTGTGGTGATTTGAACTTCGAATGACCTATTTGACCTGCTCAGCATAAAGAAACACTCTTGGAAAAATACAACCTTCCTTACACAAGTACCTCCTCCTCCATCCTTAACATTTTCCCCATCTACATGTTTTCTAAGGAATCTTCTGTAAACTACCTAGACAAAGAAAACCAACCTGAGACCCGAACGTTTTGCTGTCTTCTGTCAGCAGGTGCTCAGACAGGTGAGCCTGGGCACAGATCCCAGGAAGAGAAGCAGCTTCCTGGACTCCAGCCGGAAGAGGAAGTGAGGGAAGGTGGCTTCTGGGAACTGGTATGCTGCCCCAGGATCACGTGATGCAACACGTCATCTTCAATACCACAGGTTCAATTTTAGGCCAAAATTCAGTGACTCACACCTTTGATTTCCATGACTGCATCCGGAAGGAAGATTTGCCAGCCTTTTCCAGTCAGTACTTTTCTTTTACAGACGTTCAAACTCCAGAGTTTGAATGATTTTGAGGTGCTGGGAAGAAGGCACAGGCCAGTTGACCTAAGGGGCTTGGAGTTTTTACAAGTTTGGCTCTCGGGGGTGTCAAAGTTTTTTGTTGTTTTTGTTGTTTGTTTGTTTGTTTGTTTGTTTAACGCTGCCATTTGAACTTAAGGATTCCAGAATTCAAAGAAATGCTGCCCAATGCTTCCATGCTTTCTGCGACATAATAAGCTCTGCATTGCATCAGATTCTAAATTTTCAGTGGAAGAGTATTTCTTTTTTGCTGGGTTTGGAATGACATTTGTGGACATTCAAGTGCCCAGAATAACCATAGGGCTTAAAGAGAGCCTGCTGCTGAGGGCTGATGCCCCTTCTTTCTCTTCCAAATCTGGTGGGCTTCTGAGGTCCCTTGGTGGAAAAGTGTATGTTTCTGGATTCAGCTCCCTGCCCCCGACCCCAGGGCATCCCTTCAGGCCCTCACCTGGGCCAATCCTGAAATATTGCTGCAGAGGAAAATTCTCCTGTGTAAGTCTCAAGGGTCCCTTGCCCAAAGGTTTTCCCAGCACTCTACCAGGGCTTTTGTGCTGGTGTCCCTTCCTGTGTAGGTCACCAAGGATTTTATTCACACAGATTTGCACTTTCGAATACACAGGCATATGGGTGCACAGTTCAGAACACCTGGTACCTCAATAGGTTTGCAAATCTCCAATATCACAGAAAAGTGAATGCAGCCATTACTCCCACACTCCCTTTAGATGATTTCCTTTTTTGTTGTTAATATGTTTACGTGTTCATGGACCTTTTGTTTATGCATTTATGTATGTGCAGTGAGTAGAATCAAAACACACTCACCCACGGGTGGGAGGCCAGTGCTCTGCAACTGAGCAACAACCCTTGCCCCAGCTTTTCATAGTTCTTGAAATAATGGGTAGAATCAATTCTAAGATAGCTACAAATTTTCCCACTTAAATCCATCATGAAAATCTATCAGGAAAGACAGTCAAAATAATGTAATTGAAGAAAGAATGAAAATGTTTGTTTCTCATGAAGAGTTCTGAAGGAATACCCACACAATGCATTATTAGTCTGTAATATTAGTAGACTCTATCTAATGTGAAAGTACATATGAACACAAAGGCACATGCATACGAATATGCACATGATCATGTCCATAAACACATGTGCCCAAACACACACACAAACACACACACACACTCACACACACACAGACACACACACACACACACACACACACACACACCACTCCATACCCCACTTCCCCACACAAATGGGAGCGCACATATAAGCAGCTAGAATTTTTTTCTGGAGATTTTTTTTCTTGTTTGGTGAGAGTGGATCCAAGTGCATCCCATTGCCGATTGCCTGCTGTCCTACTTGAAAATTGGTGAAGCTACTGGACTTCCCTAAATACACTTGAACCATCCCTGTAAGGAATCTACTTCATTTCTTCTCATTTTCCCAAAGAGCCTTTGGAGAACAGAACCCTTTCAGTGCTCCAGGCTGTGAATAGGCCACACCCAAAGCTTTCTCATCTCCTTAAGTCCTCAGAAAGCATTGTGGATCTGACCCCAAAGTAGTGGGTGTGCTGGGTCGACTAGTGATCATGTGAGTACATGGAAAATTCCCACTTTGAAAACCATCTCTGAAAGAGGAAGTATCTCTCTTTCACTTGAGGTCAGGCAGGAAATTCTACTAGTCATTGATGGTGGAGACAAAGAGGCAACTTCCCTCCACAGGTGAGAGCAGTCTAGGGAGGATGTCCTTATTAAGCCCAATTCTGCTCCATCAAATGCAGCTGTTGTTCAAGTCCTCTTGGGTTCTTCTCTACCTGCAAGTTCCAAAGAGTGAGCCTGGGCTCATGCCACTTAAGCGACAGTTTCTTTCAATCCACATTGGGCTGCTAGAGAGAAACTGTCTGCCTGGAAGAGTCTTTCTATGGGTGGCACTGGGCTGTGGAATATTTGAAACACCTGCTAGTTGAATGCAGCTCTGCTCATTCTGAGCCTCAGAGCCCCTCAGTCAATGAAGGAACTGGAGGAAAATATTCTATAGAATATTCTGGAGGGAACAGAATGCATTCTAGCCGAAGCTAAAAGAAAGTGTTTGTGTCCATTGACCCAATTCAGTGCCTCCAAAGGTCCCCATTTGGGAAACCCAATTGTTACAGGTCAGAACCCTTCCAAGGGAGAAGGGGGAGTTGACTCAGGACCCATGGTATTCTTAGCATGCTGGATAGAAGAGAAACTCCACAGGACACATTTTAGCACATACACAGAGGTTGGATTAAGAAAAATAACGCTGAGAGGGGTGGAAGGCAGCATCCAACACAGGCCAGGGCTGGATGATATGGCCAGGCCAGTGGAGAGCAAAAATTATGGTGGCTTGCATCCCACTCAGCATGCAGATCTACGAATGCCACAGACAGCACAGGAAGGCTATGGAGCCAACACGTGTGCTGGAGTCAAATTGTTGTTCAGCTTTGCATTGGCCCCAATGTCACTGATGACTCTGCAAGTACAAGAGAACCCAGGTCGACTTGATCATCAGGAATATGGGATGGAAACCTTTGCAGTTCCTCATGTCATCCACCTGAGACAGTTCTTTCTAGTGGATGAAAGCTGCCTCCATATGTGGAGGATCAAGGACCAGAAGAGATTCCTGCTGGGAGCTCAGAAGAAAGAGAGACATTCTCTGAAATGCTTTCCATAGGAAAGGCTTCCTCATCTCTTCAGCCTGCAAGTCGTCCACCCACCGCCCCCTCTCTATCCATGTCAGATCCACCAATCACTTCTCAGAAATTCATGGACTAGGTGGATTAGGAATTTCGGGGCATATTTCTTTGAACTTCCGGAGAGCTGCTTTGCGTGCTTTTCCCAGTTTCCATCTATGGGACACGAGAGGCCTGGGAGAAGCTACAATTCCCAGAGTGTCTAATTACCAAGAATTTATTGTTCCAGAACATGGAAAAAACCTTAGGACACTGTGACCATTTCCAGGCTGTGAGGCTGGTAGGGTGTTTTAAAAACATATGTTTCATTCGTCTTTTTTCACTTGGAAAAGTAAAAGGACTAAGAGAAGTGCTGTTGTTTTGTGTGAGTTCTGTGTGCACATGTTACTATTGGAGGGCTTGTTTCTTTTTGTGTGTGCAAATACACCTGTGGGTTTAGAAGTCTTTTGGTACAGATGTTTTCATACAAAGGAAGATCCAGAAAGTATTAGAGGTTTCATTTTTTCAAAGCAGTATTGCCATTTCAGCCACCTGCACGTGAAACAGAAACATTTTCACGCTTCCACAGTTTCAAATGTTATACAGATAGGGAGATCTTCAAATCACTCTCAGACCACAGTTTACAATTCCAATGAAGACTTTATTGTGGGCAAGCTTTGGACACAATCTAAAACCAAGATAGCCAGAGTGGCGCATGCCCTTATGTTTTGCCTCTTATTGAAGCCAAAAACACACCAAAGTTATGTTTGCTCAAGGGCATGACTCCTCCCCTACCACTGCAATCGGTAAGAATTTCGTGTCTCCATGTGCCAGGGCACAGGAAAGCCCTGCAACCAGTTTTTAATCTCACTGTCACATGGACACAGTTGACTGATACACTTTTGCTAATGAGAGAAACAGGCTCACTTTCAGGGACCTTCTTGGCCCTATGCCTGTTCAAGGGGGAGATCAGAGGCACTCCTGCTAATGGATAGGAAATGCCAGCCTAGCCAAGCTTTTCTCTGGTCCAGTCATGGCTCTGGCACCCGGGTGTTCCACACACATTTATTTTAGACCCTAGTATATGTGATTTGGGCACAGAACAAAGTACACCTGAGTGCACACTGGTGAGCAAATAACATTCCTTCACCCTCTGCATTGTTCACAATACTCCACCAGCCTCTCCACACCTTCCTTCCCTCACTAAATGTGCATCACTTGGTGAAAGATGCTCAAAGCACGGGTGGGAGAAGGAACTCCTATGATACTTGGGGGGCCTAGGACAGTCCCCTGTATTTATGGCACTCTCCACATCAGGAGTGGAGACAGGAAATGTACAGGAAAGCCTACACTGAGGAAACAATCAAATCTGAATATGGAATGTATCTCAAGAGCTGCATTGCCAGACATCAGTGTTCACATATCTCCATTCTTTCAGGCTCCAAAATCAAATTGAGGAGCTCATGTTTCTCCTCCCTGTTTCCCTGCAAAATCTCATGCCTGTGGATCAGAATGCACATCATCCCAGACTGTGTCTGAATAGGGACAGCCATGTCAGTGCCATCGGGAGAAGGGAGTGTCCAGTTAATAAATCTTGGCTAAAACACCACAGAGTCATTCTGGACCCTGGACACACATGTTCCCAGACATTGGAAATGGGTACTGGGTGTGAAGGAAAAGAGCTCCTTCCACCAGCTGCAGTGGTTCCACAGATGCTCACAATTAAGAGCACCCAGAGAGAGACTTGAAAAGCCTCAATGTTCAGGCCCCCAAATCGCAAGTGACTTTGATGATCTGGGATACACAATTTCACCCATTTATCATGGTAGTATGTGAAATTCAGTGATATCCTGAACTACACCAAACGAATGATCTTAATTGCCATGTGACATCATCTGAGACATTTGGGCTGTCCAAGTCATTACAATTGAGCACTAGGACACAAAAAAATGCAGTTTTCAGGGAAGACAAAGTAGAAAGGCATATGCCTATTGAGCACTCAAAGGATGCACACAGTAAAACATGGGGAAAACTTATTGAGGATTCAGAGAAGCGTCAAGTACATGATTATCATAAGGGGCAAAGAACAAAAAAGGAAAGGCCAGAGAAATTGTCCACAATGATTTCCATGACCACACTCGAGCGTCAAGAAGGTCCACTGAAGCCCAGGACAGAGGTCCCAGTGATCAGCCAGTGTAAACCTCCATGAAGTCATAGGAGAAAAAGGATAAACTTGAGCCTTCTACTTCTGTCCAAATTCAATCTCTACACCTGCATATACACTCCATTTGTCATCCCATTGAAAGCCTGTGGAAGGTGACATGAGCACATTGGACCATCCCCTGGAAACACCATTCAGAGGAGTCTCGTCTCTGAGTTCTGGACAGGTGGCTATGCATCAGATGCAGGCAGGGTCTGTGGCTGTGCCAGCGCTTTCTGAAGTCCCAGCCTTGGCTCCTACTCCATAGCTAGAAAGGTCCTGTGACCCTGGTGCCACCTGCTCCTGCATGAGAGACCCTGCAAGTTATTGGAGCCCCAAGGGCCATTCTTCCCTGCTATGGTGTGCCTCATTCCATGTCACTGTCCTCAGAGGAGGAGGACACAAGAAGGTCTTCATAGAGGACACTCACTGGCTCCTGGGAGCCGGGACACTCCCACTCATCAAGATAGGGAGGAGTGTCAGCAAGAGCACTGGTCTTTGCAGCAGCTGGAGAGGAAGGGAGATCAGCAATGAACCTGGATCTCCACCAGTTTTTGTGCATTCTCTTGAAGACCATTAGGAGGGGCTGTCAGGCAACACAGCTGGGTGCTGGTGGACTCGATTTGGTACACGGCTTGACTGGATTCAGAAAAGGGCTTTCCTTGGTAGGGCAAAGATCCATGGTTTGAATCATCGGCTGGAGATTTTCTGGTCACCTGGGGTGACCGTTTTAGTCTGATTCCACTTGTATCTTGCCAAGAAGGCAGAGATTTCCCAGCCTCTGAGCCTGGCTCACAGGTGTTTCCCCGTTGAGTGAGACTTTGCCCCAGCCTGAGTTTCTTTGGGGCATTCTGGCCAGTCTGTTTGTGGACCTGAGTCTGTCTCTTGCCTGAAGCCTGGAGGCTGAGTTTGTGGCCCTGGCCCTGTGGACATGCTGCAGGTTGCAGGCAGGGCTCTTTGCTAACCTCAGGACAACTGGCTAGTGAAGGAGGGTGGAGCACATGGCCCCCTCTGAGAATTTGGGCAGAAGACTGGGCAACTTTAGAGGAGACAACCTCTGGCGTTTCAGGTGCTTTCTTCCCAAGGAGGGCAGGGATCTGCCCTGAGTGCATTGCTGCCGACTGGATGGTGCCAGGGATGCTCACATCCTGTTGTGTCTGCATCCCAGGACCTGAGTTGAGTCCAAGTTCAGGTATCTGAAAGGGATGTGCGCTACTGAAGGTGAGACTCTCATCCAAGTTCTGGACACTAGGCTGACTCTCAAACACAGAGCCTGGGACACACCTCGTACTGGTCGTGTGGACGGGCAGTAGCCTGCTGGGTTTCTGGAGGAAAAGACAAACACAGGAAAATCTCCTGAGTCACTGTACTTTCTCAAGCACCAACAAGGCCCACCAACACATGAATTTGGCTACAGAACATAGAGTGGAACCGGAAGACAAGTCATCAGCCCAGGAAAAGAAAAGGGGCACTCCACCTCCACCTCCATGGCTATCAGCCAAGGACCCATTCCAAGAACGACGTGACATGTTTCAGGGCACATTGGGAAATATCCCATTCTTAATCAGAGGTCTCATGCATTGGGAGGGGCAGGGCTCTTTTGTGTGTTCTTCCATGGCATGTCGATGGCTAATGCTCCTCTCAGCAGAGTGTGAACCCTGAGGAGTTGGCTTACAGAAGCTGAGAGTGTTCTCCCACTTTCAATAGGAATATGCCTGCATTGGACATTGTGTCCTTTGAGACGCTGGAGTCAACTATGACTCCATGAGCCCATGCACCACGTCATGGGGAATATGAAAAAAAGTAACACAAAAAATTGGAAAGGGCAAATGTGAAAGATCAAAAGCAGGAGTCACAATGGGGTTCAATGTTGACAGCAAACCTGTCAGGCAGAAGGGCCACAGAAAAGGAACATATCATGCTTATCCTAGTCACCAAAAGAGCAGGCAACCATGCACATACTCACCCTTAGGTAGGCACTGGGTTCTGTCTCTTCCTTCCATTTGGGTTGCTGCCTACACTGGGGTCTCCTACTGGTACTCCATGTCTGGAGTAGAGCCTTTCCCCGTTCCTCTTCTTTCCTGTAGAACACACGATGGCATTTGGATGGATGTAGAGTTGGGAGCAGAATGTGAGGTGCCCGTTTTCTTAGTGTCTTCTGTGCTACCCTGGGTTCTCCCCCAAGTCTGTGCCTTTCCTCCTACAACACCCAGTCCCTATGTCCAGGCAGCCCTTCTCATTTCCCACTAAGTAGTTCCATGTGGACACATTGATTTTGTGCCTCCCATGTTCGTGTTAATTATGGTGCCCTGAACCCATCTCTTTCATAATTGAATGCAAAGGAGAATGAGCTGCAGGCTGTGGCTTTGGGACATAGAGGCATTGTCTATCTCTCCCATTGATGCAGCCAGGAGCTGCATGTGGATGTTTGGAGATGACCGTGTGGAGAAGGAGAGACACCACCCCCCTGGAGTTTTGTGCCCGAGGCTTGGATGCCACCTTACCCATCCCTCACCTCTGCACATGGCGCTTCGCTCTGACTGGCTGCTCACAGGCCCCTGTGCTCTGGAGATTCTCAGGCTTGCTTGGTGCCTGGTTCTCCTTCTCCTTCTTTGGGCCCAAGGGTTGTGGGGCCAGCGCACCATCCCAGTGCTTGATGGGGCATCTTCTGCTCCTCGCAGTGTGTCCAAAAGCCCCACATTCCTTACACTTCATCTGATGGTGGAAAAGCACAAGTTGTCAGGAGTCAGCCCAAGCACAACCAGCTCTGCCCTTTTACAGACAAATAGAGATTTTAAGTCTTAGTTTCCTCTCCTTTTAGTTCAGGCACTCAGGCCTGTGAACCATGAACATCTCGGGATTCAAAGGTCCTAGAACACGTTTGTGGAATCACCTATTATACAGGGGCACTGGAAGGGAGGTTTGGATGTTGCAACTTGAGGACCCTGGGACAGATTTGAAAAACAGGACAAACGTTGGGATGCATGGGTTTCAAGTGGTTCCAAAAGATGCCTCCTCCCATCCTAGGAAGAAACTAAGCTGAGAGGATGTGCTGGGCAGGTCCTCGAGGGTTGGCAAGGGACAATTGGATGGTAGAGGCAATCTGAGAGGATGTAACCAAGATTCAGACCTGTGTCGCCCCTTGGCTTCCCATTGCCTCCAAAGTCCACATACCCTGGGGTCCTCCTCCTCAGGGGGAGGAGCCCTATGCCTCAGAGCTCCCCTCTGCTGTTGCTTTTTATTCTGGATTGAATGAGCCTCGGGGCCAGAGGCCGTGAGGCACGCTCTGCTGACTGTCTCATGTTATTCCAATCAGATCCCATTTCCTCAGATGCTGACGTTGGGCTTTCCTAGGTCCAAGAGAAAAGAAAAAGAGTGTCATGAACAAAGACATGATGGGAACTCTCAGATATTTTCCACATTGTGGCATGGAGTACATCCCATGATCCAGGGAGCCCAGTAGAATAGGTGGAGCATAGATGGGTGCGGGATCAATGGAGGAGTACACCAACTACTGCGTCTGACAAAAATAAGATACTCCATGCTGTTAGAATTATATCAGAGTGAATGTATGATTCCCGTAGGTAAAATAAACCAATCATAACCAAAGGGAACAATTTTGCCACTATCAAAATGATAAACAAAAAAAGGAAAGGTGAACAGAGGTAAACCTAGTTCATACAAAGAGAGATCAAAAGGAATTTCATCCTAATACAGAGACTTTCAGAAGCATGATAAACCAGACTTATTCTTGACAAAGTCAAATTCATTGGCAAGAAATTCGAGTAGATATCCAAGAATGTCCTTGCATATCTCCCTAAGCAGATTGACCTGAAAAATATTTCCAAATTAATGGTACAGAGAGCAAATTCAGCAGTGGAACCGTGGTAATGAACCTAACCAAAGAGATAAGTTGAGGACTAGTAGATATTCAAGAATGTCCTTGCATATCTGACCTAAGAAAATTATCCTTGAGATATATTTCCAAATCAATGATACAGAGAGCAAACTCAGGAGTGGATCAGTGGTAATGAGTTTAACCATATAGAGAAGCTGAGCATGTGGCGGGTTGGATGTTGAATTTCACCTAACCCACCCTTTCAAAGAGTTTAGAACATGGGTTCTTAAACTCTTCCACTGAAAGAAAGAGAAAAAAAAATCATTCCCAATGCATGGTGTGCGGTCACAGTGATTTTCTTCCATAACCTGATATAAGAAACAGAGAACCATTCAATGATAAATATTGAGCGGCAGAGAAGAATGAAATTCTGACATTTTCCCAACATGCTATGGATGGAACCAGTGTACATCCTTGGCCACACGTGCCAAACCAATGTTTGTTCCTAGGTGTGCATACTAAGGGGAGAAGGTGCACTAAAGTGGGAAGGGGGAAGGCGAGAGGTGGGTGGGGAGAGAGGGGACGGAATGGAATAGCAGGTCAGAAGATAGGGGAAAATGGGTAGAGCAAGGCTAGCTGAGGATGACCCAGGACTTCTATGTGCCTGTGTGGAAATAGTACAGGGAATCCCTTTGCTCTATCCATCCGAGATAGTCCCTATCCTACCCAAGGGTCCATGGTAAACTACAGCTGTTTTCATACACATTGATCCACCATCCTACAGGTATCAGAATGCTGCAGTAAAAGATCTCTGAAATTTCAATAGTTTGTGGTGATTTGAACTTCGAATGACCTATTTGACCTGCTCAGCATAAAGAAACACTCTTGGAAAAATACAACCTTCCTTACACAAGTACCTCCTCCTCCATCCTTAACATTTTCCCCATCTACATGTTTTCTAAGGAATCTTCTGTAAACTACCTAGGCAAAGAAAATCAACCTGAGACCCGAAAGTTTTGCTGTCTTCTGTCAGCAGGTGCTCAGACAGGTGAGCCTGGACACAGATCCCAGGAAGAGAAGCAGCTTCCTGGACTCCAGCCGGAAGAGGAAGTGAGGGAAGGTGGCTTCTGGGAACTGGTATGCTGCCCCAGGATCACGTGATGCAACACGTCATCTTCAATACCACAGGTTCAATTTTAGGCCAAAATTCAGTGACTCACACCTTTGATTTCCATGACTGCATCCGGAAGGAAGATTTGCCAGCCTATTCCAGTCAGTACTTTTCTTTTACAGACGTTCAAACTCCAGAGTTTGAATGATTTTGAGGTGCTGGGAAGAAGGCACAGGCCAGTTGACCTAAGGGGCTTGGAGTTTTTACAAGTTTGGCTCTCGGGGGTGTCAAAGTTTTTTGTTGTTTTTGTTGTTTGTTTGTTTGTTTGTTTGTTTAACGCTGCCATTTGAACTTAAGGATTCCAGAATTCAAAGAAATGCTGCCCAATGCTTCCATGCTTTCTGCGACATAATAAGCTCTGCATTGCATCAGATTCTAAATTTTCAGTGGAAGAGTATTTCTTTTTTGCTGGGTTTGGAATGACATTTGTGGACATTCAAGTGCCCAGAATAACCATAGGGCTTAAAGAGAGCCTGCTGCTGAGGGCTGATGCCCCTTCTTTCTCTTCCAAATCTGGTGGGCTTCTGAGGTCCCTTGGTGGAAAAGTGTATGTTTCTGGATTCAGCTCCCTGCCCCCGCCCCCAGGGCATCCCTTCAGGCCCTCACCTGGGCCAATCCTGAAATATTGCTGTAGAGGAAAATTCTCCTGTGTAAGTCTCAAGGGTCCCTTGCCCAAAGGTTTTCCCAGCACTCTACCAGGGCTTTTGTGCTGGTGTCCCTTCCTGTGTAGGTCACCAAGGATTTTATTCACACAGATTTGCACTTTCGAATACACAGGCATATGGGTGCACAGTTCAGAACACCTGGAACCTCAATAGGTTTGCAAATCTCCAATATCACAGAAAAGTTAATGCAGCCATTACTCCCACACTCCCTTTAGATGATTTCCTTTTTTGTTGTTAATATGTTTACGTGTTCATGGACCTTTTGTTTATGCATTTATGTATGTGCAGTGAGTAGAATCAAAACACACTCGCCCACGGGTAGGAGGCCAGCGCTCTGCAACTGAGCAACAACCCTTGCCCCAGGTTTTCATAGTTCTTGAAATAATGGGTAGAATCAATTCTAAGATAGCTACAAATTTTCTCACTTAAATCCATCGTGAAAAACTATCAGGAAAGACAGTCAAAATAATGTAATTGAAGAAAGAATGAAAATGTTTGTTTCTCATGAAGAGTTCTGAAGGAATACCAACTCAATGCATTATTAGTCTGTAATATTATTAGACTCTATCTAATGCGAAAGTACATATGAACACAAAGGCACATGCATACGAATATGCACATGATCATGTCCATAAACACATGTGCCCACACACACACACAAACACACACACACTCACACACACACAGACACACACACACACACACACCACTCCATACCCCACTTCCCCACACAAATGGGAGCCCACATATAAGCAGCTAGAATTTTTTTCTGGAGATTTTTTTCTTGTTTGGTGAGAGTGGATCCAAGTGCATCCCATTGCCGATTGCCTGCTGTCCTACTTGAAAATTGGTGAAGCTACTGGACTTCCCTAAATACACTTGAACCATCCCTGTAAGGAATCTACTTCATTACTTCTCATTTTCCCAAAGAGCCTTTGGAGAACAGAACCCTTTCAGTGCTCCAGGCTGTGAATAGGCCACACCCAAAGCTTTCTCATCTCCTTAAGTCCTCAGAAAGCATTGTGGATCTGACCCCAAAGTAGTGGGTGTGTTGGGTCGACTAGTGATCATGTGAGTACATGGAAAATTCCCCCTTTGAAAACCATCTCCGAAAGAGGAAGTATCTCTCTTTCACTTGAGGTCAGGCAGGAAATTCTACTAGTCATTGATGGTGGAGACAAAGAGGCAACTTTCCTCCACAGGTGAGAGCAGTCTAGGGAGGATGTCCTTATTAAGCACAATTCTGCTCCATCAAATGCAGCTGTTGTTCAAGTCCTCTTGGGTTCTTCTCTACCTGCAAGTTCCAAAGAGTGAGCCTGGGCTCATGCCTCTTAAGCGACAGTTTCTTTCAATCCACATTGGGCTGCTAGAGAGAAACTGTCTGCCTGGAAGAGTCTTTCTATGGGTGGCACTGGGCTGTGAAATATTTGAAACACCTGCTAGTTGAATGCAGCTCTGCTCATTCTGAGCCTCAGAGCCCCTCAGTCAATGAAGGAACTGGAGGAAAATATTCTATAGAATATTCTGGAGGGAACAGAATGCATTCTAGCTGAAGCTAAAAGAAAGTGTTTGTGTCCATTGACCCAATTCAGTGCCTCCAAAGGTCCCCATTTGGGAAACCCAATTGTTACAGGTCAGAACCGTTCCAAGGGAGAAGGGGGAGTTGACTCAGGACCCATGGTATTCTTAGCATGCAGGATAGAAGAGAAACTCCACAGGACACATTTGAGCACATACACAGAGGTTGGATTAAGAAAAATAATGTTGAGAGGGGTGGAAGGCAGCATCCAACACAGGCCAGGGCTGGATGATATGGCCAGGCCAGTGGAGAGCAAAAATTATGGTGGCTTGCATCCCACTCAGCATGCAGATCTACGAATGCCACAGACAGCACAGGAAGGCTATGGAGCCAACACGTGTGCTGGAGTCAAATTGTTGTTCAGCTTTGCATTGGCCCCAATGTCACTGATGACTCTGCAAGTACAAGAGAACCCAGGTCGACTTGATCATGAGGAATATGGGATGGAAACCTTTGCAGTTCCTCATGTCATCCACCTGAGACAGTTCTTTCTAGTGGATGAAAGCTGCCTCCATATGTGGAGGATCAAGGACCAGAACAGATTCCTGCTGGGAGCTCAGAAGAAAGAGAGACATTCTCTGAAATGCTTTCCATAGGAAAGGCTTCCTCATCTCTTCAGCCTGCAGGTCGTCCACCCACCCCCGCCTCTCTATCCATGTCAGATCCACCAATCACTTCTCAGAAATTCATGGACTAGGTGGATTAGGAATTTCGGGGCATATTTCTTTGAACTTCCGGAGAGCTGCTTTGCGTGCTTTTCCCAGTTTCAATCTATGGGACACGAGAGGCCTGGGAGAAGCTACAATTCCCAGAGTGTCTAATTACCAAGAATTTATTGCTCCAGAACATGGAAAAAACCTTAGGACACTGTGACCATTTCCAGGCTGTGAGGCTGGTAGGGTGTTTTAAAAACATATGTTTCATTCGTCTTTTTTCACTTGGAAAAGTAAAAGGACTAAGAGAAGTGCTGTTGTTTTGTGTGAGTTCTGTGTGCACATGTTACTATTGGAGGGCTTGTTTCTTTTGTGTGTGCAAATACACCTGTGGGTTTAGAAGTCTTTTGGTACAGATGTTTTCATACAAAGGAAGATCCAGAAAGTATTAGAGGTTGCATTTTTTCAAAGTAGTATTGCCATTTCAGCCACCTGCACGTGAAACAGAAACATTTTCACGCTTCCACAGTTTCAAATGTTATACAGATAGGGAGATCTTCAAATCACTCTCAGACCACAGTTTACAATTCCAATGAAGCCTTTATTGTGGGCAAGCTTTGGACACAATCTAAAACCAAGATAGCCAGAGTGGCGCATGCCCTTATGTTTTGCCTCTTATTGATGCCAGAAACACACCAAATTATGTTTGCTCAAGGGCATGACTCCTCCCCTACCACTGCAATCGGTAATAATTTCGTGACTTTATGTGCCAGGGAACAGGAAAGCCCTGCAACCAGTTTTTAATCTCACTGTCACATGGACACAGTTGACTGATACACTTTTGCTCATCAGAGAAACAGGCTCACTTTCAGGGACCTTCTTGGCCCTATGCCTGTTCAAGGGGGAGATCAGAGGCACTCCCACTAATGGACACGAAATGCCAGCCTAGCCAAGCTTTTCTCTGGTCCAGTCATGGCTCTGGCACCAGGGTGTTCCGCACACCTTTATTTTAGACCCTAGTATATGTGATATGGGCACAGAACAAAGTACACCTGAGTGCACACTGATGAGCAGATAACATTCCTTCACCCTCTGCATTGTTCACAATACTCCACCAGCCTCTCCACACCTTCCTTCCCTCACTAAATGTGCATCACTTGGTGAAAGATGCTCACAGCACAGGTGGGAGAAGGAACTCCTACGATACTTGGGGGGCCTAGGACAGGCCCCTGTATTTATGGCACTCGCCACATCAGGAGTGGAGACAGGAAATGTACAGGAAAGCCTACACTGAGGAAACAATCAAATCTGAATATGGAATGTATCTCAAGAGCTGCATTGCCAGACATCAGTGTTCACATATCTCCATTCTTTCAGGCTCCCAAATCAAATTGAGGAGCTCCATGTTTCTCCTCCCTGTTCCCCTGCAAAATCTCCTGCCTGTGGATCAGAATCCACATCACCACAGACTGTGTCTGAATAGGGACAACCATGTCAGTGCCATCGGGAGAAGGGAGTGTCCAGTTAATAAATCTTGGCTAAAACACCACAGAGTCATTCTGGACCCTGGACACACATGTTCCCAGACATTAGAAATGGGAACTGGGTGTGAACGAAAAGAGCTCCTTCCACCAGCTGCAGTGGTTCCACAAATGGTCACAATTAAGAGCACCCAGAGAGAGACTTGAAAAGACTCAATGTTCACGCCCCCAAATCACAAGTGACTTTGATGATCTGGGATACACAATTTCACCCATTTATTATGGTAGTATGTGAAATTCAGTGATATCCTGAACTACACCGAACGAATGATCTTAATTGCCATGTGACATCATCTGAGACATTTGGGCTGTCCAAGTCATTACAATTGAGCACTAGCACACAAAAAAATGCAGTTTTCAGGAAAGACAAAGTAGAAAGGCATATGCCTATTGAGCACTCAAAGGATGCACACAGTAAAACATGGGGAAAATTGATTGAGGATTCATAGAAGCGTCAAGTACATGATTATCATAATGGGCAAGGAAAAAAAAAGGAAAAGCCAGAGACATTGTCCACAATGATTTTCATGACCACACTCGAGCATCAAGAAGGTCCACTGAAGCCCAGGACAGAGGTCCCAGTGTCCAGCCAGTGTAAACCTCCATGCAGTCATAGGAGAAAAAGGACAAACTTGAGCCTTCTACTTCTGTCCAACTTCAATCTCTACACCTGCATATACACTCCATTTGTCATCCCATTGAAAGCCTGTGGAAGGTGACATGAGCACATTGGACCATCCCCTGGAAACACCATTCAGAGGAGTCTCATCTCTGAGTTCTGGACAGGTGGCTATGCATCAGATGCAGGCAGGGCCTGTGGTTGTGCCAGCGCTTTCTGAAGTCCCAGCCTTGGCTCCTATTCCATATCTAGAAAGGTCCTGTGACGCTGGTGCCACTTGCTCCTGCATGAGAGACCCTGCAAATTATTGGAGCCCCAATGGCCATTCTTTCCTGCTATGGTGTGCCTCATTCCATGTCACTGTCCTCAGAGGAGGAGGACAGAAGAAGGTCTTCATAGAGGACACTCACTGGCTCCTGGGAGCTGGGACACTCCCACTCATCAAGATAGGGAGGAGTGTCAGCAAGAGCACTGCTCTTTGCAGCAGCGGGACAGGAAAGGAGATAAGCAATGAACCTGGATCTCCACCAGTTTTTGTGAATTCTCTTGAAGACCATTAGGAGGGGCTGTCGGGCAACACAGCTGGGTGCTGGTGGACTTGATTTGGTACATGGCTTGAGTGGATTCAGGAAAAGGCTTTCCTTGGGCGGGCAAAGATCCATGCTGGAATCATGGGCTGGAGATTTTCTGGTCACCTGGGGTGACCGTTTTAGTCTGATTCCACTTGTATCTTGCCAAGAAGGCAGAGATTTCCCAACCTCTGAGCCTGGCTCACAGGTGTTCCCCCGTTGAGTGAGACTTTGCCCCAGCCTGAGTTTCTTTGGGGCATTCTGGCCAGTCTGTTTGTGGACCTGAGCCTGTCTCTTGCCTGAGGCCTGGAGGCTGAGTTTGTGGCCCTGGCCCTGTGGACATGCTGCAGGCTGCAGGCAGGGCTCTTTGCTAACGTCAGGACAACTGGCTAGTGAAGGAGGGTGGAGCACATGGCCCCCTCTGAGAATTTGGGCAGAAGTCTGGGCAACTTTAGAGGAGACAACCTCTGGCGTTTCAGGTGCTTTCTTCCCAAGGAGGGCAGGGATCTGCCCTGAGTGCCTTGCTGCCGACTGGATGGTGCCAGGGATGCTCACATCCTGTTGTGTCTGCATCCCAAGACCTGAGTTGAGTTCAAGTTCAGGTATCTGAAAGGGATGTGCGCTACTGAAGGTGAGACTCTCATCCAAGTTCAGGACACAAGGCTGACTCTCAAACACAGAGCCCGGGACACACCTCGTACTGGTCGTGTGGACGGGCAGTGGCCTGCTGGGTTTCTGGAGGAAAAGACAAACACAGGAAAATCTCCTGAGTCACTGTACTTTCTCAAGCACCAACAAGGCCCACCAACACATGAATTTGGCTACAGATCATAGAGTGGAACCGGAAGACAAGGCATCAGCCCAGGAAAGGAAAAGGGGCACTCCACCTCCACCTCCATGGCTATCAGCCAAGGACCCATTCCAAGAACGACGTGACATGTTTCAGGGCACATTGGGAAATATCCCATTCTTAATCAGAGTTCTCATGCATTGGGAGGGGCAGGGCTCTTTTGTGTGTTCTTCCATGGCATGTCGATGGCTAATGCTCCTCTCAGCAGAGTGTGAACCCTGAGGAGTTGGCTTACAGAAGCTGAGAGTGTTCTCCCACTTTCAATAGGAACATGCCTGCATTGGACATTGTGTCCTTTGAGACGCTGGAGTCAACTACGGCCCCATGAGTCCATGCACCACGTCATGGGGAATATGAAAAAAAGTAATACAAAAAAATTGGAAAGGGCAAATGTGAAAGATCAAAAGCAGGAGTCACAATGGGGTTCAATGTTGATAGGAAATCTCTCAGGCAGAAGGGACACAGCAAAGGAACATATCATGCTTATCCTAGTCACCAAAAGAGCAGGCAACATGCACATACTCACCCTTAGGTAGGCACTGGGTTCTGTCTCTTCCTTCCATTTGGGTTGCTGCCTACACTGGGGTCTCCTACTGGTACTCCATGTCTGGAGTAGAGCCTTTCCCGGTTCCTCTTCTTGCCTGTAGAACACACGATGGCATTTGGATGGATGTAGAGTTGGGAGCAGAATGTGAGGTGCCCGTTTTCTTAGTGTCTTCTGTGCTACCCTGGGTTCTCCCCCAAGTCTGTGCCTTTCCTCCTACAACACCCAGTCCCTACGTCCAGGCAGCCCTTCTCATTTCCCACTAAGTAGTTCCATGTGGACACATTGATTTTGTGCCTCCCATGTTTGTGTTAATTATGGTGCCCTGAACCCATCTCTTTCATAATTGAATGCAAAGGAGAATGAGCTGCAGGCTGTGGCTTTGGGACATAGAGGCATTGTCTATCTCTCTCCATTGATGCAGCCAGGAGCTGCATGTGGATGTTTGGAGATGACTGTGTGGAGAAGGAGAGACACCACCCCCCTGGAGTTTTGTGCCCGAGGCTTGGATGCCACCTTACCCATCCCTCACCTCTGCACATGGCGCTTCGCTCTGACTGGCTGCTCACAGGCCCCTGTGCTCTGGAGATTCTCAGGCTTGCTTGGTGCCTGGTTCTCCTTCTCCTTCTTTGGGCCCAAGGGTTGTGGGGCCAGCGCACCATCCCAGTGCTTGATGGGGCATCTTCTGCTCCTCGCAGTGTGTCCAAAAGCCCCACATTCCTTACACTTCATCTGATGGTGGAAAAGCACAAGTTGTCAGGAGTCAGCCCAAGCACAACCAGCCTGCCCTTTTACAGACAAATAGAGATTTTAAGTCTTAGTTTCCTCTTTTTTTAGTTCAGGCACTCAGGCCTGTGAACCATGAACATCTCGGGATTCAAAGGTCCTAGAACACGTTTGTGGAATCACCTATTATACAGGGCACTGGAAGGAAGGTTTGGATGTTGCAACTTGAGGATCCTGGGACAGATTTCAAAAACAGGACAAACGTTGAGATGCATGGGTTTCAAGTGGTTACAAAAGATGCCTCCTCCCATCCTAGGAAGAAACTAAGCTGAGAGGATGTGCTGGGCAGGTCCTCGAGGGTTGGCAAGGGACAATTGGATGGTAGAGGCAATCTGAGAGGATGTAACCAAGATTCAGACCTGTGTCGCCCCCTGGCTTCCCATTGCCTCCAAAGTCCACATACCCTGGGGTCCTCCTCCTCAGGGGGAGGAGCCCTATGCCTCAGAGCTCCCCTCTGCTGTTGCTTTTTATTCTGGATTTGAATGAGCCTCGGGGCCAGAGGCCGTGAGGCATGCTCTGCTGACTGTCTCATGTTATTCCAATCAGATCCCATTTCCTCAGATGCTGACGTTGGGCTTTCCTAGGTCCAAGAGAAAAGAAAAAGAGTGTCATGAACAAAGACATGATGGGAACTCTCAGATATTTCCCACATTGTGGCATGGAGTACATCCCATGATCCAGGGAGCCCAGTAGAATAGGTGGAGCACAGATGGGTGCGGGATCAATGGAGGAGTACACCAACTACTGCGTCTGACAAAAATAAGATACTCCATGCTGTTAGAATTATATCAGAGTGAATGTATGATTCCTGTAGGTAAAATAAACCAATCTTAACCAAAGGGAACAATTTTGCCTCTATCAAAATGATAAACAAAAAAAGGAAAGGTGAACAGAGATAAACCTAGATCATACAAAGGGAGATCAAAAGGAATTTCATCCTAATACAGAGACTTTCAGAAGCATGATAAACCAGACTTATTCTTGACAAAGTCAAAGTCATTGGCAAGAAATTCGAGTAGATATCCAAGAATGTCCTTGCATATCTCCCTAAGCAGATTGACCTGAAAAATATTTCCAAATTAATGGTACAGAGAGCAAATTCAGCAGTGGAACCGTGGTAATGAACCTAACCAAAGAGATAAGTTGAGGACTAGTAGATATTCAAGAATGTCCTTGCATATCTGACCTAAGCAAATTATCCTTGAGATATATTTCCAAATCAATGATACAGAGAGCAAACTCAGGAGTGGATCAGTGGTAATGAGTTTAACCATATAGAGAAGATGAGCATGTGGCGGGTTGGATGTTGAATTTCACCTAACCCACCCTTTCAAAGAGTTTAGAACATGGGTTCTTAAACTCTTCCACTGAAAGAAAGAGAAAAAAAAATCATTCCCAATGCATGGTGTGCGGTCACGATGATTTTCTACCATAATGTGATATAAGTAAAACAGAACAAATCAATGATAAACATTGAGCGGCAGAGAAGAATGAAATTCTGACATTTTCCCAACATGCTATGGATGGAACCAGTGTACATCCTTGGCCACACGTGCCAAACCAATGTTTGTTCCTAGGTGTGCATACTAAGGGGAGAAGGTGCACTAAAGTGGGAAGGGGGAAGGCGAGAGGTGTGTGGGGAGAGAGGGGACGGAATGGAATAGCAGGTCAGAAGAGAGGGGAAAATGGGTAGAGCAAGGCTAGCTGAGGATGACCCAGGACTTCTATGTGCCTGTGTGGAAATAGTACAGGGAATCCCTTTGCTCTATCCATCCGAGATAGTCCCTATCCTACCCAAGGGTCCATGGTAAACTACAGCTCTTTTCATACACATTGATCCACCAGCCCACAGGTATCAGAATGCTGCAGTAAAAGTTCTCTGAAATTTCAATAGTTTGTGGTGATTTGAACTTCGAATGACCTATTTGACCTGCTCAGCATAAAGAAACACTCTTGGAAAAATACAACCTTCCTTACACAAGTACCTCCTCCTCCATCCTTAACATTTTCCCCATCTACATGTTTTCTAAGGAATCTTCTGTAAACTACCTAGGCAAAGAAAACCAACCTGAGACCCGAACGTTTTGCTGTCTTCTGTCAGCAGGTGCTCAGACAGGTGAGCCTGGGCACAGATCCCAGGAAGAGAAGCAGCTTCCTGGACTCCAGCCGGAAGAGGAAGTGAGGGAAGGTGGCTTCTGGGAACTGGTATGCTGCCCCAGGATCACGTGATGCAACACGTCATCTTCAATACCACAGGTTCAATTTTAGGCTAAAATTCAGTGACTCACACCTTTGATTTCCATGACTGCATCCGGAAGGAAGATTTGCCAGCCTTTTCCAGTCAGTACTTTTCTTTTACAGACGTTCAAACTCCAGAGTTTGAATGATTTTGAGGTGCTGGGAAGAAGGCACAGGCCAGTTGACCTAAGGGGCTTGGAGTTTTTACAAGTTTGGCTCTCGGGGGTGTCAAAGTTTTTTGTTGTTTTTGTTGTTTGTTTGTTTGTTTAACGCTGCCATTTGAACTTAAGGATTCCAGAATTCAAAGAAATGCTGCCCAATGCTTCCATGCTTTCTGCAACATAATAAGCTCTGCATTGCATCAGATTCTAAATTTTCAGTGGAAGAGTATTTCTTTTTTGCTGGGTTTGGAATGACATTTGTGGACATTCAAGTGCCCAGAATAACCATAGGGCTTAAAGAGAGCCTGCTGCTGAGGGCTGATGCCCCTTCTTTCTCTTCCAAATCTGGTGGGCTTCTGAGGTCCCTTGGTGGAAAAGTGTATGTTTCTGGATTCAGCTCCCTGCCCCCGCACCCAGGGCATCCCTTCAGGCCCTCACCTGGGCCAATCCTGAAATATTGCTGCAGAGGAAAATTCTCCTGTGTAAGTCTCAAGGGTCCCTTGCCCAAAGGTTTTCCCAACACTCTACCAGGGCTTTTGTGCTGGTGTCCCTTCCTGTGTAGGTCTCCAAGGATTTTATTCACACAGATTTGCACTTTCGAATACACAGGCATATGGGTGCACAGTTCAGAACACCTGGAACCTCAATAGGTTTGCAAATCTCCAATATCACAGAAAAGTTAATGCAGCCATTACTCCCACACTCCCTTTAGATGATTTCCTTTTTTGTTGTTAATATGTTTACGTGTTCATGGACCTTTTGTTTATGCATTTATGTATGTGCAGTGAGTAGAATCAAAACACACTCGCCCACGGGTGGGAGGCCAGCGCTCTGAAACTGAGCAACAACCCTTGCCCCATCTTTTCATAGTTCTTGAAATAATGGGTAGAATCAATTCTAAGATAGCTACAAATTTTCCCACTTAAATCCATCGTGAAACTCTATCAGGAAAGACAGTCAAAATAATGTAATTGAAGAAAGAATGAAAATGTTTGTTTCTCATGAAGAGTTCTGAAGGAATACCAACTCAATGCATTATTAGTCTGTAATATTATTAGACTCTATCTAATGTGAAAGTACATATGAACACAAAGGCACATGCATACGAATATGCACATGATCATGTCCATAAACACATGTGCCCACACACACACACAAACACACACACACACTCACACACACACAGACACACACACACACACACACACACCACTCCATACCCCACTTCCCCACACAAATGGGAGCGCACATATAAGCAGCTAGAATTTTTTTCTGGAGATTTTTTTTTTTTGTTTGGTGAGAGTGGATCCAAGTGCATCCCATTGCCGATTGCCTGCTGTCCTACTTGAAAATTGGTGAAGCTACTGGACTTCCCTAAATACACTTGAACCATCCCTGTAAGGAATCTACATCATTACTTCTCATTTTCCCAAAGAGCCTTTGGAGAACAGAACCCTTTCAGTGCTCCAGGCTGTGAATAGGCCACACCCAAAGTTTTCTCATCTCCTTAAGTCCTCAGAAAGCATTGTGGATCTGACCCCAAAGTAGTGGGTGTGCTGGGTCGACTAGTGATCATGTGAGTACATGGAAAATTCCCCCTTTGAAAACCATCTCCGAAAGAGGAAGTATCTCTCTTTCACTTGAGGTCAGGCAGGAAATTCTACTAGTCATTGATGGTGGAGACAAAGAGGCAACTTCCCTCCACAGGTGAGAACAGTCTAGGGAGGATGTCCTTATTAAGCCCAATTCTGCTCCATCAAATGCAGCTGTTGTTCAAGTCCTCTTGGGTTCTTCTCTACCTGCAAGTTCCAAAGAGTGAGCCTGGGCTCATGCCACTTAAGCGACAGTTTCTTTCAATCCACATTGGGCTGCTAGAGAGAAACTGTCTGCCTGGAAGAGTCTTTCTATGGGTGGCACTGGGCTGTGGAATATTTGAAACACCTGCTAGTTGAATGCAGCTCTGCTCATTCTGAGCCTCAGAGCCCCTCAGTCAATGAAGGAACTGGAGGAAAATATTCTATAGAATATTCTGGAGGGAACAGAATGCATTCTAGCCGAAGCTAAAAGAAAGTGTTTGTGTCCATTGACCCAATTCAGTGCCTCCAAAGGTCCCCATTTGGGAAACCCAATTGTTACAGGTCAGAACCGTTCCAAGGGAGAAGGGGGAGTTGACTCAGGACCCATGGTATTCTTAGCATGCTGGATAGAAGAGAAACTCCACAGGACACATTTGAGCACATACACAGAGGTTGGATTAAGAAAAATAATGCTGAGAGGGTTGGAATGCAGCATCCAACACAGGCCAGGGCTGGATGATATGGCCAGGCCAGTGGAGAGCAAAAATTATGGTGGCTTGCATCCCACTCAGCATGCAGATCTACGAATGCCACAGACAGCACAGGAAGGCTATGGAGCCAACACGTGTGCTGGAGTCAAATTGTTGTTCAGCTTTGCATTGGCCCCAATGTCACTGATGACTCTGCAAGTACAAGAGAACCCAGGTCGACTTGATCATGAGGAATATGGGATGGAAACCTTTGCAGTTCCTCATGTCATCCACCTGAGACAGTTCTTTCTAGTGGATGAAAGCTGCCTCCATATGTGGAGGATCAAGGACCAGAACAGATTCCTGCTGGGAGCTCAGAAGAAAGAGAGACATTCTCTGAAATGCTTTCCATAGGAAAGGCTTCCTCATCTCTTCAGCCTGCAGGTCGTCCACCCACCGCCCCCTCTCTATCCATGTCAGATCCACCAATCACTTCTCAGAAATTCATGGACTAGGTGGATTAGGAATTTCGGGGCATATTTCTTTGAACTTCCGGAGAGCTGCTTTGCGTGCTTTTCCCAGTTTCAATCTATGGGACACGAGAGGCCTGGGAGAAGCTACAATTCCCAGAGTGTCTAATTACCAAGAATTTATTGCTCCAGAACATGGAAAAAACCTTAGGACACTGTGACCATTTCCAGGCTGTGAGGCTGGTAGGGTGTTTTAAAAACATATGTTTCATTCGTCTTTTTTCACTTGGAAAAGTAAAAGGACTAAGAGAAGTGCTGTTGTTTTGTGTGAGTTCTGTGTGCACATGTTACTATTGGAGGGCTTGTTTCTTTTGTGTGTGCAAATACACCTGTGGATTTAGAAGTCTTTTGGTACAGATATTTTCATACAAAGGAAGATCTAGAAAGTATTAGAGGTTGCATTTTTTCAAAGCAGTATTGCCATTTCATCCACCTGCACGTGAAACAGAAACATTTTCACGCTTCCACAGTTTCAAATGTTATACAGATAGGGAGATCTTCAAATCACTCTCAGACCACAGTTTACAATTCCAATGAAGCCTTTATTGTGGGCAAGCATTGGACACAATCTAAAACCAAGATAGCCAGAGTGGCGCATGCCCTTATGTTTTGCCTCTTATTGATGCCAGAAACACACCAAAGTTATGTTTGCTCAAGGGCATGACTCCTCCCCTACCACTGCAATCGGTAAGAATTTCGTGTCTCCATGTGCCAGGGCACAGCAAAGCCCTGCAACCAGTTTTTAATCTCACTGTCACATGGACACAGTTGACTGATACACTTTTGCTAATGAGAGAAACAGGCTCACTTTCAGGGACCTTCTTGGCCCTATGCCTGTTCAAGGGGGAGATCAGAGGCACTCCTGCTAATGGACACGAAATGCCAGCCTAGCCAAGCTTTTCTCTGGTCCAGTCATGGCTCTGGCACCAGGGTGTTCTGCACACCTTTATTTTAGACCCTAGTATATGTGATATGGGCACAGAACAAAGTACACCTGAGTGCACACTGATGAGCAGATAACATTCCTTCACCCTCTGCATTGTTCACAATACTCCACCAGCCTCTCCACACCTTCCTTCCCTCACTAAATGTGCATCACTTGGTTAAAGATGCTCACAGCACGGGTGGGAGAAGGAACTCCTACGATACTTGTGGGGCCTAGGACAGGCCCTTGTATTTATGGCACTCTCCACATCAGGAGTGGAGACAGGAAATGTACAGGAAAGCCTACGCTGAGGAAAAAATCAAATCTGAATATGGAATGTATCTCAAGAGCTGCATTGCCAGACATCAGTGTTCACATATCTCCATTCTTTCAGGCTCCAAAATCAAATTGAGGAGCTCCATGTTTCTCCTCCCTGTTTCCCTGCAAAATCTCCTGCCTGTGGATCAGAATCCACATCACCACAGACTGTTTCTGAATAGGGACAGCCATGTTAGTGCCATCGGGAGAAGGGAGTGTCCAGTTAATAAATCTTGGCTAAAACGCCACAGAGTCATTCTGGACCCTGGACACACATGTTCCCAGACATTAGAAATGGGAACTGGGTGTGAACGAAAAGAGCTCCTTCCACCAGCTGCAGTGGTTTCACAAATGCTCACAATTAAGAGCACCCAGAGAGAGACTTGAAAAGCCTCAATGTTCAGGCCCCCAAATCACAAGTGACTTTGATGATCTGGGATACACAATTTCACCCATTTATTATGGTAGTATGTGAAATTCAGTGATATCCTGAACTACACCAAACGAATGATCTTAATTGCCATGTGACATCATCTGAGACATTCGGGCTGTCCAAGTCATTACAATTGAGCACTAGGACACAAAAAAATGCAGTTTTTAGGAAAGACAAAGTAGAAAGGCATATGCCTATTGAACACTCAAAGGATGCACACAGTAAAACATGGGGAAAATTGATTGAGGATTCAGAGAAGCGTCAAGTACATTATTATCATAATGGGCAAGGAACAAAAATGGAAAGGCCAGAGAAATTGTCCACAATGATTTTCATGACCACACTCGAGCATCAAGAATGTCCACTGAAGCCCAGGACAGAGGTCCCAGTGTTCAGCCAGTGTAAACCTCCATGCAGTCATAGGAGAAAAAGGACAAACTTGAGCCTTCTACTTCTGTCCAACTTCAATCTCTACACCTGCATATACACTCCATTTGTCATCCCATTGAAAGCCTGTGGAAGGTGACATGAGCACATTGGACCATCCCGTGGAAACACCATTCAGTGGAGTCTCATCTCTGAGTTCTTGACAGGTGGCTATGCATCAGATGCAGGCAGGGCCTGTGGTTGTGCCAGCGCTTTCTGAAGTCCCAGCCTTGGCTCCTATTCCAAAGCTAGAAAGAGCCATTCTTCCCTGCTATGGTGTGCCTCATTCCATGTCACTGTCCTCAGAGGAGGAGGACACAAGAAGGTCTTCATAGAGGACACTCACTGGCTCCTGGGAGCTGGGACACTCCCACTCATCAAGATAGGGAGGAGTGTCAGCAAGAGCACTGGTCTTTGCAGCAGCGGGAGAGGAAGGGAGATCAGCAATGAACCTGGATCTCCACCAGTTTTTGTGCATTCTATTGAAGACCATTAGGAGGGGCTGTCGGGCAACACAGATGGGTGCTGGTGGACTCAATTTGGTACACGGCTTGACTGGATTCAGGAAAAGGCTTTCCTTGGGCGGGCAAAGATCCATGCTGGAATCATGGGCTGGAGATTTTCTGGTCACCTGGGGTGACACTTTTAGTCTGATTCCACTTGTATCTTGCCAAGAAGGCAGAGATTTCCCAACCTCTGAGCCTGGCTCACAGGTGTTCCCCCGTTGAGTGAGACTTTGCCCCAGCCTGAGTTTCTTTGGGGCATTCTGGCCAGTCTGTTTGTGGACCTGAGCCTGTCTCTTGCCTGAGGCCTGGAGGCTGAGTTTGTGGCCCTGGCCCTGTGGACATGCTGCAGGCTGCAGGCAGGGCTCTTTGCTAACGTCAGGACAACTGGCTAGTGAAGGAGGGTGGAGCACATGGCCCCCTCTGAGAATTTGGGCAGAAGTCTGGGCAACTTTAGAGGAGACAACCTCTGGCGTTTCAGGTGCTTTCTTCCCAAGGAGGGCAGGGATCTGCCCTGAGTGCCTTGCTGCCGACTGGATGGTGCCAGGGATGCTCACATCCTGTTGTGTCTGCATCCCAAGACCTGAGTTGAGTTCAAGTTCAGGTATCTGAAAGGGATGTGCGCTACTGAAGGTGAGACTCTCATCCCAGTTCTGGACACGAGGCTGACTCTCAAACACAGAGCCCGGGACACACCTCGTACTGGTCGTGTGGACGGGCAGTGGCCTGCTGGGTTTCTGGAGGAAAAGACAAACACAGGAAAATCTCCTGAGTCCCTGCACTTTCTCAAGCACCAACAAGGCCCACCA
The DNA here is from genome assembly GCF_964194105.1 of Spermophilus citellus. Taxonomy (NCBI): domain Eukaryota; kingdom Metazoa; phylum Chordata; class Mammalia; order Rodentia; family Sciuridae; genus Spermophilus; species Spermophilus citellus. The sequence continues at coordinate 1,453,554 of NW_027672722.1, read as the reverse complement.
ACACATGAATTTGGCTACAGATCATAGAGTGGAACCGGAAGACAAGTCATCAGCCCAGGAAAGGAAAAGGGGCACTCCACCTCCACCTCCATGGCTATCAGCCAAGGACCCATTCCAAGAACGACGTGACATGTTTCAGGGCACATTGGGAAATATCCCATTCTTAATCAGAGTTCTCATGCATTGGGAGGGGCAGGGCTCTTTTGTGTGTTCTTCCATGGCATGTCGATGGCTAATGCTCCTCTCAGCAGAGTGTGAACCCTGAGGAGTTGGCTTACAGAAGCTGAGAGTGTTCTCCCACTTTCAATAGGAACATGCCTGCATTGTGTCCTTTGAGATGCTGGAGTCAACTACGACCCCATGAGCCCATGCACCACGTCATGGGAAATATGAAAAAAAGTAACACAAAAAAATTGGAAAGGGCAAATGTGAAAGATCAAAAGCAGGAGTCACAATGGGGTTCAATGTTGATAGGAAATCTCTCAGGCAGAAGGGACACAGCAAAGGAACATATCGTGCTTATCCTAGTCACCAAAAGAGCAGGCAACATGCACATACTCACCCTTAGGTAGGCACTGGGTTCTGTCTCTTCCTTCCATTTGTGTTGCTGCCTACCCTTGGGTCTCCTACTGGTACTCCATGTCTGGAGTAGAGCCTTTCCCCGTTCCTCTTCTTGCCTGTAGAACACACGATGGCATTTGGATGGATGTAGAGTCAGGAGTAGAATGTGAGGTGCCCGTTTTCTTAGTGTCTCCTGTGCTACATTGGGTTCTCCCCCAAGTCTGTGCCTTTCCTCCTACAACGCCCAGTCCCTACGTCCAGGCAGCCCTTCTCATTTCCCACTAAGTATTTCCATGTGGACATATTGATTTTTTGCCTCCCATGTTCGTGTTAATTATGGTGCCCTGAACCCATCTCTTTCATAATTGAATGCAAAGGAGAATGAGCTGCAGGCTGTGGCTTTGGGACATAGAGTCATTGTCTATCTCTCTCCATTGACGCAGCCAGGAGCTGCATGTGGATGTTTGGAGATGACCGTGTGGAGAAGGAGAGACACCACCCCCCTGGAGTTTTGTGCCCGAGGCTTGGATGCCACCTTACCCATCCCTCACCTCTGCACATGGCGCTTCGCTCTGACTGGCTGCTCACAGGCCCCTGTGCTCTGGAGATTCTCAGGCTTGCTTGGTGCCTGGTTCTCCTTCTCCTTCTTTGGGCCCAAGGGTTGTGGGGCCAGCGCACCATCCCAGTGCTTGATGGGGCATCTTCTGCTCCTCGCAGTGTGTCCAAAAGCCCCACATTCCTTACACTTCATCTGATGGTGGAAAAGCACAAGTTGTCAGGAGTCAGCCCAAGCACAACCTGCTCTGCCCTTTTACAGACAAATAGAGATTTTAAGTCTTAGTTTCCTCTCCTTTTAGTTCAGGCACTCAGGCCTGTGAACCATGAACATCTCGGGATTCAAAGGTCCTAGAACACATTTGTGGAATCACCTATTATACAGGGGCACTGGAAGGAAGGTTTGGATTTTGCAACTTGAGGACTCTGGGCCAGATTTCAAAAACAGGACAAACGTTGGGATGCATGGGTTTCAAGTGGTTCCAAAAGATGCCTCCTCCCATCCTAGGAAGAAACTAAGCTGAGAGGATGTGCTGGGCAGGTCCTCGAGGGTTGGCAAGGGACAATTGGATGGTAGAGGCAATCTGAGAGGATGTAACCAAGATTCTGACCTGTGTCGCCCCCTGGCTTCCCATTGCCTCCAAAGTCCACATACCCTGGGGTCCTCCTCCTCAGGGGGAGGAGCCCTATGCCTCAGAGCTCCCCTCTGCTGTTGCTTCTTATTCTGGATTTGAATGAGCCTCGGGGCCAGAGGCCGTGAGGCACGCTGTGCTGTCTCATGTTATTCCAATCAGATCCCATTTCCTCAGATGCTGACGTTGGGCTTTCCTAGGTCCAAGAGAAAGGAAAAAGAGTGTCATGAACAAAGACATGATGTGTCCATTTACATTTACTCGTATAGGTCAAAATGAATTAAAATGAAAACATTAACTGTTTCAGACACAAAACAGTTGAACCAAAAGGCCTAAATCTGGGAAAAAGAGTAAGGTTATTTAAAGATGAATCTTGGATTGTATCAAAGAAATTTGAATAAAGTAACTCTAACCGTAATTCCTCCTCAAAATTGAGCCCTAATCCTAACCCTAAACATTAACATAGCCCTATCCCTAACCCTAAATTTAACCCGAATTTTAACTGTAACCATTGGCCAAAGCCTTGATCTAACTGTATCCATTACCATAACCCTAACCCTAACCCTAATGCTAAACATAGCCCTAACCCTATAATTTACCCTAGGCCTGCTCTAACCCTAACCCTCTCCCTAGCCCTAAATCTAGCTTCAACCATAGCACTTACCCTAAAACTAACCCTAACACTAGGCCTAAACATAACCCTAACCCTAACCCTAACACTAGCCCTAATCCTAACCATAAACGTAGCCCTAAACCTAGCTGTAATCCTACCTTTTACTCTAAATTTAAGCCTAACCAAATGCTAACAATAGGACTAAACCTAACTGTATAGCTATCCCGAAGGCTATTTAAAACCTTAAACCTATCCTGAACCCTAAACCTAAGCATATCCATTACTCTGAACCTAATGATAATTAAAACCTTAACTCTAAACCCTAACTGAAACCAATCCCTAATCCTGACCCTGACCGTAATAACACACGTAGTTCTAAACCTGACATTTACCCTAATCCTAACCCTCACAGTAGACCTGTAGATAACCAAACCCTACAACTACCCTTAACTGTAATGTTAGACCTGATATTAGACCTAGCCTTAATCCCAGCCCTAGCCCTAACACAACCCTCATCCGGCCATTAACCTCGTCTTAATCCTAACCCTAACCCAAGACCTAATCCTAACCATATCCCTAGCCCTAACCTTAATATAACTGTATCCATTACGCTAAACATAACCCTTAACCTAATGCTAACTCTAAGACTAACCCTAACCCTGTCACTATCCACAAAAATATCAATTACCCTAAACCTAACCTGAACCCTAAACCCAACACTATCTTTACCCTAAATCTAACCCTAATTCGAGCTATAACCCTAAATTCAAACCTAAACTAAGCCCTAACAGTGACCCTGGTCCTAATAATTCCCCTAGCTCTAAACCTGACTCTTACCCTCTACCTAAACCTTACTATAAACCTAGCCATAAACTTTCTATAAAACTATCCCTAACAGTAACCCTAGACCTGACATTAGCCCTAGCCATAATTCTTGCCCTAACCCTAACACAAACCCTCATCCGAGCTGTAAACCTAGCCTTAATCCTAACCCTCACCCTAAACCTAACCCAAGACTTAATCCTAACCATAATCCTAGCCCTAAACTTAACTATATCCATTACCCTAAATATAACCCTTACCCTAATGATAACCCTAGGACTAAACCTAACCCTATCACTATCCCCAAAACTATCAATTGCCCTAAACCTAACCTGAACCCTAAATCTAACCCTATTTTTACCCTAACCCTAAACCTAATTCTAATTCGAGATGTAACCATAAACTCAAACCTAAACCAAGCCCTAACACTGACCCTGGCCCTAATAATTCCTCTAGCTCAAAATCTGACTCTTACCCTATACCTAACCAGTACAATAGACCTAGCCATAAGCACGTCCCTAAAACTATCGCTAACTGTAACCCTAGACCTGACATTAGCCCTAGCCATAATTCTAGCCCTAACCATGACACAAACCCTAGCCCTTCTCCTAGCCCTAAACATATCCTTAATTACAACCATAACCCAAACTCTAGGCCTAACCCTGACACTAACCCTAGCCATAATCTTAGCCATAATTTATCCCTATCCCTAACCCTAGTCCTAAGACTAACTCTAACTCTCACATTATACCTTTCACTTGTTCTAAGCCTTACCATAACCCTAACCCTAGCCCTAACCCTTGCCCCAACTCTTGCCCTAAACCTTGCCCTATCCTTGGCCCTAGCACCAACTTTAGACAAAACCTAACACTAAATCGAGCCCTAAGCCAAAGACTAAGCCAAACACTAACACTAGCCCAAACCATAACACTAATCCTAAAACTAGCCCTAACCCTAGCACTAGCCCTAAAACAAAACCGAACTATAGCTATAACCCTAACCCTTAATCTAAACCAAACCCTAACCTTAAACCTAGCCCTAACACTAACCCTAATATGCGTTGTAAACCGAACCCTTAAACTAACCCTCAACCTGACACTGACTCTAACACTACTAGATCTAAACATCACCCTAAACCTAACCCTAACAATAACTCTAGCCCTAAAAACCTAAAACTAGCCCTAAACTTCACCCTAGAATTTACATTAGCCCTATCCCTATCCCTAACTTAACCCAACATTTAGCCCTAATCCTAGCTTTAACCCTAGCCCTATTCATAACCATAAACCTAGCCCTAAAATGATATCTAACTCTATCCATTACCATAACCAAACCATTACCCTAATGCTAACCCTAGGCCTGAACCTAAACCTATCCCTAATCTTAATGCAATCTTTTACCCTAAACCTAACCTGAACCTAAACTTAACCTATCATTACCCTAACCCTAACTCTAACACTAATTCAAGCCCTAACTTTAAACCCTAACCTATCCCAATCCCTAACCCTGACCTTGAGCCTAGTAAAACCCCTAGCTCTAAACTTGAACATAACACTACACCTAACCTTTACTTTAGACATAGCCATAATCCTAACCCTAAAACTATCTTTAACCATAATTCTGGACCTGAAACTAGCCCTAGCCCTAATCCTAGTCCTAAACCTAAAACAAACCCTAGCCCTCATCCTAGCCCTAAGCCTAGCTTTAATCATGACCCTAACCCTACTCCTAACCCTAATTCTAACCCTCACCCTACCTCTATACCTAGCTATAATGCCATCTCTTACCCTAATCTTAAACCTAAACCTAAACCTAACTCTAGGCTTAAGCCAAACAATAAACCTAGCCCTAATCCTAGCACTAATTTAGCCCTATCTCTAACCCTAACACTAAGCCTAGAACTGAGACTCACTCTAACTCTCATCCTATAACTATCCCTAGTTCTAATCCTATACTTTACCATAACCCTAGCCCTAGCCCTAACCCTTGCCCTATCCTTAGTCCCAGCTCTAACCCTAGATCTAACTATAACTCCAAATCTAACCCTAACCCTAAGCCTAAGCTTAACACTTATACTATCCCTAAACCTAACCCTAGGATAAACTAAAACCAAGAAATAGCCCTAACCCTAAACATTAACTTAAACCAAACCCTAACACTAAACCTAGACATATCCTATACTGTCTCTACCACTATTCCTAGGTCTAACTCTTACCCTAACTCTAACCCAAAACCTATGGTAATCCTATTCCTTGATCTAACCCTGAAGCTAACTCCCGCCTAGCCCTAACCATAGCTCAAAACCTAACCCTTATGCTAAACATTACCCTAAACCTGACCATAGTTCTAACCCTCACCCTAACCCTAACTCAAGACTTATTCCTAACCATAACCTAGCCCTAACCTTCACTCTAACTATATCCATTACCCTAAACATTATCCTTACCCTAATGCTAACCCTAGGCCTAACCCTAACTTTATTACTATACCCCAAACTGTCAATTACCCTAAACCTAACCTGAATCCTAAACCTAACCTCATCATTACCCTAATGCTAACCCTAATGCTAATTTGAGCCCTAACTCTAAACTCAAACCTAAACCGAAGCCCAACACTGACCCTGACATTAATAATTCCCCTAGCTCTAAACCTGACTATTACCCTATACCTAACCCTTACACTAGTCTTAGACATAAACCTAACCCTAAAACTATCCCTAACCATAACCCTAGACCTGACTTAGCCCTAGCCATAATCCTAGCCTTAACCCTAACACAAACCCTAGTCCTTATCTTAGCCCTAAACATAGCCTTAATTATAACCTTAACCCTAACCATAGGCCTAAACCTAACACTAACTATAGCCCTAATCTTAGCCCTAATTTAGCCCTATTCCTTACCCTAACCCTAACCCTTGCCCAAAGACTACCTCTAACTCTCACACTAGCCCTAACTCTAGTTCTAACTTATATATTACAGGAAGTGTAATCCTAGCCTGAACCATAGGTCTAACCCTAGCCATATTCATATCCCTAGCCATAACCCTAGATCTGACCATAACTCTAAATCGAATCCTAAAAATAAGCCTAAGCCTAAACCTAACCCTAGCCCTAACCCTAAGGCTAATCCTAATACTAGTCCTAACCATAGCCCTAGCACTAAAACCAAACTGAGCCATAGACCTAACCCTAACATTTAACATAAACCAAGCCCTAATCCTACACCTTGCCCTAACCCTAGCAATAATCCAAGTCTTAAGTTGAACCCTAAAACTAATCCTCACCCAGACTCTGACCTTAAAACTAACCCTAGGTCTAAACATCACCCTAACCCTAAACCTTAACCTAATACTAGACCTAGTCCTAACCCCTAACACTGATATTAGACCTAATCATAGCCCTAGTACTTACATCAGCTGTAACCCCACCCTAGCCCTAACTTAACCCAAATTCTAGCCCTATTCTGAGCCCTAAACCTAGCTTTAACCCTAATCCGAACTCTAACACTATCACTAATTATAACCATAACCCTAGCTGTAACCCTAGCTGTAACCCTATCCATTACCATAACTATAACCCTAACTCTAGGCCTAAACCTAACCCTATCCCTAACCTTCACCCTATCCATTACCCTAAATTTAACCTGAAAACTAAACCTAATCCTATCATTACTGATCATAATCATAATGCTAATTCAAGTCCTAACTTTAAACCTTAACCTATCAAAAACACTAATCGTGACCATGACCCTAATAATACCCTAATCTCTCAACCTGACCCTAACCATAAACCTAATGCTTACAGAAGGCATAGCCATAAACCTAACCTTAAACTATCTTTAACCATAACCCTAGAGCTGAAATTAGCCCTAACCCTAATCCTAACCCTAAACATAGGCTTAATACTAACCTGAACCACAACCCAAACCCTAACCCTAATAATAACCCTCACCCTAGCCCTAAAACTACCTATAACCCCATCCCTTACCACAAACCTAACCATAACCCTAAACCTAATCCTAACCCCCACCCTAACCCTAGGCCTAATACTAACACTAATCCTTGTGCTAATCCTAGCTCTAATTTAATCCTATCCTAACCCTAACCCTAGCCCTAAGACTACCTAGAACTCTTGCCCTAGCCCTAGCCCTAATTCTATCCTTAGCCGTATCCTAACTCTAGATCTAAACCTAACTCTAAATCTAAACCTAACTCTAAATTTAACTGTAATCATAAGCCAGACCAAGCCCTAACACTACCCCTAACCATAATGCTAACCCAAAAACTTGCTCTAGCCCTAGCCCTAGCCATAAAACAAAACCAAGCCTTATCCCTAACACAAACCATTAACCTAAACCAAATCCAAACCTTACACCTAGCCCTAACCCTAACTCTAAAAATTACTTTGACCCTGATGCTGACCCTAACACTAATCCTAGCTCTAATCATCACCCTAACTTAAAACTAGACCTAGCCTTAACTGTAACTCTAAAACTAGCCTTAACTGTAACCCTAGTTCATACATTAGTCATTGTCCTGAAAATAGCATTAACACTAACACAAATCCTACCCTGAATCTGAGCCCTAAACCTAGCTTTAACCCTAATCTTAACCCTAACACTAGCCCTAAACCTAACCCTAACCCTAGCCCTAACCCTAGCTCTAACCCTATCACTTACCCTAAGCCAAACCCTAACCCAAATGCTAACTCTAGTCCTAACTCTAATCCTTAGCCTAACTTCAACTCTAACCATATTACCAGTCTTAACCCTAGCCCTCAATCTATCTCTAAGCCTAACCCTTACCATCTTCTGACCCTAAAAGTAACCCTAGGTCTAAAGCTGACCCTAAACCTAAACCAAAACATATCAATAGACCCACCAATAACCTTATACTTATGCCTAAGCCTAACACTATACCTAGACCCAAAGCTAATCCTAAATATAGCAATAACTCTAGCCCTAGACCTAAACAAAATCCTAGCACCAGCCCTAACAATAACCCTTAACCTAAACCAAACACTTACCCTATCCCTAGACCTACCCCTCATCCTAATTTTGGCTCTAAACCTTAACATAACCCTATCCCGAACACTGACCCTGATCCTAACACTTAAACTAGCTTTAAACCTTACACTAACCCAAAACTAGACCTAACACTAGACCTAGCTATAACCCTAAACTAAAACTAGCTCTAAATATAACCCTATCTTTTACATTACCCATAGTCCTAACCCTAGACCTAAACTTAGCTCTAAGCATAAACCTAAGCCTAGCCCTAACCCAACACTAACTCTAACCCTAACCCTCTCTTTAGACCTAACCCTAGCTCAAAGTCTAACCCTTACACTAATCATAACCCTAGCCCTATCCTAAATCCTAATCATAACCCTAGCCCTAATCCTAATCTAACCCTAGTCCAAAATTTAGCTGTAACCATATCCATTACCCTAAACCTAATCCTAACTCTAATAAAAACACTATCCCTAACACTAAACCTAACTCTAACCATTATCTTGAACTTAAAGCTAAACCTAAACAACCCTTGCACTAGACCTAACCCTAGCTCAAACACTAACCCTTATACTAACCTAACCATAACCTTAACCCTAAACTAACACTTACCCTAACACTAACACTTACCCTAAACCAAACCCTAGCCCTACCTCTAAATATAACCCTAATCCTAGACTTAATCTCAACCATAACCTAGCCCTAGCCCTAGCTCTAAAACTATCCATACACTAAACATAACCCTAACCCTAATGTTAACCCTAACCCGGTCGCTGAAACCTAAACCATCCATTACCTTAAACCTTAACTAAAACCTAAAGGAAACTCTTCCATTACCTTAACTCTAAACCTAATCCAGCACTAATCTGAGCCCTAACCCCTTAACCTTAACATAAACCAAACACTAACCCTGACCCTGATTATGACACTAATAATAACCATAGCTCTAAATTTGACCTTTAACCTAAACCTAACCCTTACGATAGAACTAGCCAAAACTTAACCCTAAAACTATCCTTAACCATAACTGTAGACCTGATATTATCCCTAGCCTGAGACCTAGCCCTAACCCTATCAGAATATCTAACCCTTATTCTAACCCTAACCCTAGCCTTAATCCTAAACTGAACCATAACTTGAGGCCTAATGCTAATTCTAACCCTTAGCCTAGCCCTAAACATAGCTATAACTCCACTCATTCACTTAAACTTAACCCTAACCCCAGTGCTAACCCCAACCCTAGCCCAACCCCTAGGCTTAAACCTAACACTAACCCAGGTCCTAATCCTAGCCCTAATTTCACAGTCAACCTAACTCTCACCCTAAGCCTACCCCTAATAATAACTCTAATTCTCACCCTAGACGTATCCCTACTTCTAACCATATTTATTACCATAAACCTAAGGCTAGCCCTAACCCTAGCATGAGCCCTAACTTTGGATCAACCCTAACTCTAAATCTAACCCTAACCCTAAGCCTAAACTTCACTCTAAAACTAGCCCTAACCCTGATGTTAATCCAAAATCTAGCCTTAACCTTATCCCTACCCTAAAATAAAACTCAGCCATAACCCTAACTGTAACCCTTAACCTAAACCAAAACCTAACCCTACACTTAGCACTAACTTTAGCCCTAATTCAAGTCCTAAACCTAGCACTAAAACTAACCCTGACCCTTACACTGAACCTAAATATGACCCTTGCTCAAAACATCACCCTAACCCTAAGGCTAAAACTAGCACAAACTGTAACACTAGTTCATACATTAGCCATACCCTAACCCTAGCCCTAACAAAAACCAAAACCTAGCCCTTACATGAGACTTAACCCTAGTTTTAAACCTAACCCTAACCCAAAACCTACACCTAAACCTTACCCTAACCCTAGCCAGAATCCTAAACATAACCCTAGCCTTATCACTAGCTCTATCCCTATCCATTACCCTAACCCTAAACATCACCCTAATACTAACCCTAGGCCTAACCCTAACCTTATTGCTAACCCTAACCTTATTCATTAACCTATAACTAACCTGAACCCTAATTCTAACCCTATCATTACCCTAACCCTAATGCTAATGCTAATTTGAGCCCTAATCCTAAACTTAACCTAAGACAAACCCTAACTCTGATGATTCCCATAATAATATACCTAGCTCTAACCCTAACCCTACCCCTAAACCAAATCCTTATACTAAACCTAGCCATAAACCTAACACTAAAACTATTCCTAATGTAAACATAGACCTGACATTTGCCCTAGCTGTAATCCTAGCCCTAACCTTAACACACATCCTAACCCTAACCCTAGTCCTAATTATATCCATAACCCTAGCACTAAACTTAGCTCTAACTCTATTAATTACCTAAACATAGCCCTAATTCTAATGCTAAACCTAGGCCTAAATCTAACCTCATGCCTAACCGTAACCCTATCCATTATGCTAAACCTAACCTGAACCCTAAACCTAATCCTATCATTACCCTAACACAAATCCTAATGCTAATTTGAGCCCTAACCCTAAAACCTGCCCTAAACAAAATTCTAAATATGACCCTGACCCTAATAATACCCCTAGCTCTAAATTTGACCCTTACCATAAATCTAACACTTACACTGAACATAACAATAAACCTAACCCTAAAATTATCCCTAACTGTAACCGAATAAATGACATTTGTCCTAACACTAATCCTAACCCTAACCAAAACACAAAACTTAACCCTCATCCTAGCCCTTAACCTAGCCTTAATCATAACTCTAATGAAACCCTAGCCCTAACCCTAATTCTAACCTTCGTTTTAGCCCTAAACCTAGTTCTAACCCCATCATTTACACTAAATCTAACCCTAAGCCCAAAACTAACCCTAGGCCTAAACATAAATATAAACCTAGCCCTATTCCTATCTCTAATTAAGCCCTATACCTAACCAAACCATAAGCCTAGCCCTAAGATGAACTCTCACTCTTGGCCTGGCTCTATCCCTAGTTCTAATCCTATTTTTATCATAACCCTATTCTAGCTATGAACCTACAAATAATGCTACCCATATCCTTAAGTCTTAGACCTAACCCTAGATCTAATCCTAACTCTAAATCTAAATCTAAACCTAAGACTGAACTTAACCATAACAAACACTAGTCCTAAACCTAACGCTAATCTTAAAGCTCACCCTACCCATAGCTAGCTCTAAAACAAAACCGAGCAATAGCCCTAAATTTAAAGCTTGACCTAAACCAAAACCAAACACTACACCTAGTGCTAACCCTAGCCCTAGTTCGAGTCCAAACCCTAACCGTAAAACTACCTCTGACCTTATTTTTTACCCTAATATTAAACCTAGCTCAAAACATCATGCTAATATTAAACCTAACCCTAACACTAGACCTAGACCTAACCCCAATCTTATAACTAGCCCAAATCGTAACTCTACTGCAAACATTGGCTGTAACTCTGAACCTAGCCCTAACTCTAACCAAAATTTTGCCCTAATCGGAAACCTAACCCTAGCATTAACCCTAAACCTAATCCTAACACTAGCCCTTACCCTACTCAAAATGTAACCGTAACCCTAGGTTTAACCCTATCACTTACCCTAAGCCAAACTTACCCCTAATTCTAAACCTAGATCTAAACCTAATCCTATTACAAGTACTAACCCTAGCCCTCACTCTATCTCTAACCATAACTCAAACCTGACATTTATTCTTATCCTAATGGTAACCATAGGTCTAAACCTGACCCTAACCCTATACTGAACCCTAACACTAGCACTAGATATAAACCTATTCCTAAATGTAACCCTAACACTAGCCCTAGACCTAAACCTAATCATAAATCTAGCCATATGTCTAGCCCTAGATATAAACAAAACGTAGCACTAGCTCTAATAATAAACCTTAACCTAACCCAAACACTAACCCTAATCCTAGACCTAAACCTAGTGATAATTCTGGCTTTAATCATAAAGCTAAGTCTAACCTGAACACCGACCCTGACCCCAACACTAACTCTAGCTTTAAACATCACACTAACACTAATACTAATCTTAACACTTGACCTAGCCATAACACTAAGCCCCAAACTATCCCTAATCATAACCCTAGTTCGTACATTAGCAGTATCCCTAACACTAGCCCTAACCTAACCCAAAACCTGGTCCTAATTGAATGCTAACCCTTGCTTTAAACCTAATACTAACCCTAGTCATAAGCAAGTCCCTAACCCTTCCCTAAACCTAGCTGTTATCATATTTGTTACCTTAATCCCAACCCTATACCTAATGCTAACACGAGTCCTAACCCTAATCCATAGGCTAACCCAAACCCTAACCCTATTACTAGTCCTAACCCTAGCCCTCATTTTAGATATAACCATAACCCAAACCCTAATCGTAACTCTGAAACTTATACTTACCCAAACACTAATCATAGGTCGAAACCTGACCCTAATCTGAACCCAAACCCTAACATTAGCCCTACCGGTAACCCTATAGCAAATTCTAAACCTAAAACTAGTCCTAGACCTAAACCTAATCCTAAATCTAGCCATAACTCTAGGCCTAGACCTTAACAACAACCTTGTCCTACCCTTAACAATCATCCTTAACATAACCCAAACACTAACCCTACTTCTAGACCTAAACCTAGTCCTCATCCTGGCACTAAACACAACACTCACTCTAACCTGAACACTGACCCTGACCCTAACATAAACCTAGCTCCAAAGCTCACCCTAACTCAAAACCTAATCCTAACACTACACCGAGCCATAACTCTAACTGTAAAATTAGCTCTAATCATAACCATAACTCTTAACTACCAATGGCCCTAACCCTAGGCCTAAAATAACACAAAACCTAGCCCTAATCCTAGGCCTAAACCTAGCCCTAAGTGTAACCCTATACTAACCCTAACCCTGAAACTAACCCTATCCTTACACCTAACCCTAGCTCAAAGCCTCACCTTTACCCTAAACATAACCCTAACCCTATCCCAAACCCTAACATAACCCTAGCCCTAATCCTACCCTTAAACATCGCCCTAACCCTAGCTCTAATCCATTACCGTAACCATTATACTTACCCTAATTCTAACTATAGGCTTAACCCTAACCCTATCACAATCCCTAAACCTATCGATTACCCTAAAACTAACTTGTACCTTAATCCTAAGCCTATTCATTACCCTAACCCTAACTCTAACCCTAATGATAATTAAAGTCCTAAAGCTAAACCTTAATTCAAACTGAACCATAAGCCACACCCTGACCTCAGTAATACATCTAGCTCTAAACTTGACCTTACCTTAAATCTAACCCTTACACTAGACCTAACCATAAACATAACCCTAAATCTATCCCTAACCGTAACCCTAGACTTAACCCTAGTCACTTACCCTAACACAAACCATAGCTCTAAACCTATCCTAACAAAAAAACTAACCCTAACACTAGACAAACCTTAACTCTACCCATAACCATAATCCTAGCTCTTACATTACCCATACACCTAACACTAGCCCTAAACATCACACAAAACCTAGCCCTAACCCTTGCCCTAAACCTAGACCTAAGCATAACCCTAAACCTATCTCTAGCATTAACCTTAACACTAACACTGGCTCTGGCCCTAACCCTACAAAAACTCTAATCCTTACCCTAAACAAAAAAAAAATCCCTAACCCTCAACCTAACCCTAAACCTAGCCCTAATCCTAACAGTAACCGTATCACAAACTCTATTAATTACCTTAAACATAACCCTAACCTTAATGCTAACCCAAGCCATAACCCTAACCCTAACCCTAACCATAGCCCTGACTCTAACCCTAACCCTCGTCCTAGCCCTAACACTAGCTGAAACCCTAACACTTCTGCTAAACTTAACAATAACACTAACTCTAGGCCTATCTCTAAACCTAGCCAAAATTCTAAGGTTAACACAAGCCCTAACACTAGCACTAACCCTATCCTTTACCCTAAATATAAACCTAAACCAAATGCTAACCCTAGGCCTAACCCTTATCCTATCGCTAACACTAACCCTATCTATTACACTAAACCTAATATGAACTCTAAACCTAACACTATCCATTACTTTAACCCTAACCCTAATGCTAATTTGAGTCCTAAACCTAAACCTTATCCTAAACCAAACCCTAAACCAGATTCTGACCTTAATTATACACCTAGCTCTAAACCTGACCTTTACCCTAAACCTAACTTTTCACTAGACCTAGCCATAAACCCAAAGTTAACACTATTACTAACCATAACCTTAGACCTGATATTAGCCCAAGCCCTAATCCTAGCTCTAACCCTAACACAAACCATAGCCCTCATCCTAGCCCTAATCCTAGCCTTAATACTAACCTAAACACTCACCCTATTCCTATACCTAATTTTAACCCTCTCCCTATCCCTGAACCTAGCCATAACCTCATCCTTTCTCTTAAAACTAACCATAACCCTAATGCTAACATTAACCCTAATTCTAACCCTAACCATGTGTCTAACCCTAACACTAAACCTAGCACTAATCTATCCCTAATTTAACCCAAACACTTAGCAAATCCCTAACTCTAGCCCTAAGAATACCTCTAATTCTCAACCTAGCCCTATTTTTATTTATAAACCTGTCCATTACCGTAACCCTAACACTAGTCCTAACCTTAGCCTTAACGTTAAATCAAACCATAACTCTAAATCTAACCCTAACCTTAAGCCTAAACCCCACCCTACCACTAGCTGAACATGAACATAGCCCTAGCTCTAAAACAAAACCGAGCCATTACCCTTAACCTAAACATAACCTAAACCAAACCCTAACCCTACAACTAGCCATAACCCTAGATAAAATTTGTGTCCTAAAACAAAAACTAACCCTTACAATGACTCATATCCAAACACTAACCCTCGCTCTATATATCACCCTAACCATAAAGAAAATGCTAACACCATTTCTGTCCCAAAACCTAACCCTAAAACTGACCCTACTAATAACCCTAGTTCTTACAATAGCTATAGTCCTAACCCTAGCCCTAACCCCAAAACAAAAATAGCCCTAATCTGAGCCCTAAAACTAGATTTAACCCTAACCCTAGCCCTAGACCTCAACCTAACCCTAATCCTAGCTCTAAGCCTAGCTGTAACCCTATCCCTTATCCTAAGGCAAACCCTATGCATAATGCTAACCCTAGTCCTAATAGTAATCCTTAGCCTAAATCAAACACTAACCCTATTACTAGTCCAAACCCTAGCCCTCATTCTATCTTGAAACCTAACCCAAAACCTAACCCTAATCTTCACCCTTATTCTGACCATGACACTAATTATAGGTCTAAACCTGACCCTAACCCTAAACTGAACCCTGAAACAAGCCCTACCAGTCAATTTTACCTAAATCTAACCCTATCACTACCCCTAGACCTAAACCTAATTCTAAATGTACTGATAACTCTAGCCCTAGACCTAAACAAAAACTTAGCCCTAGCCCTAACAATAGCATTTAACTTAAACCAAACAATAACACTACCTCTAGACCTAATGCTACTCCTGATTCTGGCTTTTACCCTAACTCTAATCAGAACACTGCCCCTGACACTATCACTAAACCTAGCTCTAAAACTGACTCTAAACCAAAATCTAAACCTAACACTAGACATAGCCATAACCCTAACCCTAAAACTATCCCTAATTAGAACCCTAGATCTTACATTACCCATAGCACTAAAACTAGACCTAAACCTAACACAAAACCTAGCCCTAATCCAAGGCCTAAACCTACCCTAAGCATAACCCTAACCCTAAACCTAGCCCTAACCATAAGCCTAACCCTCACCTTAGACCTAAGCATAGCTCAAAGCCTAAACTTTGGCCTAAACATAACCCTAGCCTTAACCCTTATAATAACCCTAACCCTAGTTCTAGCCCTAACCTTAACTCTAACCCTAACCCTATACATTACCCTTATGATAACCCTATTCCTAATGCTAACCCTAGGCCGAACCCTAACTCTATCGCAAACCCTAAATCTCTCCATTACCCTAAACCTACCATGAACCCTAAACCTAACCATATTCATTACGCTAAACCTAACTCTAACCCTAATGCTCATTTGAGCCTTATCCCTAAATCTTAACCTAATAAAAACCATAACCCTGACCCTGAACTTAAAAATACCCCTAGATCTAAAACTGACCCTTACCCTAACTTAAAACTTACAGTAGACTAAGACATAGACCTAATTACAAATCTACTCCTAAATATAACACTAGACCTGACATTATCCCTAGCCCTAATTCTAGACCTAACGCTACAACAAACCCTAGCCCTCATCCTAGCCCTAAAACCTAGCCTTAATCAAAGCTGTAACACTAAACCTAGCCCTAATCCTAATTATAACCCTCAGTCTACCTCTAAACCTAGCTATAATACATCCCTTACCCTAAACCCTAAACATAGTCCTAATGCTAGGAGTAAGCTGAACACTAACTCTAGTTCTAAACCTTGTCCTGATTTACCTCTATCCCTAAAACTAACCATAACCCTAGCTCTAAGACTAACTCTAACTCTCACCCTAGCCTTATCCCTAGTTCTATCCTTATCATTTACCATAACCCTAAACCTATCCATAACCCTTGCCCTATCATTAGGACTAGCCTTAACCCTAGATCTAAACCTAACTCCAAGTCTTAACATAACCCTCAGCCTAACCCTAACACAAACACTAGCCCTGACCCTAACACTAATCATATAATCAAGGAATAAAACAAAACTGAGCAATACAGGATGAGGATATGGCTCAAGCGGTAACACATTCACCTGGCATGTGCGGGGTGCTGGGTTTGATCCTCAGTGAAAATAAAAATATAATTATAAAAAAGATGTTGTGTCCACCAAAACTAAAAAAATAAAAATATTAAAAAAACTCTCTCTCTCTCTCAAAAAAAAAAATAAATAAATAAAACAAACAAACAAACAAAAAACCCACTGAGCAATACTCCTAACCTTAAGCCTTAACATAATGCAAACCCTAACACTACACCTAGACCTAACCAAGCCCTAATTCGAGTCCTTACCATAACCTTAAACTAACCCCAAGCTTGAATCATATCCTAACACTCACCCTGGGTCTAAACACCATCCTAATCTTAAACCGAACCCTAACAGAAACTCTAGCCTTAAATTAAGTCATAACCCTAACTTTAAAACTAACCTTGATGCTGACTCATATCCTAACAGTCACCCTAGCTATAAAGACCACCCTAAACTTAAACTGAACCCTAACAGTAATCCTAACCCTTATTTGAGACCTAACCCTCACCCTAAAATTAACACTGTCTCTGAATCATAAACTAATACTAACCTAGCTATAAATATCACCCTAACATTAAACCTAACCCTAACACTAGACCTACACCTACCCCTAACCCTAATTGTAACCCTAGTTCTTATATTATCCATTGCCATAACATTAGCCCTAACCCTAACATAAAAATTAGTCTTAATCTGAGCCCTAAACCTAGATTTAACCCTAACCATAACTCTAGCCCTAACCCTAGCTCTTAGCGTATCCCTTACCCAAAGTGAAACCCTAACCCTAATGGTAACCCTAGACCTATCCCTAATTCTTAAGCTAACCAAAACCCTAACTCTATTAATAGTCATAACCCTACCCTCACTCTATCTCTAACCCTATTCCAAACCCTAAAGTTAACCCTGACCATTTTTTCACCCTAACAGTAATCCTAGGTCTAAACCTGGCCCTAACCCTAGACCAAACCCTAACACTAACCCTAGACATAAACCAAATCCTAAATGTAGCCTTAACTCTAGCCCTAGACCTAAACAAAAACCTATCCCTAGCCCTTAAAGTAACCTTTAACCTAACACAAACACTAACCCTACAACTAAACCTAAACCTAGTTCTAATCCTGGCTGTAAACCTAATTCTAACTCTAATCCAAACACTGACCCTGCCTTTAAGAGTAAATCTACCTCTAAACCTGACCCTAACAAAAAATCTCAACTTAACACTAGACCTAGCCAAAATCCTAACCCTAAAACTACCCCTAATCATAACCCTAGCTCTTACATTACCCACAGCCCTAACCCTAGGCCTAAACCTAACACAAAACCTAGAGCTAATCCTAGGCCTAAGCATAACCCTAACCCTAACCCTAACCTAACACTTGATTAGTCCTAACCATAGCTCAAAGGCTAACTCTTATCCTACACATAAACCTACACCTATCCCTAAATATACTATAACAGTAGCTCTAATCCTAAACTTAACCCTAGCCCTAAACCTAGATCTAAACCTACCCATTACCCTAAAACTAACTCTAAACCTATTGATAACCCTAGGCCTAACCCTAACCCTAAACCTAACCAGAAAAATAACACTAGACCTAACCCTAAACCTCACACTCATATTATACCTAACTCTAGCTCAAACCCTATCCTTTACCATAGCCCTAAACCTAAAGATAAACCTCAATCTAACACTAACCATAACCCTATGCCTACATCTAACCATATCCATTACTCTAACCCTAACCCTAACCATACTCTAATCTTATCCCTAGTCCTAACTTTAAACCTAACACTAACCCTAGATCTAAGAATAAATATAAGTCTCACACTAGCCCTATCACTATTTCTTACCCTATCTCTTAACATAACCCTAACCCTAGCTCTAAAATTGGTCCTAACCCGTGCACTATCTTTAGCCCAAGCAATAAATATAGATCATAATTTATCTCTAAATCTAACACTAACCTGAAGCCTAAGCCTAACCCTAACACTAGCCCTAACCCTAACACTAATCCTAAAACTAGCCCTAATCCTAGCCATAGCCCTAAAACAAAACCGAGCCATAAGCTCTATTTGTAACCCTTAAACTAAACCAAACCCTAACCACACACCTACCCTTAACCCTAGCCCTAATTCGAGTTTTCAGCTGAACCCTAAAACTAACCCTGACACTGACTCTGACACTAACCTAGCTCTAAACATCACCCTAATCCTAACACTAACCCTAACACTAAACCTAGCCCTCAACCCTAAAATTAGCCCTAATCTTAACCCTTGTACTTACATTTGACATAATCCTAAGCCTATCACTAACTTAACCTAAATCCTAGCCCTAATCCGAGCCCTAAACTGAGCTTTAACCCCAACACTAACCCTAAGCCTAGCCCTAGCCCTAATCATAACCATAACTTAGGCGTACCCTATACATTACCATAACAACAACCCTAACCCTAATGCTAACCCTAGGCCTAAACCTAACCCTATCTCTAATCCTATCCCTATACATTTCCCTAAACCAAACATGAACCCTAATTCTAAGCCTATCATTACCTTAACCCTTACCCTAATGCTAATTCAATCCCTAACTTTAAGCCTGAACCTATTCCAAACCCTAACCTGGACCTTCACCTTAATAATACCCCTAGCCCTAAACCTGACCCTAAACCTAAACCTAAACCTTACACTAGATGTACCCATAATCCTAACTCTAAAACTATCTTTAAACATAATTCTAGACTTGAAATTAGCCATACTCCTAATCCTAGCTCTAACCCTAAAACAAACCCTAGCCCTCATCCTAGCCCTAAACCTAGCCTTAATCCTAACCCTAATCCTAACCCTTATTCTAAACATCACCCTACCTCTAAAACTAGTGTAACACCATCCCTTACCCTAAACTAAATCCTAAATCTAACCCTAATTCTATGCTTAAACTGAACACTAACCCTAGACTTAATCCAAGCCGTAATTTAGCCCTATCCCTAACCCTAACCCTAACTCTAACTCTATTAACAACACTAGCCCTAACCCTATGACTAGCAGTAAAACAAAAATGAGCAATAGTCTAACCAAACCCTAACACAACACCTAGACCTAACTATAGACTTAATTTGAGTCCTAATCATAACCTTAAAAGTATACCTGACACTGACTCATATGCTAAACTCACCCTAGCTTGAAACACCATCCTAATGTTAAACCTAAACTTAACAGTGACCCTAGCCCTTATTTGAGTCCTAAACCTAACCCTGACCCTGACTCATATCCTAAAACTAACTCTAGCTCTAAATATCACCCTAAACTTAAACTTAACCCTAACACTAAAACTATGCCTACCCCCTAACCCTAACCCGAAAACTAACCCTAATTGTAACCCTAGTTCTTATATTAGCGATTGACCTAACCCTAGCCCTAACTCTAACAAAAAACTAGCCCTAATCCAAACCCTAAACCTACCTTTAACCCTATCCCTACTCTAACTTTAGCCCTAAACCTAGCTATAAACCTATCCCTTACCCTAAGTGAAACCCTAACACTAATGGTTAACCTAGACCTATCCCTAATCCTAAGGCTAACCAAAATCCTAACCCTATTAATAGTCCTGATCCTAGCCTTCATTCTAGCTCTAATCCTATCCCAAACCCTTTCACTAACCCTGACCCTTATTCTGACTCTAACACAAACCCTAGGTCTAAAACTGACCCTAAACCTAGAGCAAACCCTAATACTGGCCATACCACTAACTTATACCTAAACCTAACACTAACCCTAGCCCTAAGACTATCTCTAACTCTCACACTATCCCTATCCCTAGATCTAAGCCTATCCATTACCATAACCCTAACCCTAGCCCTAACCCTTGCCTTATCCTTAGTCCTAGCTCTAACCCTAGATCTAACTCTAACTTGAAATCTAACCCTAACCCTAACCCTAAGCCAAACACTAAAACTAGCCCTAACCCTAAGGCTAATGATAAAACTAGCCATAACCCCAAGCCTAGCAGTAAAACAAATTGAGCAATAGCCCTAACCATAAACTTTACCTTAAACCAAACCTTAACAGTAAACTACTCCTAAACATACCCTTAATTTGAGTCCTAACCTGAACCTTAAATCTAACCCTGAACCTGACTCATATCTTAATGCTCACCCTAGCTCTAAACAGCCTCCTAACCTTTAACTGAAATCTAAAAGTAAACCTATTCCTAATTCAAGTCCTAACCCTAACCCTGACCCTGACTCATATCCTAACACTAACCCTAGCTCTAAATATCATCTTAACCTTAAGCCTAACCCTAACACTAGACCTACCCCTACCCTAAACCTAAAACTAACCCTCATTGTAACCCTAGTTCTTACACTAGCCATTGTCCTATCATTAGCCCAAACCCTAAACCAAAATCTAGCCCTAATCAGAGCCCTAAACCTAGATTTAACCCTAACCCTAATTCTAGCCCTAACCCTAGCTCTAAGGCTATCACTTACCCTATGAATAACCCTAACCCTAATGGTAGACCTAGACCTATGCCTACTCCTTAGGCTTATCAAAATCTTAACCTTATTAGTAGTCTTGACCCTAGCCCTTATTCTAGCTCTAATACTGTCCCAAATTTGAATGCTAACCCTGACCCTTATACTGACCCTAACACAAACCCTAGTTCTAAACTTGACCCTAACTCTAGACTAAAACCTAACATTATCGCTTGACTCAAACCTAATCCTAAATGTAGCCTTATATCTAGCTTTAGAACTAAACAAAAACCTAGTCCTAGGCCTAACAATAACCCTTATCCTAACAAAAACACTACCCTACCTCTAGATATAAACCTACTCCTATTCTGGCTGTAACCCTAACTTGAACTCTAACCCAAACACTGATTCTTTCTTTAAACATAAACCTACTTCTAAACCTGACACTAACTGAAAATCTAAACCTAACACTAGATCTTAGCATAACCCTAACCCTAAAACTATCCCTAATCATAATGCTAGCTCTTACATTACCCACAGCTTTAAACCTAGGCCTAAACCTAACACAAAACCTAGAGCTAATCCTAGGCCTTAACTTAGCCCTAATCATAACCCTAACACTAACCATATCCCTAATCTAAACCTAACCCTCGCCTTAGTCCTAACCGTAGCTCAAAACCTAACCCTTACTATAAACATAAACCTAGAACTATCCCTGAATGTAACCATAAACCTAGTCCTAATTTTAACCATAACCCTAGCCCTAGCCCTAGCTCTAAACCTACCCATTACCCTAACCCTAACTCTAAATGTAACCCTAGCCTCAACCCTAACCATGATCCTAAACCCTAAACAGAAAACTAACTCTAGACCTAACCCTAAACTAATACTCACTATAGCCCTAACCATAGATAAAACCCTAAGCCTTACCATAAACCTAACATTATAACCATAGACCTAACCCTAACCATAAACTTAAATCTAGCCCTGTCCCTAAACCTAAACCTACATCTAACCATATTTATTACACTAATCCTAACCATAAACTTAATTATAACCATTCCCCTAACCCTAACTCTAACCCTAAACCTACCGTAATCCTATCCCTAAACATAACCCTGAACCTAACCCTTGCTCTAACACTAATCATAGCTCAGAACCTAACTTTTACACTAAACATAACACTAACTCTAACCATAGTTCTAACCCATACCCTAACACTAACTCAAGACCTAATGCTAATCATGAGTCTAGATATAAAGTTAACTCCAACTGTACCATTACCCTAATCATAACCCATACCCTAATGCTAATTATAGGCCTCACCCTATCTCAAGACCTAATCCTAACAATAACCCTAGCCATAAACTTAACTCTAACTGTAGCCATTACCCTAAACATAACCCTTGCCCTAATGCTAACCCTAGGCCTAACCATAAACCTATCACTAACCCTAACTCTATCAATTTCTCTAAAACTAACCTTCACTCTAAATCTAACCCTATCATTACCCTAACCATAACCCTAGGGCTAATTTGAACCCTAACCCTAAATCAAACCTAAAAGAAACCCTAACCATGACCCTGACCCTTATAATTCACCTAGCTCTAACCTGACTCTTACCCTAAACCTAATCCTTACATTAGATGTAGCCAAAACCTAATCCTACAACTATCTATAACCATGACCCTAGACCTGACATTAGCCCTAGATATAATCCTAGCCCTAACCTGAACACAAACCCTAGCCCATGTTAGCCATGTTAGCACTAAACATAGCCTTAATCATAACCCTAACCTTAAACCTAGGCCTAACTTAAAACCAACCCTATCCCTAATCTTAGACCTAACTCAGCCCTATCCCTAACCCTAACCCTAACCCTAGCCCTAAAACTGTCTAACTCTCTCCCTAGGCCTAAAACTAGTTCTTACCCTATCCCTTACTAGAATTATAAACCTAGCTCTAATCCTAGGCCTAACCCTAGCCATTTCCTTAGCCCTAGCCCTAACCTTGGATCTAACCTTAACTCTAAATCTAACTCTAATGCAAAGTCTAAGCCTAAATCAAACACTAACCCTAACCCTAAACCTAATGCTACTCCTAAAACTAGCCCTAACTCTAGGCCTAGCCCTAATATAAAACCGAGCCATATTCCTAAACCTAACCCTTACCTTAACCAAAACCTAACCCTACACCTAGCTCTAAACCTAGCCCTAATTCTACTTTTAAGCAGAACCCTAAAATTAGCCCTAACCCTGATTCTGATGCAAACACTAACCCTAGCTTTAAACATCACCCTAAACATAACACTAGACCTAATCCTAACACTAACCCTAACCATGAAACTAGCCCTAATTATAACCCTAGTACTTACATTAGCCATAACCCTAACCCTAGCCCTAACTTAACCCAAAACCTAGCCTAATCTGAGCCCTAAACCGATGTTTAACTCTAATCCTAACCGTAACCCTAAATCTAGTACTAAGAATAACCATAACCTTAGCTCTAACCCTAGCTCTAACCCTATCCATTACCCTTAACATAATCCTAATGCTAATGCTAACCCTAGGCCTAAACCTTACCATATCCCTAATCCTAACCCTATCCATTACTCTAAACCTAACTTGAAACCTAAACCTAACTATATACTTTTCCTAATCTTAAAACTATATTAATTTGAGCCCTAAATTTAAACCATAACCTATACCAAACACTAATTGTGACCCTGACCCAAACAATACCATTAGCTCTAAACCTAATTTTGAAACTCTAAACCTAACCCTTACACTACATCTAACCTAACCCTAAACTATCTTTAATTGTAAAACTGGACCTGAAATTAGCCCTAGCTCTAAACCTAGCCTTAATCTTAACTTGAACAATAACCCGAGGTTTAACCCTAATTCCAACACTCGCCCTAGCCCTAAACCTAGCTATAACCCCATCCCTTACCCTAAATTTAACAATAACCCTAAACCTAACCATAACCATAACCATAACCCTTGCCCTAACCCTAAACCTAACCCTAACACTAAGTCTATCCTAACCCTAAACTTAGCCTTAAGACTAACTCTAACTCTTGCCCTAGCCATAGCCCTAGTTCTATCCTTAGCTCTAGCCCAACCCTGGATCTAAACCTAACTCTAAATTTAACCATAACCATAATCCTAAACCAAACCCTAAAACTAGCCCTAACAATAATGTTAGTCCTAAAACTTGCCTTACCACTAGCCCTAGCCTTAAAACGAAACAAAGCCATATCCCTAACATTAACCCTTAACCTAAACCAAACCATAAACCTACACCTAGCCCTACCCCTAACTCTAAAAGTAACTCTGACCCTGCCCCTGATCCTAACACTAATCCTAGCTCTAAACATCACCCTAACCTTAAATTAACCCTAACACCAGATCTTTCCTTAACCCTAACCCTAAAACTAGCCCTAATCTTTACCCTGTTCGTACATTAGTCATTGTCATAACAGTAGCTCTAACCCTAACAGAAATTCTAACCCTAATTCTAATCCTAACCCTAGCTTAAACCCTAATCTTAACCATAACTAGCCATAACCCTAACCCTAAACTGAGCCCTATCCCTAGCTCTAACCTTATCCCTTACCCTAAGACAAACTCTAAACCAAATGCTAACCCTAGCCCTAACCCTAATCCAAAGCCTAACTTAAACACTAACAGAATTACTAGTCCTAACCCTAGCCCTGATTCTAGTTCTAACCCTAACCTTTACCCTTATTCAGATCCTAACAGTAACCCTAGGTCTAAACCTTGTTCTAACCCTAAACCAAACCCTAACACTAGCACTACCAGTAAGCCTATTCCTATACCAGACCATAACACTACATCTAGATCCAAAACTATTCCTAAATATAGCTATAATCTAGCACTAGACCTAAATAAAACCCTAGGTCTAGCCCTAGCAATAACCCTTAATGTAAACTAAACACTTACCCTACCCCTAGATCTAACATTATTCTTAATTCTGGCTCTAACCCTAACCCTTATCTAATCCGGAACACTGACCCTGACCCTAACATTAACCTATCTCTAAACCAGACCTTAATCCAAAACCTAGTCCTAATACTCGACCTAACCATAACCCTAACCCTAATACTAGCCCTAAACATAACCCTAGCCCTAACACTATTTTAACCCTATCTTAACCCTAACAGTAGCCCTAACCCTAACCATAGTCCTAATCCTAGCCCTAAACCTAACACAAAAACCAGCCATAATCCTAGGCCTAAACCTAGCCCTAAGCATAACCCTAACCCTAACCCTAGCCCTAACACTAACACTTGCCTTAGACCTAACCCTAGCTCAAAGCCATAACCTTACCCTAAACAAAACCCTAGCCCTATACTAAAACATAACCCTAAACATAACTCTTATCCCAACCTTAATCCTAGCTCAAACTTTAGTTCTAACCCTGTCAATTACCCTAACCCTAACCCTAACCCTAATTATAACCCTATCCCTAACACTAAACCTAACCCTAACCATAAACATATCCCAAGACCTAACTATAAACCTACACCTCACCATAGCCCTAGCCCTAGAAAAAAACATTAAGCCTTACACTAAACCTAATCTTAAGACTAGCCCTAAATCATAACCTAACTCTAACCCTAAACCTAAATCTAACATTATCCATTACCCTAAATTTAACCCTAATTATAATGAAAACTCTAGCCATAACCCAAACCCTAAACCAAAACCTAAACATAAACATATCCCTAGACCTGAACGTAAACCTAAACCTCGCCCTAGTGATTACCCTAGCTCAAACACTAACCCTTACCCTAACCTAACCATAACCCTAGCCCTAAACCTAACACTTACCGTAAACCAAACCCTAGCCCTATCCCTAAACCTAACTCTAATTTTAGACTTAATCCAAACCATAACCTAGCCCTAACCCTAGCTCTAAATCTATCCATTATACTAAATATAACCCTAATCTAATGCTAACCTTAACCCTATTGCTAAACCTAACCCATCCATTACCCTAAACCTTAACTGAAACATAAACCTAACTCTACCCATTACCCTAACCCTAAGCCTAAACCTAACACTAATTCAAGCCCTAAACCTAAACTTTGACGAAAAACCAAATGCTAACCCTGATCCTAACCATAATAATACCCCTAACTCTAAATCTAACCTTTAACCGAAACAGCTCTGACACTAGACCTAGCAATAACCTAACCCTAAAACTATCCTTAATCATAACTCCAGACTTGACATTAGCCCCAGCCTAGTTCTAGCCTTTAACCTAAAAGAAATCCTAGCCTTAAACCTTGACTTAATTCTAACCTAAACACTATCCCTAGCCATAATCCTAATTCTAACCCTCACCCTAGCCCTAAAGCTAGCTATAACCCCATCCATTCCCTAAAACTTAATCCTAACTCCAATGCTAATCCTAAAACTAGCCCTACCCCTAGGTCTATCCATAACACTAACCTTAGCGCCCTCATGCTAGCCCTGTTTTAGCTTTAACCCTAACACTAAGCCTAAGCGTAGTCCTAAATCTATATCTAACTCTCCTCCTAGCCATTTCCCTAGTTCTAACCCTTTCCCTTACTGTAACACTCACCCTAGCCCTAACCCTAAACCTGGATCTAACCCTGACTCTAAATCTAACCCTAACCCTAAGCCTAAACCTCACCCTAACACTATCCCTAACCCTAACACTAATTCAAAATCTAGCCCTAACCCTAGCCCTAGCCATAAAAGAAAACCGAGCCATAGGCCTAACCCTAATCCTAATGCATAGAAGCCAAGATGAGTGAAACCTGAAAACATAAACTGTTCCTGACAGCAAACCTTGAACTGAGAAGGCCCAACCTCAGAAACATAGTAATGCTAGGTAAAAGATGAATCCTGACTGGTATCAAAGAAATTTGAACAAAACTAACTCTAACCCAAACATTAGTTCTAATCCTAGCCCTAACCGTAATCTGAAAACTAAGCCTTTCCTGTTTATAGAGCTTGATCATAAAAGTCCCAAACTTGGGATGCCTAGTAGGGCAAGTTAACAGATGAATCCTGCCCAGTATCAAAAATTCTGACCAATATTTGAGGAAGGTGGTTCAGTACATGCCTATTTACCCTGTTTTGATGTTTGATGGCAGTATAATAATTCTAATACATTAACCCATTAGTGAATATAATAACTGGAATACCAAACTAATGTTATCTACATCTCTGGATCCATATTCATGGATACATTTTTAACATACAAATAATCTATCTTTAATGTGATATGAATGAAGTTTAAATGTTAGCATTTAGACAGTTTGAAAACATCTCAATAGAAACTGGATTGCACATGTACTTCAAATTTTCTTACAGATGTATATAAAGCTTCATATTTTGAGCATTTTATATTATATATGATATACACATCAATTTCAGTAAAAGTTTTACACAAACAATACAAATATTATATCAACAGTCTGAAAAACACAATATTTGTCTTCATATGCTTTTTCCTTAATATCTCTGTATATCCTTATGTTTTTTAAAAGTTGATCTTGTCTTGGCTTATTAGTAATTGTTCAGGCAGAAGCTCCCATAGTCAAGATTCAAATTCTGTAGCAAGTGGAGAGAAAACGAATTATAGTTCGTCTCAAAGATTTTAAAAGCATGAATCAGTAAAAAAATTGAGAACTTTTCATTGCTCATAAGAATGCAGAATACATAAGTATGTCCACAATCCAAAATTACTATGAAAAGCAATATACCCATATTTTCATACGCAGTTATTTTCTGACTGTTTATCAGAGCTTTTGATTTTCCACCCCTTATGCATGAATTTGACAACCATATACTAGGTATTCTGGCAAGCACCAGTATGACAACATGGAAATGAAAATGGACACCCCTCAACAGCCATATACCATAGCTTGAAAAGCAGGCAAAGAGTTGATTTCAAAACAGCGTCATTGGCATTATGACAAGGATAAAACAGGATACTAATGGAACCCTTAGAAGGGACTTGTGTCCCAATTTTGTTTCAATGTTTGAGGTTCTTCAGTGGAACTGATATGTAAGGTAACACCTGAAAGAAAAGTAGAAATTGTGACAGAGAAGAGGTGCATAAAGACAATGAGATAAGAAAGAACACTTGTGGAATCCCCAGTGGTGCAATGTCACTAGAATCTAGAGCAAAGTGAAAGTAAAGCAAGTTAGGAGAAATAAAGGTGAAATTTTTACAATAATCCAGTTGATTTTAATTATTTCCTAATTTTTTTATACTTTTCTTGAGGGTAAAATGTAAACTAATGACAGATTCATGACAGGGTATTTAAATGCTTTACTGTTAGTAAGTCAGTCTGGGCTTTTGGCCATAAACCAGAGAAAATGGGTGGTGTTTTTTTTTTTCCACAGAAGACTTTCAGCATACAGGCAAAGAGTTTCATTGTGTGGCAGACACAGAAAAAGAGGCAGTTTCATATTTAATATTTTTTATACATTGATTTTCAGATGTGGAAAAAATATATAGCTCTTCAATTGTAATTTATTTCTTCTCAGAAGTTATGACCAAAATTTTTATGCATTTTGGCTCATTATAGGTTTTCCCTTGATGAGAAATGTGTGAAAATACTTTCAACTCTTCTATAAGTGTCACCAGATAGTGTTTCTTTGTATAAAAGTTGTTCTCTTATTAATTCCCCAAACAGGGTCAGAAATAGACAACTGAACATAGTACGTATGTTGTAGT
This sequence comes from Spermophilus citellus, assembly GCF_964194105.1. Classification (NCBI taxonomy): domain Eukaryota; kingdom Metazoa; phylum Chordata; class Mammalia; order Rodentia; family Sciuridae; genus Spermophilus; species Spermophilus citellus. The sequence goes on along the minus strand of NW_027672722.1, from coordinate 1,424,334 downwards.
GATAACAATAATGTGACACCAAATTGTTTTCACAGGAATTAGATGTGATTACAAATGATTTAGATTGACAGAATTCCCATTCCTGTCTTTCTCTTTATTTCTTTGAAATTATTTTAAACAAAATGCTTACTGGTGCATTTAATTATATGTAATAGTGGAATTATTTATAAATATTCATAGATTCACATGAAAAAAATTTGATCACTCTTCATCTCTACTACCTTTTTCCTCTCCTCTCCCTCCTTTACCTTTGAAGGCATTCTTCAGTGATTAATAAAACATATTTTTGTATCTTGATAGAAGAGTGCTTTTTAAGCTCTCTTATTAAGGCTAGCATGATATGGCCAATTAATGTTCTACAAAAACAATCTAGAAACTATTAGATAAAGTTTTAAGTAAAGTAGCTTATAAATAACTAAAAAATAAACAGCACTTTCTCCCAGAAATTATGGGAAAATAATTGATATCCCTTTGCATTGTGCCTATATTTACACACTATTTATCACTGTTTTGTATTATGGTCAATTATCTCATTTTTCTTGTAAGGAGTAATAAGAACAACTTATACTTGTAGCATGCATAACAACTAATTTTTATTCTCTTTTTGTTCATGGTCATCAAATTTCATGCTATCTAGCACTTCAAATATGATTCTCTAATTTTTTCTGAAAGTTATTTATATAAGCTAAGAAACTGAAAAAAATACACACACACACACACACACACACACACTCACAAGGGAAACTCTAAACAAACATGCCATAAAATGGGAATTCTAACAATAATAATATACAATGAAAGCAAAAGGCTATCTTTTTTTTCATTTTAAACAGATATTTCATTGTTGGAATGTTTCCCTAATTAAAAAATGTTAGATATTATAGAAGTATCTTCAAATAGTTTCGACATAATTAATCATTATTTTTGTCAGCTCTTATAAAATAGAGCTTATCATTGTTGGAATAAGATTTGACATTCCCAAATGAAGTCTTAGAATGAAGGAAATCACATAGATATATTGAAGGACTTCTGTTTCAATAATGCAAAACTAATCCTAACCCTAACCCTAACCCTTACCCCAAACCAACCCAGGAAGTTGAGAAAATCACTCCATGTGGAATAGTGGAATAAATCTAATCAAATTTATTCTCTATATGCATAACACTGAATTTCATCTTCATACCCATAATCCACTAAAACATACAAATAACTACAAGATAGATCAAAAGAAGAAAGAGATATATAGAGAAAAAGAAAGAGAACACAGAGAGGAACAGGGGAGATAAAGTGGAAGTACTTGTCACTGAATTAGAACACTTTATATTTCATGTTTTTTTAAATTATTTCAAAATTAACCTCAACATTATTTATATCTAACTGCACTATTAAATTTTTCATCAAGTAAAAGAATAAATGTTGCCATTAGAGTTAGTCGAGGGATTGTGGTGCAGTGGTAGAGTACTTGCCTACACGTGTGAGGCAAGTACTATTATTTTATTATATTACTATTTTATAATATTTTATAATATTACTATTATTTTATTGTAAAATAAATAAAATAAAAGTACCGTGTTAATCTACAACTAAATAAAATATTTTTAAAAGAGTGGAAATTCTAAGAGGGCACTGAGATGACAGTAAGTTTACACAAAATAAAAAGAGTCAGAGCAGAGGTAGTGCATGCAATTGTAGGTTTGTACTTGCTCAAAAGAAGTGTCCATATTTCTAGGAAATATTGAAACTTGTAATTAAAGAAATGTAGGTGTCAGAGAAACAGCAATCAGAGATGAATGATTTTGCACGTAACAATGCTGTTTTCTTGATTGAATCTTCTTGGAAGATTCTTGAGGATGCCATTAGAAATATTGTTATTTTAAAGATAAATATAGCAGAAGATCTATACCTTAGTTTATTTGACTAAAAAGCCATTTTTTCTATGTTGAAGTATAATAAATCATCATGGTTTCCTTTAACAAATGCAACTAGAAAATTTTAGTAAAGCTAGAAAAATTCATATTAGTGAACCGGTTAAAGGGCTTAAAGATGTTTTTAAGCATTTACTACTGCCATATATACATTCTACCCATTACCTAGATAAATTAAGCATTTGGCAATGAGCCAATTCAGAGCAACAACTGCTGAAGCAGAACAAAATAGTTGGGTTGGTTATCAAGACAGATTAAAGCTGCTGCCAAGAAAGTTGGTCATGAATTTCTTATCAGGGCTTCAAGAGACTCCTGTCCATTTATTCTGCAATTTTCAGGCCCCCAAACTGACCATGAGTGTATCTTAACTGTTATAGTTAAAGCTTCATCCCAGGGTTTCATAAACTGACTTCCAGACCACTCATGTATAATTGAATCAAGCTTTTATTGAAGCACATCGGTGGTGGCTGACCAGAATATAAAGCTGTTCCCCTGATAAACCCAGAACATTTGCAAGGGCACTCCTTATAAGCCTGAAAACCTCAAAAGGAATGTTCGGGGCATCTAGCCAATGCAAGCAAGCCAGGTTACAGGAGCGGGACAGTGCAGTCAAGCGGAGGGAAGCCTAACCAATCACAGTTATTCCAGTCATCCCAGTTACAGAAACAGAGCCCCGTTACCTAGTTACAGAAACAATACCCCATTAGGTAGTTTTGTATTCTTAAAGGTTTCTATAGCAAAAGGAAAAGAATATCTTGCCCCAGTCATGACTCTTCTACTTGGTATGGTTGTTTTACAGGATGAAGTCATAAAACAAAATGGAGTCACATTTGCTCCTACTATCACATTCCCCACTGGTTTTAGTAGTTTTCATGGCAATCTTGCACAACATTAGGCCTCAGTTTTGTTTTTCCATCCTTCTGTGTCTAAGGGACTATACTGGGCTCACAAGACAATAAGTCTGACCTCACCTACATTTTTTTGTATATGGTTTAGGAGGATTTTTAAGAGGCAGGGTCCTAAAGTAATCCCAATTAGGAGAAGAACTAGGGCCTAAATATGGCTGAAATGATGATAGTCAACCAAGGAGACCATGAGAATAGGTTTTGGAAGCAATTGCCTGAAGTTTATATTTATATTTATTTGATGGCTGAGGGACTTAAAATTTTTAGAGCCTGTGATAAGAGTTGTAGTTCCCAAAGCAGTAGATTCCAGCTATTTTCATACCAGCCAGGTGGGGAGCTAAAACAGGGGCAGCAAGTATAAGTCCAGGTGTTCTTTTCCTTTTACTAAAACAAAATAGTAGGTTACATAGTTCAGAATTATTGACAGTTTGGAGATTTAGTCAGGGAGTTCAAAGTGGGCCCTGGAAGCACAATTTTTGGTGAATGGGGAGTTGTTCCACAATTAAGTTGGGTTGTGGAAGCAAGTATCTCTTTCTGGGAGATCACCCACTGTGATATTGGGAGTGGTTTCCCAGGTACATGTTTCTGAGCTAGACATATTAGCAAACATCTATGTTGACCAAAGTTTTTTTTCTTCTCTAATGATAGGGACCCCCTACTGCTTTAAGGGAAAAGGGTGATGACCATTCTTGCTACTTCCAGCTGAAAGGGGGTGATGTGCAGTGAGCAAGCAGTTTGGAGTCCCTTTTTAGAAACTGAGTGGGTCAAGGAGTCCATGGTAAAAATCTTGTTCAGGAAGAACAGCATGTAAATTCACTTGGGGTGGGCACCTCTATGAGAGAAACCAAAAGACATGAGTGCTGAAGTAAGATTAATACAAAGTAGTAGTTGTAGCATCTGGAACCTGTCCAGGAATATTATGAAAATAACCGAAATTAATAGTTTTTTTTTACCAGGAGGTGAAAGAAAGAACTGAGAATTTGTCCCCATAACAAGGCCTAACAACGCCTAATAAGGTACTTTTTTAGGGAATATAAATATTTAACATTGTCAGAATGATCAGGAATGTAAACACAACATTTATTTAAATTAGTTAATGTCATCTGATTTTTGTAAAAATACCTATTTGGCATTACCTCTGTATTCAGTAAAGATTCCTTTGTTACTTAGGGATAGATAATTACATTAATAAACACTGATTATATCTACCTGTGCATGAGGTTAGGAAGATCTGTAGGCCTTAAACTGACTAAAAAACTTCTGCCAATATTTATTGGTAGTTATCAGGCTTTTTTTGCCAAGAATTTTTCTTCTGTTGTCTCCAGTCTTACTCATTTTGAAGGTTGTTAACATAAGTGCACATTTTAAGGTACATTAAAATAAATTTTGTTTCTTTTTAAAGGTCCAGGAATGGCTGTGCTTTGGTTTTTAACTGTATTTGCTAGGTGTTTAAGAACAAGCTGGTCAAATGACCTTGTTCCTATCTATTGGTAAGAGCTGAGTTTTCTTGGAGGGCATTCTTGGGGAACTTGTGAGCAGCATTTTAGCTCTGTTAATGTCATCTGCATTAGGATGGGTCATGGTCTTGCTGACCATATGGCTTGCTTTGGAAGCATCAGGCATGTCTCCCCTTTTCAATGAACCTCCTTTTTTGTATCATGGACATTCATTGGCTTTTTGTTCTCCAGTGGTCTCATTAATCTCCCTTATCGGGAGGTTATGTGGCCTGGAGTTGCAAAGCTTTTTCCCCTGTCCTGGGTTCAGGCTGACTTAGAAGGCAAGAGCCAAATATTGGTTCTTTGGCCCGTTTATTTTAATCTTAATATTTAAATTGGGCCTTAAACATTCAGCAAGTCAGTTTTACCAGTTTTAAAGTAAGAATTCTGGGTTTTACATTTAATGCCAATAACTTTACAGTTAATTTTTACATAATACAATATCCTCATTTTATTTACTAATTTATGTGATGCTGAAGATCTGCCTGAAGGCAGAAGATGACACCTTAGCATCCTACTGTATGATCCAATCACTGCATGCCAACAAGGCAGCTTGGAGACCCAGAGACCCCATGAGCTATTTGGCTATAAAAACTCTCTGTTGCCAGGTCCTCTTTTCTTGCTCTAGTTTTTGAGCTATTTGGCTATAAAAATTCTCTGTTGCCAGGTCCTCTTTTCTTGCTCTAGTTTTTTAAATTTCTCACTTTTCCTGTCTCTCATTTTCCCTCTCACCTTTTTCCTCTCTCTCTCTCTCTCTCTCTCTCTCTCTCTCTCTCTTGCACATTTCTTTCTCTTTCTCTCTCTTGCACTTTCCTTTCTCTTTCTGTCTCTTGTACTTTTCTCTCTCTCTCTCTCTCTCTCTCTCTCTCTCTCTCTCTCTCTCTCTCTCTCCCCTGTCTCATGTTAATCAGACACTGTCTCAGTAAATGTCTCTTGGTTGCTCTAAGTTTAGTGGTCACATTTTTTTAGTATAATGAAAATACGAAGTGAAAAAACACATTTAGCTTTTATACAATTTTGAACATTGGCTGAGTTATACATTATATTCTCTATTTGAGATCACAGTAATTTTTCCAATAAAATTAACCTTTGAATATAACTTTATTCAAAGTTATAAATTAACTGAATTCTGGCCTACTTTGAAGTTATTTTGACATGCTATAATGTGGGAAGCAGAGTCTTATTTTTAAAAAGGTGGGCCGTTTTACAAATCTTAGGTAAAGTGAATCTTTATCATTTTTAGATATCATTTTATAAAGTTTACATATATTGTTTCCGGACTTTGTATGAATGTTAGTAGCACAATATGACATACATCTGGATCATTAATTAAGGAAAATCTGAGAGCCCTTAACAGTTTTTATGTGTTAAGTGGAAAAATGTTTTATAATATTAATCTTTAAAAAATTAGGCTCTCATTACTTTTAAAAATATCTTTAAATTTTTATATTTTAGTGTAAAAGGACGCATAAGATTTGGCAAAACATCAAATAATATAAATAAATCCCCAATAAAATCTATTATCTTTATAAATTTAAATTACCATTACAGACAATTATTGTTTGGAGAATAATAGCTTGATATAATGTTCCTTTAAACCTTTTACCTTAAAGACTTGTATACCTGATAGATATGAACACACTTAATCTGTAAAAAAGCAATGTACCACACTTTTATTGATGTTTTTATATTAACTAAGTTTAGCTTTTAAAGGAAAATCTAGACTGTGTATTGAAAGACAATACTTTAAAATAACAGCTGCTGTTTAGCCACAGATGGACAAATCTTAATTTCTCCAAGATTACTTGTTTTAGGGGATAAAACTTAACAGACACAATGCAATTAATATTTTTAGAAGTTTTTTTGTCATTTTAACATATAAATATATCAGTACATTATTATTTGTCCTTAGGAAACAACCTTGAATAGTTTTAACTATTTGTGTTACATATATAACCAACTTAGTTACATATAAACCTTTTAATATTTGTCTTTTATTTATAGAAGTTTATATTACATAATGAGACCCTCTTGTTGTTTACTTAAATGTATTATAATTATACTTTCTCACATAAAGACCTTTTACCTGGAAACGTTTTACGTTGAATATATTTTTTATATTTAGAAGTTTTTAATAATTTTTAATCCATTGACCCTTTTATTGTTTGTATCTTGAAATAACCCTTATAAATTTTTGAATTTAGATAAATTAATCCATTTTAATAAGATGAAATATTTGTTATTTACAGTGTTTTAATTGAAATACAGTTGAAACCTTTTGACTCCTTGCATGTTGAATTATACCTGTTGGGATTTTGTAATATTTAGAGTAACCTTGTTTCTATAATAATAAGACAAAATAATTTCAAAGTTTTTTTTTTTACCAATTTATGAAATCACCAACATTGTTTAAATATCTTACCTTATGGAATTTAAGGAGTTATGAGTACTTGATGTTATATTTAACAGTCAGCATTTTGACTTTGTACCAATTAGATGTCTCTAACAAACTATCCATGATTAATTTTATATATGTTTAGATGTAATTTACATCTAATATTAAAATATGGTATCAGACAAGTACATTGAATAGTATTATTAATCTTTTGTTGTTGTTATTATTGTTGTTGAAGAAAAATCCTAGAGAAAATGGATGTCAGACACTTTATAGACATTAAGATTTTAACAGCTGTTTAGAACTGTGCATTAGTAACTTTAAAGACATTTGTACATTTATTTATTTTCCCAATTTAAATTGAACCTTTTAAATTATATTAACCAAAAGTATTTGTATCCATTTTTTAAATTTTAATTTATGAGCTCATATGTTAACTTTATGTACCAAATGTATGTAGACATGGTAATACATGTAGAAAGAAAGTACACTGGTGCACCCACGTGTGAATAAAAAAAAATCATGTGAATAAAAAATAATACTTGGATCCATTTTTTCATGAGCACTCATGATATACGATATATGGACATATGTACATACAAACATACAACACAAAACACAAGTGTGCACACATAATATAATACATACAACACATAACATAATAGTAAAGGCCTTAAAACTTTTTACAGGTGAAATCTCCATTGCAATGTTTAAAAACTCTGTAGTCAAAAAATAGAACCGATCAGCAAAACATTAACCTAGGTCTGTATAAGCTCAAAAAACAACAACAACAAAAAAAAAAAACTTCATGATGTGGGAAAGGGTAATAATAAAATGGATATTGAAAAAAAGCATCCTGGTTCTGGTGCAGATGTAAGAATAGCCAAACTGCTGTTTTGGATACCAGTTGTTATGGATTTGAGCCAAATCATCTTTTTGGTCTGTAGAAATCGCTTTAGTTAACCTTTATGGAATCCAAATTGGCTGCTGTTCTCCCTGTGGAAACACACAAACAGACCCCCGACTCCAGACAATTAGTGGGTCAGAACCTTTCCATTGTCCTGTTAGAATATCCTTCCAAAGTACCTTGTGTTTATGTACATTTTTTGGACACATATGCCTTTCCACATCACTAAGCCCTGATGAATTCAAATTTAAAAAGTTTAGAGTAAAAAGTGTTATTTTAAGTTTATCTTTGCGGAATATATACTCTTGCCCTCTCAAATACAGGGCATGTTAACATCTGAGATCCTGTCTCAGGATCCCAACTATCAACTTTGTGGGTTGGGGGCCTCCCAGCATATGGAGGTGGCGCTGTTGATTGGACACTTAGGCCCTCTGGTGATAGAAAGGTGTTAGTAGCAGTCTCCTGTTGTAACTTTTCCCCTGATGGCTTTTTATGCTCCAAACTTTCTTCCTCTGTCTGACTAACTTGAGAGACCTTCTCTTTTACTTGAATCAATATGTCTTCTCCTTCCTTTACCATTGTCTGAACTGAAGGCTATGGACTATGCAAACAAGATACAAATGTTCACAATGGCAATGTGCCAACTGGTAGAGTCCCTGGGCTTTTCTTTTCTATTATTTTTAAATCTTCACCATGATTGTTTCATTGTGATATATTTAACAACTCCTCCTTAAAAAGCCATGGGCTACATTTTTTTGTATTGTATCAAAGTATGCCCTGACTGCTCTTGATTTTACTGGGATGCCTCCTTCTTCTAACAATTTACTTAATACTCTTTTGGTTTGTTTTTTAACTAATTTCTGATCCCATATTTCTACTATAATACAACCCAACAAGATAACACCAAACAAAACCAAGACAGAATGAAACAAAAATGGAACAACACAAAATCATCATATCACCCTTTCTATCTTCCTGAAATGTCCATTCGTCCTTTCTCCCTATCTGTTCCTCAGATGCAAATAGTTTTTCCTCAGATGTGAGTGGTTTTTCTTCTGTCTCACTCATCTCCAGGGACAGGCAACTTAAAACAAAAGCGAAACAAAACAAAAGAAGAATCTTAAAATGGCTACCCATCCTCTTGCCCTGTCTTCAGGGGCGAGCAGAAAGAAAATGAACTTTCAAAAGAAATGAACTTTATTTTTAGAACACACATGCCAAACCACACAGCTCTTCAGGAAAAGCTTCAGAGCCCAACTGCCACCACCGGCTTCCCGAAAGCCTCTCAACCTCTCACACTCCTCCTGCTCTTCAGGCCAATTGGCTGGGTTGCATGGGCAGAGCCAAAAAAAGTCCCCCAATGAGCAGCTCTGTGGTAGGAAAGGGCGGGGAAACAACCCAATGAGCATCACCACAGAGGAGCCAGTCAGTTGGCAGCTAGAAGTTTGCTGGGGCCACTGTGAGCCAATCATCAGCTGGCAGCTGGAAGTTTGCTGGCAGCTGGAAGTTTGCTGGCAGCTGGAAGTTTGCTGGGGCCCCTTCAACTGTGGCTCTCAATTTTCTCTTTTTAATGTTTTTTTTTTTTTAAGAGAGAGAAAGAAATTTTTAAACTATTTATTATTTTATTTAGATTTTGGTGGACACAACAATTTTATTTTATTTTTATGTGGTGCTGAGGATAGAACCCAGTGTCCCACACATGCCAGGCTAGTGCATTACCACTTGAGCTACAAACCCAGCCCAAGGTATAGTTTTCTATAAGTAGTAGTGAAGCACCATTTGGGAAGCTCCAGGGTTGGTCAAGAGTTGAGGTAGTGGGAGGTGATGAAGAATTTGTAAAAGAGACTTTCTTCTATTTGTGCAGGAAGAAAATATGAGACAACATAAGTGGATTTAGGGTTAGTATGTTATTATAATTTCAGTGAGCTTTAGGGGGAATGAGCCATCTCTGGTATTCTGGTACCTGGACATGCTATGATTAGATCAGACTAAGACTGACTTTGGATGTGAGAGCACAATAGGAAGATATTGGTGGTATGGAAATTATATTAGTTAATTTGCACATGAACAACTTGGGAAGATGGCTGACTATCTCTAAGAATTAGCTCTCTCCAGAAGGTCATTACTGGGTGAAGTGGTCTATGCCTGGGTGAGGTGGTCCATGCGTATAAATCAAGTGCTTCAGGTGACTGAAGATGGTGGATTGTACGTTCAAGATCAGCCTGAACAATTTAGTGAGACCCTTGCTCACAGTAAAATATTAAAAAAAAACATATATAGGGATCTTCTTCAGGTATAGTAGAACAGCTTTAGAATGCTCATGAGTTAAATCCCCAGTCCCTTCTTCTCTCCCCAACATACCCATACCCACCAACAAACAAACATACAAAGAGTATAAGAATTTATCCCTCTCTTGGTCAGGAAAGCCCCATTGTCAAAGAAAGAGAGTCCCAACTGTAAAAGGCATTGGTAACACAAGTACTTTCTAATTCCAGAAAAAAAAAATAAAATGGCTCTGTAGGTGTTTCTAGAAGCTTGCTCTCTGCTCCCTCAGGCAAGGACCTATGTTTGTGATCATTTATTTTTTTTACTTCATGGACCCTATGCAGACTTGTGGGTGACTGCAGAGCAGCAAGACTCCTTGTTTTAATGGAGTGTCTTCCAGTGAGGCATAAAGCTTGGCCAGCAGAGCAGAGAATTCTTTTGTCTCTCAACAGTTTCTCCTCTTTCCTTTGATCCTCAATTTGTCACCGAGTGATTCCTGCTTGGGGGAAGCTCAGGATGTTTGGGACAAAGACAGACTACTCAAGTACAGAGGGCAGTGGCCTGGCTTTGAATCTCACTGGACCTTTTTGTCTCTCAGATGGCACCTTGGAATGGCAAAGTGTACTACTGCACAGAAAATTCTGGAATGTGCAGGATCATAGTCAAAGGTTTTTCTTGTAGATGGCAAGATAATTTCCCAGGTCACCAGCTCCAGCATGGGGCTGCAGATTCTGATGGCCTGAATATTAATTTGTTGTTTTGTGTGTGTGTGTGTGTGTGTGTGTGTGTGTGTGCGCTTGTGTGTGCACATAAATGCAGGTTAAGTGCTCAATGACTCGCTATTCATTCCTTGAATATAAGAGGTGGAAAGACTACTTCCTCAATGGGGTTTCTGCTAAGGTAGAATCTTGCATCGGGCTCAATATTGATAGCTGACCTGGGACTTGTAAGGTTTGCGGAGGTTGGTAGAACTCTTTGACAGAGAGTTAATAATACCATAATCAGGCCCACATTAATAATTCTCCTGCCTGCACGCTTTAGGTTTCATCTGATAATATTCTGGGTGTCTCCTTCTGCTGCTTCTTTTGTTTATTTCATCCCTTCCCTACTGGGAGACAATCATTATGCTTAAAACACTGGGAAGAAAATAATAAATTAAAAAAATACCAGTTTTTTTTTTTCTGCATGTATGATCTACCCCAGGGTTCCTAAGACTCAGCATGGTTAACTTAGAGACCAAAGGCTTGTTTTTGGTAAGGTACCTGCCCATAATAATGATGTTTAGTAATCCTGTTCCCTACCTTGAAAATTAAAAATGCCTCTCGAAAGCCCAATGTCTACTGGTTGTAACCACTCCCATGGCTGAGAACTACTGAGCAGTTAGGCACAAAGCTAATTTCACACCTGCAGTGGAGTTTGTATGGATGTCTCTGCCTTTTTGGGGTCTTTGTTGTTTAGAGTTAAGATCTTCCTCAATTCCTAAGCTTTGCCACATTATAGATATTTTTATGGTTTCTGCCCAGTATGAATTCTCTGGTGTTGAGTAAGGCATAATTTTTGAGTCTGAATTACTAGAAATTTCAGGGGTTTAGTGCACACCTGCTGTGGGACAGTAATTGAACAGAGGATACCAAATGAATATCCCATCAACACAGGCACCATGTTAATATTGTGAAATTATCATGGAGGTTTTTCTGTGACAGTAAAAGTCAGTGGAGGTATTTGTGCTTTATAGCCGTATGGTGATCAATAAGTAACTATAGACATTTTCATTTTTTTAAAAAAAATGCTTTTTAAATGATGCAATTGTTCAGACTTATGCACAGCAAAAACTGAGTCTGATGTCCACACAACCCATGTCTCTTTGTCTTTTTGTTGTTGTTGTTTGTACTTGGGATCAAACCAAAGTGCTCTCTACCACTGAGCCACATCCCCAAATCTTTTTATTTAGAGTTAGGATCTTTCTAAGTTGCTTAGATTCTTGTGTAATTTCGAAGGCTGGTTTTGAGACTGCAATCCACCTTTCTCAGCCTCCCCTGCTGCTTGGATGAAAAGTGCCTAGATGAAGACTGCATCTTCAAGAATCCTGAGAGAACTTGAAATACTGATGTAAAAGATTTCCTCATACTTTATTAACTATTAAAAACATCATTCCATGGGAGGAAGCACCTTGAAATGCCGAGGATGGGTCTAGGGAAAGATGTGACTTTCTGAGCTTCACAATGTGGCTTCAGACAGACCTGCTTTTTCCTGGGTGACACAACTGTATCCTTGTAAGTGTTACTGGCTGGATGGACTCATCAGTCCAAATGTTTTTCCTTTACACCATTTTTTACCTATTCTTATTTTTTTTAAATGTAACAAAATTATTGATTTAAAAAGTATGCAGGTCTGTGGTTTTCTTTTAAGAGAAAAAAAGGCAACTATGTTTCATCAAGTACTGGCTCAGTATTCTCAAAAACAGATGTCATATATATATATATATATATATATATATATATATATATATATATATGCAAGTGGAGCCACACATTGGTACAAAGACACACAGGGCTTTCATGGTCTGTCTAGTAAATGCTACAGTATGTTTAGGGGTGAGGAATGGTGGTATGTTTCTTTCTTATATTTGCAGACACTTTGGAGGTTCAGGGGCTCAAATTCATGGATGGAGGCTCAGAGACCTCATGGATCATGGACACGCCTCCTGCTGTCTATTCAGTGTGAGCATTTACACTAACTACATTTGTAGATTTTACCAAAACATGTATTGTATCTTGCTGTTCAATATCTTTGTTTCTCAGCCACCTGGTTTCAAACTTGTGAACTCTGCATTTGATATAGAAAACTAAGATGTATCGTGAAGCACATTTTAAATTTCCAGAATCTGATGCCTGAAGTGAAACAGAAACCTCTTTTTAATGATTTTTATGTACATAAAAATTCTGAGTATCAGTTAACTAACTACAGAGCAAAAGACTTTGACTTCTGGGTGCAGTGATGCATGCCTGTCACTAAGCAGTGCAGGAGGCTGAGGCAGGAGAATCACAAGTTCAAATCCAGCCTTAGTAGTAAAAGTGAGGCCCTAAGCAACTCAGTGAAATTGTGTCTCTTAATAAATACAAAATATGTCTGGCCTGTGGTTTAGTGGTTGAGTGCCCCTGATTTCAATCCTCAGGGTACCCCCAAAATAAAATAAAATAAATAAATAAGACATTGACAAAGAAACATGCTATCCATTTGAGGTTATGGGGAATCATTGATGTGATCATAGGCTTCAGGCATAAGATAGTTTTATTAATGTGTTTGGTACAAAAGTTGCCTTTAAGTCCAGTGATAGCTTTGGAAAAAAAGATGATTTGAAATCAATCAATTCAGAGTAAATGAGGAAAGTACAAGTGAACCTGGAGAGGTCCACACAAGGAAAGAGGGCCAAGGATCCAACCATGCTTCCTGCTCACTTCCATGAGCTCCTGAGTAATGACCAGTTGGGCACTGGGTGAGGTTTCATGGAGTCAGTGCTGCAGAGCTATCTCTGGGCAATTATTATTTTTATTTCCAGTATAAAGTTTTTGGTGACCAATGAGGTGTGATCTTATAACAAATGACTTTTAGAGTCTATAGATTTGTTAGAATTGTCTCAAGTATGAATGATCTGTTTCTTTTTAACACTTCAAGCATACTTAAAACTTTGCCACATTCTCAACATTTACATGGCTCTTTTCCAGTATGAATATTTGGTGAACAACAATACTTTTCCTAATAGAATAACTTTGCCACATTCTTTGCATTTGTATGGTTTCTTCCCAGTATGAATTCTCTGGGGTTGAGAAATGTGTGATCGTTGTAAAGAGTTTTGCCATATTCTTTAACTTGCATGGCTTTTCCCCTGTACTGATTCTCTGGTGTCAAATAAGATATGATCTTTGATTAAAAACTTTGCCACATTCTTTGCATTTGTATGGCTTTTCTCCCATATGAAATCTCTGGTGTTGAGTAAGGAGTGACCTTAAATTAGAAACTTTGTTACATTATTGATATTTTATGGTTTCTCCCCAGTATAAATTCTCTGGTGCTGAGTATGTCATGATGTTTGATTCAAAGCTTTGCCACATTCTTTAGATTTCTATGGCTTATTTCCAGTATGAATTCTCTGGTATTGACTAAGGAGAGGTTTTACATTAAAAGCTTTGCCACATTCTGTACATTTGTATGGCTTTTCTCCAGTATGAATTCTCTGGTGTTGAGTAAGGTGTGATCTTCAAATAAAAGCTTTGCCACATTCTTTGTATTTGTATAGCTCTTCTCTAGTATGAATTTTCTCTAGTATGAGTAAGGTATGATGTTTGATTAAAAGCTTTGCCACATTTTCTACATTTATATGGCTTTTCTACTGTATGAATTCTCTGGTGTCGTTTAAGGTTTGATTTTTCATTAAAAGCCTTGACACATTCTTTACATTTGTATGGCTTTTCTCCAGTATGAATTCTCTGGTGTTGAGTAAGTTGTGATCTTCGATTAAAAGCTTTGCCACATTCCTTACATTTGTATGAGTTTTCTCCAGTATGAATTTGAATAAGGCATGATTTTTTGTTTAAAAGCTTTGTCACATTCTTTACATTTGTATGGCATTTCTCCAGTATGAAGTCTCTCATGTTGAGTAACTTGTGATTTTTGATTTAAAACTTTGCTACATTCTTTACATTTGTATGACGTTTCTTCAATATAAATTTTCTGGTGTTCAGGAAAGTGTGATTTTTTATTAAAAGGTTTGACACTTTCTTTACATCTCCATATTTTCTCTCCAGTATGATTACAGTAGTGTTTAAAAAGGTTTGAGCAACACTTAAAGACATTTTCACATTTCTTCAATTTGTAAGGTATATCTTCATTGTAAATCCTATGGTTTTTAGTAATCAATGGAAGTTGAGTTAAATATTTTTCACATTCTTTAGTTATGGAGGATTTATCACTGCTCTGATAAACAATTGAGGAATCTTAAAGTGCTTTTACATATTTTTTAAAGTTGTAGGACTTCCCACCAATATTAATTCTCTGGAGTTTAGGAATTCTTGTAGTTTTATTAAAAGTGCTTTCACATACTTTATATCTGTAATCTGTCTCTTGATTATGAAAGCTTGGATAAATAAATGTGGGGGAAAAAGGAAGCCTAAGACATACAAAAAGTTGGAACACCTCACTTCTGGGGATACCAGGATACCTTCTCTGGAATCTTTCTCACTCCTGGAAGAAGTCTGTGTTACTCCTTTTTAAATAATCCCTGCTTTATAGGCTTGCCTCAGCATGTTTCTCTTATGTTATACTTCAACATGTGAGGGAGAAGAATTCAGCACCAATAACTGGGTCTCACTGAATTTCTTAGCACCTTGCTTTTGCTGAGGATGGCTTTTGAACTCATGATCCTCCTGCATTAGCGTCCTGAGCTGCTGGGATTACAGGATCACTAGGCAATGCTGAGCTGACGTGGATCTGGGGCGAACAGTCTGGGCCTCTCAGAACACACACTGAGCCCGGATCAGCTGAATTCAAGCTCCCGTTTGCCTGCTTCCCACAGACAAACAGCTGTGACTCAGCACTAATCCATCCGGCTGAAACAACTGGTCAGCCCTTCTGATCCTACGGAGGTAAATGCCAAGCGAGCCTTCATAGGTAGTGGTCACAGGTTTGAAACGGGGCTTGGGAGAGACAGTAAGGACCCACCCGTTGCATTGGTCACCTGGCAAAGGGAAACGAACTGTCGCCATTTGCAAGAGATACCACCATGGCAGAGAACTGACGTCACCAGACTGCAGCGGAAGAGATAACATCATTGAAACCTGCGGCTACAGGTGTGTAATTCCCTAGTCTTCCCTCTTCACACATCGGGGAAATCTTAAGGGCCCCTCCCAGTTCTCCCGTAAGGGCCCCTCCCAGCTCTCCCGTGAGCGTGATAGACGTACAGAGGGAATCAGACGTGGCGCGGGACCGCAGCGCGGAAATCCCGGCTACCACTCCCACCAGTGCTGACAACTGAGGTCTCTTGCACCACCTACCGGGGGTGTGGCTACCGGAGGGCAAGTATAATTCGCTGAGGATTCTCAGCCCCAAGCTCTACAAACTTAGGGTCTGAGGGAATGGCAAACTGGGAGAGTGTGCCCAGTGATTCATGAAAACAGGGCTCCCAAGAGCAGCAGACCTGGCGTGTAGCCAGTATTGTGGTGAGTGGCACCCGTGAGAGGGCCTAGCTAGAGGAAAAGTGGGGAAGTGACTAGACACAAGAGGAGGCCCTAGGCACTCAGGATTGGAGACTCGCCCAGTTTGGGAGGAGGAGATGCTGCACAGTGATTAGATCCTGCGTATTCACAGGAGAAACTTGGCCTGGTGGGCACAGCGCCACCTACTGGAAGAGAAGTTAATCAAACTCTAAGAATGCATTTATTAGTTTTTTTTCTCTCTTTTTTTGATTTGGGGTTTTTCTTCCATTTTCATTTTTCTTTCTTGTTGTTTTTTAATATTTTTTTACAATTTTTTAAAAAAAATTTTCTTCTAATTTTAATTTTAATTTTTTTTCTTTTTTTATTTCCTATTTTTTTCTTCTTTTGTCTTTTCATTTCTTTTCAATTTTCTTATTCCCCCTTCCTTGAATTCTACCTGCTTACTCTCATTCTCTTTAGTGACTTCTTCCCTTCCCTTCTAATACCTTTCCTCCCAAGCATTAAATAAATTTATAGGAGTAAACAGTAACTCAGCAGTCAAACAGAACAAGAAGTAAAATGAGCAGATTGAAAAATCAAGGAAGAAAAGGAGTACAAACAATGCAGGACAGCCTAAATATTCAGGAGGACCTAGAGTCATCAGAAAAATGGTCATATAAAGAACTCAAGGAAAACCTTAGACAGATGGTATCCATACCTGCTCTTTATCAAATGTTGCAAAAAATATTTTATTTCTTGTTCTTCTGAAAATTATTGGTTTTGATTAGAAATCATACCTGAAAAAATTAAAATAGCAAGTTATTCCACTTACTACCCTATGGTGAATATACTCTGCAAATATATAAAATCTTATCAAGGTGGGGGTTAGTAGCCACAGAACAGTATGATTCAAGGCCATAATTACTCAAGACGTATATAGAATTTACTAGAATATGCTGACAAAATATGTGAGAACTTTGTATCACCACAGATGAAGACAAAATTGAAACTGACTGATATTATCACAATCATAGACCTTCACTTCAACATATTTAAACTCTACCTGTGACTCAAATTTTGCAGAAAATAAATTTCTTATTTAGTTATTTTTTTTAAATCTTTTGGGGGAGTATTGCGTAGGATGAAGCACAGTGGCATTGTATCACAAACTACATGAACCTAGAATTCTTTATCAACCAATATGTTTTTTTTTGAACTTTTAAAAAATACATGCTTTAAAGACATGAAAATATTCAAAAATTGCTTTACTTCTTGACCTGCTGAAAGAGAAATTATCAGTGAAATACTTCCAATAAAATAAATCTACACAATAGAAATCATATAAAATTTAAAAGCTTTTTTGGAAAAGAAAAATATATACAAATATATATTTTATTTTACTTTAATTGTTGTACAAAACATTTCATTATACTATAGAATGTGGAAAACTATAGCATAAAAATTATCATAAATATTTGTTAATTAGTATAAATCAGAAAAGCATGTGTGACATCAATAACAATCATGGCAACACATGCAAAGACATGCTGGGAAATTATGTGGAGTTATACTGGTTGTATATTCATTTAAGAATATAAGAATGTTATTTCCAATTTATTCTACTGTTATTAAGCACTTAAATAATTTCAAAGTAATGACAAAATAAACATCAAAGATAAAAATTAAATAGAAAAAAATAAAATATCACCCTAAAAATCTATGAACTACAAATTAAGGCATATTTTAATAGTAGAAAAATTATAAGAAAGCAACAAAACTAGAAAAATAGAAGGTCTTCCTCATCAGTAATTTAAGTATCAATAAACTATTTTGAAAAAAAATACTTATCAAAACCCAATATGACTAACAAGATTAAATCTAAAAAAACTTGTTAACTATGTCAGATGTAAATCTATAAAAGATTCTTTTTAGATATAAGGCCACAAAAAGACTAAAAAAAGGATAAAACTAATATTACATTCAAAATTGTTGATAATATTTATATAAATAAGAGACAAAGTAGAATATTATATAAAAATAAATATGCCAAATCCCTAGAATACAATTATAATAAATATATTTGTCACTCACATAATGTTTTTCATATACAGAAAGAAAACACAGACAAAATTCAACATCATAGAAAGCAACCAAGTAATAATAGGAGACATATATCCCCAATTAATGCAAAGAATAAAAAATAGCTTTGCGTTATTACCCAAGGAATAAAAAAAAACTTCAAAAACATTAAAAACCATTTTGGTTTATAGAGGCAATATTCTCTATAGTCTATGGAATATTATTCCAAAGAGATCATGTTAAAAGCACAAAACAAATGTTAACAGATATTACAATATTGAAGTTGCATTGTAACATAACAAGTTGAAAATCAATTGCAAAAGTGATATTTAAAATTCATAAATATGAATTTAAAGCCAAATTCAGCAGTTAAGCAAGGCCCTAAGCAACTTATCTAGACATGTAACAAAATGAAATACAAAAATATCTGCCAGCTAGGTGTGATAACATACACTTTTTATTCAAGCAGCTTGGGAACACTTGTTTGGAGGAAACATTAATTTACTTTTTATGTGATACATACTTTCTGGAAAAAATCTTACAAAACAATTTCAATGAACACTATTGACCAGTAAATTAAAAATATACCAGACAGTAAGTTCAGGAAAGTTATACAGTATGCAGTTTTGATCACAATTAAAAATTTAACAAATACATAAAAGATAAACAATATTGTAAACATCTTTATGGTACCTTAAAAATGCTAAATTCTTACTCCTAGACAAAAGAACAGATTCATAAATAGAGAGGTAATGAATGTGTCGTTAATTATAGCTACTTGGAAGAAAGGCTGAGGCATGGAAATCAAATTTCAGCTTTAGCTTCTCAGCAAGAGCCTATTGTAAACTAAAATTCAAAATAGGGTGATGATGTAGCTGAATATTTAAGAACCTCTTAGTTCAATACGTAGTGTGTCTGTGTGTAAATATATATATATATATATTTATGTGGCAAAACTTAGATACATTATATGGTTAAGCACAAGAACTGAGTATAAACAATCAAGGCACTATATAAAAATCATATATTATAAAAAGGTTTAATATATATATATATATATATATATATATATATATATATATATATATATATGTAAAATCATAGAAAACTTTATTGAAAATTGGCACATGGTTCACATGTAGTTTAATTTCAACTATTGTTTTCCTAAATTGACAAATTATGAAATTTCTATTAAATTATAACATATAGATATAGAAATAAAAACAATATCACTGATGTGAGAAAACCTAATAAACAACAATGAAAAAAAATCAAGAATTAGAGAAATATATACCACAAAATTTTGGATAATTGTATTACAATAGAAATATTTCTTTTAAATTTTGTAGTGATAGTTGGACAGAATGCATTTATTATATCTCTTTATTTGTATGTATTGCTATGGATCAAACACAGTACCTCACATGTGTGAGGAAAGACCTCTGTCACTAAACTACCGCTCAGCCCTGAAAATTCTTCTTTTAACCACATTGATCAGCTATACTTACATAACCACTAGGAGCAGGTATTGTGAAATACTGCTATTCATTACATGGAAGGAAAATTTCACAGAATATCCAGTAAAAGCACTCATATAAAGCTCTCATGAGAAAATTTTGAATGAATAAATATTTAAATTATACTAAGGAAACTCTCCTACAATATTAATATATTACAATGTTTTTACCTAGAAATATTTGGAAATGAGCAAATTTTCTAAGGATCCTCCAAATACCGATAAATTCCAGGTTATAAGTATTCTCACAGGCATTGTGGAATACTTTGTATAAATTCTGACTGTGCAAATATACAGAGAAGCATTCCTATGGTGATCAAACTCCCACAGGTAACAGCTACTCTGTTTCCCACCCTTAGAATGCCCTACAATTTCTCCAGGAATTAATAAAATAATAAAATACACATGCAATGTGAAGCTGCTATGTCAATCCACTGCTTGAAAAGGCTCTGAGTGTTATCAGCCTCAAATATGATCTCTGGAAAACAGCTCCTGGGAATAAAGGAACTGTCTTTAAAGATAAGTACAATGTTTCACTGAGACTAAACCTGTCCAAATAACAGTTAAGTTTATACAATGGATTTTCTTGAGGGCTACACAAAACTCCTAACATTGCACATTGTAACTTAGTATATAATTGAGGAATAAGCTGCATAATGTTGCTAAGTTTCTAACCTGTCTAGTAGTAAAATGAACAATATATAGAAGTGATGCCAAGGACTTAAATTAATCTATTGATAGGAATAAAGCTTGGCAGCTTGGCCTTCTTGTCATTATGCCACCTTTCCTGCCTCTTGTCTCTATCCTTTTTTTTTAACAATACTTTGTTAATTTGAATGTAGGGAGATCTCTGGAGAACAAGAATGAGCTTAAATAATTGATATGCATGGTAAACATAGAGCATGCAATGCTCATTAATTATTGCAACAGAAATAAACCTAGGCTTGAAAAAAATGTGTCAGATTTTAGCTTATCAATTAACATTTTAAAATGTGAATTCTTCTTTGACATTTGAACCGCTTGTCTGTATTCTTTGCTTCATTGATTTCTACCCACTTTGATATATGTCTACTGTCAATTTTCTCTTCAATTCCAAAGGTTATTTCTTTGGGGACAGAAGGGTGACCAAAGATAATTTACAGACAGCAAGACGTTTTTGATGGAAAATGGAATATGTCACATTTTGTTATTTTCTTGGTAACTACAGAAGTCTTTTTAATGTTGTCCTCAGTAGAAAAAAAAAGAGAAAACACCCTATAAGGTTCTACACAATTATTTTAGCAATCATTTTTTCAGAAAAAAACACTAAAATATTTTGAAACCATTTTTATTCTCTACATTGTGAGCACTACTTAGAAATAAGTTAAAAATAAATAAAAATCTTTAACATTTTCTTTTCTACATAAACAAATGATCAATCATTGTCCTAAAAATAAGAAACTAAAACTTTATCATGAAAAATAGAAGCTGAAATAAGATACTCTCTAAAGTTAAAAAAATTAAATATTAGTTTTGAATTAGAAGTTCGGAATGAAATTTAGGCTCACCAATAAAGAGTAGGTTTCTACAGATCTCTAACAACAGGTCTCCATATAAAGTCTGCTGAGAAGGGTCCAGGCATGACCATTCCTCTTCTGAAAATTCAATGACCACATCCCTTAATGTCAATGGTTCCTGAAATAAAAAATGAGTAAATAAATATCACATGAACCATATGATTAATGACATAGTATTTAATTTCATACAAATTTTAATGAGAGTTAAAAGAGGTGGTTTTCACATATGGTAGTGATGTCGATGTCAACCATTAAATAAGATACTTTTTTTGTGGTGCTGGGGATTGAAACCAAGGCCTTGTGCATGAAAGGCAAGCACTCTACCAACTGAGCTATATCCCCAGCCCCTATAATTCATAATAAGCAGTAAAATTGGTGGATAATTTTGATACAATGAAACCCAAAGAGCAGCACATGTGAAGCAAAACAATGAAGCAATAAAGTGGGAAAAATTCCAACATAATTCCAAAGGTTAAATAATAGTTGCAATTAGTTATCAAATATTCAAAAGAAGCACAACCAAACAAAGCAATGATACTTGAGACATGCATAGCAAAATTATACGTAATAACTATCCTCATACAACAGTGGTCACCTTAGTGTGTAGAAGACATAAGTGATCAATAAAGACACTCCAAAACTTTCAACAGTCCACATATTTATTTTAATGGTTATCTCCAAAGTTGTCTATCTTCTCATTATTTAAATACACCATAAATCTATACTGTATTTAAAAAATTACTTTTTCTTTTGCAGACCACAACATCACTACTCACTTCTAAAACAAAAGAATACAAATTTTAACTATCAAACTATTACAAAACACTTAGGTACTTGGGTCAAATTGAATTACATGGCACAAAGTTATAACAAAAATAAAAATAAAAAAGCAAACTAAGTGAATATACTGTTAATTTCTCAATTTATAAGGAAACTGACACATCAGGTTTAACATTTTCAGATTTGTAAAACCACTCTCACTGTGAAACTGTATACTCATTTGGCTCATTTCAAAGTAGAAAATGAGAGAATAATAAGCAGTTAAGAAAAAAATTCTGAAAGATTCTGGCACCCTAAAGGCCTCTCTGACAGCATGTAAATACTCTTTTTTCCAGGGTCTCAATTATCACTAGTGAGCCAACACATACATGAAGTTAGTTTAACATTCTGGTATGTGATGTCTTTCTTCTGAAAAAGCATTATTATTATTTTTTTAATTAGAGATTTAATCCAGGGTCACTATACCCCTGAAATGCATTTCAAGAAGTTTTGATTTTTTTTAATTGTGATAAATGGGCTTACAAATTTGCTTAGGGTCTCTAAATTACTGAGTCTGGACTCAAATTTACTTTCTTCCTACCTCATTTTTTCCACATCACTATGATTAGAGGTTTGTGCCACCACTCCTGACTCTGCAACAACTTTTGATAACAAATATCTAAACTTGCACAACGACCAATATTTCAACGACTAGTAGTTCAATTATTCTGATACCATCTAGTACAGATCCCACAAGTTTGGTGTACACTACTATCAAATTTTACTAACTGAGGTGCCAGTTTCAAGCCCTAGAATAAAATAGTATTTATATTTATGATTCATTTCCTATAATTTAGGGGTATCTACATCTACTCACTCAAGTTACTTATTCTAATAAAAAAGAACACATTTATGTATACCAGATTCTTATAAATTATATAAATCTTATAAATTATATAAATCTGGAAGTTAAATACAGCTGCTGTAATAGTCAATAAGCATGTGTGCATCAGCTTATTCTTTTCTAGTGTTTCAATGACACTGTATATTATTTTTACTGGTTGCTATGAAAATTATAATTTACATCTTACCATTTCTATTTATTTAGAATCAATATTATATAAGTTTACTAAAATAAAAATAAAAGTCTTACCACATCCCAATGATGAAAGGCATACATTAAGTGAGAGCAATGTTGGGAATATAAATAAATGGTAGTTCGTGACTCACTCTTCACCCATGAATACATTAAATGGAAATATTATGTTTTAAGTTCCTCTTAGGCAAAGTTAAAAAATGAGTTGAGAGATTTATATAAACTGTACAACTGGGAAAATATCTACCACTTGATGATTAAAAAAAAAAAAAACTATGGTAGGCTTGGGCCTCAGTCCAGCCTTAGGCAATGTGCTATGTAATTGGAAGAGAATTACTAACAGCTAGTGAAACCCTGAGAAGAGGAAGATTGGGACCACATACATAACACCCTACCTCTAAATAGTTTTCTCTGCTTCAGATATTAATTTTGCTCGTGCTGAACAAGGATCTTCACATTAATACTACTAAGAGTACAAAAAGAAATGATAGTTATCTATGTTTGGGCATCCATGGGCTTAAAACACTGGGATTGGGACAGAGAAGTTAAATCACAAATAACTTATTTTATGCATTAATGGGTGTTCATCACACAAAGAGCTCCAGTCTCTGGCTTGTGCCTATAAATATTCCATGACAGCCAATTTTTCCCAGCAAGAAAATTTTTCTTCACTGACTGATGTAATCTCTTAACATCTTCCATTCAATGGAAGAAACTAGTTACCTCACATATAAGAAAACACTCTGAAACAGAACGGTAGGAGGCTTAGGCAGAGGATCCCAAATAGAAAGCCATTCCAAATGCTCAAGTTCTGAGAATGAAGCTTACTGATTATATGCAAATCTCCCCTAGATCACAAAGTATCAGTTTACCATTGATTTGCAAGTATCTAAATGGGCTTCTAAAATCCCAAGCAGTAGTTCAGAGAAGAGGTTATAGAGCACATATATTTTTAATTCCAAGAAAAGTTTTCCACATGCTCTCTCCGTGAATACTTGACAAACTGGACTCCACAATCTTCCCTGACATATTTGATATACAACTTAAATTGTGAACACTTGAATACTGAGCACAGATGTTAGAGTAGCTTTTGTCACCAGGAACAGTTGTGGATGCCTGTAATGTCAGCAGCTTGAGAAATTCAGGCAGGAGGACCGCATTCAATGCCCAGACTCAGAAAAAGTGAGGCACTAAGCAACTCATTGAGATGCTGTCTCTAAATAAAATACAAAATAGTGCTGGGGATGTGCCCCTGAGCTCATTCCCTGGAGCCTACCCCAAAAAAGAGAGAGAATAGTTTTGTCAATAATCTAATACCAAAAAAGAGTCAAAAAAACTATGGATATGAAAAAGAAGAAAACCCTTGCACACCTTTGGGGAAAATTTAAGTTTAAAAAAAGTCATTTTTGAAAATAATAAAACTCCTTGAATTATTTAAAACAGAAATAGCATATAACATGGTTAAATTAATTCTGGGTATAAATTCAAGGAGTTAAAATGAGTAAGTCAAAGAAATGACTGCATGCCCATTATAATGTAGCAGTATTGCCAGTAGAAAAAGAAAAAAGAAAACTTAAATGACGGGTGTCTCACTATATTTATTTTAGGTGCAGGGCATCAAACTACTCCCCAAATAATCTCCACCCTATATTTCAGAATGCTTTCTCTTGGCACGAGAGGACACAGAGATTAAAAAATTATATAGGCATGACAGCTGTGGTTACCTCAGAAACAAAGACCCGGAGAAAGTATGAGAGTGACACGAGGACAATCATCCTGCCAAGTCTACAATGGGGAATCCCCAGTTAAATACATTTTAGTAATATCTGTGTCTATGAAAGAAAAAGAGAGGACAAGAAGGAACATTTTATCATGAAGTATCTTTTTTTCCTCTCACATTAAATTCTAAAAAAGAGGAGGATAAAAAATTCCATAAACATTGTCACCTAGGTCTTGGGTTGCGGTTCAGAAGTAGAGCATTCACCTAGCATATATGAATCAGCGGGTTGGATCTTCAGCACCACATAAAAACAAAAAAGATACTGTGTCCACTTATAACTAAAAAATAAAATAAATATTATAATAAAAGTGCCCAGCTAGTGTTAGAAAAAGAAGTTATAAAAATGTGTTCATTTGAAATATTAGAAACAGTCTATTAAGTTGTGGAGTAATAAAGTCAACATTTCGAATGTAGACAGAAAAATGAAAATAAAGGATTATTGTATCCTGAGACTCTAAACAACAAACTGGAGAAAAAATCCAGTATTCTGAATTTGAGGTCCTGCTTCTCAGACATATAGAAGGCTCAGGAGAAAAAAGTAACTCAGTCACCTATATACCAGAAATAATTTTATGCAGGAAAAAAAATACATCTGGATTTGGGATTCTCTACTGATGATCATGCCAATCAGTACCACAAAATCTGACAAGGTACCATGCTTCCAGAACAAAGTTGTCCATATACACTTCAAGCCATGCCTGAAAATACCTTGATTGGATAGTACAGAATGTCCAGAATTTTAGCTACTGATGTATTTCCCACTGAATTGGCCAGAGAAGACTCAGAATAAAATTCCCTAAAAGATTATTCATTTATTGCACAGACTGGAGACTGTGGTTTCCATCTACTGAAACCACTTCCAGTCATAGCAATTGATGTTTGAAACTTCTTTCAAATGGTCTCACTTTCCAGTGTACAGATATGGTCTTAATACCATGCACAGTAACCATTGCCTGGCTTTCAGGGTGTCGTGCATACTCTCTCTCTCTCTCTCTCTCTCTCTCTCTCTCTCTATATATATATATATATATATATATATATATATATATATATATATATATATATTTCATTATCTGAGTGTAAGAAGAACCTGGGTTTCCTGAGCATTGTGAAGGAAGCATAAAAATGAATCCAAAAAATGACAAGCTCCAGAAATTAAAACTCAATCAGATAGTGTAAGTCACACCTTTTGTAATTATCATATGTTGGATTAAATAATTATCACCAAGAGCACCTGATTGGAAACTGCTGCCCTCCAAGTCTGAATCCACTGAGCTACTATCCAATGACAGTAGAAGACTTCAACTTCAGGAATGAATGAGGCAAGAAGGAGTCAAGATAGGCATGTTTTGGGTACATTTACTTCATTTTTTAAGGTGATTAGAATTGAGTACAAATAGCAGCGTTTTAAAAGACAAGTTTTTCCAAAAGTGATGGAGGGTAGACTGGCATAGGATATTTAAATTAAGCCTGTTATATAGGATAATATATATGTATGAATTATATGCATACATATTGTTAATTATTGAAAACCATATAATGGGCAATGATTTTTTAAATTTATTTTTTAGATCTATTTTCTAAAAAGGCAGTTAGAGCTCTCAACTGGGAAGCACTACCCTAATGTCCAATACGAATAATATGATAGTCACAGGTGTACTTTTAACTACTTTAGTATATACAATAAAAAAGACATAGTTGAAATTTATTTTAATCCAAAACTGAATATATCAAAAGTATTATTATGAGAGAAATATAAAATTATTAATAAAGAATATATATGTATTTAGAACTACAACCTCACAACTCCCTCCATTTTAAGGCTCTAGAACAACTTAACTCATAATGGACACATTCCATTTTGAGAATATGGCTCCTCTGTCTTTGGGGAGTCTAAGGGGCCTGGACCCCTGCATTCCATACAAGAAATGTGAGAATATACTTTCTAATCAATGATTTTCCAAAAAACCAAACAGCAATAGTGGCACTGCCCTCAGAAAGAGAAGGAAGACCAAAAAAGACAGGATCTAAAAGATAATGATTTTGTTTTCTATTTGATGCTGGAAAAAGACTTATTCCCATTTCAGATGTAAGATAGCATAAGAGAGAGTTCTAGGAGTTTGATGTCTCATTTTTGTATATCTTCACAGCCTTGACTCTAAAACTTAAATATATTAAAGACAAACATCTTATTTTGTAACTTAGCCTTTGATCTAATGCCTAGGCTGTGATATTTCCTCAGTTGGTATGAGGTACTGTGAGAGTTTTAGCATCAGTCTGATGTATACATGTCTGCATAAGCTAATAGCACCTCAATAATTGTCCAGACTTAACCTAGGAAAAAAGGAAAACAATACCAATAAGGCAACTGCTGTTTTCCACAGAATTATCTCGAAATATGTGACAGAATCTTGGTTTCCAATTATAAATGGTGAATGAGTCACTCTAGAGCTTATTAGATTATGATTGCAGTGTTTTGTTAATTCATGCGGGGCTTGTCTGGGTTTTTCTGGTAGAAAAAGTTAGCTGATGGCTGGTGAACTTCAGAGGGTTAGCTATCATCCTCACAAGCAGCACCTTGATTCTCTGATTTGAAAATTTCTCCTCTAATGTGGGCTTGTTATATGGGAAACAACAGGATTTAAAAAACATAATCAAAAGAAATCAAGATCTTCTGAGTGTAGATACTATACTATTCACTTTCATATTTACTGGTTTCTATGAGCCACAATAAATAAAAAAATGCCAGGAACAGTGGTGCATGAACATAATCCAAGTGGCTCAGGAGACTGAGGCAGGAGGATTGTTAAAAACATTTAAACTGGGCCTCAGCAATGTTGAGGAACCAAGAAAGGCAGTGAGATCCTGTCTATAATAAAATACAAAATAGGGCTGGGGATGTGGCTCAGTAGCCAAGTGCCACTGACATTAAATCCTGGTACTTCACTCCCCCCAAAAAAAGTAAAGAAAGAAAGAAAGAAAGAAAGAAAGAAAGAAAGAAAGAGAGAGAGAGAGAGAGAGAGAAAGAGAGAGAGAGAGAGAGAGAGAGAGAGAGAGAGAGAGAGAGACAAAAGAAAAGGAAAGGAAAGGAAAGTAAAAGAAAGGAAAGGAAAGGAAGGAAAAGAACAGGAAAGAAAAGAACAGGAAAGGAAAGAAAGATATATTAGCTGTAAAGACTTAGGAACAAATTCTGCATTTTAACATGTGAAGAGGAAAAACACAATACCTAGTTTGTAAATGTAGAAAAGAAGGATGAATTGCCAATATCAAGCATCTATATTATTCAACCCTATTTTATACATGAAGCTTATATGATCGTTTGAAGGAAAGAAATGTGTTTGTATATCCACAGTTATTAAGCACACCAGGTAGAATTCAGAATCAATTATGAAGGACTCCATATCCCAAAGAAGTTTACAAAACCACATACTACATGTAAATTTTCTTACTCTCTGAGGTTTTGGACACAGACATACCAAAAAGAGCAGGATCTGTATCCATAGTGTGTACATAACCAGTGGGGATAATATACTCAAGAGTGTTCTTCTGAGCTTCCTAAAAATCACTTGGAATAATTTTGAGTAATGGCTGATGTCTCAATTTAAACAAAAATTAATAATTAACAATATATTCTTAATTTCTTACCATGTGAGAAATATATAAATGCTACAATGCATTCTACAGGCATGTTGATGAAATATTCTATAAAAATTCTAGAAAGAGAATACATAACCTGTGTCCCAAATATGCTAAAAATGAAAATTTAAAAACCCTTAAAAGAGTGTAGAAGAACACAGCACTTTTAAACAAGATACCACAGAATACACTAGAATTCCCTGATGAGATTATTGTCTGTGCCTTTCTATATGAGAACATAAAGCTACATCGAACTTGTGTCAATACAAAAGGATTTTAAATAGACATAATTGGGAAATGTGTTCCATGATTATGATATATATGTATTGATAGAGCACTATCTTAAATTTAATTGCAAGAATTATTTTAAACATTTAGTAAGAGAAATCTATATATGAGTTACAGTGAATAAACATGAATATAAATGAATGGAAAACAAATAATAATTTAAATAAAAATAAATTCTAAGAGAAACCTGATGATTGTAAACTCACCCCTGTCACAAGAGTAATCCCTGGTATACAGATAAAAATTCAGTTCCTGCTATAAACTAAAGAGGCCACATTTATCATAAAGTTTTCTGATTAATATCACTTCTGTTAATAAGTGAGAATGATTTTCAATAATGCAGGTGAAAAAAATAATTCATATATATAAAATACTTAAACTAATAAATCATGGTGGCACAAATCTAAAATCCCAGTGGCTCAAAAGGCTGAGGTAGAAAAATAATAAATTCAAAGATAGCATCAGCAACTTAGTGAGGCTCTAAGCAACTTTTAGGGGTTCTGTCTCTAAATAAATATGAAAAGCTATAGGGATGTGGATCAGTGGTGAATTGCCCCTGGTTCAATCCAATGTTCAAAAAAAAAAGTTTTTTTTTTCTAAAACTGTTGTGCTTCATTTGTTTTTCACTAGTTCTTATTAATGTCTCATAAAATTAAGTAAGAATGTTCGGTCATTGCATGGTATATTTTACTGACATTGTCATACCATATTACCTTAAGCATTATAAATATTTGAATATTCAGGTAGTATAAATATGAATAATATTGGACAACCCAAGAATGGAAGAAAACTGGAAGTCTATAAGTAAGCTCAATACCTATGGTCAATTTAATTTTGACAATTTTGTCAGAAAAATCAAATGGAGAATAAGTAGTCTCTTCTTTAAGGAAGATTGATGTAAATGCATATTTAAGTTTCAAGTAATGTTATTGGATTTTACATGAGACTATGTACAATATTTAACATAAAATGTGTTTTACACTAGTATATAAGAATTAAAACTATAAAAAATTAAGAAGATGACAATTACATATTTATAAATCAGATTCAGCTCTGGGCTCTTCATTATGCTTCCAAAGTAAAAATAAGAAATAATACATTTGACTTGAAAAAAGTTCTGTAGAAAAAATAACCTCACCATGAAAGTGAAGACATAATTTTCAAGTATTACTTTTTGTTTTCAAAGAACTATTTGTTCAAAGTTTTTAACCTTGGCTAGAGGGCAGTCAATCCTCCTTATTGAGAAACTGATTGACCACAGAGCACAAATAATTTTTTTAGGCTCTCATACTCAAGTGCAAAAATGCAGCCTTCAAAATTACCCCACAATAAAGAACTAAACCATTGGGAAGATGTTATACATCCCAGAAACCCCAAAAAGTTTCAAGGTGTTCAGTCAATGAGAAGTCCTAAAATCTAGATTACATCATAGTACATAGTAAATGTACAAATTGCCACCACAGTTCTAATATGTCTTTGTTATACCTTTCAATGAACCACTATGTGTTTATTTTTGACAATATTCTTTGGTTCTTTTTGCCTATCCAAAGCAACTTTTTATATTATGTAAACAAAACTTATTAACATTTGCAAAAAGTACCCTAAAATAAATCAATGTGGAAAAGAAAAAAATGTAAATATGCAGAATATTGAAAATGTCATGCATCATTGATACAAAAGTAAAATTACCTTGATAGTTTCTACCTAAAATAAAGAATTACTAGATGAACAAGCATTTATTTCTGAAAAATACCAAAAGTAACTAGAAATGTATTGAGACTGTCATTCATAAAGGAATATTTATTACTGTACTATTCATAAGAACCATATTGTAAAATCAATGTAATAGGTAAATGGAAACATGTAAATCCTCACAGTAGACTATTGCTCAGGAATATTATATTTCTGTTGTGAGGAATTGAACTCTGGGCCTCCCACAGGCTAGAAAATCACTCTACCTCTGAGCTATTATCCCAGACATATTGAGCAAGTATGTTTCATGAGAGCACTAAATGTTATAATGAATGTTTACAGGGAAACCTTAAGCAAATTGAAAGTAAGAAAAAAACTGTATTTTACAATTAATATTATATTTAATTTTTTGAACAAGAAAATTCATAAAGCCAAAACACATATAAGTCATTGCCAAGAGCTGTGTGAAATTTTTAAAAAAAGGAAAACAAGCTAATGGGCACTAAATTGTTTTCATCTAAAATAGTTTCTGAAACTAAATGATGGGAATGGTATACATGTGATTATACTAAATGATAAAAGATTTTACCGTGAAAATATTTAAAAAGTTAATTTTAAGTTCCCATGTGCTTTCTAGGAATGAATAGGTGCTCCCCCTTCTCCCTTGGAAGGGTTCTGACCTGTAACAATTGGGTTTCCCAATTGTTACCTTTGGAGGCACTGAATTGGGTAAATGGACACAAACACTTTCTTTTAGCCTCAGATAGAATGCATTCTGTTCCCTCCAGAATATAGAATATTTTCCTCCACTTCCTTCATTGAATGAGGGGCTCTGGGGCTCAGAATAAGCAGAGCTGTATTAAACTAGCAGGTGTTTCAAATATTACACAGCCCAGTGCCACCCATACAAAGATGCTTCCAGGCAGACAGTTTCTCTCTAGCAGCCCAAAGTGGATTGAAAGAAACTGTTGTTTATGTGGCATGTGCCCAGGCTCACTCTTTGGAACTTGCAGGTAGAGAAGAACCCAAGAGGACTTGAACAACAGCTGCATTTGATGGAGAAGAATTAGGCTTAATAAGGACATCCTCCCTAGACTGCTCTCACCTGTGGAGGGAAGTTGCCTCTTTGTCTCCACCATCAATGACTAGTAGAATTTCCTGCCTGACCTCAAGTGAAAGAGAGATACTTCCCCTTTCTGAGATAGTTTTCAAAGGGGGAATTTACCATGTACTCACATGATCACTAGTCGACCCAGCACACCCACTACATTGGGGTCAGATCCACAATGCTTTCTGAGCACTTAAGGAGATGAGAAAGCTTTGGGTGTGGCCTATTCACAGCCTGGAGCACTGAAAGGGTTCTGTTCTCCAAAGGCTCTTTGGGAAAATGAGAAGTAATGAAGTAGATTCCTTACAAGGATGGTTCAAGTGTATTTAGGGAAGTCCAGTAGCTTCACCAATTTTCAAGTAGGACAGCAGGCAATCGGTAATGGGATGCACTTGGATCCAGTCTCACCAAACAAGAAAAATAAATCTCCGGAAAAAAATTCTAGCTGCTTATGTGTGCGCTCCCATTCGTGTGGGGAAGTGGGGTATGGAGTGGTGTGTGTGTGTGTGTGTGTGTGTGTGTGTGTGTGTGTGTGTGTGCACATGTGTTTATGGACATGATCATGTGCATATTAGTATGCATGTGCCTGTGTGTTTATATGTACTTTCGCATTAGATAGAGCCTAATAATATTACAGACTAATAATGCATTGAGTTGGTATTCCTTCAAAACTCTTCATGAGAAACAAACAGTTTCATTCTTTCTTCAATTACATTATTTTGACTGTCTTTCCTGATAGATTTTCATGATGGTATTAAGTGGGAAAATTTGTAGCTATCTTAGAATTGATTCTACCCATTATTTCAAGAACTATGAAAAGATGGGGCAAGGGTTGTTGCTCAGTTGCAGAGCGCTGGCCTCCCACACGTGGGCGAGTGTGTTTTGATTCTACTCACTGCACATACAAAAATGCATAAACAAAAGGTCCACGAACACGTAAACATATTAACAACAGAAAAGGAAATCATCTTAAGGGAGTGTGGGAGTAAAGGCTGCATTCACTTTTCTGTGATATTGGAGATTTGCAAACCTATTGAGGTACCAGGTGTTCTGAACTGTACACCCATATGCCTGTGTATTCTCAAAGTGCAAATCTGTGTGAATGGAATCCTTGGCGACCTACACAGTAAGGGACACCAGCACAAAAGCCCTGGTAGAGTGCTTGGAAAACCTTTTGGCAAGGGACCCTTGAGACTTACACAGGAGAATTTTTCCTCCGCAGCAATATTTCAGGATTGGCCCAGGTGAGGGCCTGAAGGGATGCTCTGGGGGCGGGGGCAGGGAGCTAAATCCAGAAACATACACTTTTCCACCAAGGGACCTCAGAAGCCCACCAGATTTGGAAGAGAAAGAAGGGGCCTCAGCCCTCAGCAGCAGGCACTCTTTAAGCCCTATTGTTGTTCTAGGCACTTGAATGTCCACAAATATCATTCCAAACCCAGCAAAAAAGAAATACTCTTCCAATGAAAATTTAGAATCTGATGCAATGCAGAGCTTATTATGTCGCAGAAAGCATGGAAGCATTGGGCAGGATTTCTTTGAATTCTGGAATCCTTAAGTTAAAATGGCAGTGTTAAACAAACAAACAAACAAACAAACAACAAAAACAACAAAAAACTTTGACACCCCAGAGAGCCAAACTTGTAAAAACTCCAAGCCCCTTAGGTCAACTGGCCTGTGCCTTCTTCCCAGCACCTCAATATCATTCAAACTCTGGAGTTTGAACGTCTGTAAAAGAAAAGTACTGACTGGAAAAGGCTGGCAAATCTTCCTTCCAGAGGCATCCTGGAAATCAAAGGTGTGAGTCACTGAATTTTGTTCTAAAATTGAACCTGTGGTATTGAAGATGACGTGTTGCATCACGTGATCCTGGGGCAGCATACCAGTTCCCAGAAGCCACCTTCCCTCACTCTCTCTTCCGGCTGGAGTCCAGGAAGCTGCTTCTCTTCGTGGGATCTGTGTCCAGGCTCACCTGTCTGAGCACCTGCTGACAGAAGACAGCAAAATGTTCGGGTCTCAGGTTGGTTTTCTTTGCCTAGGTAGTTTACAGAAGATTCCTTAGAAAACATGTAGATAGGGAAAATATTAAGGATGGAGGAGTAGGTACTTGTGTAAGGAAGGTTGTATTTTTCCAAGAGTGTTTCTTTATGCTGAGCAGGTCAAATAGGTCATTCAAAGTTCAAATCACCACAAACTATTGAAATTTCAGAGAACTTTTACTGCAGCATTCTGATACCTGTGGGCTGGTGGATCAATGTGTATGAAAACAGCTGTAGTTTACCATGGACCCTTGGGTAGGATAGGGACTATCTCGGATGGATAGAGCAAAGGGATTCCCTGTACTATTTCCACACAGGCACATAGAAGTCCTGGGTCATCCTCAGCTAGCCTTGCTCTACCCATTTTCCCCTCTCTTCTGACCTGCTATTCCATTCCATCCCCTCTCTCCCCACCCACCTCTCACCTTCCCCCTTCCCACTTTAGTGCACCTTCTCCCCTTAGTATGCACACCTAGGAACAAACATTGGTTTGGCACGTGTGGCCAAGGATGTACACTGGTTCCATCCATAGCATGTTGGGAAAATGTCAGAATTTCATTCTTCTCTGCCGCTCAATGTTTATCATTGATTTGTTCTGTTTTTCTTATATCACGTTATGGTAGAAAATCATCGTGACCGCACACCATGCATTGGGAATGATTTTTTTTCTCTTTCTTTCTGTGGAAGAGTTTAGGAACCCATGTTCTAAACTCTTTGAAAGGTTGGGTTAGGTAAAATTCAACATCCAACCGCCACATGCTCAGCTACTCTATATGGTTAAAATCATTACCACTGATCCACTCCTGAGTTTGCTCTCTGTATCACTGATTTGGAAATATATCTCAAGGTTAATTTGCTTAGGTCAGATATGCAAGGACATTCTTGAATATCTACTAGTCCTCAACTTATCTCTTTGGTTAGGTTCATTACCACTGTTCCACTCCTGAATTTGCTCTCTGTACCATTAATTTGGAAATATTTTTCAAGGTCAATCTGCTTAGGGAGATATGCAAGGACATTCTTGGATATCTACTCGAATTTCTTGCAAATGACTTTGACTTTGTGAAGAAAAAGTCTGGTTTATCATGCTTCTGAAAATCTCTGTATTAGGATGAAATTCCTTTTGATCTGTCTTTGTATGATCTAGGTTTATCTCTCTTCACCTTTCCTTTTTTTGTTTATCATTTTGATAGAGGCAAAATTGTTCCCTTTGGTTAAGATTGGTTTATTTTACCTACGGGAATCATACATTCACTCTGACATAATTCTAACAGCATGGAGTACCTTATTTCTGTCAGACGCAGTAGTTGGTTTACTCCTCCATTCATCCCGCACCCCTCTGTGCTCCACCTATTCTACTGGGCTCCCTGGATCATGGGATGTACTCCATGCCACAATGTGGAAAATATCTGAGAGTTCCCATCATGTCTTTGTTCAGGACACTCTTTTTCTTTTCTCTTGGACCTAGGAAAGCCCAATGTCAGCATCTGAGGAAATGGGATCTGATTGGAATAACATGAGACAGTCAGCAGAGCGTGCCTCACAGCCTCTGGCCCCGAGGCTCATTCAAATCCAGAATAAGAAGCAACAGCAGAGGGGAGCTCTGAGGCATAGTGCTCCTCCCCCTGCGGAGGAGGACCCCAGGGTATGTGGACTTTGGAGGCAATGGGAAGCCAGGGGGCGACAGAGGTCACAATCTTGGTTACATCCTCTCAGATTGCCTCTACCATCCAATTGTCCCTTGCCAACCCTCGAGGACCTGCCCAGCACATCCTCTCAGCTTAGTTTCTTCCTAGGACAGGAGGAGGCATCTTTTGGAACCACTTGAAATCCATGCATCCCAACGTTTGTCCTGTTTTTGAAATCTGGCCCAGGGTCCTCAAGTTGCAACATCCAAACCTTCCTTCCAGTGCCCCTGTATATTAGGTGACTCCACAAACGTGTTCTAGGACCTTTGAATCCCGAGATGTTCATGGTTCACAGGCCCGAGTGCCTGAACTAAAACGAGAGGAAACTAAGACTTAAAATCTCTATTTGTCTGTAAAAGGGCAGAGCTGGTTGTGCTTGGGCTGATTCCTGACCACTTGTGCTTTTCCACCATCAGATGAAGTGCAAGGAATGTGGGGCTTTTGGACACACTGCGAGGAGCAGAAGATGCCCCATCAAGCACTGGGACGGTGCGCTGGCCCCACAACCCTTGGGCCCAAAGAAGGAGAAGGAGAACCAGGCACCAAGCAAGCCTGAGAATCTCCAGAGCACAGGGGCCTGTGAGCAGCCAGCCAGAGCGAAGCGCCATGTGCAGAGGTGAGGGATGGGCAAGGTGGCATTAAAGCCTCGGGCACAAAACTCCAGGGGGGTGGTGTCTCTCCTTCTCCACACGGTCTTCTCCAAACATCCACATGCAGCTCCTGGCTGGGTCAATGGACAGAGATAGACAATGACTCCATGCCCCAAAGCCACAGCCTGCAGCTCATTCTCCTTTGCATTCAATTATGAAAGAGATAGGTTCAGGGCACCATAATTAACACGAACATGGGAGGCACAAAATCAATGTGTCCACATGGAACTACTTAGTGGGAAATGAGAAGGGCTGCCTGGACGTAGGGACTGGGTGTTGTAGGAGGAAAGGCACAGACTTGGGGGAGAACCCAAGGTAGCACAGGAGACACTAAGAAAACGGGAACCTCACATTCTGCTCCCGACTCTACATCCATCCAACTGCCATCGTGTGTTCTACAGGCAAGAAGAGGAACGGGGAAAGGCTCTACTCCAGACATGGAGTACCAGTAGAAGACCCCAGGGTAGGCAGCAACCCAAATGGAAGGAAGAGACAGAACCCAGTGCCTACCTAAGGGTGAGTATGTGCATGTTGCCTGCTCTTTTGGTGACTAGGATAAGCATGATATGTTCCTTTGCTGTGTCCCTTCTGCCTGAGAGATTTGCTATCAACATTGAACCCCAATGTGACTCCTGCTTTTGGTCTTTCACATTTGCCCTTTCCAATTTTTTTGTGTTACTTTTTTCATATTGCCCATGACGTGGTGCATGGGCTCATGGGGTCATAGTTGACTCCAGCGTCTCAAAGGACACAATGTCCAATGCAGGCATATTCCTATTGAAAGTGGGAGAACACTCTCAGCTTCTGTAAGCCAACTCCTCAGGGTTCACACTCTGCTGAGAGGAGCATTAGCCATCGACATGCCATGGAAGAACACAAAAGAGAGCCCTGCCCCTCCCAATGCATGAGACCTCTGATTAAGAATGGGATATTTCCCAATGTGCCCTGAAACATGTCACGTCATTCTTGGAATGTGTCCTTGGCTGATAGCCATGGAGGTGGAGGTGGAGTGCCCCTTTTCCTTTCCTGGGCTGATGACTTGTCTTCCGGTTCCACTCTATGTTCTGTAGCCAAATTCATGTGTTGGTGGGCCTTGTTGGTGCTTGAGAAAGTGCAGGGACTCAGGAGATTTTCCTGTGTTTGTCTTTTCCTCCAGAAACCCAGCAGGCTACTGCCCGTCCACACGACCAGTATGAGGTGTGTCCCGGGCTCTCTGTTTGAGAGTCAGCCTCGTGTCCAGAACTTGGATGAGAGTCTCACCTTCAGTAGCGCACATCCCTTTCAGACACCTGAACTTGGACTCAACTCAGGTCCTGGGATGCAGACACAACAGGATGTGAGCATCCCTGGCACCATCCAGTCGGCAGCAAGGCACTCAGGGCAGATCCCTGCCCTCCTTGGGAAGAAAGCACCTGAAACGCCAGAGGTTGTCTCCTCTAAAGTTGCCCAGACTTCTGCCCAAATTCTCAGAGGGGGCCATGTGCTCCACCCTCCTTCACTAGCCAGTTGTCCTGACGTTAGCAAAGAGCCCTGCCTGCAGCCTGCAGCATGTCCACAGGGCCAGGGCCACAAACTCAGCCTCCATGCCTCAGGCAAGAGACAGGCTCAGGTCCACAAACAGACTGGCCAGAATGCCCCAAAGAAACTCAGGCTGGGGCAAAGTCTCACTCAACGGGGGAACACCTGTGAGCCAGGCTCAGAGGCTGGGAAATCTCTGCCTTCTTGGCAAGATACAAGTGGAATCAGACTAAATGGGTCAACCCAGGTGACCAGAAAATCTCCAGCCCATGATTCCAGCATGGATCTTTGCCCTCCCAAGGAAAGCCCTTTCCTGAATCCAGTCAAGCCGTGTACCAAATCGAGTCCACCAGCACCCAGCTGTGTTGCCCGACAGCCCCTCCTAATGGCCTTCAAGAGAATGCACAAAAACTGTTGGAGATCCAGGTTCATTGCTGATCTCCCTTCCTCTCCAGCTGCTGCAAAGACCAGTGCCCTTGCTGACACTCCTCCCTATCTTGATGAGTGGGAGTGTCCCGGCTCCCAGGAGCCAGTGAGTGTCCTCTATGAAGACCTTCTTGTGTCCTCCTCCTCTGAGGACAGTGACATGGAATGAGGCACACCATAGCAGGGAAGAATGGCCCTTGGGGCTCCAATAACTTGCAGGGTCTCTCATGCAGGAGCAGGTGGCACCAGGGTCACAGGACCTTTCTAGCTATGGAGTAGGAGCCAAGGCTGGGACTTCAGAAAAGCTCTGGCAAAGCCACAGACCCTGCCTGCATCTGATGCATAGCCACCTGTCCAGAACTCAGAGACGAAACTGCTCTGAATGGTGTTTCCAGGGGATGGTCCAATGTGCTCATGTCACCTTCCACAGGCTTTCAATGGGATGACAAATGGAGTGTATATGCAGGTGTAGAGATTGAAGTTGGACAGAAGTAGAAGGCTCAAGTTTGTCCTTTTTGTCCTATGACTGCATGGAGGTTTACACTGGCTGATCGCTGAGACCTCTGTCCTGGGCTTCAGTGGACCTTCTTGATGCTCGAGTGTGGTCATGGAAAGCATTGTGGGCAATTTCTCTGGCCTTTCCTTTTTTGTTCCTTGCCCCTTATGATAATCATGTACTTGACTCTTCTCTGAATCCACGATCAATTTTCCCCATGTTTTACTGTGTGCATCCTTTGATTGCTCAATAGGCATAAGCCTTTTTACTTTGTCTTTCCTGAAAACTGCATTATTTTGTGTCCTAGTGCTCTATTGTAATGACTTGGACAGCCCGAATGTCTCAGATGATGTCCACATGGCAATTAAGATCATTCATTTGGTGTACTTCAGGATATCACTGAATTTCACATACTACCATAATAAATGGGTGAAATTGTGTATCCCAGATCATCGTAGTCACTTGCGATTTGGGGGCCTGAACATTGAGGCTTTTCAACTCTCTCTCGGGGTGCTCTTAATTGTGAGCATTTGTGGTACCACTGCACCTGGTGGAAGGAGATCTTTTCGTTCACACCCAGTCCCCGTTTCCAATGTCTGGGAACATGTGTGTCCAGGGTCCAGAATGACTCTGTGGTGTTTTAGCCAAGATTTATTAACTGGACACTCCCTTCTCCCGATGGCACTGACATGGCTGTCCCTATTCAGACACAGTCTGGGGTGATGTGGATTCTGATCCACAGGCATGAGATTTTGCAGGGAAACAGGGAGGAGAAACATGGAGCTCCTCAATTTGATTTTGGAGCCTGAAAGAATGGAGATATGTGAACACTGATGTCTGGCAATGCAGCTCTTGAGATACATTCCATATTCAGATTTGATTTTTTCCTCAGTGTAGGCTTTCCTGTACATTTCCTGTCTCCACTCCTGATGTGGAGAGTGCCATAAATACAGGGGCCTGTCCTAGGCCCCGCAAGTATCATAGGAGTTCCTTCTCCCACCCGTGCTGTGAGCATCTTTCACCAAGTGATGCACATTGAGTGAGGGAAGGAAGGTGTGGAAGGCCGGGGGAGTATTGTGAACAACGCAGAGGGTGAAGGAATGTTATCTGCTCACCAGTGTGCACTCAGGTGTACTTTGTTCTGTGCCCATATCACATATACTAGGGTCTAAAATAAAGGTGTGCAGAACACCCGGGTGCCAGAGCCATGACTGGACCAGAGAAAAGCTTGGCTAGGCTGGCATTTCGTGTCCATTAGCAGGAGTGCCTCTGATCTCCCCCTTGAACAGGCATAGGGCCAAGAAGGTCCCTGAAAGTGAGCCTGTTTCTCTGATGAGCAAAAGTGTATCAGTCAACTGTGTCCATGTGACAGTGAGATTAAAAACTGGTTGCAGGGCTTTCCTGTGCCCTGGCACATGGAGACACGAAATACTTACAGATTGCAGTGGTAGGGGAGGAGTCATGCCCTTGAGCAAACATAACTTTGGTGTGTT
The DNA here is from genome assembly GCF_964194105.1 of Spermophilus citellus. Classification (NCBI taxonomy): domain Eukaryota; kingdom Metazoa; phylum Chordata; class Mammalia; order Rodentia; family Sciuridae; genus Spermophilus; species Spermophilus citellus. The sequence goes on along the minus strand of NW_027672722.1, from coordinate 1,384,430 downwards.
TCTGGCTTCAATAAGAGGCAAAACATAAGGGCATGCGCCACTCTGGCTATCTTGGTTTTAGAGAGTGTCCACTGCTTGCCCACAATAAAGGCTTCATTGGAATGGTAAACTGTGGTCTGAGAGTGATTTGAAGTTCTCCCTATCTGTATAACATTTGAAACTGTGGAAGCGTGAAAATGTTTCTGTTTCACGTGCAGCTGGCTGAAATGGCAATACTGCTTTGAAAAAATGCAACCTCTAATACTTTCTGGATCTTCCTTTGTATGAAAACATCTGTACCAAAAGACTTCTAAACACACAGGTGTATTTGCACACACAACAAGAAACAAGCCCTCCAATAGTAACATGTGCACACACAACTCACACAAAACAACAGCACTTCTCTTAGTCCTTTTACTTTTCCAAGTGAAAAAAGACGAATGAAACATATATTTTTAAAACACCCTACCAGCCTCACAGCCTGGAAATGGTCACAGTGTACTAAGGTTTTTTCCATGTTCTGGAGCAATAAATACTTGGTAATTAGACACTCTGAGAATTGTAGCTTCTCCCAGGCCTCTCGTGTCCCATAGATGGAAACTGGGAAAAGCACGCAAAGCAGCTCTCCGGAAGTTCAAAGAAATATGCCCAGAAATTCCTAATCCCTCTAGTCCATGAATTTCTGAGAAGTGATTGGTGGATCTGACATGGATAGAGAGGCGGGGGTGGGTGGACGACCTGCAGGCTGAAGAGATGAGGAAGCCTTTCCTATGGAAAGCATTTCAGAGAATGTCTCTCTTTCTTTTGAGCTCCCAGCAGGAATCTGTTCTGGTCCTTGATCCTCCACATATGGAGGCAGCTTTCATCCACTAGAAAGAACTGTCTCAGGTGGATGACATGAGGAACTGCAAAGGTTTCCATCCCATATTCCTGATGATCAAGTCGACCTGGGTTCTCTTGTACTTGCAGAGTCATCAGTGACATTGGGGCCAATGCAAAGCTGAACAACAATTTGACTCCAGCACACTTGTTGGCTCCAGAGCCTTCCTGTGCTGTCTGTGGTATTCGTAGATCTGCATGCTGAGTGGGATGCAATCCACCACAATTTTTGCTCTCCACTGGCCTGGCCATATCATCCAGCCCTGGCCTGTGTTGGATGCTGCCTTCCACCCCCCTCAGCATTATTTTTCTTAATCCAACCTCTGTGTATGTGCTCAAATGTGTCCTGTGGATTTTGTCTTCTATCCTGCATGCTAAGAATGCCATGGGTCCTGAGTCAACTCCCCCTTCTCCCCTGGAAGGGTTCTGACCTGTAACAATTGGGTTTCCCAAATGGGGACTTTTGGAGGCACTGAATTGGGTCAATGGACACAAACACTTTCTTTTAGCTTCGGCTAGAATGCATTCTGTTCCCTCCAGAATATTCTATAGAATATTTTCCTCCACTTCCTTCATTGACTGAGGGGCTCTGAGGCTCAGAATGAGCAGAGCTGCATTCAACGAGCAGGTGTTTCAAATATTCCACAGCCCAGTGCCACCCATAGAAAGACTCTTCCAGGCAGACAGTTTCTCTCTAGCAGCCCAATGTGGATTGAAAGAAACTGTTGCTTAAGTGGCATGTGCCCAGGCTCACTCTTTGGAACTTGCAGGTAGAGAAGAACCCAAGAGGACTTGAACAACAGCTGCATTTGATGGAGAAGAATTAGGCTTAATAAGGACATCCTCCCTAGACTGCTCTCACCTGTGGAGGGAAGTTGCCTCTTTGTCTCCACCATCAATGACTGGTAGAATTTCCGGCCTGACCTCAAGTGAAAGAGAGATACTTCCCCTTTCTGAGATGGTTTTCAAAGGGGGAATTTTCCATGTACTCACATGATCACTAGTCGACCCAACACACCCACTACCTTGGGGTCAGATCCACAATGCTTTCTGGGGACTTAAGGAGATGAGAAAGCTTGGGGTGTGGCTTATTCACAACCTGGAGCACTGAAAGGGTTCAGTTCTCCAAAGACTCTTTGGGAAAATGAGAAGTAATGAAGTAGATTCCTTACAAGGATGGTTCAAGTGTATTTAGGGAAGTCCAGTAGCTTCACCAATTTTCAAGTAGGACAGCAGGCAATCGGTAATGGGATGCACTTGGATCCAGTCTCACCAAACAAGAAAAATAAATCTCCGGAAAAAAATTCTAGCTGCTTATGTGTGCGCTCCCATTCGTGTGGGGAAGTGGGGTATGGAGTGGTGTGTGTGTGTGTGTGTGTGTGTGTGTGTGTGTGTGTGTGTGTGTGTTGGTGTGTGTGTGTGTGAGTGTGTGTGTGTTTGTGTGTGTGTGCACATGTGTTTATGGACATGATCATGTGCATATTCGTATGCATGTGCCTGTGTGTTCATATGTACTTTCGCATTAGATAGAGCCTAATAATATTACAGACTAATAATGCATTGAGTTGGTATTCCTTCAAAATTCTTCATGAGAAACAAACAGTTTCATTCTTTCTTCAATTACATTATTTTGACTGTCTTTCCTGATAGATTTTCATGATGGTTTTAAGTGGGAAAATTTGTAGCTATCTTAGAATTGATTCTACCCATTATTTCAAGAACTATGAAAGGATGGGGCAAGGGTTGTTGCTCAGTTGCAGAGCGCTGGCCTCCCACCCGTGGGCGAGAGTGTTTTGATTCTACTCACTGCACATACATAAATGCATAAACAAAAGTCCATGAACACGTAAACATATTAACAACAGAAAAGGAAATCATCTTAAGGGAGTGTGGGAGTAAAGGCTGCATTCACTTTTCTGTGATATTGGAGATTTGCAAACCTATTGAGGTACCAGGTGTTCTGAACTGTGCACCCATATGCCTGTGTATTCTCAAAGTGCAAATCTGTGTGAATGGAATCCTTGGCGACCTACACAGTAAGGGACACCAGCACAAAAGCCCTGGTAGAGTGCTGGTAAAACCTTTTGGCAAGGGACCCTTGAGATTTACACAGGGGAATTTTTCCTCTGCAGCAATATTTCAGGATTGGCCCAGGTGAGGGCCTGAAGGGATGCCCTGGGGGCGGGGGCAGGGAGCTGAATCCAGAAACATACACTTTTCCACCAAGGGACCTCAGAAGCCCACCAGATTTGGAATAGAAAGAAGGGGCACCAGCCCTCAGCAGCAGGCTCTCTTTAAGCCCTATGGTTATTCTAGGCACTTGAATGTCCACAAATGTCATTCCAAACCCAGCAAAAAAGAAATACTCTTCCAATGAAAATTTAGAATCTGATGCAATGAAGAGCTTATTATGTCGCAGAAAGCATGGAAGCATTGGGCAGCATTTCTTTGAATTCTGGAATCCTTAAGTTAAAATGGCAGTGTTAAACAAACAAACAAACAAACAAACAAACAACAAAAACAACAAAAAACGTTGAAACCCCAGAGAGCCAAACTTGTAAAAACTCCAAGCCCCTTAGGTCAACTGGCCTGTGCCTTCTTCCCAGCACCTCAAAATCATTCAAACTCTGGAGTTTGAACGTCTGTAAAAGAAAAGTACTGACTGGAAAAGGCTGGCAAATCTTCCTTCCGGATGCAGTCATGGAAATCAAAGGTGTGAGTCACTGAATTTTGGCCTAAAATTGAACCTGTGGTATTGAAGATGACGTGTTGCATCACGTGATCCTGGGGCAGCATACCAGTTCCCAGAAGCCACCTTCCCTCACTTCCTCTTCCGGCTGGAGTCCAGGAAGCTGCTTCTATTCCTGGGATCTGTGTCCAGGCTCACCTGTCTGAGCACCTGCTGACAGAAGACAGCAAAACGTTCGGGTCTCAGGTTGGTTTTCTTTGCCTAGGTAGTTTACAGAAGATTCCTTAGAAAACATGTAGATGGGGAAAATGTTAAGGATGGAGGAGGAGGTACTTGTGTAAGGAAGGTTGTATTTTTCCAAGAGTGTTTCTTTATGCTGAGCAGGTCAAATAGGTCATTCGAAGTTCAAATCACCACAAACTATTGAAATTTCAGAGAACTTTTACTGCAGCATTCTGATACCTGTGGGCTGGTGGATCAATGTGTATGAAAACAGCTGTAGTATACCATGGACCCTTGGGTAGGATAGGGACTATCTCGGATGGATAGAGCAAAGGGATTCCCTGTACTATTTCCACACAGGCACATAGAAGTCCTGGGTCATCCTCAGCTAGCCTTGCTCTACCCATTTTCCCCTCTCTTCTGACCTGCTATTCCATTCCGTCCCCTCTCTCCCCACCCACCTCTCACCTTCCCCCTTCCCACTTTAGTGCACCTTCTCCCCTTAGTATGCACACCTAGGAACAAACATTGGTTTGGCACGTGTGGCCAAGGATGTACACTGGTTCCATCCATAGCATGTTGGGAAAATGTCAGAATTTCATTCTTCTCTGCCGCTCAATGTTTATCATTGATTTGTTGTTTTTCTTATATCACGTTATTGTAGAAAATCATCGTGACCGCACACCATGCATTGGGAATGATTTTTTTTCTCTTTCTTTCTGTGGAAGAGTTTAGGAACCCATGTTCTAAACTCTTTGAAAGGTTGGGTTAGGTAAAATTCAACATCCAACCGCCACATGCTCAGCTACTCTATATGGTTAAAATCATTACCACTGATCCACTCCTGAGTTTGCTCTCTGTATCATTGATTTGGAAATATATCTCAAGGTTAATTTGCTTAGGTCAGATATGCAAGGACATTCTTGAATATCTACTAGTCCTCAACTTATCTCTTTGGTTAGGTTCATTACCACTGTTCCACTCCTGAATTTGCTCTCTGTACCATTAATTTGGAAATATTTTTCAAGGTCAATCTGCTTAGGGAGATATGCAAGGACATTCTTGGATATCTACTCGAATTTCTTGCAAATGACTTTGACTTTGTGAAGAATAAGTCTGGTTTATCATGCTTCTGAAAATCTCTGTATTAGGATGAAATTCCTTTTGATCTGTCTTTGTATGATCTAGGTTTATCTCTCTTCACCTTTCCTTTTTTTGTTTATCATTTTGATAGAGGCAAAATTGTTCCCTTTGGTTAAGATTGGTTTATTTTACCTACGGGAATCATACATTCACTCTGACATAATTCTAACAGCATGGAGTATCTTATTTTTGTCAGACGCAGTAGTTGGTGTACTCCTCCATTGATCCCGCACCCCTCTGTGCTCCACCTATTCTACTGGGCTCCCTGGATCATGGGATGTACTCCATGCCACAATGTGGAAAATATCTGAGAGTTCCCATCATGTCTTTGTTCATGACACTCTTTTTCTTTTCTCTTGGACCTAGGAAAGCCCAACGTCAGCATCTGAGGAAATGGGATCTGATTGGAATAACATGAGACAGTCAGCAGAGCGTGCCTCACAGCCTCTGGCCCCGAGGCTCATTCAAATCCAGAATAAGAAGCAACAGCAGAGGGGAGCTCTGAGGCATAGTGCTCCTCCCCCTGCGGAGGAGGACCCCAGGGTATGTGGACTTTGGAGGCAATGGGAAGCCAGGGGGCGACAGAGGTCACAATCTTGGTTACATCCTCTCAGATTGCCTCTACCATCCAATTGTCCCTTGCCAACCCTCGAGGACCTGCCCAGCACATCCTCTCAGCTTAGTTTCTTCCTAGGACGGGAGGAGGCATCTTTTGGAACCACTTGAAATCCATGCATCCCAACGTTTGTCCTGTTTTTGAAATCTGGCCCAGGGTCCTCAAGTTGCAACATCCAAACCTTCCTTCCAGTGCCCCTGTATATTAGGTGACTCCACAAACGTGTTCTAGGACCTTTGAATCCCGAGATGTTCATGGTTCACAGGCCCGAGTGCCTGAACTAAAACGAGATTAAACTAAGACTTAAAATCTCTATTTGTCTGTAAAAGGGCAGAGCTGGTTGTGCTTGGGCTGATTCCTGACCACTTGTGCTTTTCCACCATCAGATGAAGTGCAAGGAATGTGGGGCTTTTGGACACACTGCGAGGAGCAGAAGATGCCCCATCAAGCACTGGGATGGTGCGCTGGCCCCACAACCCTTGGGCCCAAAGAAGGAGAAGGAGAACCAGGCACCAAGCAAGCCTGAGAATCTCCAGAGCACAGGGGCCTGTGAGCAGCCAGCCAGAGCGAAGCGCCATGTGCAGAGGTGAGGGATGGGTAAGGTGGCATCCAAGCCTTGGGCACAAAACTCCAGGGGGGTGGTGTCTCTCCTTCTCCACACAGTCATCTCCAAACATCCACATGCAGCTCCTGGCTGGGTCAATGGACAGAGATAGACAATGACTCCATGCCCCAAAGCCACAGCCTGCAGCTCATTCTCCTTTGCATTCAATTATGAAAGAGATAGGTTCAGGGCACCATAATTAACACGAACATGGGAGGCACAAAATCAATGTGTCCACATGGAACTACTTAGTGGGAAATGAGAAGGGCTGCCTGGACATAGGGACTGGGTGTTGTAGGAGGAAAGGCACAGACTTGGGGGAGAACCCAAGGTAGCACAGGAGACACTAAGAAAACGGGAACCTCACATTCTGCTCCCGACTCTACATCCATCCAACTGCCATCGTGTGTTCTACAGGCAAGAAGAGGAACGGGGAAAGGCTCTACTCCAGACATGGAGTACCAGTAGGAGACCCCAGGGTAGGCAGCAACCCAAATGGAAGGAAGAGACAGAACCCAGTGCCTACCTAAGGGTGAGTATGTGCATGTTGCCTGCTCTTTTGGTGACTAGGATAAGCATGATATGTTCCTTTGCTGTGTCCCTTCTGCCTGAGAGATTTGCTATCAACATTGAACACCAATGTGACTCCTGCTTTTGGTCTTTCACATTTGCCCTTTCCAATTTTTTTTGTGTTACTTTTTTCATATTGCCCATGACGTGGTGCATGGGCTCATGGGGTCATAGTTGACTCCAGCGTCTCAAAGGACACAATGTCCAATGCAGGCATATTCCTATTGAAAGTGGGAGAACACTCTCAGCTTCTGTAAGCCAACTCCTCAGGGTTCACACTCTGCTGAGAGGAGCATTAGCAATCGACATGCCATGGAAGAACACAAAAAAGAGCCCTGCCCCTCCCAATGCATGAGACCTCTGATTAAGAATGGGATATTTCCCAATGTGCCCTGAAACATGTCACGTCATTCTTGGAATGTGTCCTTGGCTGATAGCCATGGAGGTGGAGGTGGAGTGCCCCTTTTCCTTTCCTGGGCTGATGACTTGTCTTCCGGTTCCACTCTATGTTCTGTAGCCAAATTCATGTGTTGGTGGGCCTTGTTGGTGCTTGAGCAAGTGCAGGGACTCAGGAGATTTTCCTGTGTTTGTCTTTTCCTCCAGAAACCCAGCAGGCTACTGCCCGTCCACACGACCAGTACGAGGTGTGTCCCGGGCTCTCTGTTTGAGAGTCAGCCTCGTGTCCTGAACTTGGATGAGAGTCTCACCTTCAGTAGCGCACATCCCTTTCAGAAACCTGAACTTGGACTCAACTCAGGTCCTGGGATGCAGACACAACAGGATGTGAGCATCCCTGGCACCATCCAATCGGCAGCAAGGCACTCAGGGCAGATCCCTGCCCTCCTTGGGAAGAAAGCACCTGAAACGCCAGAGGTTGTCTCCTCTAAAGTTGCCCAGACTTCTGCCCAAATTCTCAGAGGGGGCCATGTGCTCCACCCTCCTTCACTAGCCAGTTGTCCTGACGTTAGCAAAGAGCCCTGCCTGCAGCCTGCAGCATGTCCACAGGGCCAGGGCCAAAAACTCAGCCTCCAGGCCTCAGGCAAGAGACAGGCTCAGGTCCACAAACAGACTGGCCAGAATGCCCCAAAGAAACTCAGGCTGGGGCAAAGTCTCACTCAACGGGGGAACACCTGTGAGCCAGGCTCAGAGGCTGGGAAATCTCTGCCTTCTTGGCAAGATACAAGTGGAATCAGACTAAATGGGTCACCCCAGGTGACCAGAAAATCTCCAGCCCATGATTCCAGCATGGATCTTTGCCCTCCCAAGGAAAGCCCTTTCCTGAATCCAGTCAAGCCGTGTACCAAATCGAGTCCACCAGCACCCAGCTGTGTTGCCCGACAGCCCCTCCTAATGGCCTTCAAGAGAATGCACAAAAACTGTTGGAGATCCAGGTTCATTGCTGATCTCCCTTCCTCTCCAGCTGCTGCAAAGACCAGTGCTCTTGCTGACACTCCTCCCTATCTTGATGAGTGGGAGTGTCCCGGCTCCCAGGAGCCAGTGAGTGTCCTCTATGAAGACCTTCTTGTGTCCTCCTCCTCTGAGGACAGTGACATGGAATGAGGCACACCATAGCAGGGAAGAATGGCCCTTGGGGCTCCAATAACTTGCAGGGTCTCTCATGCAGGAGCAGGTGGCACCAGGGTCACAGGACCTTTCTAGCTATGGAGTAGGAGCCAAGGCTGGGACTTCAGAAAGCTCTGGCAAAGCCACAGACCCTGCCTGCATCTGATGCATAGCCACCTGTCCAGAACTCAGAGACGAGACTGCTCTGAATGGTGTTTCCAGGGGATGGTCCAATGTGCTCATGTCACCTTCCACAGGCTTTCAATGGGATGACAAATGGAGTGTATATGCAGGTGTAGAGATTGAAGTTGGACAGAAGTAGAAGGCTCAAGTTTGTCCTTTTTGTCCTATGACTGCATGGAGGTTTACACTGGCTGATCACTGGGACCTCTGTCCTGGGCTTCAGTGGACCTTCTTGACGCTCGAGTGTGGTCATGGAAAGCATTGTGGGCAATTTCTCTGGCCTTTCCTTTTTTGTTCCTTGCCCCTTATGATAATCATGTGCTTGACTCTTCTCTGAATCCACAATCAATTTTCCCCATGTTTTACTGTGTGCATCCTTTGATTGCTCAATAGGCATAAGCCTTTTTACTTTGTCTTTCCTGAAAACTGCATTATTTTGTGTCCTAGTGCTCTATTGTAATGACTTGGACAGCCCGAATGTCTCAGATGATGTCCACATGGCAATTAAGATCATTCATTTGGTGTACTTCAGGATATCACTGAATTTCACATACTACCATAATAAATGGGTGAAATTGTGTATCCCAGATCATCGTAGTCACTTGCGATTTGGGGGCCTGAACATTGAGGCTTTTCAACTCTCTCTCGGGGTGCTCTTAATTGTGAGCATTTGTGGTACCACTGCACCTGGTGGAAGGAGATCTTTTCGTTCACACCCAGTCCCCGTTTCCAATGTCTGGGAACATGTGTGTCCAGGGTCCAGAATGACTCTGTGGTGTTTTAGCCAAGATTTATTAACTGGACACTCCCTTCTCCCGATGGCACTGACATGGTTGTCCCTATTCAGACACAGTCTGGGGTGATGTGGATTCTGATCCACAGGCATGAGATTTTGCAGGGGAACAGGGAGGAGAAACATGGAGCTCCTCAATTTGATTTTGGAGCCTGAAAGAATGGAGATATGTGAACACTGATGTCTGGCAATGCAGCTCTTGAGATACATTCCATATTCAGATTTGATTTTTTCCTCAGTGTAGGCTTTCCTGTACATTTCCTGTCTCCACTCCTGATGTGGAGAGTGCCATAAATACAGGGGCCTGTCCTAGGCCCCGCAAGTATCATAGGAGTTCCTTCTCCCACCCGTGCTGTGAGCATCTTTCACCAAGTGATGCACATTGAGTGAGGGAAGGAAGGTGTGGAAGGCCGGGGGAGTATTGTGAACAACGCAGAGGGTGAAGGAATGTTATCTGCTCACCAGTGTGCACTCAGGTGTACTTTGTTCTGTGCCCATATCACATATACTAGGGTCTAAAATAAAGGTGTGCGGAACACCCGGGTGCCAGAGCCATGACTGGACCAGAGAAAAGCTTGGCTAGGCTGGCATTTCGTGTCCATTAGCAGGAGTGCCTCTGATCTCCCCCTTGAACAGGCATAGGGCCAAGAAGGTCCCTGAAAGTGAGCCTGTTTCTCTGATGAGCAAAAGTGTATCAGTCAAGTGTGTCCATGTGACAGTGAGGTTAAAAACTGGTTGCAGGGCTTTCCTGTGCCCTGGCACATGGAGACACGAAATACTTACAGATTGCAGTGGTAGGGGAGGAGTCATGCCCTTGAGCAAACATAACTTTGGTGTGTTTCTGGCTTCAATAAGAGGCAAAACATAAGGGCATGCGCCACTCTGGCTATCTTGGTTTTAGAGAGTGTCCACTGCTTGCCCACAATAAAGGCTTCATTGGAATGGTAAACTGTGGTCTGAGAGTGATTTGAAGTTCTCCCTATCTGTATAACATTTGAAACTGTGGAAGCGTGAAAATGTTTCTGTTTCACGTGCAGCTGGCTGAAATGGCAATACTGCTTTGAAAAAATGCAACCTCTAATACTTTCTGGATCTTCCTTTGTATGAAAACATCTGTACCAAAAGACTTCTAAACACACAGGTGTATTTGCACACACAACAAGAAACAAGCCCTCCAATAGTAACATGTGCACACACAACTCACACAAAACAACAGCACTTCTCTTAGTCCTTTTACTTTTCCAAGTGAAAAAAGACGAATGAAACATATATTTTTAAAACACCCTACCAGCCTCACAGCCTGGAAATGGTCACAGTGTACTAAAGTTTTTTTTCCTTGTTCTGGAGCAATAAATTCTTGGTAATTAGACACTCTGAGAATTGTAGCTTCTCCCAGGCCTCTCGTGTCCCATAGATGGAAACTGGGAAAAGCACGCAAAGCAGCTCTCCGGAAGTTCAAAGAAATATGCCCAGAAATTCCTAATCCCTCTAGTCCATGAATTTCTGAGAAGTGATTGGTGGATCTGACATGGATAGAGAGGCGGGGGTGGGTGGACGACCTGCAGGCTGAAGAGATGAGGAAGCCTTTCCTATTGAAAGCATTTCAGAGAATGTCTCTCTTTCTTCTGAGCTCCCAGCAGGAATCTGTTCTGGTCCTTGATCCTCCACATATGGAGGCAGCTTTCATCCACTAGAAAGAACTGTCTCAGGTGGATGACATGAGGAACTGCAAAGGTTTCCATCCCATATTCCTGATGATCAAGTCGACCTGGGTTCTCTTGTACTTGCAGAGTCATCAGTGACATTGGGGCCAATGCAAAGCTGAACAACAATTTGACTCCAGCACACGTGTTGGCTCCAAAGCCTTCCTGTGCTGTCTGTGGTATTTGTAGATCTGCATGCTGAGTGGGATGCAATCCACCACAATTTTTGCTCTCCACTGGCCTGGCCATATCATCCAGCCCTGGCCTGTGTTGGATGCTGCCTTCCACCCCCTCAGCATTATTTTTCTTAATCCAACCTCTGTGTATGTGCTCAAATGTGTCCTGTGGATTTTGTCTTCTATCCTGCATGCTAAGAATGCCATGGGTCCTGAGTCAACTCCCCCTTCTCCCCTGGAAGGGTTCTGACCTGTAACAATTGGGTTTCCCAAATGGGGACTTTTGGAGGCACTGAATTGGGTCAATGGACACAAACACTTTCTTTTAGCTTCGGCTAGAATGCATTCTGTTCCCTCCAGAATATTCTATAGAATATTTTCCTCCACTTCCTTCATTGACTGAGGGGCTCTGAGGCTCAGAATGAGCAGAGCTGCATTCAACGAGCAGGTGTTTCAAATATTCCACAGCCCAGTGCCACCCATAGAAAGACTCTTCCAGGCAGACAGTTTCTCTCTAGCAGCCCAATGTGGATTGAAAGAAACTGTTGCTTAAGTGGCATGTGCCCAGGCTCACTCTTTGGAACTTGCAGGTAGAGAAGAACCCAAGAGGACTTGAACAACAGCTGCATTTGATGGAGAAGAATTAGGCTTAATAAGGACATCCTCCCTAGACTGCTCTCACCTGTGGAGGGAAGTTGCCTCTTTGTCTCCACCATCAATGACTGGTAGAATTTCCGGCCTGACCTCAAGTGAAAGAGAGATACTTCCCCTTTCTGAGATGGTTTTCAAAGGGGGAATTTTCCATGTACTCACATGATCACTAGTCGACCCAACACACCCACTACCTTGGGGTCAGATCCACAATGCTTTCTGGGGACTTAAGGAGATGAGAAAGCTTGGGGTGTGGCTTATTCACAACCTGGAGCACTGAAAGGGTTCAGTTCTCCAAAGACTCTTTGGGAAAATGAGAAGTAATGAAGTAGATTCCTTACAAGGATGGTTCAAGTGTATTTAGGGAAGTCCAGTAGCTTCACCAATTTTCAAGTAGGACAGCAGGCAATCAGTAATGGGATGCACTTGGATCCAGTCTCACCAAACAAGAAAAATAAATCTCCGGAAAAAAATTCTAGCTGCTTATGTGTGCGCTCCCATTCGTGTGGGGAAGTGGGGTATGGAGTGGTGTGTGTGTGTGTGTGTGTGTGTGTGTGTGTGTGTGTGTGTGTGTTGGTGTGTGTGTGTGTGAGTGTGTGTGTGTTTGTGTGTGTGTGTGCACATGTGTTTATGGACATGATCATGTGCATATTCGTATGCATGTGCCTGTGTGTTCATATGTACTTTCGCATTAGATAGAGCCTAATAATATTACAGACTAATAATGCATTGAGTTGGTATTCCTTCAAAACTCTTCATGAGAAACAAACAGTTTCATTCTTTCTTCAATTACATTATTTTGACTGTCTTTCCTGATAGATTTTCATGATGGTTTTAAGTGGGAAAATTTGTAGCTATCTTAGAATTGATTCTACCCATTATTTCAAGAACTATGAAAAGATGGGGCAAGGGTTGTTGCTCAGTTGCAGAGCGCTGGCCTCCCACCCGTGGGCGAGAGTGTTTTGATTCTACTCACTGCACATACATAAATGCATAAACAAAAGGTCCATGAACACGTAAACATATTAACAACAGAAAAGGAAATCATCTTAAGGGAGTGTGGGAGTAAAGGCTGCATTCACTTTTCTGTGATATTGGAGATTTGCAAACCTATTGAGGTACCAGGTGTTCTGAACTGTGCATCCATATGCCTGTGTATTCTCAAAGTGCAAATCTGTGTGAATAAAATCCTTGGTGACCTACACAGTAAGGGACACCAGCACAAAAGCCCTGGTAGTGTGCTGGTAAAACCTTTTGGCAAGGGACCCTTGAGATTTACACAGGGGAATTTTTCCTCTGCAGCAATATTTCAGGATTGGCCCAGGTGAGGGCCTGAAGGGATGCCCTGGGGGCGGGGGCAGGCAGCTGAATCCAGAAACATACACTTTTCCACCAAGGGACCTCAGAAGCCCACCAGATTTGGAAGAGAAAGAAGGGGCACCAGCCCTCAGCAGCAGGCTCTCTTTAAGCCCTATGGTTATTCTAGGCACTTGAATGTCCACAAATGTCATTCCAAACCCAGCAAAAAAGAAATACTCTTCCAATGAAAATTTAGAATCTGATGCAATGAAGAGCTTATTATGTCGCAGAAAGCATGGAAGCATTGGGCAGCATTTCTTTGAATTCTGGAATCCTTAAGTTAAAATGGCAGTGTTAAACAAACAAACAAACAAACAAACAAACAACAAAAACAACAAAAAACGTTGAAACCCCAGAGAGCCAAACTTGTAAAAACTCCAAGCCCCTTAGGTCAACTGGCCTGTGCCTTCTTCCCAGCACCTCAAAATCATTCAAACTCTGGAGTTTGAACGTCTGTAAAAGAAAAGTACTGACTGGAAAAGGCTGGCAAATCTTCCTTCCGGATGCAGTCATGGAAATCAAAGGTGTGAGTCACTGAATTTTGGCCTAAAATTGAACCTGTGGTATTGAAGATGACGTGTTGCATCACGTGATCCTGGGGCAGCATACCAGTTCCCAGAAGCCACCTTCCCTCACTTCCTCTTCCGGCTGGAGTCCAGGAAGCTGCTTCTCTTCCTGGGATCTGTGTCCAGGCTCACCTGTCTGAGCACCTGCTGACAGAAGACAGCAAAACGTTCGGGTCTCAGGTTGGTTTTCTTTGCCTAGGTAGTTTACAGAAGATTCCTTAGAAAACATGTAGATGGGGAAAATGTTAAGGATGGAGGAGGAGGTACTTGTGTAAGGAAGGTTGTATTTTTCCAAGAGTGTTTCTTTATGCTGAGCAGGTCAAATAGGTCATTCGAAGTTCAAATCACCACAAACTATTGAAATTTCAGAGAACTTTTACTGCAGCATTCTGATACCTGTGGGCTGGTGGATCAATGTGTATGAAAACAGCTGTAGTATACCATGGACCCTTGGGTAGGATAGGGACTATCTCGGATGGATAGAGCAAAGGGATTCCCTGTACTATTTCCACACAGGCACATAGAAGTCCTGGGTCATCCTCAGCTAGCCTTGCTCTACCCATTTTCCCCTCTCTTCTGACCTGCTATTCCATTCCGTCCCCTCTCTCCCCACCCACCTCTCACCTTCCCCCTTCCCACTTTAGTGCACCTTCTCCCCTTAGTATGCACACCTAGGAACAAACATTGGTTTGGCACGTGTGGCCAAGGATGTACACTGGTTCCATCCATAGCATGTTGGGAAAATGTCAGAATTTCATTCTTCTCTGCCGCTCAATGTTTATCATTGATTTGTTGTTTTTCTTATATCACGTTATGGTAGAAAATCATCGTGACCGCACACCATGCATTGGGAATGATTTTTTTTCTCTTTCTTTCTGTGGAAGAGTTTAGGAACCCATGTTCTAAACTCTTTGAAAGGTTGGGTTAGGTAAAATTCAACATCCAACCGCCACATGCTCAGCTACTCTATATGGTTAAAATCATTACCACTGATCCACTCCTGAGTTTGCTCTCTGTATCATTGATTTGGAAATATATCTCAAGGTTAATTTGCTTAGGTCAGATATGCAAGGACATTCTTGAATATCTACTAGTCCTCAACTTATCTCTTTGGTTAGGTTCATTACCACTGTTCCACTCCTGAATTTGCTCTCTGTACCATTAATTTGGAAATATTTTTCAAGGTCAATCTGCTTAGGGAGATATGCAAGGACATTCTTGGATATCTACTCGAATTTCTTGCAAATGACTTTGACTTTGTGAAGAATAAGTCTGGTTTATCATGCTTCTGAAAATCTCTGTATTAGGATGAAATTCCTTTTGATCTGTCTTTGTATGATCTAGGTTTATCTCTCTTCACCTTTCCTTTTTTTGTTTATCATTTTGATAGAGGCAAAATTGTTCCCTTTGGTTAAGATTGGTTTATTTTACCTACGGGAATCATACATTCACTCTGACATAATTCTAACAGCATGGAGTATCTTATTTTTGTCAGACGCAGTAGTTGGTGTACTCCTCCATTGATCCCGCACCCCTCTGTGCTCCACCTATTCTACTGGGCTCCCTGGATCATGGGATGTACTCCATGCCACAATGTGGAAAATATCTGAGAGTTCCCATCATGTCTTTGTTCATGACACTCTTTTTCTTTTCTCTTGGACCTAGGAAAGCCCAACGTCAGCATCTGAGGAAATGGGATCTGATTGGAATAACATGAGACAGTCAGCAGAGCGTGCCTCACAGCCTCTGGCCCCGAGGCTCATTCAAATCCAGAATAAGAAGCAACAGCAGAGGGGAGCTCTGAGGCATAGTGCTCCTCCCCCTGCGGAGGAGGACCCCAGGGTATGTGGACTTTGGAGGCAATGGGAAGCCAGGGGGCGACAGAGGTCACAATCTTGGTTACATCCTCTCAGATTGCCTCTACCATCCAATTGTCCCTTGCCAACCCTCGAGGACCTGCCCAGCACATCCTCTCAGCTTAGTTTCTTCCTAGGACGGGAGGAGGCATCTTTTGGAACCACTTGAAATCCATGCATCCCAACGTTTGTCCTGTTTTTGAAATCTGGCCCAGGGTCCTCAAGTTGCAACATCCAAACCTTCCTTCCAGTGCCCCTGTATAATAGGTGACTCCACAAACGTGTTCTAGGACCTTTGAATCCCGAGATGTTCATGGTTCACAGGCCCGAGTGCCTGAACTAAAACGAGAGGAAACTAAGACTTAAAATCTCTATTTGTCTGTAAAAGGGCAGAGCTGGTTGTGCTTGGGCTGATTCCTGACCACTTGTGCTTTTCCACCATCAGATGAAGTGCAAGGAATGTGGGGCTTTTGGACACACTGCGAGGAGGAGAAGATGCCCCATCAAGCACTGGGATGGTGCGCTGGCCCCACAACCCTTGGGCCCAAAGAAGGAGAAGGAGAACCAGGCACCAAGCAAGCCTGAGAATCTCCAGAGCACAGGGGCCTGTGAGCAGCCAGCCAGAGCGAAGCGCCATGTGCAGAGGTGAGGGATGGGTAAGGTGGCATCCAAGCCTTGGGCACAAAACTCCAGGGGGGTGGTGTCTCTCCTTCTCCACACAGTCATCTCCAAACATCCACATGCAGCTCCTGGCTGGGTCAATGGACAGAGATAGACAATGACTCCATGCCCCAAAGCCACAGCCTGCAGCTCATTCTCCTTTGCATTCAATTATGAAAGAGATAGGTTCAGGGCACCATAATTAACACGAACATGGGAGGCACAAAATCAATGTGTCCACATGGAACTACTTAGTGGGAAATGAGAAGGGCTGCCTGGACATAGGGACTGGGTGTTGTAGGAGGAAAGGCACAGACTTGGGGGAGAACCCAAGGTAGCACAGGAGACACTAAGAAAACGGGAACCTCACATTCTGCTCCCGACTCTACATCCATCCAACTGCCATCGTGTGTTCTACAGGCAAGAAGAGGAACGGGGAAAGGCTCTACTCCAGACATGGAGTACCAGTAGGAGACCCCAGGGTAGGCAGCAACCCAAATGGAAGGAAGAGACAGAACCCAGTGCCTACCTAAGGGTGAGTATGTGCATGTTGCCTGCTCTTTTGGTGACTAGGATAAGCATGATATGTTCCTTTGCTGTGTCCCTTCTGCCTGAGAGATTTGCTATCAACATTGAACACCAATGTGACTCCTGCTTTTGGTCTTTCACATTTGCCCTTTCCAATTTTTTTTGTGTTACTTTTTTCATATTGCCCATGACGTGGTGCATGGGCTCATGGGGTCATAGTTGACTCCAGCGTCTCAAAGGACACAATGTCCAATGCAGGCATATTCCTATTGAAAGTGGGAGAACACTCTCAGCTTCTGTAAGCCAACTCCTCAGGGTTCACACTCTGCTGAGAGGAGCATTAGCAATCGACATGCCATGGAAGAACACAAAAAAGAGCCCTGCCCCACCCAATGCATGAGACCTCTGATTAAGAATGGGATATTTCCCAATGTGCCCTGAAACATGTCACGTCATTCTTGGAATGTGTCCTTGGCTGATAGCCATGGAGGTGGAGGTGGAGTGCCCCTTTTCCTTTCCTGGGCTGATGACTTGTCTTCCGGTTCCACTCTATGTTCTGTAGCCAAATTCATGTGTTGGTGGGCCTTGTTGGTGCTTGAGCAAGTGCAGGGACTCAGGAGATTTTCCTGTGTTTGTCTTTTCCTCCAGAAACCCAGCAGGCTACTGCCCGTCCACACGACCAGTACGAGGTGTGTCCCGGGCTCTCTGTTTGAGAGTCAGCCTCGTGTCCTGAACTTGGATGAGAGTCTCACCTTCAGTAGCGCACATCCCTTTCAGAAACCTGAACTTGGACTCAACTCAGGTCCTGGGATGCAGACACAACAGGATGTGAGCATCCCTGGCACCATCCAATCGGCAGCAAGGCACTCAGGGCAGATCCCTGCCCTCCTTGGGAAGAAAGCACCTGAAACGCCAGAGGTTGTCTCCTCTAAAGTTGCCCAGACTTCTGCCCAAATTCTCAGAGGGGACCATGTGCTCCACCCTCCTTCACTAGCCAGTTGTCCTGACGTTAGCAAAGAGCCCTGCCTGCAGCCTGCAGCATGTCCACAGGGCCAGGGCCAAAAACTCAGCCTCCAGGCCTCAGGCAAGAGACAGGCTCAGGTCCACAAACAGACTGGCCAGAATGCCCCAAAGAAACTCAGGCTGGGGCAAAGTCTCACTCAACGGGGGAACACCTGTGAGCCAGGCTCAGAGGCTGGGAAATCTCTGCCTTCTTGGCAAGATACAAGTGGAATCAGACTAAATGGGTCACCCCAGGTGACCAGAAAATCTCCAGCCCATGATTCCAGCATGGATCTTTGCCCTCCCAAGGAAAGCCCTTTCCTGAATCCAGTCAAGCCGTGTACCAAATCGAGTCCACCAGCACCCAGCTGTGTTGCCCGACAGCCCCTCCTAATGGCCTTCAAGAGAATGCACAAAAACTGTTGGAGATCCAGGTTCATTGCTGATCTCCCTTCCTCTCCAGCTGCTGCAAAGACCAGTGCTCTTGCTGACACTCCTCCCTATCTTGATGAGTGGGAGTGTCCCGGCTCCCAGGAGCCAGTGAGTGTCCTCTATGAAGACCTTCTTGTGTCCTCCTCCTCTGAGGACAGTGACATGGAATGAGGCACACCATAGCAGGGAAGAATGGCCCTTGGGGCTCCAATAACTTGCAGGGTCTCTCATGCAGGAGCAGGTGGCACCAGGGTCACAGGACCTTTCTAGCTATGGAGTAGGAGCCAAGGCTGGGACTTCAGAAAGCTCTGGCAAAGCCACAGACCCTGCCTGCATCTGATGCATAGCCACCTGTCCAGAACTCAGAGACGAGACTGCTCTGAATGGTGTTTCCAGGGGATGGTCCAATGTGCTCATGTCACCTTCCACAGGCTTTCAATGGGATGACAAATGGAGTGTATATGCAGGTGTAGAGATTGAAGTTGGACAGAAGTAGAAGGCTCAAGTTTGTCCTTTTTGTCCTATGACTGCATGGAGGTTTACACTGGCTGATCACTGGGACCTCTGTCCTGGGCTTCAGTGGACATTCTTGACGCTCGAGTGTGGTCATGGAAAGCATTGTGGGCAATTTCTCTGGCCTTTCCTTTTTTGTTCCTTGCCCCTTATGATAATCATGTGCTTGACTCTTCTCTGAATCCACAATCAATTTTCCCCATGTTTTACTGTGTGCATCCTTTGATTGCTCAATAGGCATAAGCCTTTTTACTTTGTCTTTCCTGAAAACTGCATTATTTTGTGTCCTAGTGCTCTATTGTAATGACTTGGACAGCCCGAATGTCTCAGATGATGTCCACATGGCAATTAAGATCATTCATTTGGTGTAGTTCAGGATATCACTGAATTTCACATACTACCATAATAAATGGGTGAAATTGTGTATCCCAGATCATCGTAGTCACTTGCGATTTGGGGGCCTGAACATTGAGGCTTTTCAACTCTCTCTCGGGGTGCTCTTAATTGTGAGCATTTGTGGTACCACTGCACCTGGTGGAAGGAGATCTTTTTGTTCACACCCAGTCCCCGTTTCCAATGTCTGGGAACATGTGTGTCCAGGGTCCAGAATGACTCTGTGGTGTTTTAGCCAAGATTTATTAACTGGACACTCCCTTCTCCCGATGGCACTGACATGGCTGTCCCTATTCAGACACAGTCTGGGGTGATGTGGATTCTGATCCACAGGCATGAGATTTTGCAGGGGAACAGGGAGGAGAAACATGGAGCTCCTCAATTTGATTTTGGAGCCTGAAAGAATGGAGATATGTGAACACTGATGTCTGGCAATGCAGCTCTTGAGATACATTCCATATTCAGATTTGATTTTTTCCTCAGTGTAGGCTTTCCTGTACATTTCCTGTCTCCACTCCTGATGTGGAGAGTGCCATAAATACAGGGGCCTGTCCTAGGCCCCCCAAGTATCATAGGAGTTCCTTCTCCCACCCGTGCTGTGAGCATCTTTCACCAAGTGATGCACATTGAGTGAGGGAAGGAAGGTGTGGAAGGCCGGGGGAGTATTGTGAACAACGCAGAGGGTGAAGGAATGTTATCTGCTCACCAGTGTGCACTCAGGTGTACTTTGTTCTGTGCCCATATCACATATACTAGGGTCTAAAATAAAGGTGTGCGGAACACCCGGGTGCCAGAGCCATGACTGGACCAGAGAAAAGCTTGGCTAGGCTGGCATTTCGTGTCCATTAGCAGGAGTGCCTCTGATCTCCCCCTTGAACAGGCATAGAGCCAAGAAGGTCCCTGAAAGTGAGCCTGTTTCTCTGATGAGCAAAAGTGTATCAGTCAACTGTGTCCATGTGACAGTGAGATTAAAAACTGGTTGCAGGGCTTTCCTGTGCCCTGGCACATGGAGACACGAAATACTTACAGATTGCAGTGGTAGGGGAGGAGTCATGCACTTGAGCAAACATAACTTTGGTGTGTTTCTGGCTTCAATAAGAGGCAAAACATAAGGGCATGCGCCACTCTGGCTATCTTGGTTTTAGAGAGTGTCCACTGCTTGCCCACAATAAAGGCTTCATTGGAATGGTAAACTGTGGTCTGAGAGTGATTTGAAGTTCTCCCTATCTGTATAACATTTGAAACTGTGGAAGCGTGAAAATGTTTCTGTTTCACGTGCAGCTGGCTGAAATGGCAATACTGCTTTGAAAAAATGCAACCTCTAATACTTTCTGGATCTTCCTTTGTATGAAAACATCTGTACCAAAAGACTTCTAAACACACAGGTGTATTTGCACACACAACAAGAAACAAGCCCTCCAATAGTAACATGTGCACACACAACTCACACAAAACAACAGCACTTCTCTTAGTCCTTTTACTTTTCCAAGTGAAAAAAGACGAATGAAACATATATTTTTAAAACACCCTACCAGCCTCACAGCCTGGAAATGGTCACAGTGTACTAAGGTTTTTTCCATGTTCTGGAGCAATAAATTCTTGGTAATTAGACACTCTGAGAATTGTAGCTTCTCCCAGGCCTCTCGTGTCCCATAGATGGAAACTGGGAAAAGCACGCAAAGCAGCTCTCCGGAAGTTCAAAGAAATATGCCCAGAAATTCCTAATCCCTCTAGTCCATGAATTTCTGAGAAGTGATTGGTGGATCTGACATGGATAGAGAGGCGGGGGTGGGTGGACGACCTGCAGGCTGAAGAGATGAGGAAGCCTTTCCTATGGAAAGCATTTCAGAGAATGTCTCTCTTTCTTCTGAGCTCCCAGCAGGAATCTGTTCTGGTCCTTGATCCTCCACATATGGAGGCAGCTTTCATCCACTAGAAAGAACTGTCTCAGGTGGATGACATGAGGAACTGCAAAGGTTTCCATCCCATATTCCTGATGATCAAGTCGACCTGGGTTCTCTTGTACTTGCAGAGTCATCAGTGACATTGGGGCCAATGCAAAGCTGAACAACAATTTGACTCCAGCACACGTGTTGGCTCCAAAGCCTTCCTGTGCTGTCTGTGGTATTCGTAGATCTGCATGCTGAGTGGGATGCAATCCACCATAATTTTTGCTCTCCACTGGCCTGGCCATATCATCCAGCCCTGGCCTGTGTTGGATGCTGCCTTCCACCCCTCTCAGCATTATTTTTCTTAATCCAACCTCTGTGTATGTGCTCAAATGTGTCCTGTGGATTTTGTCTTCTATCCTGCATGCTAAGAATGCCATGGGTCCTGAGTCAACTCCCCCTTCTCCCCTGGAAGGGTTCTGACCTGTAACAATTGGGTTTCCCAAATGGGGACTTTTGGAGGCACTGAATTGGGTCAATGGACACAAACACTTTCTTTTAGCTTCGGCTAGAATGCATTCTGTTCCCTCCAGAATATTCTATAGAATATTTTCCTCCACTTCCTTCATTGACTGAGGGGCTCTGAGGCTCAGAATGAGCAGAGCTGCATTCAACGAGCAGGTGTTTCAAATATTCCACAGCCCAGTGCCACCCATAGAAAGACTCTTCCAGGCAGACAGTTTCTCTCTAGCAGCCCAATGTGGATTGAAAGAAACTGTTGCTTAAGTGGCATGTGCCCAGGCTCACTCTTTGGAACTTGCAGGTAGAGAAGAACCCAAGAGGACTTGAACAACAGCTGCATTTGATGGAGAAGAATTAGGCTTAATAAGGACATCCTCCCTAGACTGCTCTCACCTGTGGAGGGAAGTTGCCTCTTTGTCTCCACCATCAATGACTGGTAGAATTTCCGGCCTGACCTCAAGTGAAAGAGAGATACTTCCCCTTTCTGAGATGGTTTTCAAAGGGGGAATTTTCCATGTACTCACATGATCACTAGTCGACCCAACACACCCACTACCTTGGGGTCAGATCCACAATGCTTTCTGGGGACTTAAGGAGATGAGAAAGCTTGGGGTGTGGCTTATTCACAACCTGGAGCACTGAAAGGGTTCAGTTCTCCAAAGACTCTTTGGGAAAATGAGAAGTAATGAAGTAGATTCCTTACAAGGATGGTTCAAGTGTATTTAGGGAAGTCCAGTAGCTTCACCAATTTTCAAGTAGGACAGCAGGCAATCGGTAATGGGATGCACTTGGATCCAGTCTCACCAAACAAGAAAAATAAATCTCCGGAAAAAAATTCTAGCTGCTTATGTGTGCGCTCCCATTCGTGTGGGGAAGTGGGGTATGGAGTGGTGTGTGTGTGTGTGTGTGTGTGTGTGTGTGTGTGTGTGTGTGTGTGTGTGTGTGTTGGTGTGTGTTGGTGTGTGTGTGTGAGTGTGTGTGTGTTTGTGTGTGTGTGTGTGCACATGTGTTTATGGACATGATCATGTGCATATTCGTATGCATGTGCCTGTGTGTTCATATGTACTTTCGCATTAGATAGAGCCTAATAATATTACAGACTAATAATGCATTGAGTTGGTATTCCTTCAAAGCTCTTCATGAGAAACAAACAGTTTCATTCTTTCTTCAATTACATTATTTTGACTGTCTTTCCTGATAGATTTTCATGATGGTTTTAAGTGGGAAAATTTGTAGCTATCTTAGAATTGATTCTACCCATTATTTCAAGAACTATGAAAAGATGGGGCAAGGGTTGTTGCTCAGTTGCAGAGCGCTGGCCTCCCACCCGTGGGCGAGAGTGTTTTGATTCTACTCACTGCACATACATAAATGCATAAACAAAAGGTCCATGAACACGTAAACATATTAACAACAGAAAAGGAAATCATCTTAAGGGAGTGTGGGAGTAAAGGCTGCATTCACTTTTCTGTGATATTGGAGATTTGCAAACCTATTGAGGTACCAGGTGTTCTGAACTGTGCACCCATATGCCTGTGTATTCTCAAAGTGCAAATCTGTGTGAATGGAATCCTTGGCGACCTACACAGTAAGGGACACCAGCACAAAAGCCCTGGTAGAGTGCTGGTAAAACCTTTTGGCAAGGGACCCTTGAGATTTACACAGGGGAATTTTTCCTCTGCAGCAATATTTCAGGATTGGCCCAGGTGAGGGCCTGAAGGGATGCCCTGGGGGCGGGGGCAGGCAGCTGAATCCAGAAACATACACTTTTCCACCAAGGGACCTCAGAAGCCCACCAGATTTGGAAGAGAAAGAAGGGGCACCAGCCCTCAGCAGCAGGCTCTCTTTAAGCACTATGGTTATTCTAGGCACTTGAAAGTCCACAAATGTCATTCCAAACAAAGCAAAAAAGAAATACTCTTCCAATGAAAATTTAGAATCTGATGCAATGAAGAGCTTATTATGTCGCAGAAAGCATGGAAGCATTGGGCAGCATTTCTTTGAATTCTGGAATCCTTAAGTTAAAATGGCAGTGTTAAACAAACAAACAAACAAACAAACAACAAAAACAACAAAAAAACGTTGAAATCCCAGAGAGCCAAACTTGTAAAAACTCCAAGCCCCTTAGGTCAACTGGCCTGTGCCTTCTTCCCAGCACCTCAAAATCATTCAAACTCTGGAGTTTGAACGTCTGTAAAAGAAAAGTACTGACTGGAAAAGGCTGGCAAATCTTCCTTCCGGATGCAGTCATGGAAATCAAAGGTGTGAGTCACTGAATTTTGGCCTAAAATTGAACCTGTGGTATTGAAGATGACGTGTTGCATCACGTGATCCTGGGGCAGCATACCAGTTCCCAGAAGCCACCTTCCCTCACTTCCTCTTCCGGCTGGAGTCCAGGAAGCTGCTTCTCTTCCTGGGATCTGTGTCCAGGCTCACCTGTCTGAGCACCTGCTGACAGAAGACAGCAAAACGTTCGGGTCTCAGGTTGGTTTTCTTTGCCTAGGTAGTTTACAGAAGATTCCTTAGAAAACATGTAGATGGGGAAAATGTTAAGGATGGAGGAGGAGGTACTTGTGTAAGGAAGGTTGTATTTTTCCAAGAGTGTTTCTTTATGCTGAGCAGGTCAAATAGGTCATTCGAAGTTCAAATCACCACAAACTATTGAAATTTCAGAGAACTTTTACTGCAGCATTCTGATACCTGTGGGCTGGTGGATCAATGTGTATGAAAACAGCTGTAGTATACCATGGACCCTTGGGTAGGATAGGGACTATCTCGGATGGATAGAGCAAAGGGATTCCCTGTACTATTTCCACACAGGCACATAGAAGTCCTGGGTCATCCTCAGCTAGCCTTGCTCTACCCATTTTCCCCTCTCTTCTGACCTGCTATTCCATTCCGTCCCCTCTCTCCCCACCCACCTCTCACCTTCCCCCTTCCCACTTTAGTGCACCTTCTCCCCTTAGTATGCACACCTAGGAACAAACATTGGTTTGGCACGTGTGGCCAAGGATGTACACTGGTTCCATCCATAGCATGTTGGGAAAATGTCAGAATTTCATTCTTCTCTGCCGCTCAATGTTTATCATTGATTTGTTCTGTTTTTCTTATATCACGTTATTGTAGAAAATCATCGTGACCGCACACCATGCATTGGGAATGATTTTTTTTCTCTTTCTTTCTGTGGAAGAGTTTAGGAACCCATGTTCTAAACTCTTTGAAAGGTTGGGTTAGGTAAAATTCAACATCCAACCGCCACATGCTCAGCTACTCTATATGGTTAAAATCATTACCACTGATCCACTCCTGAGTTTGCTCTCTGTATCATTGATTTGGAAATATATCTCAAGGTTAATTTGCTTAGGTCAGATATGCAAGGACATTCTTGAATATCTACTAGTCCTCAACTTATCTCTTTGGTTAGGTTCATTACCACTGTTCCACTCCTGAATTTGCTCTCTGTACCATTAATTTGGAAATATTTTTCAAGGTCAATCTGCTTAGGGAGATATGCAAGGACATTCTTGGATATCTACTCGAATTTCTTGCAAATGACTTTGACTTTGTGAAGAATAAGTCTGGTTTATCATGCTTCTGAAAATCTCTGTATTAGGATGAAATTCCTTTTGATCTGTCTTTGTATGATCTAGGTTTATCTCTCTTCACCTTTCCTTTTTTTGTTTATCATTTTGATAGAGGCAAAATTGTTCCCTTTGGTTAAGATTGGTTTATTTTACCTACGGGAATCATACATTCACTCTGACATAATTCTAACAGCATGGAGTATCTTATTTTTGTCAGACGCAGTAGTTGGTGTACTCCTCCATTGATCCCGCACCCCTCTGTGCTCCACCTATTCTACTGGGCTCCCTGGATCATGGGATGTACTCCATGCCACAATGTGGAAAATATCTGAGAGTTCCCATCATGTCTTTGTTCATGACACTCTTTTTCTTTTCTCTTGGACCTAGGAAAGCCCAACGTCAGCATCTGAGGAAATGGGATCTGATTGGAATAACATGAGACAGTCAGCAGAGCGTGCCTCACAGCCTCTGGCCCCGAGGCTCATTCAAATCCAGAATAAGAAGCAACAGCAGAGGGGAGCTCTGAGGCATAGTGCTCCTCCCCCTGCGGAGGAGGACCCCAGGGTATGTGGACTTTGGAGGCAATGGGAAGCCAGGGGGCGACAGAGGTCACAATCTTGGTTACATCCTCTCAGATTGCCTCTACCATCCAATTGTCCCTTGCCAACCCTCGAGGACCTGCCCAGCACATCCTCTCAGCTTAGTTTCTTCCTAGGACGGGAGGAGGCATCTTTTGGAACCACTTGAAATCCATGCATCCCAACGTTTGTCCTGTTTTTGAAATCTGGCCCAGGGTCCTCAAGTTGCAACATCCAAACCTTCCTTCCAGTGCCCCTGTATATTAGGTGACTCCACAAACGTGTTCTAGGGCCTTTGAATCCCGAGATGTTCATGGTTCACAGGCCCGAGTGCCTGAACTAAAACGAGATTAAACTAAGACTTAAAATCTCTATTTGTCTGTAAAAGGGCAGAGCTGGTTGTGCTTGGGCTGATTCCTGACCACTTGTGCTTTTCCACCATCAGATGAAGTGCAAGGAATGTGGGGCTTTTGGACACACTGCGAGGAGCAGAAGATGCCCCATCAAGCACTGGGATGGTGCGCTGGCCCCACAACCCTTGGGCCCAAAGAAGGAGAAGGAGAACCAGGCACCAAGCAAGCCTGAGAATCTCCAGAGCACAGGGGCCTGTGAGCAGCCAGCCAGAGCGAAGCGCCATGTGCAGAGGTGAGGGATGGGTAAGGTGGCATCCAAGCCTTGGGCACAAAACTCCAGGGGGGTGGTGTCTCTCCTTCTCCACACAGTCATCTCCAAACATCCACATGCAGCTCCTGGCTGGGTCAATGGACAGAGATAGACAATGACTCCATGCCCCAAAGCCACAGCCTGCAGCTCATTCTCCTTTGCATTCAATTATGAAAGAGATAGGTTCAGGGCACCATAATTAACACGAACATGGGAGGCACAAAATCAATGTGTCCACATGGAACTACTTAGTGGGAAATGAGAAGGGCTGCCTGGACATAGGGACTGGGTGTTGTAGGAGGAAAGGCACAGACTTGGGGGAGAACCCAAGGTAGCACAGGAGACACTAAGAAAACGGGAACCTCACATTCTGCTCCCAACTCTACATCCATCCAACTGCCATCGTGTGTTCTACAGGCAAGAAGAGGAACGGGGAAAGGCTCTACTCCAGACATGGAGTACCAGTAGGAGACCCCAGGGTAGGCAGCAACCCAAATGGAAGGAAGAGACAGAACCCAGTGCCTACCTAAGGGTGAGTATGTGCATGTTGCCTGCTCTTTTGGTGACTAGGATAAGCATGATATGTTCCTTTGCTGTGTCCCTTCTGCCTGAGAGATTTGCTATCAACATTGAACCCCAATGTGACTCCTGCTTTTGGTCTTTCACATTTGCCCTTTCCAATTTTTTTTGTGTTACTTTCTTCATATTGCCCATGACGTGGTGCATGGGCTCATGGGGTCATAGTTGACTCCAGCGTCTCAAAGGACACAATGTCCAATGCAGGCATATTCCTATTGAAAGTGGGAGAACACTCTCAGCTTCTGTAAGCCAACTCCTCAGGGTTCACACTCTGCTGAGAGGAGCATTAGCCATCGACATGCCATGGAAGAACACAAAAGAGAGCCCTGCCCCTCCCAATGCATGAGACCTCTGATTAAGAATGGGATATTTCCCAATGTGCCCTGAAACATGTCACGTCATTCTTGGAATGGGTCCTTGGCTGATAGCCATGGAGGTGGAGGTGGAGTGCCCCTTTTCCTTTCCTGGGCTGATGACTTGTCTTCCGGTTCCACTCTATGTTCTGTAGAAAAATTCATGTGTTGGTGGGCCTTGTTGGTGCTTGAGAAAGTGCAGGGACTCAGGAGATTTTCCTGTGTTTGTCTTTTCCTCCAGAAACCCAGCAGGCTACTGCCCGTCCACACGACCAGTACGAGGTGTGTCCCGGGCTCTCTGTTTGAGAGTCAGCCTCGTGTCCAGAACTTGGATGAGAGTCTCACCTTCAGTAGCGCACATCCCTTTCAGAAACCTGAACTTGGACTCAACTCAGGTCCTGGGATGCAGACACAAGAGGATGTGAGCATCCCTGGCACCATCCAGTCGGCAGCAAGGCACTCAGGGCAGATCCCTGCCCTCCTTGGGAAGAAAGCACCTGAAACGCCAGAGGTTGTCTCCTCTAAAGTTGCCCAGACTTCTGCCCAAATTCTCAAAGGGGGCCATGTGCTCCAGCCTCCTTCACTAGCCAGTTGTCCTGACGTTAGCAAAGAGCCCTGCCT
This sequence comes from Spermophilus citellus, assembly GCF_964194105.1. Taxonomy (NCBI): domain Eukaryota; kingdom Metazoa; phylum Chordata; class Mammalia; order Rodentia; family Sciuridae; genus Spermophilus; species Spermophilus citellus. The sequence continues at coordinate 1,356,561 of NW_027672722.1, read as the reverse complement.
GCAGCCTGCAGCATGTCCACAGGGCCAGGGCCACAAACTCAGCCTCCAGACCTCAGGCAAGAGACAGGCTCAGGTCCACAAACAGACTGGCCAGAATGCCCCAAAGAAACTCAGGCTGGGGCAAAGTCTCACTCAACGGGGGAACACCTGTGAGCCAGGCTCAGAGGCTGGGAAATCTCTGCCTTCTTGGCAAGATACAAGTGGAATCAGACTAAATGGGTCACCCCAGGTGACCAGAAAATCTCCAGCCCATGATTCCAGCATGGATCTTTGCCCTCCCAAGGAAAGCCCTTTCCTGAATCCAGTCAAGCCGTGTACCAAATCGAGTCCACCAGCACCCAGCTGTGTTGCCCGACAGCCCCTCCTAATGGCCTTCAAGAGAATGCACAAAAACTGTTGGAGATCCAGGTTCATTGCTGATCTCCCTTCCTCTCCAGCTGCTGCAAAGACCAGTGCTCTTGCTGACACTCCTCCCTATCTTGATGAGTGGGAGTGTCCCGGCTCCCAGGAGCCAGTGAGTGTCCTCTATGAAGACCTTCTTGTGTCCTCCTCCTCTGAGGACAGTGACATGGAATGAGGCACACCATAGCAGGGAAGAATGGCCCTTGGGGCTCCAATAACTTGCAGGGTCTCTCATGCAGGAGCAGGTGGCACCAGGGTCACAGGACCTTTCTAGCTATGGAGTAGGAGCCAAGGCTGGGACTTCAGAAAAGCTCTGGCAAAGCCACAGACCCTGCCTGCATCTGATGCATAGCCACCTTTCCAGAACTCAGAGACGAGACTGCTCTGAATGGTGTTTCCAGGGGATGGTCCAATGTGCTCATGTCACCTTCCACAGGCTTTCAATGGGATGACAAATGGAGTGTATATGCAGGTGTAGAGATTGAAGTTGGACAGAAGTAGAAGGCTCAAGTTTGTCCTTTTTGTCCTATGACTGCATGGAGGTTTACACTGGCTGATCACTGGGACCTCTGTCCTGGGCTTCAGTGGACATTCTTGACGCTCGAGTGTGGTCATGGAAAGCATTGTGGGCAATTTCTCTGGCCTTTCCTTTTTTGTTCCTTGCCCCTTATGATAATCATGTACTTGACTCTTCTCTGAATCCACAATCAATTTTCCCCATGTTTTACTGTGTGCATCCTTTGATTGTTCAATAGGCATAAGCCTTTTTACTTTGTCTTTCCTGAAAACTGCATTATTTTGTGTCCTAGTGCTCTATTGTAATGACTTGGACAGCCCGAATGTCTCAGATGATGTCCACATGGCAATTAAGATCATTCATTTGGTGTAGTTCAGGATATCACTGAATTTCACATACTACCATAATAAATGGGTGAAATTGTGTATCCCAGATCATCGTAGTCACTTGCGATTTGGGGGCCTGAACATTGAGGCTTTTCAACTCTCTCTCGGGGTGCTCTTAATTGTGAGCATTTGTGGTACCACTGCACCTGGTGGAAGGAGATCTTTTCGTTCACACCCAGTCCCCGTTTCCAATGTCTGGGAACATGTGTGTCCAGGGTCCAGAATGACTCTGTGGTGTTTTAGCCAAGATTTATTAACTGGACACTCCCTTCTCCCGATGGCACTGACATGGCTGTCCCTATTCAGACACAGTCTGGGGTGATGTGGATTCTGATCCACAGGCATGAGATTTTGCAGGGGAACAGGGAGGAGAAACATGGAGCTCCTCAATTTGATTTTGGAGCCTGAAAGAATGGAGATATGTGAACACTGATGTCTGGCAATGCAGCTCTTGAGATACATTCCATATTCAGATTTGATTTTTTCCTCAGTGTAGGCTTTCCTGTACATTTCCTGTCTCCACTCCTGATGTGGAGAGTGCCATAAATACAGGGGCCTGTCCTAGGCCCCCCAAGTATCATAGGAGTTCCTTCTCCCACCCGTGCTGTGAGCATCTTTCACCAAGTGATGCACATTGAGTGAGGGAAGGAAGGTGTGGAAGGCCGGGGGAGTATTGTGAACAACGCAGAGGGTGAAGGAATGTTATCTGCTCACCAGTGTGCACTCAGGTGTACTTTGTTCTGTGCCCATATCACATATACTAGGGTCTAAAATAAAGGTGTGCAGAACACCCGGGTGCCAGAGCCATGACTGGACCAGAGAAAAGCTTGGCTAGGCTGGCATTTCGTGTCCATTAGCAGGAGTGCCTCTGATCTCCCCCTTGAACAGGCATAGGGCCAAGAAGGTCCCTGAAAGTGAGCCTGTTTCTCTGATGAGCAAAAGTGTATCAGTCAACTGTGTCCATGTGACAGTGAGATTAAAAACTGGTTGCAGGGCTTTCCTGTGCCCTGGCACATGGAGACACGAAATACTTACAGATTGCAGTGGTAGGGGAGGAGTCATGCCCTTGAGCAAACATAACTTTGGTGTGTTTCTGGCTTCAATAAGAGGCAAAACATAAGGGCATGCGCCACTCTGGCTATCTTGGTTTTAGAGAGTGTCCACTGCTTGCCCACAATAAAGGCTTCATTGGAATGGTAAACTGTGGTCTGAGAGTGATTTGAAGTTCTCCCTATCTGTATAACATTTGAAACTGTGGAAGCGTGAAAATGTTTCTGTTTCACGTGCAGCTGGCTGAAATGGCAATACTGCTTTGAAAAAATGCAACCTCTAATACTTTCTGGATCTTCCTTTGTATGAAAACATCTGTACCAAAAGACTTCTAAACACACAGGTGTATTTGCACACACAACAAGAAACAAGCCCTCCAATAGTAACATGTGCACACACAACTCACACAAAACAACAGCACTTCTCTTAGTCCTTTTACTTTTCCAAGTGAAAAAAGACGAATGAAACATATATTTTTAAAACACCCTACCAGCCTCACAGCCTGGAAATGGTCACAGTGTACTAAGGTTTATTCCATGTTCTGGAGCAATAAATTCTTGGTAATTAGACACTCTGAGAATTGTAGCTTCTCCCAGGCCTCTCGTGTCCCATAGATGGAAACTGGGAAAAGCACGCAAAGCAGCTCTCCGGAAGTTCAAAGAAATATGCCCAGAAATTCCTAATCCCTCTAGTCCATGAATTTCTGAGAAGTGATTGGTGGATCTGACATGGATAGAGAGGCGGGGGTGGGTGGACGACCTGCAGGCTGAAGAGATGAGGAAGCCTTTCCTATGGAAAGCATTTCAGAGAATGTCTCTCTTTCTTCTGAGCTCCCAGCAGGAATCTGTTCTGGTCCTTGATCCTCCACATATGGAGGCAGCTTTCATCCACTAGAAAGAACTGTCTCAGGTGGATGACATGAGGAACTGCAAAGGTTTCCATCCCATATTCCTGATGATCAAGTCGACCTGGGTTCTCTTGTACTTGCAGAGTCATCAGTGACATTGGGGCCAATGCAAAGCTGAACAACAATTTGACTCCAGCACACGTGTTGGCTCCAAAGCCTTCCTGTGCTGTCTGTGGTATTCGTAGATCTGCATGCTGAGTGGGATGCAATCCACCATAATTTTTGCTCTCCACTGGCCTGGCCATATCATCCAGCCCTGGCCTGTGTTGGATGCTGCCTTCCACCCCTCTCAGCATTATTTTTCTTAATCCAACCTCTGTGTATGTGCTCAAATGTGTCCTGTGGATTTTGTCTTCTATCCTGCATGCTAAGAATGCCATGGGTCCTGAGTCAACTCCCCCTTCTCCCCTGGAAGGTTTCTGACCTGTAACAATTGGGTTTCCCAAATGGGGACTTTTGGAGGCACTGAATTGGGTCAATGGACACAAACACTTTCTTTTAGCTTCGGCTAGAATGCATTCTGTTCCCTCCAGAATATTCTATAGAATATTTTCCTCCACTTCCTTCATTGACTGAGGGGCTCTGAGGCTCAGAATGAGCAGAGCTGCATTCAACGAGCAGGTGTTTCAAATATTCCACAGCCCAGTGCCACCCATAGAAAGACTCTTCCAGGCAGACAGTTTCTCTCTAGCAGCCCAATGTGGATTGAAAGAAACTGTTGCTTAAGTGGCATGTGCCCAGGCTCACTCTTTGGAACTTGCAGGTAGAGAAGAACCCAAGAGGACTTGAACAACAGCTGCATTTGATGGAGAAGAATTAGGCTTAATAAGGACATCCTCCCTAGACTGCTCTCACCTGTGGAGGGAAGTTGCCTCTTTGTCTCCACCATCAATGACTGGTAGAATTTCCGGCCTGACCTCAAGTGAAAGAGAGATACTTCCCCTTTCTGAGATGGTTTTCAAAGGGGGAATTTTCCATGTACTCACATGATCACTAGTCGACCCAACACACCCACTACCTTGGGGTCAGATCCACAATGCTTTCTGGGGACTTAAGGAGATGAGAAAGCTTGGGGTGTGGCTTATTCACAACCTGGAGCACTGAAAGGGTTCAGTTCTCCAAAGACTCTTTGGGAAAATGAGAAGTAATGAAGTAGATTCCTTACAAGGATGGTTCAAGTGTATTTAGGGAAGTCCAGTAGCTTCACCAATTTTCAAGTAGGACAGCAGGCAATCGGTAATGGGATGCACTTGGATCCAGTCTCACCAAACAAGAAAAATAAATCTCCGGAAAAAAATTCTAGCTGCTTATGTGTGCGCTCCCATTCGTGTGGGGAAGTGGGGTATGGAGTGGTGTGTGTGTGTGTGTGTGTGTGTGTGTGTGTGTGTGTGTGTGTTGGTGTGTGTTGGTGTGTGTGTGTGAGTGTGTGTGTGTTTGTGTGTGTGTGTGCACATGTGTTTATGGACATGATCATGTGCATATTCGTATGCATGTGCCTGTGTGTTCATATGTACTTTCGCATTAGATAGAGCCTAATAATATTACAGACTAATAATGCATTGAGTTGGTATTCCTTCAAAACTCTTCATGAGAAACAAACAGTTTCATTCTTTCTTCAATTACATTATTTTGACTGTCTTTCCTGATAGATTTTCATGATGGTTTTAAGTGGGAAAATTTGTAGCTATCTTAGAATTGATTCTACCCATTATTTCAAGAACTATGAAAAGATGGGGCAAGGGTTGTTGCTCAGTTGCAGAGCGCTGGCCTCCCACCCGTGGGCGAGAGTGTTTTGATTCTACTCACTGCACATACATAAATGCATAAACAAAAGGTCCATGAACACGTAAACATATTAACAACAGAAAAGGAAATCATCTTAAGGGAGTGTGGGAGTAAAGGCTGCATTCACTTTTCTGTGATATTGGAGATTTGCAAACCTATTGAGGTACCAGGTGTTCTGAACTGTGCACCCATATGCCTGTGTATTCTCAAAGTGCAAATCTGTGTGAATGGAATCCTTGGCGACCTACACAGTAAGGGACACCAGCACAAAAGCCCTGGTAGAGTGCTGGTAAAACCTTTTGGCAAGGGACCCTTGAGATTTACACAGGGGAATTTTTCCTCTGCAGCAATATTTCAGGATTGGCCCAGGTGAGGGCCTGAAGGGATGCCCTGGGGGCGGGGGCAGGGAGCTGAATCCAGAAACATACACTTTTCCACCAAGGGACCTCAGAAGCCCACCAGATTTGGAAGAGAAAGAAGGGGCACCAGCCCTCAGCAGCAGGCTCTCTTTAAGCCCTATGGTTATTCTAGGCACTTGAATGTCCACAAATGTCATTCCAAACCCAGCAAAAAAGAAATACTCTTCCAATGAAAATTTAGAATCTGATGCAATGAAGAGCTTATTATGTCGCAGAAAGCATGGAAGCATTGGGCAGCATTTCTTTGAATTCTGGAATCCTTAAGTTAAAATGGCAGTGTTAAACAAACAAACAAACAAACAAACAAACAACAAAAACAACAAAAAACGTTGAAACCTCAGAGAGCCAAACTTGTAAAAACTCCAAGCCCCTTATGTCAACTGGCCTGTGCCTTCTTCCCAGCACCTCAAAATCATTCAAACTCTGGAGTTTGAACGTCTGTAAAAGAAAAGTACTGACTGGAAAAGGCTGGCAAATCTTCCTTCCGGATGCAGTCATGGAAATCAAAGGTGTGAGTCACTGAATTTTGGCCTAAAATTGAACCTGTGGTATTGAAGATGACGTGTTGCATCACGTGATCCTGGGGCAGCATACCAGTTCCCAGAAGCCACCTTCCCTCACTTCCTCTTCCGGCTGGAGTCCAGGAAGCTGCTTCTCTTCCTGGGATCTGTGTCCAGGCTCACCTGTCTGAGCACCTGCTGACAGAAGACAGCAAAACGTTCGGGTCTCAGGTTGGTTTTCTTTGCCTAGGTAGTTTACAGAAGATTCCTTAGAAAACATGTAGATGGGGAAAATGTTAAGGATGGAGGAGGAGGTACTTGTGTAAGGAAGGTTGTATTTTTCCAAGAGTGTTTCTTTATGCTGAGCAGGTCAAATAGGTCATTCGAAGTTCAAATCACCACAAACTATTGAAATTTCAGAGAACTTTTACTGCAGCATTCTGATACCTGTGGGCTGGTGGATCAATGTGTATGAAAACAGCTGTAGTATACCATGGACCCTTGGGTAGGATAGGGACTATCTCGGATGGATAGAGCAAAGGGATTCCCTGTACTATTTCCACACAGGCACATAGAAGTCCTGGGTCATCCTCAGCTAGCCTTGCTCTACCCATTTTCCCCTCTCTTCTGACCTGCTATTCCATTCCGTCCCCTCTCTCCCCACCCACCTCTCACCTTCCCCCTTCCCACTTTAGTGCACCTTCTCCCCTTAGTATGCACACCTAGGAACAAACATTGGTTTGGCACGTGTGGCCAAGGATGTACACTGGTTCCATCCATAGCATGTTGGGAAAATGTCAGAATTTCATTCTTCTCTGCCGCTCAATGTTTATCATTGATTTGTTCTGTTTTTCTTATATCACGTTATTGTAGAAAATCATCGTGACCGCACACCATGCATTGGGAATGATTTTTTTTCTCTTTCTTTCTGTGGAAGAGTTTAGGAACCCATGTTCTAAACTCTTTGAAAGGTTGGGTTAGGTAAAATTCAACATCCAACCGCCACATGCTCAGCTACTCTATATGGTTAAAATCATTACCACTGATCCACTCCTGAGTTTGCTCTCTGTATCATTGATTTGGAAATATATCTCAAGGTTAATTTGCTTAGGTCAGATATGCAAGGACATTCTTGAATATCTACTAGTCCTCAACTTATCTCTTTGGTTAGGTTCATTACCACTGTTCCACTCCTGAATTTGCTCTCTGTACCATTAATTTGGAAATATTTTTCAAGGTCAATCTGCTTAGGGAGATATGCAAGGACATTCTTGGATATCTACTCGAATTTCTTGCAAATGACTTTGACTTTGTGAAGAATAAGTCTGGTTTATCATGCTTCTGAAAATCTCTGTATTAGGATGAAATTCCTTTTGATCTGTCTTTGTATGATCTAGGTTTATCTCTCTTCACCTTTCCTTTTTTTGTTTATCATTTTGATAGAGGCAAAATTGTTCCCTTTGGTTAAGATTGGTTTATTTTACCTACGGGAATCATACATTCACTCTGACATAATTCTAACAGCATGGAGTATCTTATTTTTGTCAGACGCAGTAGTTGGTGTACTCCTCCATTGATCCCGCACCCCTCTGTGCTCCACCTATTCTACTGGGCTCCCTGGATCATGGGATGTACTCCATGCCACAATGTGGAAAATATCTGAGAGTTCCCATCATGTCTTTGTTCATGACACTCTTTTTCTTTTCTCTTGGACCTAGGAAAGCCCAACGTCAGCATCTGAGGAAATGGGATCTGATTGGAATAACATGAGACAGTCAGCAGAGCGTGCCTCACAGCCTCTGGCCCCGAGGCTCATTCAAATCCAGAATAAGAAGCAACAGCAGAGGGGAGCTCTGAGGCATAGTGCTCCTCCCCCTGCGGAGGAGGACCCCAGGGTATGTGGACTTTGGAGGCAATGGGAAGCCAGGGGGCGACAGAGGTCACAATCTTGGTTACATCCTCTCAGATTGCCTCTACCATCCAATTGTCCCTTGCCAACCCTCGAGGACCTGCCCAGCACATCCTCTCAGCTTAGTTTCTTCCTAGGACGGGAGGAGGCATCTTTTGGAACCACTTGAAATCCATGCATCCCAACGTTTGTCCTGTTTTTGAAATCTGGCCCAGGGTCCTCAAGTTGCAACATCCAAACCTTCCTTCCAGTGCCCCTGTATATTAGGTGACTCCACAAACGTGTTCTAGGGCCTTTGAATCCCGAGATGTTCATGGTTCACAGGCCCGAGTGCCTGAACTAAAACGAGATTAAACTAAGACTTAAAATCTCTATTTGTCTGTAAAAGGGCAGAGCTGGTTGTGCTTGGGCTGATTCCTGACCACTTGTGCTTTTCCACCATCAGATGAAGTGCAAGGAATGTGGGGCTTTTGGACACACTGCGAGGAGCAGAAGATGCCCCATCAAGCACTGGGATGGTGCGCTGGCCCCACAACCCTTGGGCCCAAAGAAGGAGAAGGAGAACCAGGCACCAAGCAAGCCTGAGAATCTCCAGAGCACAGGGGCCTGTGAGCAGCCAGCCAGAGCGAAGCGCCATGTGCAGAGGTGAGGGATGGGTAAGGTGGCATCCAAGCCTTGGGCACAAAACTCCAGGGGGGTGGTGTCTCTCCTTCTCCACACAGTCATCTCCAAACATCCACATGCAGCTCCTGGCTGGGTCAATGGACAGAGATAGACAATGACTCCATGCCCCAAAGCCACAGCCTGCAGCTCATTCTCCTTTGCATTCAATTATGAAAGAGATAGGTTCAGGGCACCATAATTAACACGAACATGGGAGGCACAAAATCAATGTGTCCACATGGAACTACTTAGTGGGAAATGAGAAGGGCTGCCTGGACATAGGGACTGGGTGTTGTAGGAGGAAAGGCACAGACTTGGGGGAGAACCCAAGGTAGCACAGGAGACACTAAGAAAACGGGAACCTCACATTCTGCTCCCAACTCTACATCCATCCAACTGCCATCGTGTGTTCTACAGGCAAGAAGAGGAACGGGGAAAGGCTCTACTCCAGACATGGAGTACCAGTAGGAGACCCCAGGGTAGGCAGCAACCCAAATGGAAGGAAGAGACAGAACCCAGTGCCTACCTAAGGGTGAGTATGTGCATGTTGCCTGCTCTTTTGGTGACTAGGATAAGCATGATATGTTCCTTTGCTGTGTCCCTTCTGCCTGAGAGATTTGCTATCAACATTGAACCCCAATGTGACTCCTGCTTTTGGTCTTTCACATTTGCCCTTTCCAATTTTTTTTGTGTTACTTTCTTCATATTGCCCATGACGTGGTGCATGGGCTCATGGGGTCATAGTTGACTCCAGCGTCTCAAAGGACACAATGTCCAATGCAGGCATATTCCTATTGAAAGTGGGAGAACACTCTCAGCTTCTGTAAGCCAACTCCTCAGGGTTCACACTCTGCTGAGAGGAGCATTAGCCATCGACATGCCATGGAAGAACACAAAAGAGAGCCCTGCCCCTCCCAATGCATGAGACCTCTGATTAAGAATGGGATATTTCCCAATGTGCCCTGAAACATGTCACGTCATTCTTGGAATGGGTCCTTGGCTGATAGCCATGGAGGTGGAGGTGGAGTGCCCCTTTTCCTTTCCTGGGCTGATGACTTGTCTTCCGGTTACACTCTATGTTCTGTAGCCAAATTCATGTGTTGGTGGGCCTTGTTGGTGCTTGAGAAAGTGCAGGGACTCAGGAGATTTTCCTGTGTTTGTCTTTTCCTCCAGAAACCCAGCAGGCTACTGCCCGTCCACACGACCAGTACGAGGTGTGTCCCGGGCTCTCTGTTTGAGAGTCAGCCTCGTGTCCAGAACTTGGATGAGAGTCTCACCTTCAGTAGTGCACATCCCTTTCAGAAACCTGAACTTGGACTCAACTCAGGTCCTGGGATGCAGACACAACAGGATGTGAGCATCCCTGGCACCATCCAGTCAGCAGCAAGGCACTCAGGGCAGATCCCTGCCCTCCTTGGGAAGAAAGCACCTGAAACGCCAGAGGTTGTCTCCTCTAAAGTTGCCCAGACTTCTGCCCAAATTCTCAGAGGGGGCCATGTGCTCCACCCTCCTTCACTAGCCAGTTGTCCTGACGTTAGCAAAGAGCCCTGCCTGCAGCCTGCAGCATGTCCACAGGGCCAGGGCCACAAACTCAGCCTCCAGGCCTCAGGCAAGAGACAGGCTCAGGTCCACAAACAGACTGGCCAGAATGCCCCAAAGAAACTCAGGCTGGGGCAAAGTCTCACTCAACGGGGGAACACCTGTGAGCCAGGCTCAGAGGCTGGGAAATCTCTGCCTTCTTGGCAAGATACAAGTGGAATCAGACTAAATGGGTCACCCCAGGTGACCAGAAAATCTCCAGCCCATGATTCCAGCATGGATCTTTGCCCTCCCAAGGAAAGCCCTTTCCTGAATCCAGTCAAGCCGTGTACCAAATCGAGTCCACCAGCACCCAGCTGTGTTGCCCGACAGCCCCTCCTAATGGCCTTCAAGAGAATGCACAAAAACTGTTGGAGATCCAGGTTCATTGCTGATCTCCCTTCCTCTCCAGCTGCTGCAAAGACCAGTGCTCTTGCTGACACTCCTCCCTATCTTGATGAGTGGGAGTGTCCCGGCTCCCAGGAGCCAGTGAGTGTCCTCTATGAAGACCTTCTTGTGTCCTCCTCCTCTGAGGACAGTGACATGGAATGAGGCACACCATAGCAGGGAAGAATGGCCCTTGGGGCTCCAATAACTTGCAGGGTCTCTCATGCAGGAGCAGGTGGCACCAGGGTCACAGGACCTTTCTAGCTATGGAGTAGGAGCCAAGGCTGGGACTTCAGAAAAGCTCTGGCAAAGCCACAGACCCTGCCTGCATCTGATGCATAGCCACCTGTCCAGAACTCAGAGACGAGACTGCTCTGAATGGTGTTTCCAGGGGATGGTCCAATGTGCTCATGTCACCTTCCACAGGCTTTCAATGGGATGACAAATGGAGTGTATATGCAGGTGTAGAGATTGAAGTTGGACAGAAGTAGAAGGCTCAAGTTTGTCCTTTTTGTCCTATGACTGCATGGAGGTTTACACTGGCTGATCACTGGGACCTCTGTCCTGGGCTTCAGTGGACATTCTTGACGCTCGAGTGTGGTCATGGAAAGCATTGTGGGCAATTTCTCTGGCCTTTCCTTTTTTGTTCCTTGCCCCTTATGATAATCATGTACTTGACTCTTCTCTGAATCCACAATCAATTTTCCCCATGTTTTACTGTGTGCATCCTTTGATTGTTCAATAGGCATAAGCCTTTTTACTTTGTCTTTCCTGAAAACTGCATTATTTTGTGTCCTAGTGCTCTATTGTAATGACTTGGACAGCCCGAATGTCTCAGATGATGTCCACATGGCAATTAAGATCATTCATTTGGTGTAGTTCAGGATATCACTGAATTTCACATACTACCATAATAAATGGGTGAAATTGTGTATCCCAGATCATCGTAGTCACTTGCGATTTGGGGGCCTGAACATTGAGGCTTTTCAACTCTCTCTCGGGGTGCTCTTAATTGTGAGCATTTGTGGTACCACTGCACCTGGTGGAAGGAGATCTTTTCGTTCACACCCAGTCCCCATTTCCAATGTCTGGGAACATGTGTGTCCAGGGTCCAGAATGACTCTGTGGTGTTTTAGCCAAGATTTATTAACTGGACACTCCCTTCTCCCGATGGCACTGACATGGCTGTCCCTATTCAGACACAGTCTGGGGTGATGTGGATTCTGATCCACAGGCATGAGATTTTGCAGGGGAACAGGGAGGAGAAACATGGAGCTCCTCAATTTGATTTTGGAGCCTGAAAGAATGGAGATATGTGAACACTGATGTCTGGCAATGCAGCTCTTGAGATACATTCCATATTCAGATTTGATTTTTTCCTCAGTGTAGGCTTTCCTGTACATTTCCTGTCTCCACTCCTGATGTGGAGAGTGCCATAAATACAGGGGCCTGTCCTAGGCCCCCCAAGTATCATAGGAGTTCCTTCTCCCACCCGTGCTGTGAGCATCTTTCACCAAGTGATGCACATTGAGTGAGGGAAGGAAGGTGTGGAAGGCCGGGGGAGTATTGTGAACAACGCAGAGGGTGAAGGAATGTTATCTGCTCACCAGTGTGCACTCAGGTGTACTTTGTTCTGTGCCCATATCACATATACTAGGGTCTAAAATAAAGGTGTGCGGAACACCCGGGTGCCAGAGCCATGACTGGACCAGAGAAAAGCTTGGCTAGGCTGGCATTTCGTGTCCATTAGCAGGAGTGCCTCTGATCTCCCCCTTGAACAGGCATAGGGCCAAGAAGGTCCCTGAAAGTGAGCCTGTTTCTCTGATGAGCAAAAGTGTATCAGTCAACTGTGTCCATGTGACAGTGAGATTAAAAACTGGTTGCAGGGCTTTCCTGTGCCCTGGCACATGGAGACACGAAATACTTACAGATTGCAGTGGTAGGGGAGGAGTCATGCCCTTGAGCAAACATAACTTTGGTGTGTTTCTGGCTTCAATAAGAGGCAAAACATAAGGGCATGCGCCACTCTGGCTATCTTGGTTTTAGAGAGTGTCCACTGCTTGCCCACAATAAAGGCTTCATTGGAATGGTAAACTGTGGTCTGAGAGTGATTTGAAGTTCTCCCTATCTGTATAACATTTGAAACTGTGGAAGCGTGAAAATGTTTCTGTTTCACGTGCAGCTGGCTGAAATGGCAATACTGCTTTGAAAAAATGCAACCTCTAATACTTTCTGGATCTTCCTTTGTATGAAAACATCTGTACCAAAAGACTTCTAAACACACAGGTGTATTTGCACACACAACAAGAAACAAGCCCTCCAATAGTAACATGTGCACACACAACTCACACAAAACAACAGCACTTCTCTTAGTCCTTTTACTTTTCCAAGTGAAAAAAGACGAATGAAACATATATTTTTAAAACACCCTACCAGCCTCACAGCCTGGAAATGGTCACAGTGTACTAAGGTTTTTTTCCATGTTCTGGAGCAATAAATTCTTGGTAATTAGACACTCTGAGAATTGTAGCTTCTCCCAGGCCTCTCGTGTCCCATAGATGGAAACTGGGAAAAGCACGCAAAGCAGCTCTCCGGAAGTTCAAAGAAATATGCCCAGAAATTCCTAATACCTCTAGTCCATGAATTTCTGAGAAGTGATTGGTGGATCTGACATGGATAGAGAGGCGGGGGTGGGTGGACGACCTGCAGGCTGAAGAGATGAGGAAGCCTTTCCTATGGAAAGCATTTCAGAGAATGTCTCTCTTTCTTCTGAGCTCCCAGCAGGAATCTGTTCTGGTCCTTGATCCTCCACATATGGAGGCAGCTTTCATCCACTAGAAAGAACTGTCTCAGGTGGATGACATGAGGAACTGCAAAGGTTTCCATCCCATATTCCTGATGATCAAGTCGACCTGGGTTCTCTTGTACTTGCAGAGTCATCAGTGACATTGGGGCCAATGCAAAGCTGAACAACAATTTGACTCCAGCACACGTGTTGGCTCCAAAGCCTTCCTGTGCTGTCTGTGGTATTCGTAGATCTGCATGCTGAGTGGGATGCAATCCACCACAATTTTTGCTCTCCACTGGCCTGGCCATATCATCCAGCCCTGGCCTGTGTTGGATGCTGCCTTCCACCCCCTCAGCATTATTTTTCTTAATCCAACCTCTGTGTATGTGCTCAAATGTGTCCTGTGGATTTTGTCTTCTATCCTGCATGCTAAGAATGCCATGGGTCCTGAGTCAACTCCCCCTTCTCCCCTGGAAGGGTTCTGACCTGTAACAATTGGGTTTCCCAAATGGGGACTTTTGGAGGCACTGAATTGGGTCAATGGACACAAACACTTTCTTTTAGCTTCGGCTAGAATGCATTCTGTTCCCTCCAGAATATTCTATAGAATATTTTCCTCCACTTCCTTCATTGACTGAGGGGCTCTGAGGCTCAGAATGAGCAGAGCTGCATTCAACGAGCAGGTGTTTCAAATATTCCACAGCCCAGTGCCACCCATAGAAAGACTCTTCCAGGCAGACAGTTTCTCTCTAGCAGCCCAATGTGGATTGAAAGAAACTGTTGCTTAAGTGGCATGTGCCCAGGCTCACTCTTTGGAACTTGCAGGTAGAGAAGAACCCAAGAGGACTTGAACAACAGCTGCATTTGATGGAGAAGAATTAGGCTTAATAAGGACATCCTCCCTAGACTGCTCTCACCTGTGGAGGGAAGTTGCCTCTTTGTCTCCACCATCAATGACTGGTAGAATTTCCGGCCTGACCTCAAGTGAAAGAGAGATACTTCCCCTTTCTGAGATGGTTTTCAAAGGGGGAATTTTCCATGTACTCACATGATCACTAGTCGACCCAACACACCCACTACCTTGGGGTCAGATCCACAATGCTTTCTGGGGACTTAAGGAGATGAGAAAGCTTGGGGTGTGGCTTATTCACAACCTGGAGCACTGAAAGGGTTCAGTTCTCCAAAGACTCTTTGGGAAAATGAGAAGTAATGAAGTAGATTCCTTACAAGGATGGTTCAAGTGTATTTAGGGAAGTCCAGTAGCTTCACCAATTTTCAAGTAGGACAGCAGGCAATCGGTAATGGGATGCACTTGGATCCAGTCTCACCAAACAAGAAAAATAAATCTCCGGAAAAAAATTCTAGCTGCTTATGTGTGCGCTCCCATTCATGTGGGGAAGTGGGGTATGGAGTGGTGTGTGTGTGTGTGTGTGTGTGTGTGTGTGTGTGTGTGTGTGTGTGTGTGTGTTGGTGTGTGTTGGTGTGTGTGTGTGAGTGTGTGTGTGTTTGTGTGTGTGTGTGTGCACATGTGTTTATGGACATGATCATGTGCATATTCGTATGCATGTGCCTGTGTGTTCATATGTACTTTCGCATTAGATAGAGCCTAATAATATTACAGACTAATAATGCATTGAGTTGGTATTCCTTCAAAACTCTTCATGAGAAACAAACAGTTTCATTCTTTCTTCAATTACATTATTTTGACTGTCTTTCCTGATAGATTTTCATGATGGTTTTAAGTGGGAAAATTTGTAGCTATCTTAGAATTGATTCTACCCATTATTTCAAGAACTATGAAAAGATGGGGCAAGGGTTGTTGCTCAGTTGCAGAGCGCTGGCCTCCCACCCGTGGGCGAGAGTGTTTTGATTCTACTCACTGCACATACATAAATGCATAAACAAAAGGTCCATGAACACGTAAACATATTAACAACAGAAAAGGAAATCATCTTAAGGGAGTGTGGGAGTAAAGGCTGCATTCACTTTTCTGTGATATTGGAGATTTGCAAACCTATTGAGGTACCAGGTGTTCTGAACTGTGCACCCATATGCCTGTGTATTCTCAAAGTGCAAATCTGTGTGAATGGAATCCTTGGCGACCTACACAGTAAGGGACACCAGCACAAAAGCCCTGGTAGAGTGCTGGTAAAACCTTTTGGCAAGGGACCCTTGAGATTTACACAGGGGAATTTTTCCTCTGCAGCAATATTTCAGGATTGGCCCAGGTGAGGGCCTGAAGGGATGCCCTGGGGGCGGGGGCAGGGAGCTGAATCCAGAAACATACACTTTTCCACCAAGGGACCTCAGAAGCCCACCAGATTTGGAAGAGAAAGAAGGGGCACCAGCCCTCAGCAGCAGGCTCTCTTTAAGCCCTATGGTTATTCTAGGCACTTGAATGTCCACAAATGTCATTCCAAACCCAGCAAAAAAGAAATACTCTTCCAATGAAAATTTAGAATCTGATGCAATGAAGAGCTTATTATGTCGCAGAAAGCATGGAAGCATTGGGCAGCATTTCTTTGAATTCTGGAATCCTTAAGTTAAAATGGCAGTGTTAAACAAACAAACAAACAAACAAACAAACAACAAAAACAACAAAAAACTTTGACACCCCAGAGAGCCAAACTTGTAAAAACTCCAAGCCCCTTAGGTCAACTGGCCTGTGCCTTCTTCCCAGCACCTCAAAATCATTCAAACTCTGGAGTTTGAACGTCTGTAAAAGAAAAGTACTGACTGGAAAAGGCTGGCAAATCTTCCTTCCGGATGCAGTCATGGAAATCAAAGGTGTGAGTCACTGAATTTTGGCCTAAAATTGAACCTGTGGTATTGAAGATGACGTGTTGCATCACGTGATCCTGGGGCAGCATACCAGTTCCCAGAAGCCACCTTCCCTCACTTCCTCTTCCGGCTGGAGTCCAGGAAGCTGCTTCTCTTCCTGGGATCTGTGTCCAGGCTCACCTGTCTGAGCACCTGCTGACAGAAGACAGCAAAACGTTCGGGTCTCAGGTTGGTTTTCTTTGCCTAGGTAGTTTACAGAAGATTCCTTAGAAAACATGTAGATGGGGAAAATGTTAAGGATGGAGGAGGAGGTACTTGTGTAAGGAAGGTTGTATTTTTCCAAGAGTGTTTCTTTATGCTGAGCAGGTCAAATAGGTCATTCGAAGTTCAAATCACCACAAACTATTGAAATTTCAGAGAACTTTTACTGCAGCATTCTGATACCTGTGGGCTGGTGGATCAATGTGTATGAAAACAGCTGTAGTATACCATGGACCCTTGGGTAGGATAGGGACTATCTCGGATGGATAGAGCAAAGGGATTCCCTGTACTATTTCCACACAGGCACATAGAAGTCCTGGGTCATCCTCAGCTAGCCTTGCTCTACCCATTTTCCCCTCTCTTCTGACCTGCTATTCCATTCCGTCCCCTCTCTCCCCACCCACCTCTCACCTTCCCCCTTCCCACTTTAGTGCACCTTCTCCCCTTAGTATGCACACCTAGGAACAAACATTGGTTTGGCACGTGTGGCCAAGGATGTACACTGGTTCCATCCATAGCATGTTGGGAAAATGTCAGAATTTCATTCTTCTCTGCCGCTCAATGTTTATCATTGATTTGTTCTGTTTTTCTTATATCACGTTATGGTAGAAAATCATCGTGACCGCACACCATGCATTGGGAATGATTTTTTTTTCTCTTTCTTTCTGTGGAAGAGTTTAGGAACCCATGTTCTAAACTCTTTGAAAGGTTGGGTTAGGTAAAATTCAACATCCAACCGCCACATGCTCAGCTACTCTATATGGTTAAAATCATTACCACTGATCCACTCCTGAGTTTGCTCTCTGTATCATTGATTTGGAAATATATCTCAAGGTTAATTTGCTTAGGTCAGATATGCAAGGACATTCTTGAATATCTACTAGTCCTCAACTTATCTCTTTGGTTAGGTTCATTACCACTGTTCCACTCCTGAATTTGCTCTCTGTACCATTAATTTGGAAATATTTTTCAAGGTCAATCTGCTTAGGGAGATATGCAAGGACATTCTTGGATATCTACTCGAATTTCTTGCAAATGACTTTGACTTTGTGAAGAATAAGTCTGGTTTATCATGCTTCTGAAAATCTCTGTATTAGGATGAAATTCCTTTTGATCTGTCTTTGTATGATCTAGGTTTATCTCTCTTCACCTTTCCTTTTTTTGTTTATCATTTTGATAGAGGCAAAATTGTTCCCTTTGGTTAAGATTGGTTTATTTTACCTATGGGAATCATACATTCACTCTGACATAATTCTAACAGCATGGAGTATCTTATTTTTGTCAGACGCAGTAGTTGGTGTACTCCTCCATTGATCCCGCACCCCTCTGTGCTCCACCTATTCTACTGGGCTCCCTGGATCATGGGATGTACTCCATGCCACAATGTGGAAAATATCTGAGAGTTCCCATCATGTCTTTGTTCATGACACTCTTTTTCTTTTCTCTTGGACCTAGGAAAGCCCAACCTCAGCATCTGAGGAAATGGGATCTGATTGGAATAACATGAGACAGTCAGCAGAGCATGCCACACAGCCTCTGGCCCCGAGGCTCATTCAAATCCAGAATAAGAAGCAACAGCAGAGGGGAGCTCTGAGGCATAGTGCTCCTCCCCCTGCGGAGGAGGACCCCAGGGTATGTGGACTTTGGAGGCAATGGGAAGCCAGTGGGCGACAGAGGTCACAATCTTGGTTACATCCTCTCAGATTGCCTCTACCATCCAATTGTCCCTTGCCAACCCTCGAGGACCTGCCCAGCACATCCTCTCAGCTTAGTTTCTTCCTAGGACGGGAGGAGGCATCTTTTGGAACCACTTGAAATCCATGCATCCCAACGTTTGTCCTGTTTTTGAAATCTGGCCCAGGGTCCTCAAGTTGCAACATCCAAAACTTCCTTCCAGTGCCCCTGTATAATAGGTGACTCCACAAACGTGTTCTAGGACCTTTGAATCCCGAGATGTTCATGGTTCACAGGCCCGAGTGCCTGAACTAAAACGAGAGGAAACTAAGACTTAAAATCTCTATTTGTCTGTAAAAGGGCAGAGCTGGTTGTGCTTGAGCTAATTCCTGACCACTTGTGCTTTTCCACCATCAGATGAAGTGCAAGGAATGTGGGGCTTTTGGACACACTGCGAGGAGCAGAAGATGCCCCATCAAGCACTGGGATGGTGCGCTGGCCCCACAACCCTTGGGCCCAAAGAAGGAGAAGGAGAACCAGGCACCAAGCAAGCCTGAGAATCTCCAGAGCACAGGGGCCTGTGAGCAGCCAGCCAGAGCGAAGCGCCATGTGCAGAGGTGAGGGATGGGTAAGGTGGCATCCAAGCCTTGGGCACAAAACTCCAGGGGGGTGGTGTCTCTCCTTCTCCACACAGTCATCTCCAAACATCCACATGCAGCTCCTGGCTGGGTCAATGGACAGAGATAGACAATGACTCCATGCCCCAAAGCCACAGCCTGCAGCTCATTCTCCTTTGCATTCAATTATGAAAGAGATAGGTTCAGGGCACCATAATTAACACGAACATGGGAGGCACAAAATCAATGTGTCCACATGGAACTACTTAGTTGGAAATGAGAAGGGCTGCCTGGACATAGGGACTGGGTGTTGTAGGAGGAAAGGCACAGACTTGGGGGAGAACCCAAGGTAGCACAGGAGACACTAAGAAAACGGGAACCTCACATTCTGCTCCCAACTCTACATCCATCCAACTGCCATCGTGTGTTCTACAGGCAAGAAGAGGAACGGGGAAAGGCTCTACTCCAGACATGGAGTACCAGTAGGAGACCCCAGGGTAGGCAGCAACCCAAATGGAAGGAAGAGACAGAACCCAGTGCCTACCTAAGGGTGAGTATGTGCATGTTGCCTGCTCTTTTGGTGACTAGGATAAGCATGATATGTTCCTTTGCTGTGTCCCTTCTGCCTGAGAGATTTGCTATCAACATTGAACCCCAATGTGACTCCTGCTTTTGGTCTTTCACATTTGCCCTTTCCAATTTTTTTTGTGTTACTTTCTTCATATTGCCCATGACGTGGTGCATGGGCTCATGGGGTCATAGTTGACTCCAGCGTCTCAAAGGACACAATGTCCAATGCAGGCATATTCCTATTGAAAGTGGGAGAACACTCTCAGCTTCTGTAAGCCAACTCCTCAGGGTTCACACTCTGCTGAGAGGAGCATTAGCCATCGACATGCCATGGAAGAACACAAAAGAGAGCCCTGCCCCTCCCAATGCATGAGACCTCTGATTAAGAATGGGATATTTCCCAATGTGCCCTGAAACATGTCACGTCATTCTTGGAATGGGTCCTTGGCTGATAGCCATGGAGGTGGAGGTGGAGTGCCCCTTTTCCTTTCCTGGGCTGATGACTTGTCTTCCGGTTACACTCTATGTTCTGTAGCCAAATTCATGTGTTGGTGGGCCTTGTTGGTGCTTGAGAAAGTGCAGGGACTCAGGAGATTTTCCTGTGTTTGTCTTTTCCTCCAGAAACCCAGCAGGCTACTGCCCGTCCACACGACCAGTACGAGGTGTGTCCCGGGCTCTCTGTTTGAGAGTCAGCCTCGTGTCCAGAACTTGGATGAGAGTCTCACCTTCAGTAGTGCACATCCCTTTCAGAAACCTGAACTTGGACTCAACTCAGGTCCTGGGATGCAGACACAACAGGATGTGAGCATCCCTGGCACCATCCAGTCAGCAGCAAGGCACTCAGGGCAGATCCCTGCCCTCCTTGGGAAGAAAGCACCTGAAACGCCAGAGGTTGTCTCCTCTAAAGTTGCCCAGACTTCTGCCCAAATTCTCAGAGGGGGCCATGTGCTCCACCCTCCTTCACTAGCCAGTTGTCCTGACGTTAGCAAAGAGCCCTGCCTGCAGCCTGCAGCATGTCCACAGGGCCAGGGCCACAAACTCAGCCTCCAGGCCTCAGGCAAGAGACAGGCTCAGGTCCACAAACAGACTGGCCAGAATGCCCCAAAGAAACTCAGGCTGGGGCAAAGTCTCACTCAACGGGGGAACACCTGTGAGCCAGGCTCAGAGGCTGGGAAATCTCTGCCTTCTTGGCAAGATACAAGTGGAATCAGACTAAATGGGTCACCCCAGGTGACCAGAAAATCTCCAGCCCATGATTCCAGCATGGATCTTTGCCCTCCCAAGGAAAGCCCTTTCCTGAATCCAGTCAAGCCGTGTACCAAATCGAGTCCACCAGCACCCAGCTGTGTTGCCCGACAGCCCCTCCTAATGGCCTTCAAGAGAATGCACAAAAACTGTTGGAGATCCAGGTTCATTGCTGATCTCCCTTCCTCTCCAGCTGCTGCAAAGACCAGTGCTCTTGCTGACACTCCTCCCTATCTTGATGAGTGGGAGTGTCCCGGCTCCCAGGAGCCAGTGAGTGTCCTCTATGAAGACCTTCTTGTGTCCTCCTCCTCTGAGGACAGTGACATGGAATGAGGCACACCATAGCAGGGAAGAATGGCCCTTGGGGCTCCAATAACTTGCAGGGTCTCTCATGCAGGAGCAGGTGGCACCAGGGTCACAGGACCTTTCTAGCTATGGAGTAGGAGCCAAGGCTGGGACTTCAGAAAAGCTCTGGCAAAGCCACAGACCCTGCCTGCATCTGATGCATAGCCACCTTTCCAGAACTCAGAGACGAGACTGCTCTGAATGGTGTTTCCAGGGGATGGTCCAATGTGCTCATGTCACCTTCCACAGGCTTTCAATGGGATGACAAATGGAGTGTATATGCAGGTGTAGAGATTGAAGTTGGACAGAAGTAGAAGGCTCAAGTTTGTCCTTTTTGTCCTATGACTGCATGGAGGTTTACACTGGCTGATCACTGGGACCTCTGTCCTGGGCTTCAGTGGACATTCTTGACGCTCGAGTGTGGTCATGGAAAGCATTGTGGGCAATTTCTCTGGCCTTTCCTTTTTTGTTCCTTGCCCCTTATGATAATCATGTACTTGACTCTTCTCTGAATCCACAATCAATTTTCCCCATGTTTTACTGTGTGCATCCTTTGATTGTTCAATAGGCATAAGCCTTTTTACTTTGTCTTTCCTGAAAACTGCATTATTTTGTGTCCTAGTGCTCTATTGTAATGACTTGGACAGCCCGAATGTCTCAGATGATGTCCACATGGCAATTAAGATCATTCATTTGGTGTAGTTCAGGATATCACTGAATTTCACATACTACCATAATAAATGGGTGAAATTGTGTATCCCAGATCATCGTAGTCACTTGCGATTTGGGGGCCTGAACATTGAGGCTTTTCAACTCTCTCTCGGGGTGCTCTTAATTGTGAGCATTTGTGGTACCACTGCACCTGGTGGAAGGAGATCTTTTCGTTCACACCCAGTCCCCATTTCCAATGTCTGGGAACATGTGTGTCCAGGGTCCAGAATGACTCTGTGGTGTTTTAGCCAAGATTTATTAACTGGACACTCCCTTCTCCCGATGGCACTGACATGGCTGTCCCTATTCAGACACAGTCTGGGGTGATGTGGATTCTGATCCACAGGCATGAGATTTTGCAGGGGAACAGGGAGGAGAAACATGGAGCTCCTCAATTTGATTTTGGAGCCTGAAAGAATGGAGATATGTGAACACTGATGTCTGGCAATGCAGCTCTTGAGATACATTCCATATTCAGATTTGATTTTTTCCTCAGTGTAGGCTTTCCTGTACATTTCCTGTCTCCACTCCTGATGTGGAGAGTGCCATAAATACAGGGGCCTGTCCTAGGCCCCCCAAGTATCATAGGAGTTCCTTCTCCCACCCGTGCTGTGAGCATCTTTCACCAAGTGATGCACATTGAGTGAGGGAAGGAAGGTGTGGAAGGCCGGGGGAGTATTGTGAACAACGCAGAGGGTGAAGGAATGTTATCTGCTCACCAGTGTGCACTCAGGTGTACTTTGTTCTGTGCCCATATCACATATACTAGGGTCTAAAATAAAGGTGTGCGGAACACCCGGGTGCCAGAGCCATGACTGGACCAGAGAAAAGCTTGGCTAGGCTGGCATTTCGTGTCCATTAGCAGGAGTGCCTCTGATCTCCCCCTTGAACAGGCATAGGGCCAAGAAGGTCCCTGAAAGTGAGCCTGTTTCTCTGATGAGCAAAAGTGTATCAGTCAACTGTGTCCATGTGACAGTGAGATTAAAAACTGGTTGCAGGGCTTTCCTGTGCCCTGGCACATGGAGACACGAAATACTTACAGATTGCAGTGGTAGGGGAGGAGTCATGCCCTTGAGCAAACATAACTTTGGTGTGTTTCTGGCTTCAATAAGAGGCAAAACATAAGGGCATGCGCCACTCTGGCTATCTTGGTTTTAGAGAGTGTCCACTGCTTGCCCACAATAAAGGCTTCATTGGAATGGTAAACTGTGGTCTGAGAGTGATTTGAAGTTCTCCCTATCTGTATAACATTTGAAACTGTGGAAGCGTGAAAATGTTTCTGTTTCACGTGCAGCTGGCTGAAATGGCAATACTGCTTTGAAAAAATGCAACCTCTAATACTTTCTGGATCTTCCTTTGTATGAAAACATCTGTACCAAAAGACTTCTAAACACACAGGTGTATTTGCACACACAACAAGAAACAAGCCCTCCAATAGTAACATGTGCACACACAACTCACACAAAACAACAGCACTTCTCTTAGTCCTTTTACTTTTCCAAGTGAAAAAAGACGAATGAAACATATATTTTTAAAACACCCTACCAGCCTCACAGCCTGGAAATGGTCACAGTGTACTAAGGTTTTTTCCATGTTCTGGAGCAATAAATTCTTGGTAATTAGACACTCTGAGAATTGTAGCTTCTCCCAGGCCTCTCGTGTCCCATAGATGGAAACTGGGAAAAGCACGCAAAGCAGCTCTCCGGAAGTTCAAAGAAATATGCCCAGAAATTCCTAATCCCTCTAGTCCATGAATTTCTGAGAAGTGATTGGTGGATCTGACATGGATAGAGAGGCGGGGGTGGGTGGACGACCTGCAGGCTGAAGAGATGAGGAAGCCTTTCCTATGGAAAGCATTTCAGAGAATGTCTCTCTTTCTTCTGAGCTCCCAGCAGGAATCTGTTCTGGTCCTTGATCCTCCACATATGGAGGCAGCTTTCATCCACTAGAAAGAACTGTCTCAGGTGGATGACATGAGGAACTGCAAAGGTTTCCATCCCATATTCCTGATGATCAAGTCGACCTGGGTTCTCTTGTACTTGCAGAGTCATCAGTGACATTGGGGCCAATGCAAAGCTGAACAACAATTTGACTCCAGCACACGTGTTGGCTCCAAAGCCTTCCTGTGCTGTCTGTGGTATTCGTAGATCTGCATGCTGAGTGGGATGCAATCCACCACAATTTTTGCTCTCCACTGGCCTGGCCATATCATCCAGCCCTGGCCTGTGTTGGATGCTGCCTTCCACCCCCTCAGCATTATTTTTCTTAATCCAACCTCTGTGTATGTGCTCAAATGTGTCCTGTGGATTTTGTCTTCTATCCTGCATGCTAAGAATGCCATGGGTCCTGAGTCAACTCCCCCTTCTCCCCTGGAAGGGTTCTGACCTGTAACAATTGGGTTTCCCAAATGGGGACTTTTGGAGGCACTGAATTGGGTCAATGGACACAAACACTTTCTTTTAGCTTCGGCTAGAATGCATTCTGTTCCCTCCAGAATATTCTATAGAATATTTTCCTCCACTTCCTTCATTGACTGAGGGGCTCTGAGGCTCAGAATGAGCAGAGCTGCATTCAACGAGCAGGTGTTTCAAATATTCCACAGCCCAGTGCCACCCATAGAAAGACTCTTCCAGGCAGACAGTTTCTCTCTAGCAGCCCAATGTGGATTGAAAGAAACTGTTGCTTAAGTGGCATGTGCCCAGGCTCACTCTTTGGAACTTGCAGGTAGAGAAGAACCCAAGAGGACTTGAACAACAGCTGCATTTGATGGAGAAGAATTAGGCTTAATAAGGACATCCTCCCTAGACTGCTCTCACCTGTGGAGGGAAGTTGCCTCTTTGTCTCCACCATCAATGACTGGTAGAATTTCCGGCCTGACCTCAAGTGAAAGAGAGATACTTCCCCTTTCTGAGATGGTTTTCAAAGGGGGAATTTTCCATGTACTCACATGATCACTAGTCGACCCAACACACCCACTACCTTGGGGTCAGATCCACAATGCTTTCTGGGGACTTAAGGAGATGAGAAAGCTTGGGGTGTGGCTTATTCACAACCTGGAGCACTGAAAGGGTTCAGTTCTCCAAAGACTCTTTGGGAAAATGAGAAGTAATGAAGTAGATTCCTTACAAGGATGGTTCAAGTGTATTTAGGGAAGTCCAGTAGCTTCACCAATTTTCAAGTAGGACAGCAGGCAATCGGTAATGGGATGCACTTGGATCCAGTCTCACCAAACAAGAAAAATAAATCTCCGGAAAAAAATTCTAGCTGCTTATGTGTGCGCTCTCATTCGTGTGGGGAAGTGGGGTATGGAGTGGTGTGTGTGTGTGTGTGTGTGTGTGTGTGTGTGTGTGTGTTGGTGTGTGTTGGTGTGTGTGTGTGAGTGTGTGTGTGTTTGTGTGTGTGTGTGCACATGTGTTTATGGACATGATCATGTGCATATTCGTATGCATGTGCCTGTGTGTTCATATGTACTTTCGCATTAGATAGAGCCTAATAATATTACAGACTAATAATGCATTGAGTTGGTATTCCTTCAAAACTCTTCATGAGAAACAAACAGTTTCATTCTTTCTTCAATTACATTATTTTGACTGTCTTTCCTGATAGATTTTCATGATGGTTTTAAGTGGGAAAATTTGTAGCTATCTTAGAATTGATTCTACCCATTATTTCAAGAACTATGAAAAGATGGGGCAAGGGTTGTTGCTCAGTTGCAGAGCGCTGGCCTCCCACCCGTGGGCGAGAGTGTTTTGATTCTACTCACTGCACATACATAAATGCATAAACAAAAGGTCCATGAACACGTAAACATATTAACAACAGAAAAGGAAATCATCTTAAGGGAGTGTGGGAGTAAAGGCTGCATTCACTTTTCTGTGATATTGGAGATTTGCAAACCTATTGAGGTACCAGGTGTTCTGAACTGTGCACCCATATGCCTGTGTATTCTCAAAGTGCAAATCTGTGTGAATGGAATCCTTGGCGACCTACACAGTAAGGGACACCAGCACAAAAGCCCTGGTAGAGTGCTGGTAAAACCTTTTGGCAAGGGACCCTTGAGATTTACACAGGGGAATTTTTCCTCTGCAGCAAAATTTCAGGATTGGCCCAGGTGAGGGCCTGAAGGGATGCCCTGGGGGCGGGGGCAGGGAGCTGAATCCAGAAACATACACTTTTCCACCAAGGGACCTCAGAAGCCCACCAGATTTGGAAGAGAAAGAAGGGGCACCAGCCCTCAGCAGCAGGCTCTCTTTAAGCCCTATGGTTATTCTAGGCACTTGAATGTCCACAAATGTCATTCCAAACCCAGCAAAAAAGAAATACTCTTCCAATGAAAATTTAGAATCTGATGCAATGAAGAGCTTATTATGTCGCAGAAAGCATGGAAGCATTGGGCAGCATTTCTTTGAATTCTGGAATCCTTAAGTTAAAATGGCAGTGTTAAACAAACAAACAAACAAACAAACAAACAACAAAAACAACAAAAAACGTTGAAACCCCAGAGAGCCAAACTTGTAAAAACTCCAAGCCCCTTAGGTCAACTGGCCTGTGCCTTCTTCCCAGCACCTCAAAATCATTCAAACTCTGGAGTTTGAACGTCTGTAAAAGAAAAGTACTGACTGGAAAAGGCTGGCAAATCTTCCTTCCGGATGCAGTCATGGAAATCAAAGGTGTGAGTCACTGAATTTTGGCCTAAAATTGAACCTGTGGTATTGAAGATGACGTGTTGCATCACGTGATCCTGGGGCAGCATACCAGTTCCCAGAAGCCACCTTCCCTCACTTCCTCTTCCGGCTGGAGTCCAGGAAGCTGCTTCTCTTCCTGGGATCTGTGTCCAGGCTCACCTGTCTGAGCACCTGCTGACAGAAGACAGCAAAACGTTCGGGTCTCAGGTTGGTTTTCTTTGCCTAGGTAGTTTACAGAAGATTCCTTAGAAAACATGTAGATGGGGAAAATGTTAAGGATGGAGGAGGAGGTACTTGTGTAAGGAAGGTTGTATTTTTCCAAGAGTGTTTCTTTATGCTGAGCAGGTCAAATAGGTCATTCGAAGTTCAAATCACCACAAACTATTGAAATTTCAGAGAACTTTTACTGCAGCATTCTGATACCTGTGGGCTGGTGGATCAATGTGTATGAAAACAGCTGTAGTATACCATGGACCCTTGGGTAGGATAGGGACTATCTCGGATGGATAGAGCAAAGGGATTCCCTGTACTATTTCCACACAGGCACATAGAAGTCCTGGGTCATCCTCAGCTAGCCTTGCTCTACCCATTTTCCCCTCTCTTCTGACCTGCTATTCCATTCCGTCCCCTCTCTCCCCACCCACCTCTCACCTTCCCCCTTCCCACTTTAGTGCACCTTCTCCCCTTAGTATGCACACCTAGGAACAAACATTGGTTTGGCACGTGTGGCCAAGGATGTACACTGGTTCCATCCATAGCATGTTGGGAAAATGTCAGAATTTCATTCTTCTCTGCCGCTCAATGTTTATCATTGATTTGTTCTGTTTTTCTTATATCACGTTATGGTAGAAAATCATCGTGACCGCACACCATGCATTGGGAATGATTTTTTTTTCTCTTTCTTTCTGTGGAAGAGTTTAGGAACCCATGTTCTAAACTCTTTGAAAGGTTGGGTTAGGTAAAATTCAACATCCAACCGCCACATGCTCAGCTACTCTATATGGTTAAAATCATTACCACTGATCCACTCCTGAGTTTGCTCTCTGTATCATTGATTTGGAAATATATCTCAAGGTTAATTTGCTTAGGTCAGATATGCAAGGACATTCTTGAATATCTACTAGTCCTCAACTTATCTCTTTGGTTAGGTTCATTACCACTGTTCCACTCCTGAATTTGCTCTCTGTACCATTAATTTGGAAATATTTTTCAAGGTCAATCTGCTTAGGGAGATATGCAAGGACATTCTTGGATATCTACTCGAATTTCTTGCAAATGACTTTGACTTTGTGAAGAATAAGTCTGGTTTATCATGCTTCTGAAAATCTCTGTATTAGGATGAAATTCCTTTTGATCTGTCTTTGTATGATCTAGGTTTATCTCTCTTCACCTTTCCTTTTTTTGTTTATCATTTTGATAGAGGCAAAATTGTTCCCTTTGGTTAAGATTGGTTTATTTTACCTACGGGAATCATACATTCACTCTGACATAATTCTAACAGCATGGAGTATCTTATTTTTGTCAGACGCAGTAGTTGGTGTACTCCTCCATTGATCCCGCACCCCTCTGTGCTCCACCTATTCTACTGGGCTCCCTGGATCATGGGATGTACTCCATGCCACAATGTGGAAAATATCTGAGAGTTCCCATCATGTCTTTGTTCATGACACTCTTTTTCTTTTCTCTTGGACCTAGGAAAGCCCAACGTCAGCATCTGAGGAAATGGGATCTGATTGGAATAACATGAGACAGTCAGCAGAGCGTGCCTCACAGCCTCTGGCCCCGAGGCTCATTCAAATCCAGAATAAGAAGCAACAGCAGAGGGGAGCTCTGAGGCATAGTGCTCCTCCCCCTGCGGAGGAGGACCCCAGGGTATGTGGACTTTGGAGGCAATGGGAAGCCAGGGGGCGACAGAGGTCACAATCTTGGTTACATCCTCTCAGATTGCCTCTACCATCCAATTGTCCCTTGCCAACCCTCGAGGACCTGCCCAGCACATCCTCTCAGCTTAGTTTCTTCCTAGGACGGGAGGAGGCATCTTTTGGAACCACTTGAAATCCATGCATCCCAACGTTTGTCCTGTTTTTGAAATCTGGCCCAGGGTCCTCAAGTTGCAACATCCAAACCTTCCTTCCAGTGCCCCTGTATAATAGGTGACTCCACAAACGTGTTCTAGGACCTTTGAATCCCGAGATGATCATGGTTCACAGGCCCGAGTGCCTGAACTAAAACGAGAGGAAACTAAGACTTAAAATCTCTATTTGTCTGTAAAAGGGCAGAGCTGGTTGTGCTTGGGCTGATTCCTGACCACTTGTGCTTTTCCACCATCAGATGAAGTGCAAGGAATGTGGGGCTTTTGGACACACTGCGAGGAGCAGAAGATGCCCCATCAAGCACTGGGATGGTGCGCTGGCCCCACAACCCTTGGGCCCAAAGAAGGAGAAGGAGAACCAGGCACCAAGCAAGCCTGAGAATCTCCAGAGCACAGGGGCCTGTGAGCAGCCAGCCAGAGCGAAGCGCCATGTGCAGAGGTGAGGGATGGGTAAGGTGGCATCCAAGCCTTGGGCACAAAACTCCAGGGGGTTGGTGTCTCTCCTTCTCCACACAGTCATCTCCAAACATCCACATGCAGCTCCTGGCTGGGTCAATGGACAGAGATAGACAATGACTCCATGCCCCAAAGCCACAGCCTGCAGCTCATTCTCCTTTGCATTCAATTATGAAAGAGATAGGTTCAGGGCACCATAATTAACACGAACATGGGAGGCACAAAATCAATGTGTCCACATGGAACTACTTAGTGGGAAATGAGAAGGGCTGCCTGGACATAGGGACTGGGTGTTGTAGGAGGAAAGGCACAGACTTGGGGGAGAACCCAAGGTAGCACAGGAGACACTAAGAAAACGGGAACCTCACATTCTGCTCCCGACTCTACATCCATCCAACTGCCATCGTGTGTTCTACAGGCAAGAAGAGGAACGGGGAAAGGCTCTACTCCAGACATGGAGTACCAGTAGGAGACCCCAGGGTAGGCAGCAACCCAAATGGAAGGAAGAGACAGAACCCAGTGCCTACCTAAGGGTGAGTATGTGCATGTTGCCTGCTCTTTTGGTGACTAGGATAAGCATGATATGTTCCTTTGCTGTGTCCCTTCTGCCTGAGAGATTTGCTATCAACATTGAACCCCAATGTGACTCCTGCTTTTGGTCTTTCACATTTGCCCTTTCCAATTTTTTTGTGTTACTTTCTTCATATTGCCCATGACGTGGTGCATGGGCTCATGGGGTCATAGTTGACTCCAGCGTCTCAAAGGACACAATGTCCAATGCAGGCATATTCCTATTGAAAGTGGGAGAACACTCTCAGCTTCTGTAAGCCAACTCCTCAGGGTTCACACTCTGCTGAGAGGAGCATTAGCCATCGACATGCCATGGAAGAACACAAAAGAGAGCCCTGCCCCTCCCAATGAATGAGACCTCTGATTAAGAATGGGATATTTCCCAATGTGCCCTGAAACATGTCACGTCATTCTTGGAATGGGTCCTTGGCTGATAGCCATGGAGGTGGAGGTGGAGTGCCCCTTTTCCTTTCCTGGGCTGATGACTTGTCTTCCGGTTACACTCTATGTTCT
This sequence comes from Spermophilus citellus, assembly GCF_964194105.1. Taxonomy (NCBI): domain Eukaryota; kingdom Metazoa; phylum Chordata; class Mammalia; order Rodentia; family Sciuridae; genus Spermophilus; species Spermophilus citellus. The sequence goes on along the minus strand of NW_027672722.1, from coordinate 1,326,750 downwards.
GTAGCCAAATTCATGTGTTGGTGGGCCTTGTTGGTGCTTGAGAAAGTGCAGGGACTCAGGAGATTTTCCTGTGTTTGTCTTTTCCTCCAGAAACCCAGCAGGCTACTGCCCGTCCACACGACCAGTACGAGGTGTGTCCCGGGCTCTCTGTTTGAGAGTCAGCCTAGTGTCCAGAACTTGGATGAGAGTCTCACCTTCAGTAGCGCACATCCCTTTCAGATACCTGAACTTGGACTCAACTCAGGTCCTGGGATGCAGACACAACAGGATGTGAGCATCCCTGGCACCATCCAATCGGCAGCAAGGCACTCAGGGCAGATCCCTGCCCTCCTTGGGAAGAAAGCACCTGAAATGCCAGAGGTTGTCTCCTCTAAAGTTGCCCAGACTTCTGCCCAAATTCTCAGAGGGGGCCATGTGCTCCAGCCTCCTTCACTAGCCAGTTGTCCTGACGTTAGCAAAGAGCCCTGCCTGCAGCCTGCAGCATGTCCACAGGGCCAGGGCCACAAACTCAGCCTCCAGACCTCAGGCAAGAGACAGGCTCAGGTCCACAAACAGACTGGCCAGAATGCCCCAAAGAAACTCAGGCTGGGGCAAAGTCTCACTCAACGGGGGAACACCTGTGAGCCAGGCTCAGAGGCTGGGAAATCTCTGCCTTCTTGGCAAGATACAAGTGGAATCAGACTAAATGGGTCACCCCAGGTGACCAGAAAATCTCCAGCCCATGATTCCAGCATGGATCTTTGCCCTCCCAAGGAAAGCCCTTTCCTGAATCCAGTCAAGCCGTGTACCAAATCGAGTCCACCAGCACCCAGCTGTGTTGCCCGACAGCCCCTCCTAATGGCCTTCAAGAGAATGCACAAAAACTGTTGGAGATCCAGGTTCATTGCTGATCTCCCTTCCTCTCCAGCTGCTGCAAAGACCAGTGCTCTTGCTGACACTCCTCCCTATCTTGATGAGTGGGAGTGTCCCGGCTCCCAGGAGCCAGTGAGTGTCCTCTATGAAGACCTTCTTGTGTCCTCCTCCTCTGAGGACAGTGACATGGAATGAGGCACACCATAGCAGGGAAGAATGGCCCTTGGGGCTCCAATAACTTGCAGGGTCTCTCATGCAGGAGCAGGTGGCACCAGGGTCACAGGACCTTTCTAGCTATGGAGTAGGAGCCAAGGCTGGGACTTCAGAAAAGCTCTGGCAAAGCCACAGACCCTGCCTGCATCTGATGCATAGCCACCTTTCCAGAACTCAGAGACGAGACTGCTCTGAATGGTGTTTCCAGGGGATGGTCCAATGTGCTCATGTCACCTTCCACAGGCTTTCAATGGGATGACAAATGGAGTGTATATGCAGGTGTAGAGATTGAAGTTGGACAGAAGTAGAAGGCTCAAGTTTGTCCTTTTTGTCCTATGACTGCATGGAGGTTTACACTGGCTGATCACTGGGACCTCTGTCCTGGGCTTCAGTGGACATTCTTGACGCTCGAGTGTGGTCATGGAAAGCATTGTGGGCAATTTCTCTGGCCTTTCCTTTTTTGTTCCTTGCCCCTTATGATAATCATGTACTTGACTCTTCTCTGAATCCACAATCAATTTTCCCCAGGTTTTACTGTGTGCATCCTTTGATTGCTCAATAGGCATAAGCCTTTTTACTTTGTCTTTCCTGAAAACTGCATTATTTTGTGTCCTAGTGCTCTATTGTAATGACTTGGACAGCCCGAATGTCTCAGATGATGTCCACATGGCAATTAAGATCATTCATTTGGTGTACTTCAGGATATCACTGAATTTCACATACTACCATAATAAATGGGTGAAATTGTGTATCCCAGATCATCGTAGTCACTTGCGATTTGGGGGCCTGAACATTGAGGCTTTTCAACTCTCTCTCGGGGTGCTCTTAATTGTGAGCATTTGTGGTACCACTGCACCTGGTGGAAGGAGATCTTTTCGTTCACACCCAGTCCCCGTTTCCAATGTCTGGGAACATGTGTGTCCAGGGTCCAGAATGACTCTGTGGTGTTTTAGCCAAGATTTATTAACTGGACACTCCCTTCTCCCGATGGCACTGACATGGCTGTCCCTATTCAGACACAGTCTGGGGTGATGTGGATTCTGATCCACAGGCATGAGATTTTGCAGGGGAACAGGGAGGAGAAACATGGAGCTCCTCAATTTGATTTTGGAGCCTGAAAGAATGGAGATATGTGAACACTGATGTCTGGCAATGCAGCTCTTGAGATACATTCCATATTCAGATTTGATTTTTTCCTCAGTGTAGGCTTTCCTGTACATTTCCTGTCTCCACTCCTGATGTGGAGAGTGCCATAAATACAGGGGCCTGTCCTAGGCCCCGCAAGTATCATAGGAGTTCCTTCTCCCACCCGTGCTGTGAGCATCTTTCACCAAGTGATGCACATTGAGTGAGGGAAGGAAGGTGTGGAAGGCCGGGGGAGTATTGTGAACAACGCAGAGGGTGAAGGAATGTTATCTGCTCACCAGTGTGCACTCAGGTGTACTTTGTTCTGTGCCCATATCACATATACTAGGGTCTAAAATAAAGGTGTGCGTAACACCCGGGTGCCAGAGCCATGACTGGACCAGAGAAAAGCTTGGCTAGGCTGGCATTTCGTGTCCATTAGCAGGAGTGCCTCTGATCTCCCCCTTGAACAGGCATAGGGCCAAGAAGGTCCCTGAAAGTGAGCCTGTTTCTCTGATGAGCAAAAGTGTATCAGTCAACTGTGTCCATGTGACAGTGAGATTAAAAACTGGTTTCAGGGCTTTCCTGTGCCCTGGCACATGGAGACACGAAATACTTACAGATTGCAGTGGTAGGGGAGGAGTCATGCCCTTGAGCAAACATAACTTTGGTGTGTTTCTGGCTTCAATAAGAGGCAAAACATAAGGGCATGCGCCACTCTGGCTATCTTGGTTTTAGAGAGTGTCCACTGCTTGCCCACAATAAAGGCTTCATTGGAATGGTAAACTGTGGTCTGAGAGTGATTTGAAGTTCTCCCTATCTGTATAACATTTGAAACTGTGGAAGCGTGAAAATGTTTCTGTTTCACGTGCAGCTGGCTGAAATGGCAATACTGCTTTGAAAAAATGCAACCTCTAATACTTTCTGGATCTTCCTTTGTATGAAAACATCTGTACCAAAAGACTTCTAAACACACAGGTGTATTTGCACACACAACAAGAAACAAGCCCTCCAATAGTAACATGTGCACACACAACTCACACAAAACAACAGCACTTCTCTTAGTCCTTTTACTTTTCCAAGTGAAAAAAGACGAATGAAACATATATTTTTAAAACACCCTACCAGCCTCACAGCCTGGAAATGGTCACAGTGTACTAAGGTTTTTTTCCATGTTCTGGAGCAATAAATTCTTGGTAATTAGACACTCTGAGAATTGTAGCTTCTCCCAGGCCTCTCGTGTCCCATAGATGGAAACTGGGAAAAGCACGCAAAGCAGCTCTCCGGAAGTTCAAAGAAATATGCCCAGAAATTCCTAATCCCTCTAGTCCATGAATTTCTGAGAAGTGATTGGTGGATCTGACATGGATAGAGAGGCGGGGGTGGGTGGACGACCTGCAGGCTGAAGAGATGAGGAAGCCTTTCCTATGGAAAGCATTTCAGAGAATGTCTCTCTTTCTTCTGAGCTCCCAGCAGGAATCTGTTCTGGTCCTTGATCCTCCACATATGGAGGCAGCTTTCATCCACTAGAAAGAACTGTCTCAGGTGGATGACATGAGGAACTGCAAAGGTTTCCATCCCATATTCCTGATGATCAAGTCGACCTGGGTTCTCTTGTACTTGCAGAGTCATCAGTGACATTGGGGCCAATGCAAAGCTGAACAACAATTTGACTCCAGCACACGTGTTGGCTCCAAAGCCTTCCTGTGCTGTCTGTGGTATTCGTAGATCTGCATGCTGAGTGGGATGCAATCCACCACAATTTTTGCTCTCCACTGGCCTGGCCATATCATCCAGCCCTGGCCTGTGTTGGATGCTGCCTTCCACCCCCTCAGCATTATTTTTCTTAATCCAACCTCTGTGTATGTGCTCAAATGTGTCCTGTGGATTTTGTCTTCTATCCTGCATGCTAAGAATGCCATGGGTCCTGAGTCAACTCCCCCTTCTCCCCTGGAAGGGTTCTGACCTGTAACAATTGGGTTTCCCAAATGGGGACTTTTGGAGGCACTGAATTGGGTCAATGGACACAAACACTTTCTTTTAGCTTCGGCTAGAATGCATTCTGTTCCCTCCAGAATATTCTATAGAATATTTTCCTCCACTTCCTTCATTGACTGAGGGGCTCTGAGGCTCAGAATGAGCAGAGCTGCATTCAACGAGCAGGTGTTTCAAATATTCCACAGCCCAGTGCCACCCATAGAAAGACTCTTCCAGGCAGACAGTTTCTCTCTAGCAGCCCAATGTGGATTGAAAGAAACTGTTGCTTAAGTGGCATGTGCCCAGGCTCACTCTTTGGAACTTGCAGGTAGAGAAGAACCCAAGAGGACTTGAACAACAGCTGCATTTGATGGAGAAGAATTAGGCTTAATAAGGACATCCTCCCTAGACTGCTCTCACCTGTGGAGGGAAGTTGCCTCTTTGTCTCCACCATCAATGACTGGTAGAATTTCCGGCCTGACCTCAAGTGAAAGAGAGATACTTCCCCTTTCTGAGATGGTTTTCAAAGGGGGAATTTTCCATGTACTCACATGATCACTAGTCGACCCAACACACCCACTACCTTGGGGTCAGATCCACAATGCTTTCTGGGGACTTAAGGAGATGAGAAAGCTTGGGGTGTGGCTTATTCACAACCTGGAGCACTGAAAGGGTTCAGTTCTCCAAAGACTCTTTGGGAAAATGAGAAGTAATGAAGTAGATTCCTTACAAGGATGGTTCAAGTGTATTTAGGGAAGTCCAGTAGCTTCACCAATTTTCAAGTAGGACAGCAGGCAATCGGTAATGGGATGCACTTGGATCCAGTCTCACCAAACAAGAAAAATAAATCTCCGGAAAAAAATTCTAGCTGCTTATGTGTGCGCTCCCATTCGTGTGGGGAAGTGGGGTATGGAGTGGTGTGTGTGTGTGTGTGTGTGTGTGTGTGTGTGTGTGTGTGTGTGTGTTGGTGTGTGTTGGTGTGTGTGTGTGAGTGTGTGTGTGTTTGTGTGTGTGTGTGCACATGTGTTTATGGACATGATCATGTGCATATTCGTATGCATGTGCCTGTGTGTTCATATGTACTTTCGCATTAGATAGAGCCTAATAATATTACAGACTAATAATGCATTGAGTTGGTATTCCTTCAAAACTCTTCATGAGAAACAAACAGTTTCATTCTTTCTTCAATTACATTATTTTGACTGTCTTTCCTGATAGATTTTCATGATGGTTTTAAGTGGGAAAATTTGTAGCTATCTTAGAATTGATTCTACCCATTATTTCAAGAACTATGAAAAGATGGGGCAAGGGTTGTTGCTCAGTTGCAGAGCGCTGGCCTCCCACCCGTGGGCGAGAGTGTTTTGATTCTACTCACTGCACATACATAAATGCATAAACAAAAGGTCCATGAACACGTAAACATATTAACAACAGAAAAGGAAATCATCTTAAGGGAGTGTGGGAGTAAAGGCTGCATTCACTTTTCTGTGATATTGGAGATTTGCAAACCTATTGAGGTACCAGGTGTTCTGAACTGTGCACCCATATGCCTGTGTATTCTCAAAGTGCAAATCTGTGTGAATGGAATCCTTGGCGACCTACACAGTAAGGGACACCAGCACAAAAGCCCTGGTAGAGTGCTGGTAAAACCTTTTGGCAAGGGACCCTTGAGATTTACACAGGGGAATTTTTCCTCTGCAGCAAAATTTCAGGATTGGCCCAGGTGAGGGCCTGGAGGGATGCCCTGGGGGCGGGGGCAGGGAGCTGAATCCAGAAACATACACTTTTCCACCAAGGGACCTCAGAAGCCCACCAGATTTGGAAGAGAAAGAAGGGGCACCAGCCCTCAGCAGCAGGCTCTCTTTAAGCCCTATGGTTATTCTGGGCACTTGAATGTCCACAAATGTCATTCCAAACCCAGCAAAAAAGAAATACTCTTCCAATGAAAATTTAGAATCTGATGCAATGAAGAGCTTATTATGTCGCAGAAAGCATGGAAGCATTGGGCAGCATTTCTTTGAATTCTGGAATCCTTAAGTTAAAATGGCAGTGTTAAACAAACAAACAAACAAACAACAAAAACAACAAAAAACGTTGAAACCCCAGAGAGCCAAACTTGTAAAAACTCCAAGCCCCTTAGGTCAACTGGCCTGTGCCTTCTTCCCAGCACCTCAAAATCATTCAAACTCTGGAGTTTGAACGTCTGTAAAAGAAAAGTACTGACTGGAAAAGGCTGGCAAATCTTCCTTCCGGATGCAGTCATGGAAATCAAAGGTGTGAGTCACTGAATTTTGGCCTAAAATTGAACCTGTGGTATTGAAGATGACGTGTTGCATCACGTGATCCTGGGGCAGCATACCAGTTCCCAGAAGCCACCTTCCCTCACTTCCTCTTCCGGCTGGAGTCCAGGAAGCTGCTTCTCTTCCTGGGATCTGTGTCCAGGCTCACCTGTCTGAGCACCTGCTGACAGAAGACAGCAAAACGTTCGGGTCTCAGGTTGGTTTTCTTTGCCTAGGTAGTTTACAGAAGATTCCTTAGAAAACATGTAGATGGGGAAAATGTTAAGGATGGAGGAGGAGGTACTTGTGTAAGGAAGGTTGTATTTTTCCAAGAGTGTTTCTTTATGCTGAGCAGGTCAAATAGGTCATTCGAAGTTCAAATCACCACAAACTATTGAAATTTCAGAGAACTTTTACTGCAGCATTCTGATACCTGTGGGCTGGTGGATCAATGTGTATGAAAACAGCTGTAGTATACCATGGACCCTTGGGTAGGATAGGGACTATCTCGGATGGATAGAGCAAAGGGATTCCCTGTACTATTTCCACACAGGCACATAGAAGTCCTGGGTCATCCTCAGCTAGCCTTGCTCTACCCATTTTCCCCTCTCTTCTGACCTGCTATTCCATTCCGTCCCTTCTCTCCCCACCCACCTCTCACCTTCCCCCTTCCCACTTTAGTGCACCTTCTCCCCTTAGTATGCACACCTAAAAACAAATATTGGTTTGGCACGTGTGGCCAAGGATGTACACTGGTTCCATACATAGCATGTTGGGAAAATGTCAGAATTTCATTCTTCTCTGCCGCTCAATGTTTATCATTGATTTGTTCTGTTTTTCTTATATCACGTTATGGTAGAAAATCACCGTGACCACACACCATGCATTGGGAATGACTTTTTTTTTTCTCTTTCTTTCTGTGGAAGAGTTTAGGAACCCATGTTCTAAACTCTTTGAAAGGTTGGGTTAGGTAAAATTCAACATCCAACCGCCACATGCTCAGCTACTCTATATGGTTAAAATCATTACCACTGATCCACTCCTGAGTTTGCTCTCTGTATCATTGATTTGGAAATATATCTCAAGGTTAATTTGCTTAGGTCAGATATGCAAGGACATTCTTGAATATCTACTAGTCCTCAACTTATCTCTTTGGTTAGGTTCATTACCACTGTTCCACTCCTGAATTTGCTCTCTGTACCATTAATTTGGAAATATTTTTCAAGGTCAATCTGCTTAGGGAGATATGCAAGGACATTCTTGGATATCTACTCGAATTTCTTGCAAATGACTTTGACTTTGTGAAGAAAAAGTCTGGTTTATCATGCTTCTGAAAATCTCTGTATTAGGATGAAATTCCTTTTGATCTGTCTTTGTATGATCTAGGTTTATCTCTGTTCACCTTTCCTTTTTTTGTTTATCATTTTGATAGAGGCAAAATTGTTCCCTTTGGTTAAGATTGGTTTATTTTACCTACGGGAATCATACATTCACTCTGACATAATTCTAACAGCATGGAGTATCTTATTTTTGTCAGACGCAGTAGTTGGTGTACTCCTCCATTGATCCCGCACCCCTCTGTGCTCCACCTATTCTACTGGGCTCCCTGGATCATGGGATGTACTCCATGCCACAATGTGGAAAATATCTGAGAGTTCCCATCATGTCTTTGTTCATGACACTCTTTTTCTTTTCTCTTGGACCTAGGAAAGCCCAACGTCAGCATCTGAGGAAATGGGATCTGATTGGAATAACATGAGACAGTCAGCAGAGCGTGCCTCACAGCCTCTGGCCCCGAGGCTCATTCAAATCCAGAATAAGAAGCAACAGCAGAGGGGAGCTCTGAGGCATAGTGCTCCTCCCCCTGCGGAGGAGGACCCCAGGGTATGTGGACTTTGGAGGCAATGGGAAGCCAGGGGGCGACAGAGGTCACAATCTTGGTTACATCCTCTCAGATTGCCTCTACCATCCAATTGTCCCTTGCCAACCCTCGAGGACCTGCCCAGCACATCCTCTCAGCTTAGTTTCTTCCTAGGACGGGAGGAGGCATCTTTTGGAACCACTTGAAATCCATGCATCCCAACGTTTGTCCTGTTTTTGAAATCTGGCCCAGGGTCCTCAAGTTGCAACATCCAAACCTTCCTTCCAGTGCCCCTGTATATTAGGTGACTCCACAAATGTGTTCTAGGACCTTTGAATCCCGAGATGTTCATGGTTCACAGGCCCGAGTGCCTGAACTAAAACGAGAGGAAACTAAGACTTAAAATCTCTATTTGTCTGTAAAAGGGCAGAGCTGGTTGTGCTTGGGCTGATTCCTGACCACTTGTGCTTTTCCACCATCAGATGAAGTGCAAGGAATGTGGGGCTTTTGGACACACTGCGAGGAGCAGAAGATGCCCCATCAAGCACTGGGATGGTGCGCTGGCCCCACAACCCTTGGGCCCAAAGAAGGAGAAGGAGAACCAGGCACCAAGCAAGCCTGAGAATCTCCAGAGCACAGGGGCCTGTGAGCAGCCAGCCAGAGCGAAGCGCCATGTGCAGAGGTGAGGGATGGGTAAGGTGGCATCCAAGCCTTGGGCACAAAACTCCAGGGGGGTGGTGTCTCTCCTTCTCCACACAGTCATCTCCAAACATCCACATGCAGCTCCTGGCTGGGTCAATGGACAGAGATAGACAATGACTCCATGCCCCAAAGCCACAGCCTGCAGCTCATTCTCCTTTGCATTCAATTATGAAAGAGATAGGTTCAGGGCACCATAATTAACACGAACATGGGAAGCACAAAATCAATGTGTCCACATGGAACTACTTAGTGGGAAATGAGAAGGGCTGCCTGGACGTAGGGACTGGGTGTTGTAGGAGGAAAGGCACAGACTTGGGGGAGAACCCAAGGTAGCACAGGAGACACTAAGAAAACGGGAACCTCACATTCTGCTCCCGACTCTACATCCATCCAACTGCCATCGTGTGTTCTACAGGCAAGAAGAGGAACGGGGAAAGGCTCTACTCCAGACATGGAGTACCAGTAGGAGACCCCAGGGTAGGCAGCAACCCAAATGGAAGGAAGAGACAGAACCCAGTGCCTACCTAAGGGTGAGTATGTGCATGTTGCCTGCTCTTTTGGTGACTAGGATAAGCATGATATGTTCCTTTGCTGTGTCCCTTCTGCCTGAGAGATTTGCTATCAACATTGAACCCCAATGTGACTCCTGCTTTTGGTCTTTCACATTTGCCCTTTCCAATTTTTTTGTGTTACTTTTTTCATATTGCCCATGACGTGGTGCATGGGCTCATGGGGTCATAGTTGACTCCAGCATCTCAAAGGACACAATGTCCAAAGCAGGCATATCCCTATTGAAAGTGGGAGAACACTCTCAGCTTCTGTAAGCCAACTCCTCAGGGTTCACACTCTGCTGAGAGGAGCATTAGCCATCGACATGCCATGGAAGAACACAAAAAAGAGCCCTGCCCCTACCAATGCATGAGACCTCTGATTAAGAATGGGATATTTCCCAATGTGCCCTGAAACATGTCACGTCATTCTTGGAATGGGTCCTTGGCTGATAGCCATGGAGGTGGAGGTAGAGTGCCCCTTTTCCTTTCCTGGGCTGATGACTTGTCTTCCGGTTCCACTCTATGTTCTGTAGCCAAATTCATGTGTTGGTGGGCCTTGTTGGTGCTTGAGAAAGTGCAGGGACTCAGGAGATTTTAATGTGTTTGTCTTTTCCTCCAGAAACCCAGCAGGCTACTGCCCGTCCACACGACCAGTACGAGGTGTGTCCCAGGCTCTCTGTTTGAGAGTCAGCCTCGTGTCCAGAACTTGGATGAGAGTCTCACCTTCAGTAGCGCACATCCCTTTCAGAAACCTGAACTTGGACTCAACTCAGGTCCTGGGATGCAGACACAACAGGATGTGAGCATCCCTGGCACCATCCAGTCGGCAGCAAGGCACTCAGGGCAGATCCCTGCCCTCTTTGGGAAGAAAGCACCTGAAACGCCAGAGGTTGTCTCCTCTAAAGTTGCCCAGACTTCTGCCCAAATTCTCAGAGGGGGCCATGTGCTCCACCCTCCTTCACTAGCCAGTTGTCCTGACATTAGCAAAGAGCCCTGCCTGCAGCCTGCAGCATGTCCACAGGGCCAGGGCCACAAACTCAGCCTCCAGGCCTCAGGCAAGAGACAGGCTCAGGTCCACAAACAGACTGGCCAGAATACCCCAAAGAAACTCAGGCTGGGGCAAAGTCTCACTCAACGGGGGAACACCTGTGAGCCAGGCTCAGAGGCTGGGAAATCTCTGCCTTCTTGGCAAGATACAAGTGGAATCAGACTAAATGGGTCACCCCAGGTGACCAGAAAATCTCCAGCCCATGATTCCAGCATGGATCTTTGCCCTCCCAAGGAAAGCCCTTTCCTGAATCCAGTCAAGCCGTGTACCAAATCGAGTCCACCAGCACCCAGCTGTGTTGCCCGACAGCCCCTCCTAATGGCCTTCAAGAGAATGCACAAAAACTGTTGGAGATCCAGGTTCATTGCTGATCTCCCTTCCTCTCCAGCTGCTGCAAAGACCAGTGCTCTTGCTGACACTCCTCCCTATCTTGATGAGTGGGAGTGTCCCGGCTCCCAGGAGCCAGTGAGTGTCCTCTATGAAGACCTTCTTGTGTCCTCCTCCTCTGAGGACAGTGACATGGAATGAGGCACACCATAGCAGGGAAGAATGGCCCTTGGGGCTCCAATAACTTGCAGGGTCTCTCATGCAGGAGCAGGTGGCACCAGGGTCACAGGACCTTTCTAGCTATGGAGTAGGAGCCAAGGCTGGGACTTCAGAAAGCTCTGGCAAAGCCACAGACCCTGCCTGCATCTGATGCATAGCCACCTGTCCAGAACTCAGAGACGAGACTGCTCTGAATGGTGTTTCCAGGGGATGGTCCAATGTGCTCATGTCACCTTCCACAGGCTTTCAATGGGATGACAAATGGAGTGTATATGCAGGTGTAGAGATTGAAGTTGGACAGAAGTAGAAGGCTCAAGTTTGTCCTTTTTGTCCTATGACTGCATGGAGGTTTACACTGGCTGATCACTGGGACCTCTGTCCTGGGCTTCAGTGGACCTTCTTGACGCTCGAGTGTGGTCATGGAAAGCATTGTGGGCAATTTCTCTGGCCTTTCCTTTTTTGTTCCTTGCCCCTTATGATAATCATGTACTTGACGCTTCTCTGAATCCACAATCAATTTTCCCCATGTTTTACTGTGTGCATCCTTTGATTGCTCAATAGGCATAAGCGTTTTTACTTTGTCTTTCCTGAAAACTGCATTATTTTGTGTCCTAGTGCTCTATTGTAATGACTTGGACAGCCCGAATGTCTCAGCTGATGTCCACATGGCAATTAAGATCATTCATTTGGTGTACTTCAGGATATCACTGAATTTCACATACTACCATAATAAATGGGTGAAATTGTGTATCCCAGATCATCGTAGTCACTTGCGATTTGAAGGCCTGAACATTGAGGCTTTTCAACTCTCTCTCGGGGTGCTCTTATTTGTGAGCATTTGTGGTACCACTGCACCTGGTGGAAGGAGATCTTTTCGTTCACACCCAGTCCCCGTTTCCAATGTCTGGGAACATGTGTGTCCAGGGTCCAGAATGACTCTGTGGTGTTTTAGCCAAGATTTATTAACTGGACACTCCCTTCTCCCGATGGCACTGACATGGCTGTCCCTATTCAGACACAGTCTGGGGTGATGTGGATTCTGATCCACAGGCATGAGATTTTGCAGGGGAACAGGGAGGAGAAACATGGAGCTCCTCAATTTGATTTTGGAGCCTGAAAGAATGGAGATATGTGAACACTGATGTCTGGCAATGCAGCTCTTGAGATACATTCCATATTCAGATTTGATTTTTTCCTCAGTGTAGGCTTTCCTGTACATTTCCTGTCTCCACTCCTGATGTGGAGAGTGCCATAAATACAGGGGCCTGTCCTAGGCCCCCCAAGTATCATAGGAGTTCCTTCTCCCACCCGTGCTGTGAGCATCTTTCACCAAGTGATGCACATTGAGTGAGGGAAGGAAGGTGTGGAAGGCCGGGGGAGTATTGTGAACAACGCAGAGGGTGAAGGAATGTTATCTGCTCACCAGTGTGCACTCAGGTGTACTTTGTTCTGTGCCCATATCACATATACTAGGGTCTAAAATAAAGGTGTGCGGAACACCCGGGTGCCAGAGCCATGACTGGACCAGAGAAAAGCTTGGCTAGGCTGGCATTTCGTGTCCATTAGCAGGAGTGCCTCTGATCTCCCCCTTGAACAGGCATAGGGCCAAGAAGGTCCCTGAAAGTGAGCCTGTTTCTCTGATGAGCAAAAGTGTATCAGTCAACTGTGTCCATGTGACAGTGAGATTAAAAACTGGTTGCAGGGCTTTCCTGTGCCCTGGCACATGGAGACACGAAATACTTACAGATTGCAGTGGTAGGGGAGGAGTCATGCCCTTGAGCAAACATAACTTTGGTGTGTTTCTGGCTTCAATAAGAGGCAAAACATAAGGGCATGCGCCACTCTGGCTATCTTGGTTTTAGAGAGTGTCCACTGCTTGCCCACAATAAAGGCTTCATTGGAATGGTAAACTGTGGTCTGAGAGTGATTTGAAGTTCTCCCTATCTGTATAACATTTGAAACTGTGGAAGCGTGAAAATGTTTCTGTTTCACGTGCAGCTGGCTGAAATGGCAATACTGCTTTGAAAAAATGCAACCTCTAATACTTTCTGGATCTTCCTTTGTATGAAAACATCTGTACCAAAAGACTTCTAAACACACAGGTGTATTTGCACACACAACAAGAAACAAGCCCTCCAATAGTAACATGTGCACACACAACTCACACAAAACAACAGCACTTCTCTTAGTCCTTTTACTTTTCCAAGTGAAAAAAGACGAATGAAACATATATTTTTAAAACACCCTACCAGCCTCACAGCCTGGAAATGGTCACAGTGTACTAAGGTTTTTTTCCATGTTCTGGAGCAATAAATTCTTGGTAATTAGACACTCTGAGAATTGTAGCTTCTCCCAGGCCTCTCGTGTCCCATAGATGGAAACTGGGAAAAGCACGCAAAGCAGCTCTCCGGAAGTTCAAAGAAATATGCCCAGAAATTCCTAATCCCTCTAGTCCATGAATTTCTGAGAAGTGATTGGTGGATCTGACATGGATAGAGAGGCGGGGGTGGGTGGACGACCTGCAGGCTGAAGAGATGAGGAAGCCTTTCCTATGGAAAGCATTTCAGAGAATGTCTCTCTTTCTTCTGAGCTCCCAGCAGGAATCTGTTCTGGTCCTTGATCCTCCACATATGGAGGCAGCTTTCATCCACTAGAAAGAACTGTCTCAGGTGGATGACATGAGGAACTGCAAAGGTTTCCATCCCATATTCCTGATGATCAAGTCGACCTGGGTTCTCTTGTACTTGCAGAGTCATCAGTGACATTGGGGCCAATGCAAAGCTGAACAACAATTTGACTCCAGCACACGTGTTGGCTCCATAGCCTTCCTGTGCTATCTGTCGTATTCTTAGATCTGCATGCTGAGTGGGATGCAAGCCATCAAAATTTTTGCTCTCCACTGGCCTGGCCATATCATCCAGCCCTGGCCTGTGTTGGATGCTGCCTTCCACCCCTCTCAGCATTATTTTTCTTAATCCAACCTCTGTGTATGTGCTCAAATGTGTCCTGTGGAGTTTTTCTTCTATCCTGCATGCTAAGAATGCCATGGGTCCTGAGTCAACTCCCCCTTCTCCCTTGGAAGTGTTCTGACGTGTAACAATTGGGTTTCCTAAATGGGGAGTTTTGGAGGCACTGAATTGGGTCGATGGACACAAACACTTTCTTTAGCTTCGGCTAGAATGCATTCTGTTCCCTCCAGAATATTCTATAGAATATTTTCCTCCACTTTCTTCATTGACTGAGGGGCTCTGAGGCTCAGAATGAGCAGAGCTGCATTCAACGAGCAGGTGTTTCAAATATTCTACACCCGAGTGCCACCCATAGAAAGACACTTCCAGGCAGACAGTTTCTCTCTAGCAGCCCAATGTGGATTGAAAGAAACTGTTGCTTAAGTGGCATGTGCCCAGGCTCACTCTTTGGAATTGCAGGTATAGAAGAACCCAAGAGGACTTGAACAACAGCTGCATTTGATGGAGAAGAATTGGTCTTAATAAGGATATCCTCCCTAGACTTCTCTCACCTGTGGAGGGAAGCTGCCTCTTTGTATCCACCATCAATGACTAGTCGATTTTCCTGCCTGACCTCAAGTGAAAGAGAGATACTTCCTCTTTCTGAGATTGTTTTCAAAGGGGGAATTTTCCATGTACTAACATGACCACTAGTCTACCCAGCACACCCACTATCTTGGGGTCAGATCAACAATGCTTTCTGAGGACTTAAGGATATGAGAAAACTTTGGGTTTGGCCTATTCACAGCCTGGAGCACTGAAAGGGTTCTGGTCTCCAAAGGATCTTTGGGAAAATGAGAAGTAATGAAGTAGATTCCTTCCAAAATATATGAGTTTCCTGAAATCTCAGCAAACATTTTTTCACCCAATCTTGATGACACTTTCAGGTAATGATCAGCACCAATCCCACTTGGCTCACCAACTTTCGTTCTTGTAGGTTAAACCATTTGTTTGCACTAACAGTTTAAATTTTTAGGTTTCAATCTGTATTTTCCTATATGGATACATGAAGTTGGAACTCTAAAACAAACACGGTTAGTGCAAGCACTTTGAAACTTGACATGGTAAAATAGTTCCAAATTCTATCACTATGGTTTGTTTCCTATTGATGCAGCTCTAAGCAGAGACTGGCAAAAAACGCTTTCATTGAAAGGGGTTGCCAAGCTTCCAAAATTATGAATTTACTGAAATCTCAGCAAACATTTTTTCACCCAATCTTGATGACACTTTCAGGTAATGATCAGTACACCAATCCCACTTGGCTCACCAAATTTCGTTCTTATAGGTTAAGCCATTCGTTTGCAGTAACAGTTTAAATTTTTAGGTTTCGCTCTCTATTTTCCTATATGGACACAAGTAGTTGGAACACTAAATGAAACACGGTTAGTGCTAGCTCTTTGAAACTTGACACAATAAAGAAGTTCCAAGTTCTATCTCTATGTATGTTTCCTATTGATGTAGCCCTAAGCAGAGACTGGCGAATATCGTTTTCATTGAAAGGGGTTGCCATGCTTCAAAAAACTAGGAGTTTCGTGAAATCTCATAAAACATTTTTTCACCCAATGTTGATGACACTTTCAGGTAATGATTAGTACACCAATCCCACTTGGCTCACCAAATTTCGTTCTTGTAGGTTAAACCGTTTGTTTGCAGTAACAGTTTTAATTTTTAGGTTTCACTCTGTATTTTCCTATATGGACACATGTAGTTGGAACTCTAAATCAAACACGGTTGGTGCTAGCTCTTTGAAGCTTGACACAATAAAGTAGTTCCAAGTTGTATCTGTATGGTTTGTTTCCTATTGATGTAGACCTAAGCAGAGACTGGCGAAATTCGCTTTCATTGAAATAATAGACAACCTTCCAAAAAACTAGGAGGTTTACGGAAATCTCAGAAAACATTTTTTCACCGAAACTTGATGACACTTTCAGGTAATGATCAGTACACCAATCCCACTTGGCTCACCAAATTTTGTTTTTGTAGGTTAAACCATTCGGTTGCAGTAACAGTTTTAATTTTTAGGTTTCACTCTGAATTTTCCTGTATGGATACATGTAGTTGGAACTCTAAATCAAACACGGTTAGTGCTAGCTCTTTGAAACTTGACACAATAAAGTAGTTCCAAGTTCTATCTCTATGGTTTTTTTCCTATTGATGTAGCCCTAAACAAAGACTGGAGAAAATCGCGTTCATTGAAAGGGGTTGCAAAGCTACCAAAAAAATTGGAGTTTCCTGAAATCTCAGAAAACATTTTTTCACCCAATCTTGATGACACTTTCCAGTAATGATTAGTACACCAATCCCACTTGGCTCACCAAATTTCGTTCTTGTAGGTTAAATCGTTCGTTTGCAGTAACAGTTTTAATTTTTAGGTTTCACTCTGAATTTTCCTGTATGGACACATGTAGTTGGAACTCTAAATCAGACCCGGTTAGTGCTAGCTCTTTGAAACTTGACACAATAAAGAAGTTCCAAGTTCTATCCCTATGGTATTTTTTTCCTATTGATTTAGCCCTAAGCAGAGGCTCGTAAAAATCAGTTTCATTGAAAGGGGTTGCCAAGCTTCCAAAAAATATGATTTTCCTGAAATCTCAGCAAATATTTTTTCACCCAATCTTGATGACACTTTCTGGTAATGATCAGTACACCAATCACACTTGGCTCAAAATTTTCGTTCTTGTATGTTTCACCATTCGTTTGCAGTAACAGTTTTAATTTTTAGGTTTCACTCTGTATTTTCCTATATGGACACATGTAGTTGGAAGTCTAAATCAAACACGGTTAGTGCTAGCTCTTTGAAGCTTGACACAATACAGTAGTTCCAAGCTGTATCTCTATGGTGTGTATCCTTTTGATGTAGACCAAGGCAGAGAGTGTCAAAATTCGCTTTCATTGAAAGGATTGCCAACCTTCCAAAAAACTAGGAGGTTTCCTGAAGTCTCAGCAAACATTTTTTCACCCAATCTTGATGACACTTTCAGGTAATGATCAGTACACCAATCCCACTAGGCTCACCAAATTTCGTTCTTCTAGGTTATACCGTTCGTTTGCATTAACAGTTAAAATTTTTAGGTTTCACTCTGTATTTTCATATATGGACACATGTAGTTGGAATCTAAATCAAAAACGGTTAGTGCTAGCTCTTTGAAACTTGACCCTATAAAGTAGTTTCAAGTTCTATCTCTCTGGTTTGTTTCCTATTGATGTAGACCTAAGTAGAGACTGGCGAGAATCGCTTTCTTTGAAAGGGTTTGCCAAGCTTCAAAAAATACGAGTGTCCTGAAATCTCAGCAAACATTTTTTCACCCAATCTTGATGAATCTTTCAGGTAATGATCAGTACACCAATCCGACTTGGCTCACCAAATTTTATTCTTGTAGGTTAAACCTTTCTTTTGCAGTAACAGTTTAAATTTTTAGGTTTCACTCTGTATTTTCCTATATGGACACAAGTAGATGAAACACTAAATCAAACACGGTTAGTGCTAGCTCTTTGAAACTTGACACAAAACAGAAGTTCCGAGTTCTATCTCTATGGTTTGTTTCCTATTGATGTATCCCTAAGCAGAGACTGGCGAAAATCACTTTCATTGAAAGGGGTTGCCAAGCTTCCAAAAAGCTAGGAGGTTCCCTGAAATCTCAGCAAACATTTTTTCACCCAATCTTGATGACACTTTCAGGAAATGATCAGTACACCAATTCCACTTTGCTCACCAAATTGCGTTTCTCTAGGTTAAACCGTTTGTTTGCATTAACAGTTTAAATTTTTAGGTTTCACTCTGTATTTTTCCATATGGACACATGTAGTTGGAACTCTAAATCAAACACGGTTACTGCTAGCTCTCTGAAACATCACAGAATAAAGTAGTTCCAAGTCCTATCTCTATGGTTTGTTTCCTATTTTTTGTAGCCCTAAGCAGAGACTGGCGAAAATCACTTTCATGGAAAGGGGTTGCCAAGCTTCCAAAAAACTATGAGTTTCTTGAAATCTCAGCACACACTTTTTCACCCAATCTTGATGACACGTTCAGGTAATGATCAGTACACCAATCCCACTTGGCTCACCAAATTTCTTCCTTCTTTGTTAAACCGTTCGTTTGCAGTAACAATTTTAATTTTTAGGTTTCACTCTGTATTTTCCAATATGGACACATGTAGTTGGAACTCTAAATCAAACACGGTTAGTGCTAGCTCTTTGAAACTGGACACAATAAAGTAGTTCCAAGTTCTATCTATAGGGTTTGTTTCTTATTGATGTAGCCCTAAGCAGAGACGGGCGAAAATCGCTTTCATTGAAAGGGGTTGCCAAGCTTCCAAAAAACTAGTAGTTTCCTATAATCTCAGTAAACATTTTTTCACCCAAACTTCATGGCACTTTCAGGTAGTGATCAGTACACCAATCCCACTTGGCTCACCAAATTTCGTTCTTCTAGGTTAAACCGTTCATTTGCATTAACAGTTTAAATTTTCAGGTTTCACTCTGTACTTTCCCATATGGACACATGTAGTTGGAACTCTAAATCAAACACGGTTAATGCTAGTTCTTTGAAACTTGAAACAATAAAGTAGTTCCAAGTTCCATCTCTATGGTTTGTTTGCTATTGATGTAGCCCTAAGCAGAGACGGGCGAAAATCGCTGTCATTGAAAGGGGTTTCCAAGCTTCCAAAAAATACAAGTTTCCTGAAATCTCAGCAAACACATTTTCACCCAATGTTGTTGACACTTTCAGGTAATGATCAGTACACCAATCCCACTTGGCTCACCAAATTTCGTCCTTCCACATTAAACCGTTAGTTTGCAGTAATAGTTTTTATTTTTAGTTTTCACTCTGCATTTTCCTATACGGACACATGTAGTTGGAACTCTAAATCAAACACGGTTAGTGCTAGCTCTTTGAAACTTGACACAATAAAGTAGTTCAAAGTTCTATCTCTATTTTTTGTGTCGTATTAATGTAGCCCTAAGCAGAGACTGGCAAAAATCGCTTTCATTGAAAAAGGTTGCCAAGCTTCCAAAAAACTAGGAGTTTCCTGAAATCTAAGCAAACATTTTTTCACCCAATCTTCATGACACTTTCAGGTAATTTTCAGTACACCAATCCCACTTGGCTCACCAATTTCGTTCTTCTAGGTTAACCCGTTTGTTTGCAGTAACAGTTTTAATTTTTAGAGTTCATTTCTCTATTTTCCTATATGGATACATGTATTTGGAACTGTAAATCAAACACGGTTAGTGCTAGCTCTTTGAAACTTGACACAATAAAGTGGTTCCAAGTTTTATCTGTATGGTTTGTTTCCTATTGATGTATCCCTAAGCAGAGACTGGCGAAAATCGCTTTCATTGAAAGGGGTTGCCAAGCTTCCAAAAAATACGATTTTCCTGAAATCTCAGCACACATTTTTTCACCCAATCTTGATGACACTTTCAGGAAATGATCAGTACACCAATACCACTTGGATCACCAAAATTCATTCTTACTCTTTAAACCATTCGTTTGCAGTAACAGTTTAAATTTTTAGGTTTCACTCTGTATATTCCTATATGGATACATGTATTTCTAACTCTAAATCAAACATGGTTAGTGCTAGCTCTTTGAAACTTGTTACGGTAAAGTAGGTCCAAGTTCTATCTCTATGTTTTTCTTTCTATTGATGTAGACCCAAGCAGAGACTGGCGAAAATCGCTTTCATTGAAAGGGGTTGCCAGGCTTCCGAAAAATATGAGTTTCCAGAAACCTTAGCAAGCATTTTTTCACCCAATCTTGATGACACTTTCAGGTAATCATCAGTAAACCAATACAACTTGGCTCACCAAATTTCGTTCTTATAGGTTAAACCGTTGGTTTGCAATAACAGTTTTAAATTTTAGGTTTCACTCTGTATTTTCCTATATGGAAACATGTACTTGGAACTCTAAATCCAAAAAAAGGGTTAGTGGTATCTCTTTGAAACTTGACGCAATAAAGTAGTTCCAAGCTGTATCTCTATGGTTTGTTTCCTATTGACGTAGTCCTAAGCAGAGAGTTTCGAAAATCACTTTCATTGAAAGGGGTTGTCAAACTTCCAAAAAATACGAGTTTCACGAAATCTCAGCAAACATTTTTTCACCCAATCTTGATGACACTTTCAGGTAATGATCAGTACACCAATCCCACTTGGCTCACCCAATTTCGACCTTCTAGGTTAAACCGTTCATTTGCAGTAACAGTTTTAATTTTTAGGTTTCACTCTGTATTTTCCTATATGCACACATGTAGTTGGAACTCTAAATCAAACACAGTTAGTGCTAGCTCTTTGAAACTTGACACAATAAAGTAGTTCCAAGTTCTATCTCTATGGTTTGTTTGCTATTGATGTAGCCCTAAGCAGAGACTGGAGAAAATTGCTTACATTGAAAGGGGTTGCCAAGCTTCCAAAAAAATAGGAGTTTGATGAAATCACAGCAAAAATTTTTTCACCCAATCTTGATGACACTTTCAGGTAATCATCAGTACACCAATCCCACTTGGCTCACCCAATTTTGTCCTTCTATGTTAAACCGTTCGTTTGCAGTAACAGTTTTAATTTTTAGGTTTCACTCTGTATTTTCCTATATGGACACATGTAGTAGGAACTCTAAATCAAAAACGGTTAGTGCTAGCTCTTTGAAACTTGACACAATAAAGTAGTTCCAAGTTCTATCCCTATGGTATTTTTTTCCTATTGATGTTGCCTGAAGCAGAGACTGGCGAAAATCGCTTTCATTGAAAGGGGTTGCCAAGATTTCAAAAAACCAGAAGCTTCCTGAAATATCAGCAAACATTTTTTCACCCAATCTTGATGACACTTTCAGGTAAAGATCAGTACACCAATCCCATTTGGCTCACCAAATTTCGTCCTTCTAGGTTAAACCGTTCGTTTGCAGTAAGAGTTTAAATTTTTAGGTTTCACTCTGTATTTTCCTATATGGACACATGTAGTTGGAACTCTAAGACAAACATGGTTAGTGCTACCTCTTTGAAACTTGACACAATAAAGTAGTTCCAAGTTCTATCCCTATGGTATTTTTTTCCTATTGATGTAGCCCTAAGCAGAGAGTGGCGAAAATCGCTTTCATTGAAAGGGGTTGCCAAGCTTCCAACAAAATAGGAGTTTCCTGAAATCTCAGCAAGGATTTTTTCACCAAATCTTGATGACACTTTCAGGTAATGATCAGTACACCAATCTCACTTGGCTCACCAAATTTCGTTCTTCTAGGTTAAACCGTTCGTTTGCAGTAACAATTTTAATTTTTAGGTTTCACTCTGTATTTTCCTATATGGACATGTGGAGTTGGAACTCTAAATCAAACACGGTTAGTGCAAGCTGGTTGAAACTTGACATTATAAAGTAGTTCCAAGTTCTATCATTATGGTTTTTTTCCTATTGATGTAGCCCTAAGCAGAGACTGGCGAAAATCGCTTTCATTGAAAGGTTGCCAACCTTCCATAAAATAGGTGTTTCCTGAAATCTCAGCAAACATTTTTTCAGCCAATCTTGATGACACCTTCAGGTAATGATCAGTACACCAATCCCACTAGGCTCACCAAATTTCGTTCTTCTAGGTTAAACCGTTCGTTTGCATTAACAGTTAAAATTTTTAGGTTTCACTCTGTATTTTCATATATGGACACATGTAGTTGGAATCTAAATCAAAAACGGTTAGTGCTAGCTCTTTGAAACTTGACCCTATAAAGTAGTTTCAAGTTCTATCTCTCTGGTTTGTTTCCTATTGATGTAGACCTAAGTAGAGACTGGCGAGAATCGCTTTCTTTGAAAGGGTTTGCCAAGCTTCAAAAAATACGAGTGTCCTGAAATCTCAGCAAACATTTTTTCACCCAATCTTGATGAATCTTTCAGGTAATGATCAGTACACCAATCCGACTTGGCTCACCAAATTTCATTCTTGTAGCTTAAACCTTTCTTTTGCAGTAACAGTTTAAATTTTTAGGTTTCACTCTGTATTTTCCTATATGGACACAAGTAGATGGAACACTAAATCAAACACGGTTAGTGCTAGCTCTTTGAAACTTGACACAAAACAGAAGTTCCGAGTTCTATCTCTATGGTTTGTTTCCTATTGATGTATCCCTAAGCAGAGACTGGCGAAAATCACTTTCATTGAAAGGGGTTGCCAAGCTTCCAAAAAGCTAGGAGGTTCCCTGAAATCTCAGCAAACATTTTTTCACCCAATCTTGATGACACTTTCAGGAAATGATCAGTACACCAATTCCACTTTGCTCACCAAATTGCGTTTCTCTAGGTTAAACCGTTTGTTTGCATTAACAGTTTAAATTTTTAGGTTTCACTCTGTATTTTTCCATATGGACACATGTAGTTGGAACTCTAAATCAAACACGGTTACTGCTAGCTCTCTGAAACATCACAGAATAAAGTAGTTCCAAGTCCTATCTCTATGGTTTGTTTCCTATTTTTTGTAGCCCTAAGCAGAGACTGGCGAAAATCACTTTCATGGAAAGGGGTTGCCAAGCTTCCAAAAAACTATGAGTTTCTTGAAATCTCAGCACACACTTTTTCACCCAATCTTGATGACACGTTCAGGTAATGATCAGTACACCAATCCCACTTGGCTCACCAAATTTCTTCCTTCTTTGTTAAACCGTTCGTTTGCAGTAACAATTTTAATTTTTAGGTTTCACTCTGTATTTTCCAATATGGACACATGTAGTTGGAACTCTAAATCAAACACGGTTAGTGCTAGCTCTTTGAAACTGGACACAATAAAGTAGTTCCAAGTTCTATCTATAGGGTTTGTTTCTTATTGATGTAGCCCTAAGCAGAGACGGGCGAAAATCGCTTTCATTGAAAGGGGTTGCCAAGCTTCCAAAAAACTAGTAGTTTCCTATAATCTCAGTAAACATTTTTTCACCCAAACTTCATGGCACTTTCAGGTAGTGATCAGTACACCAATCCCACTTGGCTCACCAAATTTCGTTCTTCTAGGTTAAACCGTTCATTTGCATTAACAGTTTAAATTTTCAGGTTTCACTCTGTACTTTCCCATATGGACACATGTAGTTGGAACTCTAAATCAAACACGGTTAATGCTAGTTCTTTGAAACTTGAAACAATAAAGTAGTTCCAAGTTCCATCTCTATGGTTTGTTTGCTATTGATGTAGCCCTAAGCAGAGACGGGCGAAAATCGCTGTCATTGAAAGGGGTTTCCAAGCTTCCAAAAAATACAAGTTTCCTGAAATCTCAGCAAACACATTTTCACCCAATGTTGTTGACACTTTCAG
Organism: Spermophilus citellus; assembly: GCF_964194105.1. NCBI lineage: Eukaryota > Metazoa > Chordata > Mammalia > Rodentia > Sciuridae > Spermophilus > Spermophilus citellus. Next base: position 1,303,310 of record NW_027672722.1, on the reverse strand, counting down.
GTAATGATCAGTACACCAATCCCACTTGGCTCACCAAATTTCGTCCTTCCACATTAAACCGTTAGTTTGCAGTAATAGTTTTTATTTTTAGTTTTCACTCTGCATTTTCCTATACGGACACATGTAGTTGGAACTCTAAATCAAACACGGTTAGTGCTAGCTCTTTGAAACTTGACACAATAAAGTAGTTCAAAGTTCTATCTCTATTTTTTGTGTCGTATTAATGTAGCCCTAAGCAGAGACTGGCAAAAATCGCTTTCATTGAAAAAGGTTGCCAAGCTTCCAAAAAACTAGGAGTTTCCTGAAATCTAAGCAAACATTTTTTCACCCAATCTTCATGACACTTTCAGGTAATTTTCAGTACACCAATCCCACTTGGCTCACCAATTTCGTTCTTCTAGGTTAACCCGTTTGTTTGCAGTAACAGTTTTAATTTTTAGAGTTCATTTCTCTATTTTCCTATATGGATACATGTATTTGGAACTGTAAATCAAACACGGTTAGTGCTAGCTCTTTGAAACTTGACACAATAAAGTGGTTCCAAGTTTTATCTGTATGGTTTGTTTCCTATTGATGTATCCCTAAGCAGAGACTGGCGAAAATCGCTTTCATTGAAAGGGGTTGCCAAGCTTCCAAAAAATACGATTTTCCTGAAATCTCAGCACACATTTTTTCACCCAATCTTGATGACACTTTCAGGAAATGATCAGTACACCAATACCACTTGGATCACCAAAATTCATTCTTACTCTTTAAACCATTCGTTTGCAGTAACAGTTTAAATTTTTAGGTTTCACTCTGTATATTCCTATATGGATACATGTATTTCTAACTCTAAATCAAACATGGTTAGTGCTAGCTCTTTGAAACTTGTTACGGTAAAGTAGGTCCAAGTTCTATCTCTATGTTTTTCTTTCTATTGATGTAGACCCAAGCAGAGACTGGCGAAAATCGCTTTCATTGAAAGGGGTTGCCAGGCTTCCGAAAAATATGAGTTTCCAGAAACCTTAGCAAGCATTTTTTCACCCAATCTTGATGACACTTTCAGGTAATCATCAGTAAACCAATACAACTTGGCTCACCAAATTTCGTTCTTATAGGTTAAACCGTTGGTTTGCAATAACAGTTTTAAATTTTAGGTTTCACTCTGTATTTTCCTATATGGAAACATGTACTTGGAACTCTAAATCCAAAAAAAGGGTTAGTGGTATCTCTTTGAAACTTGACGCAATAAAGTAGTTCCAAGCTGTATCTCTATGGTTTGTTTCCTATTGACGTAGTCCTAAGCAGAGAGTTTCGAAAATCACTTTCATTGAAAGGGGTTGTCAAACTTCCAAAAAATACGAGTTTCACGAAATCTCAGCAAACATTTTTTCACCCAATCTTGATGACACTTTCAGGTAATGATCAGTACACCAATCCCACTTGGCTCACCCAATTTCGACCTTCTAGGTTAAACCGTTCATTTGCAGTAACAGTTTTAATTTTTAGGTTTCACTCTGTATTTTCCTATATGCACACATGTAGTTGGAACTCTAAATCAAACACAGTTAGTGCTAGCTCTTTGAAACTTGACACAATAAAGTAGTTCCAAGTTCTATCTCTATGGTTTGTTTGCTATTGATGTAGCCCTAAGCAGAGACTGGAGAAAATTGCTTACATTGAAAGGGGTTGCCAAGCTTCCAAAAAAATAGGAGTTTGATGAAATCACAGCAAAAATTTTTTCACCCAATCTTGATGACACTTTCAGGTAATCATCAGTACACCAATCCCACTTGGCTCACCCAATTTTGTCCTTCTATGTTAAACCGTTCGTTTGCAGTAACAGTTTTAATTTTTAGGTTTCACTCTGTATTTTCCTATATGGACACATGTAGTAGGAACTCTAAATCAAAAACGGTTAGTGCTAGCTCTTTGAAACTTGACACAATAAAGTAGTTCCAAGTTCTATCCCTATGGTATTTTTTTCCTATTGATGTTGCCTGAAGCAGAGACTGGCGAAAATCGCTTTCATTGAAAGGGGTTGCCAAGATTTCAAAAAACCAGAAGCTTCCTGAAATATCTGCAAACATTTTTTCACCCAATCTTGATGACACTTTCAGGTAAAGATCAGTACACCAATCCCATTTGGCTCACCAAATTTCGTCCTTCTAGGTTAAACCGTTCGTTTGCAGTAAGAGTTTAAATTTTTAGGTTTCACTCTGTATTTTCCTATATGGACACATGTAGTTGGAACTCTAAGACAAACATGGTTAGTGCTACCTCTTTGAAACTTGACACAATAAAGTAGTTCCAAGTTCTATCCCTATGGTATTTTTTTCCTATTGATGTAGCCCTAAGCAGAGAGTGGCGAAAATCGCTTTCATTGAAAGGGGTTGCCAAGCTTCCAACAAAATAGGAGTTTCCTGAAATCTCAGCAAGGATTTTTTCACCAAATCTTGATGACACTTTCAGGTAATGATCAGTACACCAATCTCACTTGGCTCACCAAATTTCGTTCTTCTAGGTTAAACCGTTCGTTTGCAGTAACAATTTTAATTTTTAGGTTTCACTCTGTATTTTCCTATATGGACATGTGGAGTTGGAACTCTAAATCAAACACGGTTAGTGCAAGCTGGTTGAAACTTGACATTATAAAGTAGTTCCAAGTTCTATCATTATGGTTTTTTTCCTATTGATGTAGCCCTAAGCAGAGACTGGCGAAAATCGCTTTCATTGAAAGGTTGCCAACCTTCCATAAAATAGGTGTTTCCTGAAATCTCAGCAAACATTTTTTCAGCCAATCTTGATGACACCTTCAGGTAATGATCAGTACACCAATCCCACTAGGCTCACCAAATTTCGTTCTTCTAGGTTAAACCGTTCGTTTGCATTAACAGTTAAAATTTTTAGGTTTCACTCTGTATTTTCATATATGGACACATGTAGTTGGAATCTAAATCAAAAACGGTTAGTGCTAGCTCTTTGAAACTTGACCCTATAAAGTAGTTTCAAGTTCTATCTCTCTGGTTTGTTTCCTATTGATGTAGACCTAAGTAGAGACTGGCGAGAATCGCTTTCTTTGAAAGGGTTTGCCAAGCTTCAAAAAATACGAGTGTCCTGAAATCTCAGCAAACATTTTTTCACCCAATCTTGATGAATCTTTCAGGTAATGATCAGTACACCAATCCGACTTGGCTCACCAAATTTCATTCTTGTAGCTTAAACCTTTCTTTTGCAGTAACAGTTTAAATTTTTAGGTTTCACTCTGTATTTTCCTATATGGACACAAGTAGATGGAACACTAAATCAAACACGGTTAGTGCTAGCTCTTTGAAACTTGACACAAAACAGAAGTTCCGAGTTCTATCTCTATGGTTTGTTTCCTATTGATGTATCCCTAAGCAGAGACTGGCGAAAATCACTTTCATTGAAAGGGGTTGCCAAGCTTCCAAAAAGCTAGGAGGTTCCCTGAAATCTCAGCAAACATTTTTTCACCCAATCTTGATGACACTTTCAGGAAATGATCAGTACACCAATTCCACTTTGCTCACCAAATTGCGTTTCTCTAGGTTAAACCGTTTGTTTGCATTAACAGTTTAAATTTTTAGGTTTCACTCTGTATTTTTCCATATGGACACATGTAGTTGGAACTCTAAATCAAACACGGTTACTGCTAGCTCTCTGAAACATCACAGAATAAAGTAGTTCCAAGTCCTATCTCTATGGTTTGTTTCCTATTTTTTGTAGCCCTAAGCAGAGACTGGCGAAAATCACTTTCATGGAAAGGGGTTGCCAAGCTTCCAAAAAACTATGAGTTTCTTGAAATCTCAGCACACACTTTTTCACCCAATCTTGATGACACGTTCAGGTAATGATCAGTACACCAATCCCACTTGGCTCACCAAATTTCTTCCTTCTTTGTTAAACCGTTCGTTTGCAGTAACAATTTTAATTTTTAGGTTTCACTCTGTATTTTCCAATATGGACACATGTAGTTGGAACTCTAAATCAAACACGGTTAGTGCTAGCTCTTTGAAACTGGACACAATAAAGTAGTTCCAAGTTCTATCTATAGGGTTTGTTTCTTATTGATGTAGCCCTAAGCAGAGACGGGCGAAAATCGCTTTCATTGAAAGGGGTTGCCAAGCTTCCAAAAAACTAGTAGTTTCCTATAATCTCAGTAAACATTTTTTCACCCAAACTTCATGGCACTTTCAGGTAGTGATCAGTACACCAATCCCACTTGGCTCACCAAATTTCGTTCTTCTAGGTTAAACCGTTCATTTGCATTAACAGTTTAAATTTTCAGGTTTCACTCTGTACTTTCCCATATGGACACATGTAGTTGGAACTCTAAATCAAACACGGTTAATGCTAGTTCTTTGAAACTTGAAACAATAAAGTAGTTCCAAGTTCCATCTCTATGGTTTGTTTGCTATTGATGTAGCCCTAAGCAGAGACGGGCGAAAATCGCTGTCATTGAAAGGGGTTTCCAAGCTTCCAAAAAATACAAGTTTCCTGAAATCTCAGCAAACACATTTTCACCCAATGTTGTTGACACTTTCAGGTAATGATCAGTACACCAATCCCACTTGGCTCACCAAATTTCGTCCTTCCACATTAAACCGTTAGTTTGCAGTAATAGTTTTTATTTTTAGTTTTCACTCTGCATTTTCCTATACGGACACATGTAGTTGGAACTCTAAATCAAACACGGTTAGTGCTAGCTCTTTGAAACTTGACACAATAAAGTAGTTCAAAGTTCTATCTCTATTTTTTGTGTCGTATTAATGTAGCCCTAAGCAGAGACTGGCAAAAATCGCTTTCATTGAAAAAGGTTGCCAAGCTTCCAAAAAACTAGGAGTTTCCTGAAATCTAAGCAAACATTTTTTCACCCAATCTTCATGACACTTTCAGGTAATTTTCAGTACACCAATCCCACTTGGCTCACCAATTTCGTTCTTCTAGGTTAACCCGTTTGTTTGCAGTAACAGTTTTAATTTTTAGAGTTCATTTCTCTATTTTCCTATATGGATACATGTATTTGGAACTGTAAATCAAACACGGTTAGTGCTAGCTCTTTGAAACTTGACACAATAAAGTGGTTCCAAGTTTTATCTGTATGGTTTGTTTCCTATTGATGTATCCCTAAGCAGAGACTGGCGAAAATCGCTTTCATTGAAAGGGGTTGCCAAGCTTCCAAAAAATACGATTTTCCTGAAATCTCAGCACACATTTTTTCACCCAATCTTGATGACACTTTCAGGAAATGATCAGTACACCAATACCACTTGGATCACCAAAATTCATTCTTACTCTTTAAACCATTCGTTTGCAGTAACAGTTTAAATTTTTAGGTTTCACTCTGTATATTCCTATATGGATACATGTATTTCTAACTCTAAATCAAACATGGTTAGTGCTAGCTCTTTGAAACTTGTTACGGTAAAGTAGGTCCAAGTTCTATCTCTATGTTTTTCTTTCTATTGATGTAGACCCAAGCAGAGACTGGCGAAAATCGCTTTCATTGAAAGGGGTTGCCAGGCTTCCGAAAAATATGAGTTTCCAGAAACCTTAGCAAGCATTTTTTCACCCAATCTTGATGACACTTTCAGGTAATCATCAGTAAACCAATACAACTTGGCTCACCAAATTTCGTTCTTATAGGTTAAACCGTTGGTTTGCAATAACAGTTTTAAATTTTAGGTTTCACTCTGTATTTTCCTATATGGAAACATGTACTTGGAACTCTAAATCCAAAAAAAGGGTTAGTGGTATCTCTTTGAAACTTGACGCAATAAAGTAGTTCCAAGCTGTATCTCTATGGTTTGTTTCCTATTGACGTAGTCCTAAGCAGAGAGTTTCGAAAATCACTTTCATTGAAAGGGGTTGTCAAACTTCCAAAAAATACGAGTTTCACGAAATCTCAGCAAACATTTTTTCACCCAATCTTGATGACACTTTCAGGTAATGATCAGTACACCAATCCCACTTGGCTCACCCAATTTCGACCTTCTAGGTTAAACCGTTCATTTGCAGTAACAGTTTTAATTTTTAGGTTTCACTCTGTATTTTCCTATATGCACACATGTAGTTGGAACTCTAAATCAAACACAGTTAGTGCTAGCTCTTTGAAACTTGACACAATAAAGTAGTTCCAAGTTCTATCTCTATGGTTTGTTTGCTATTGATGTAGCCCTAAGCAGAGACTGGAGAAAATTGCTTACATTGAAAGGGGTTGCCAAGCTTCCAAAAAAATAGGAGTTTGATGAAATCACAGCAAAAATTTTTTCACCCAATCTTGATGACACTTTCAGGTAATCATCAGTACACCAATCCCACTTGGCTCACCCAATTTTGTCCTTCTATGTTAAACCGTTCGTTTGCAGTAACAGTTTTAATTTTTAGGTTTCACTCTGTATTTTCCTATATGGACACATGTAGTAGGAACTCTAAATCAAAAACGGTTAGTGCTAGCTCTTTGAAACTTGACACAATAAAGTAGTTCCAAGTTCTATCCCTATGGTATTTTTTTCCTATTGATGTAGCCTGAAGCAGAGACTGGCAAAAATCGCTTTCATTGAAAGGGGTTGCCAAGATTTCAAAAAACCAGAAGCTTCCTGAAATATCTGCAAACATTTTTTCACCCAATCTTGATGACACTTTCAGGTAAAGATCAGTACACCAATCCCATTTGGCTCACCAAATTTCGTCCTTCTAGGTTAAACCGTTCGTTTGCAGTAAGAGTTTAAATTTTTAGGTTTCACTCTGTATTTTCCTATATGGACACATGTAGTTGGAACTCTAAAACAAACATGGTTAGTGCTACCTCTTTGAAACTTGACACAATAAAGTAGTTCCAAGTTCTATCCCTATGGTATTTTTTTCCTATTGATGTAGCCCTAAGCAGAGAGTGGCGAAAATCGCTTTCATTGAAAGGGGTTGCCAAGCTTCCAACAAAATAGGAGTTTCCTGAAATCTCAGCAAAGATTTTGTCACCAAATCTTGATGACACTTTCAGGTAATGATCAGTACACCAATCTCACTTGGCTCACCAAATTTCGTTCTTCTAGGTTAAACCGTTCGTTTGCAGTAACAATTTTAATTATTAGGTTTCACTCTGTATTTTCCTATATGGACATGTGGAGTTGGAACTCTAAATCAAACACGGTTAGTGCAAGCTGGTTGAAACTTGACATTATAAAGTAGTTCCAAGTTCTATCATTATGGTTTTTTTCCTATTGATGTAGCCCTAAGCAGAGACTGGCGAAAATCGCTTTCATTGAAAGGTTGCCAACCTTCCATAAAATAGGTGTTTCCTGAAATCTCAGCAAACATTTTTTCAGCCAATCTTGATGACACCTTCAGGTAATGATCAGTACACCAATCCCACTAGGCTCACCAAATTTCGTTCTTCTAGGTTAAACCGTTCGTTTGCATTAACAGTTAAAATTTTTAGGTTTCACTCTGTATTTTCATATATGGACACATGTAGTTGGAATCTAAATCAAAAACGGTTAGTGCTAGCTCTTTGAAACTTGACCCTATAAAGTAGTTTCAAGTTCTATCTCTCTGGTTTGTTTCCTATTGATGTAGACCTAAGTAGAGACTGGCGAGAATCGCTTTCTTTGAAAGGGTTTGCCAAGCTTCAAAAAATACGAGTGTCCTGAAATCTCAGCAAACATTTTTTCACCCAATCTTGATGAATCTTTCAGGTAATGATCAGTACACCAATCCGACTTGGCTCACCAAATTTCATTCTTGTAGCTTAAACCTTTCTTTTGCAGTAACAGTTTAAATTTTTAGGTTTCACTCTGTATTTTCCTATATGGACACAAGTAGATGGAACACTAAATCAAACACGGTTAGTGCTAGCTCTTTGAAACTTGACACAAAACAGAAGTTCCGAGTTCTATCTCTATGGTTTGTTTCCTATTGATGTATCCTTAAGCAGAGACTGGTGAAAATCACTTTCATTGAAAGGGGTTGCCAAGCTTCCAAAAAGCTAGGAGGTTCCCTGAAATCTCAGCAAACATTTTTTCACCCAATCTTGATGACACTTTCAGGAAATGATCAGTACACCAATTCCACTTTGCTCACCAAATTGAGTTTCTCTAGGTTAAACCGTTTGTTTGCATTAACAGTTTAAATTTTTAGGTTTCACTCTGTATTTTTCCATATAGACACATGTAGTTGGAACTCTAAATCAAACACGGTTACTGCTAGCTCTCTGAAACATCACAGAATAAAGTATTTCCAAGTCCTATCTCTATGGTTTGTTTCCTATTTTTTGTAGCCCTAAGCAGAGACTGGCGAAAATCACTTTCATGGAAAGGGGATGCCAAGCTTCCAAAAAACTATGAGTTTCTTGAAATCTCAGCACACACTTTTTCACCCAATCTTGATGACACGTTCAGGTAATGATCAGTACACCAATCCCACTTGGCTCACCAAATTTCTTCCTTCTTTGTTAAACCGTTCGTTTGCAGTAACAATTTTAATTTTTAGGTTTCACTCTGTATTTTCCAATATGGACACATGTAGTTGGAACTCTAAATCAAACACGGTTAGTGCTAGCTCTTTGAAACTGGACACAATAAAGTAGTTCCAAGTTCTATCTATAGGGTTTGTTTCTTATTGATGTAGCCCTAAGCAGAGACGGGCGAAAATCGCTTTCATTGAAAGGGGTTGCCAAGCTTCCAAAAAACTAGTAGTTTCCTATAATCTCAGTAAACATTTTTTCACCCAAACTTCATGGCACTTTCAGGTAGTGATCAGTACACCAATCCCACTTGGCTCACCAAATTTCGTTCTTCTAGGTTAAACCGTTCATTTGCATTAACAGTTTAAATTTTCAGGTTTCACTCTGTACTTTCCCATATGGACACATGTAGTTGGAACTCTAAATCAAACACGGTTAATGCTAGTTCTTTGAAACTTGAAACAATAAAGTAGTTCCAAGTTCCATCTCTATGGTTTGTTTGCTATTGATGTAGCCCTAAGCAGAGACGGGCGAAAATCGCTGTCATTGAAAGGGGTTTCCAAGCTTCCAAAAAATACAAGTTTCCTGAAATCTCAGCAAACACATTTTCACCCAATGTTGTTGACACTTTCAGGTAATGATCAGTACACCAATCCCACTTGGCTCACCAAATTTCGTCCTTCCACATTAAACCGTTAGTTTGCAGTAATAGTTTTTATTTTTAGTTTTCACTCTGCATTTTCCTATACGGACACATGTAGTTGGAACTCTAAATCAAACACGGTTAGTGCTAGCTCTTTGAAACTTGACACAATAAAGTAGTTCAAAGTTCTATCTCTATTTTTTGTGTCGTATTAATGTAGCCCTAAGCAGAGACTGGCAAAAATCGCTTTCATTGAAAAAGGTTGCCAAGCTTCCAAAAAACTAGGAGTTTCCTGAAATCTAAGCAAACATTTTTTCACCCAATCTTCATGACACTTTCAGGTAATTTTCAGTACACCAATCCCACTTGGCTCACCAATTTCGTTCTTCTAGGTTAACCCGTTTGTTTGCAGTAACAGTTTTAATTTTTAGAGTTCATTTCTCTATTTTCCTATATGGATACATGTATTTGGAACTGTAAATCAAACACGGTTAGTGCTAGCTCTTTGAAACTTGACACAATAAAGTGGTTCCAAGTTTTATCTGTATGGTTTGTTTCCTATTGATGTATCCCTAAGCAGAGACTGGCGAAAATCGCTTTCATTGAAAGGGGTTGCCAAGCTTCCAAAAAATACGATTTTCCTGAAATCTCAGCACACATTTTTTCACCCAATCTTGATGACACTTTCAGGAAATGATCAGTACACCAATACCACTTGGATCACCAAAATTCATTCTTACTCTTTAAACCATTCGTTTGCAGTAACAGTTTAAATTTTTAGGTTTCACTCTGTATATTCCTATATGGATACATGTATTTCTAACTCTAAATCAAACATGGTTAGTGCTAGCTCTTTGAAACTTGTTACGGTAAAGTAGGTCCAAGTTCTATCTCTATGTTTTTCTTTCTATTGATGTAGACCCAAGCAGAGACTGGCGAAAATCGCTTTCATTGAAAGGGGTTGCCAGGCTTCCGAAAAATATGAGTTTCCAGAAACCTTAGCAAGCATTTTTTCACCCAATCTTGATGACACTTTCAGGTAATCATCAGTAAACCAATACAACTTGGCTCACCAAATTTCGTTCTTATAGGTTAAACCGTTGGTTTGCAATAACAGTTTTAAATTTTAGGTTTCACTCTGTATTTTCCTATATGGAAACATGTACTTGGAACTCTAAATCCAAAAAAAGGGTTAGTGGTATCTCTTTGAAACTTGACGCAATAAAGTAGTTCCAAGCTGTATCTCTATGGTTTGTTTCCTATTGACGTAGTCCTAAGCAGAGAGTTTCGAAAATCACTTTCATTGAAAGGGGTTGTCAAACTTCCAAAAAATACGAGTTTCACGAAATCTCAGCAAACATTTTTTCACCCAATCTTGATGACACTTTCAGGTAATGATCAGTACACCAATCCCACTTGGCTCACCCAATTTCGACCTTCTAGGTTAAACCGTTCATTTGCAGTAACAGTTTTAATTTTTAGGTTTCACTCTGTATTTTCCTATATGCACACATGTAGTTGGAACTCTAAATCAAACACAGTTAGTGCTAGCTCTTTGAAACTTGACACAATAAAGTAGTTCCAAGTTCTATCTCTATGGTTTGTTTGCTATTGATGTAGCCCTAAGCAGAGACTGGAGAAAATTGCTTACATTGAATGGGGTTGCCAAGCTTCCAAAAAAATAGGAGTTTGATGAAATCACAGCAAAAATTTTTTCACCCAATCTTGATGACACTTTCAGGTAATCATCAGTACACCAATCCCACTTGGCTCACCCAATTTTGTCCTTCTATGTTAAACCGTTCGTTTGCAGTAACAGTTTTAATTTTTAGGTTTCACTCTGTATTTTCCTATATGGACACATGTAGTAGGAACTCTAAATCAAAAACGGTTAGTGCTAGCTCTTTGAAACTTGACACAATAAAGTAGTTCCAAGTTCTATCCCTATGGTATTTTTTTCCTATTGATGTAGCCTGAAGCAGAGACTGGCGAAAATCGCTTTCATTGAAAGGGGTTGCCAAGATTTCAAAAAACCAGAAGCTTCCTGAAATATCAGCAAACATTTTTTCACCCAATCTTGATGACACCTTCAGGTAAAGATCAGTACACCAATCCCATTTGGCTCACCAAATTTCGTCCTTCTAGGTTAAACCGTTCGTTTGCAGTAAGAGTTTAAATTTTTAGGTTTCACTCTGTATTTTCCTATATGGACACATGTAGTTGGAACTCTAAAACAAACATGGTTAGTGCTACCTCTTTGAAACTTGACACAATAAAGTAGTTCCAAGTTCTATCCCTATGGTATTTTTTTCCTATTGATGTAGCCCTAAGCAGAGAGTGGCGAAAATCGCTTTCATTGAAAGGGGTTGCCAAGCTTCCAACAAAATAGGAGTTTCCTGAAATCTCAGCAAAGATTTTTTCACCAAATCATGATGACACTTTCAGGTAATGATCAGTACACCAATCTCACTTGGCTCACCAAATTTCGTTCTTCTAGGTTAAACCGTTCGTTTGCAGTAACAATTTTAATTTTTAGGTTTCACTCTGTATTTTCCTATATGGACATGTGGAGTTGGAACTCTAAATCAAACACGGTTAGTGCAAGCTGGTTGAAACTTGACATTATAAAGTAGTTCCAAGTTCTATCATTATGGTTTTTTTCCTATTGATGTAGCCCTAAGCAGAGACTGGCGAAAATCGCTTTCATTGAAAGGTTGCCAACCTTCCATAAAATAGGTGTTTCCTGAAATCTCAGCAAACATTTTTTCAGCCAATCTTGATGACACCTTCAGGTAATGATCAGTACACCAATCCCACTAGGCTCACCAAATTTCGTTCTTCTAGGTTAAACCGTTCGTTTGCATTAACAGTTAAAATTTTTAGGTTTCACTCTGTATTTTCATATATGGACACATGTAGTTGGAATCTAAATCAAAAACGGTTAGTGCTAGCTCTTTGAAACTTGACCCTATAAAGTAGTTTCAAGTTCTATCTCTCTGGTTTGTTTCCTATTGATGTAGACCTAAGTAGAGACTGGCGAGAATCGCTTTCTTTGAAAGGGTTTGCCAAGCTTCAAAAAATACGAGTGTCCTGAAATCTCAGCAAACATTTTTTCACCCAATCTTGATGAATCTTTCAGGTAATGATCAGTACACCAATCCGACTTGGCTCACCAAATTTCATTCTTGTAGCTTAAACCTTTCTTTTGCAGTAACAGTTTAAATTTTTAGGTTTCACTCTGTATTTTCCTATATGGACACAAGTAGATGGAACACTAAATCAAACACGGTTAGTGCTAGCTCTTTGAAACTTGACACAAAACAGAAGTTCCGAGTTCTATCTCTATGGTTTGTTTCCTATTGATGTATCCCTAAGCAGAGACTGGCGAAAATCACTTTCATTGAAAGGGGTTGCCAAGCTTCCAAAAAGCTAGGAGGTTCCCTGAAATCTCAGCAAACATTTTTTCACCCAATCTTGATGACACTTTCAGGAAATGATCAGTACACCAATTCCACTTTGCTCACCAAATTGCGTTTCTCTAGGTTAAACCGTTTGTTTGCATTAACAGTTTAAATTTTTAGGTTTCACTCTGTATTTTTCCATATGGACACATGTAGTTGGAACTCTAAATCAAACACGGTTACTGCTAGCTCTCTGAAACATCACAGAATAAAGTAGTTCCAAGTCCTATCTCTATGGTTTGTTTCCTATTTTTTGTAGCCCTAAGCAGAGACTGGCGAAAATCACTTTCATGGAAAGGGGTTGCCAAGCTTCCAAAAAACTATGAGTTTCTTGAAATCTCAGCACACACTTTTTCACCCAATCTTGATGACACGTTCAGGTAATGATCAGTACACCAATCCCACTTGGCTCACCAAATTTCTTCCTTCTTTGTTAAACCGTTCGTTTGCAGTAACAATTTTAATTTTTAGGTTTCACTCTGTATTTTCCAATATGGACACATGTAGTTGGAACTCTAAATCAAACACGGTTAGTGCTAGCTCTTTGAAACTGGACACAATAAAGTAGTTCCAAGTTCTATCTATAGGGTTTGTTTCTTATTGATGTAGCCCTAAGCAGAGACGGGCGAAAATCGCTTTCATTGAAAGGGGTTGCCAAGCTTCCAAAAAACTAGTAGTTTCCTATAATCTCAGTAAACATTTTTTCACCCAAACTTCATGGCACTTTCAGGTAGTGATCAGTACACCAATCCCACTTGGCTCACCAAATTTCGTTCTTCTAGGTTAAACCGTTCATTTGCATTAACAGTTTAAATTTTCAGGTTTCACTCTGTACTTTCCCATATGGACACATGTAGTTGGAACTCTAAATCAAACACGGTTAATGCTAGTTCTTTGAAACTTGAAACAATAAAGTAGTTCCAAGTTCCATCTCTATGGTTTGTTTGCTATTGATGTAGCCCTAAGCAGAGACTGGAGAAAATTGCTTACATTGAAAGGGGTTGCCAAGCTTCCAAAAAAATAGGAGTTTGATGAAATCACAGCAAAAATTTTTTCACCCAATCTTGATGACACTTTCAGGTAATCATCAGTACACCAATCCCACTTGGGTCACCCAATTTTGTCCTTCTATGTTAAACCGTTCGTTTGCAGTAACAGTTTTAATTTTTAGGTTTCACTCTGTATTTTCCTATATGGACACATGTAGTAGGAACTCTAAATCAAAAACGGTTAGTGCTAGCTCTTTGAAACTTGACACAATAAAGTAGTTCCAAGTTCTATCCCTATTGTATTTTTTTCCTATTGATGTAGCCCTAAGCAGAGAGTGGTGAAAATCGCTTTCATTGAAAGGGGTTGCCAAGCTTCCAACAAAATAGGAGTTTCCTGAAATCTCAGCAAAGATTTTTTCACCAAATCTTGATGACACTTTCAGGTAATGATCAGTACACCAATCTCACTTGGCTCACCAAATTTCATTCTTCTAGGTTAAACCGTTCGTTTGCAGTAACAGTTTTAATTTTTAGGTTTCACTCTGTATTTTCCTATATGGACATGTGGAGTTGGAACTCTAAATCAAACACGGTTAGTGCAAGCTGGTTGAAACTTGACATTATAAAGTAGTTCCAAGTTCTATCATTATGGTTTTTTTCCTATTGATGTAGCCCTAAGCAGAGACTGGCGAAAATCGCTTTCATTGAAAGGTTGCCAACCTTCCATAAAATAGGTGTTTCCTGAAATCTCAGCAAACATTTTTTCAGCCAATCTTGATGACACCTTCAGGTAATGATCAGTAGACCAATCCCACTTGGCTCACCAAATTTCGTTCTTCTAGGCTAAACCGTTCATTTACAGTAACAGTTTTAATTATTAGGTTTCACTCTGTATAATCCCATATGGACACATGTAGTTGGAACTCTAAATCAAACACGGTTAGTACTACCTCTTTGAAACTTGACACAATAAAGTAGTTCCAAGATCTATCTCTATGGTTTCAGTCCTTGATGTAGCCCTAAGCGGAGAGTGGCGAAAATCGCTTCCAAAGTAAGGGGTTGCCAAGCTTCCAAAATATACGAGTTGCATGAAATCTCAGCAAACATTTTTTCACCCAATCTTGTTGACACATTCAGGTAATGATCAGTACACCAATCCCACTTGGCTCACCAAATTTCTTCCTTCTCCGTTAAACCGTTGGTTTGCAGTAACAGTTTTAATTTTTTAGGTTACACTCTGTATTTTCCTATATGGAGACATGTATTTGGAACTCTAAATCAAACACAGTTTGTGCTACCTCTTTGAAACTTGACACAATAAAGTAGTTCCAAGTTCTATCTCTTTGGTTTGTTTCCTATTGATGTAGCCCTAAACAGAGACTGGCAAAAATCGCTTTCATTGAAAGGGGTTGCCAAGCTTCCAAAGAACTAGGAGTTTCTTGAAATCTCAAAAAACATTTTTCACCCAATCTTGATGACACTTTCAGGTAATGATCAGTACACCCATCCCACTTGGCTCACAAAATTTCGTTCTTCTAGCTTAAACCGTTCGTTTGCAGTAACAGTTTTAATTTTTAGGTTTCACTCTGTATTTTCTTATATGCACACATGTAGTTGGAACTCTAAATCAAACACGTTTATGCTACCTCTTTGAAACTTGACACAATAAAGTAGTTCCAAGTTCTATCTCTATGTTTGTGTCTTATTGATGTAGCCCTAGGCAGACTCTGGCAAAAATCGCTTCCATTGAAAGGGGTTGCCAAGCTTCCATAAAATACGTGTTTCCTGAAATCTCAGCAAACATTTTTTCACCCAATCTTTATGACACTTTCAGGTAATGATCAGTACACGAATCCCACTTGGCTCACCAAATTTCTTCCTTCTCCATTAAAACGTTCATTTGCAGTAACAGTTTTAATTTTTAGGTTTCACTCTGTATTTTCCTATAAGGACACATGTAGTTGGAACTCTAAATCAAAAACGGTTAGTGCTAGCTCTTTGAAACTTGACACAATAAAGTAGTTCCAAGTTCTATCCCTATGGTATTTTTTTCCTATTGATGTAGCCCTAAGCAGAGAGTGGCGAAAATTGTTTTCATTGAAAGGGGTTGCCAAGCTTCCAACAAAATAGGAGTTTCCTGAAATCTCAGGAAACATGTTTTCACCCAATCTTGATGACACTTTCAGGTAATGATCAGTACACGAATCCCACTTTGCTCACCAAATTTCATTCTTCTAGGTTAAACCGTTAATTTGCAGTAACAGTTTTAATTATTAGGTTTCACTCTGTATTTTCCTATATGGACACATGTAGTTGGAACTCTAAATCAAACACCATTAATGCTAGCTCTTTGAATATTGACACAATAAAGTAGCTCCATGTTCTATCTCTATGGATTGATTCCTATTGATGTAGCCCTAGGCAGAGACTGGCGTAAATCGCTTTCATTGAAAGGGGTTGCCAAGCTTCCAAAAAATACGAGTTTCCTGAAATCTCAGCAACGATTTTTTCACCCAATCTTGATGACACTTTCAGGTAATGATCAGTACACCAATCCCACTTGGTTCACCAAATTTCTTCCTTCTCCATTAAACCGTTCGTTTGCAGTAACAGTTTTAATTTTTAGGTTTCACTCTGTATTTTCCTATATGGAGACATGTAGTTGGAACACTGAAACAAACACGGTTAGTGCTAGCTCTTTGAAACTTGACACAATAAAATAGTTCCAAGTTCTATCTCTATGGGTTGAGTCCCATTGATGTAGCCCTCAGCAGAGACTGGCAAAAATCGCTTTTTTTGAAAGGGGTTGCCAAGCTTCCAAAAAATACGAGTTTCCTGAAATCTCAGCAAAGATTTTTTCACCCAATCTTGAAGACACTTTCAGGTAATGATCAGTACACCAATCCCACTTGGCTCACCAAATTCCTTCGTTCTCCATTAAACCGTTCATTTGCAGTAACAGTTTTAATTTTTATGTTTCTGTCTGTATATTTTTATATGGACACATGTTGTTGGAACTCTAAATCAAACAGTGTTAGTACTACCTCTTTGAAACTTGACACAATAAAGTAGTTCCAAGTTCTATCTCTATGGTTTCTGTCCCATTGATGTAGCCCTAAGCAGAGACTGGCGAAAATCGCTTTCAGTGAAAGGGGTTGCCAGGCTTCCATAAAATACGAGTTTCCTGAAATCACAGCAAACATTTTTTCACCCAATCTTGATGACACCTTCAGGTAATGATCAGTACACCAATCCCATTGGCTCACCAAATATCATTCTTGTAGGTTAAACCGTTCATTTGCAGTAACAGTTTTAATATTTAGGTTTCACTCTGTATTTTCCTCTATGCGTACATGTAGTTGCAACTCTAAATCAAACATGGTTAGTCCTACCTCTTTGAAACTTGACACAATAAAGTAGTTCCAAGTTCTATCTCTATGGTTTGTGTCCTATGATGTAGCATTAAGCAGAGAATGGCGAAAATCGATTATATTGAAAGGGGTTGCCAAGGTTCCAAAAAATACGAGTTTCCTGAAATCTCAGCAAACATTTTTTCACCCAATCTTGTTGACACATTCAGGTAATGATCAGTACATGAATCCCACTTGGTTAACCTAATTTCTTACTTCTCCATTAAACAGTTCATTTGCAGTAACAGTTTTAATTTTTAGGTTTCACTCTGTATTTTCCTATATGGACATGTGGAGTTGGAACTCTAAATCAAACACGGTTAGTGCAAACTGTTTGAAAGTTGACATTATAAAGTAGTTCCAAGTTGTATCATTATGGTTTTTTTCCTATTGATGTAGCACTAAGCAGAGAATGGCGAAAATTGCTTTCATTGAAAGGTTGCCAAGCTTCCATAAAATAGGGGTTTCCTGAAATCTCAGGAAATATTTTTTCACCCAATGTTGATGACACCTTCAGGTAATGATCAGTACACCAATCCCACTTGGCTCACCAAATTTCGTTCTTGTAGGCTAAACCGTTCGTTTGCAGTAACAGTTTTAATTTTTAGGTTTCTCATGTATTTTAATATATAGACAAATGTAGGTGGAACTCTAAATCAAACACGGTTAGTGCTACCTCTTTGAATCTTGACACAATATAGTAGTTCCAAGTTCTATCTCTATGGTTTGTTTCCTATTGATGTAGCCCTAAGCAGAGACTGGCGAAAATCGCTTTGATTGAAAGGGGTTGCCAAGCTTCCAAAAAACTAGGATTTTCCTGAAATCTCAGCAAATATTTTTTCTCCCAATCTTGATGACACTTTCAGGTAATGATCAGTACACCAATCTCACTTGGCTCACCAAATTTTGTTCTTCTAGGTTAAACCGTTCGTTTGCCATAACAGTTTTAATTTTTAGGTTTCACTCTGTATTTTCTTATATGGACACATGTAGTTGGAACTCTAAATCAAACACCGTTAGTGCTACCTCTTTGAAACTTGACACAATAAAGTAGTTGCATGTTCTATCACTATGGGTTGTGTCCTATTGATGTAACCCTAAGCAGAGACTGGTGAAAATCTCTTCCATTGAAAGGGGTTGCCAAGCTTCCAAAAAATACGAGTTTCCTGAAATCTCAGCAAACATTTTTTCACCCAATCTTGATGACACCTTCAGGTAATGATCAGTACACCAATTCTACTTGGCTCACCAAATTTCTTACTTCTCAATTAAACCGTTCGTTTTCAGTAACATTTTTAATTTTTGGGTTTCACTCTGTATTTTCCTGTATGGACACATGTATTTGGAACTCTAAATCAAACACGGTTAGTGCTACCTCTTTGAAACTTGACACAATAAAGTAGTTCCAAGTTCTATCTCTAAGGTTTGTTTCCTATTGATGTAGCCCTAAGCAGAGACTGGCGAAAATCGCTTTGATTGAAAGGGGTTGCCAAGCTTCCAAAAACTAATATTTTCCTGAAATCTCAGCAAATATTTTTTCTCCCAATCTTGATGACACTTTCAGGTAATGATCAGTACACCAATCTCACTTGGCTCACCAAATTTCGTTCTTCTAGGTTAAACCGTTCGTTTGCAGTAACAGTTTTAATTTTTAGGTTTCACTCTGTATTTTCCTATATGGACATGTGGAGTTGGAACTCTAAATCAAACACGGTTAGTGAAAGCTGTTTGAAACTTGACATTATAAAGTAGTTCCAAGTTCTATCACTATGGTTTTTTTCCTATTGATATAGCCCTAAGCAGAGACTGGCGAAAATCGCTTTCATTGAAAGGTTGCCAAGCTTCCATAAAATAGGTGTTTCCTGAAATCTCAGCAAACACTTTTTCACCCAATCTTGATGACACCTTCAGGTAATGATCAGTACACCAATCCCACTTGGCTCACCAAATTTCGTTCTTCTAGGTTAAACCGTTCATTTACGGTAACAGTTTTAATTTTTAGGTTTCACTCTGTATAATCCTATATGGACACATGTAGTTGGAACTCTAAATCAAACACGGTTAGTGCTAGCTCTTTGAAACTTGACACAATAAAGTATTTCCAAGTTCTATCTCTATGGGTTGAGTCCCATTGATGTAGCCCTAAGCGGAGAGTGGCGAAAATCGCTTTTTTTGAAAGGGGTTGCCAAGCTTCCAAAAAATACGAGTTTCCTGAAATCTCAGCAAACATTTTTTCACCCAATCTTGTTGACACATTCAGGTAATGATCAGTACACCAATCCCACTTGGCTCACCAAATTCCTTCGTTCTCCATTAAACCGTTCCTTTGCAGTAACAGTTTTCATTTTTAGGTTTCACTCTTTATTTTCCTCTATGGACACATGGATTTGGAACCCTAAATCAAACACAGTTAGTGATAGCTCTTTGAAACTTGACAAAATAAAGTAGTTGCAAGTTCTATCATAATGGTTTATTTCATATTGATGTAGCCCTAAGCAGAGACTGGCGAAAATCGCTTTCATTGAAAGAGGTTGCCAACCTTCCATAAAATAGGTGTTTCCTGAAATCTCAGCAAACATTTTTTAATCCAATCTTGATAACACCTTCAGGTAATGATCAGTACACCGATCCCACTTGGCTCACCAAATTTCGTTCTTCTAGGTTAAACTGTTCGTTTGAAGTAACAGATTTATTTTTTAGGTTTCCCTCCGTATATTCCTATATGGACACATGTAGTTGGAACTCTAAATCAATCATGGTTAGTGCTACGTCTTTGAAACTTGACACAATAAAGTAGTTCCAAGTTCTATCTCTATGGTTTCTGTCCTATTGATGTAGACCTAAGCGGAGACTGGCGAAAATCGCTTCCATTTAAAGGGGTTGGCAAGCATCCAAAAAATACGAGTTTCATGAAATCTCAGCAAACATTTTTTCAACCAATCTTGTTGACATATTCAGGTAATGATCAATACACCAATCCCACTTGGTTCACCAAATTTCTTCCTTCTCCGTTAAACCGTTGGTTTGCAGTAACAGTTTTAATTTTTTAGGTTTCACTCTGTATTTTCCTATATGGAGACATGTATTTGAAACTCTAAATCAAACACAGTGAGTGCTACCTCTTTGAAAGTTGACACAATAAAGTAGTTCCAAGTTCTATCTCTTTGGTTTGTTGCCTATTGATGTAGCCCTAAACAGAGACTGCCAAAAATCGCTTTCATTGAAAGGGGTTGCCAAGCTTCCAAAGAACTAGGAGTTTCTTGAAATCTCAGAAAACATTTTTTCACCCAATCTTGATGACACTTTCAGGTGATGATCAGTACACCATTACCACTTGGCTCACAAAATTTCGTTCTTCTAGCTTAAACCGTTCGTTTGCAGTAACAGTTTTAATTTTCAGGTTTCACTCTGTATTTTCCTATATGGCCACATGTATTTGGAACTCTACATCAAACACTTTTAGTGCTAGCTCTTTGAAACTTGACACAATAAAGTAGTTCCAAATTGTATCTCTATGAAATGTGTCCTACTGATGTAGCCCTCAGCAGAGACTGGCGAAAATCGCTTCCATTGAAAGGGGTTTCCAAGCTTCCAAAAAATACCAGTTTCCTGAAATCTAAGCAAATATTTTTTCACAAAATCTTGATGACACATTCAGGTAATGATCAGTTCACCAATCACACTTGGCTTACGAAATTTCATTCTTCTAGGTTAAACCATTCGTTTGCAGTAACAGTTTTAATTTTTAGGTTTCACTCCGTATTTTAATATATGGACAAATTTAGTTGGAACTCTAAATCAAACACGGTTAGTACTACCTCTTTGAAACTTGACACAATAAAGTAGTTCCAAGTTCTATCTCTATGGGTTGTGTCCTATTGATGTAGCCCTCAGCAGAGACTGGCGAAAATCGCTTCCATTGAAAGGGGTTGCCAAGCTTCCAAAAAATACCAGTTTCCTGAAATCTCAGCAAACATTTTTTCACCCAATCTTGATGACATTTTCAGGTAATGATCTGTACACCAATCCCACTTGGCTCACCAAAATTCTTCCTTCTCCATTAAACCGTTCATTTGCAGTAACAGTTTTAATTTTTAGGTTTCACTCTGTATTTCCCTATATGGACACATGGAGTTGGAACTCTAAATCAAACAGAGTTAGTGATAGCTCTTTGAAACTTGACACAATAAAGTAGTTCCAAGTTCTATCTCTATGGTTTGTTTCACATTTATGTAGCCCAAAGTAGAGACTGGCGAATATCACTTTCATTGAAAGGCGTTGCCAAGCTTCCAAAGAACTAGGAGTTTCTTGAAATTTCAGAAAACATTTTTTTAACCCAATCTTGATGACACTTTCAGGTAATGATCAGTATACCAATCCCACTTGACTCACCATTTTCGTTCTTCTAGGTTAAACCGTCCTTTTGCAGTAACAGTTTTAATTTTTAGGTTTCACTCTGTATTTTCCTATACGGACACATGGCGTTGGAACTCTAAATCAAACACGGTTAGTGCAAGCTCTTTGAAATCTGACATTATAAAGTCGTTCCAAGTTCTATCATTATGGTTTTTTTCCTATTGATGTAGCCCTAAGCAGAGACTAGCGAAAATCGCTTTCATTGAAAGAGGTTGCCAAGCTTCCGTAAAATAGGTGTTTCCTGAAATCTCAGCAAACATTTTTTCACCCAATCCTGATGACTCCTTCAGGTAAAGATCAGTACACCAATCCCACTTGGCTCAACAAATTTCGTTCTTCTAGGTTAAACCGTTCGTTTGCAGTAACAGTTTCAATTTGTAGGTTTCACTCTGTATGTTCCTATATGGACACATGTAGTTGGAACTCTAAATCAAACACGGTTAGGGCTACCTCTTTGAACGTGAAACAATAAAGTAGTTCCAAGATTTATTTGTATGGTTTCTTTCCTATTGATGTATCCCTAAGCGGAGACTGGTAAAAATCGCTTCCATTGAAAGGGGTTGCCAAGCTTCCAAAAAATACGAATTTCATGAAATCTCAGCAAACATTTTTTCACCCAATCTTGATGACACTTTCAGGTAATGATCAGTTCACCAATCCCACTTGGCTCACCAAATTTTTTTTCTCCATTAATCCGTTCATTTGCAGTAACAGTTTTAATTTTTATGTTTCAGTCTGTATATTCCTATATGGACACATGTATTTGGAACTCTAAATCAAACACGGTTAGTACTACCTCTTTGAAACTTGACACAATAAAGTAGTTCCAAGTTCTATCTCTATGGTTTCAGTCCTTGATGTAGCCCTAAGCGGAGAGTGGCGAAAATCGCTTCCAATGAAAGGGGTTGCCAAGCTTCCAAAATATACGAGTTTCATGAAATCTCAGCAAACATTTTTTCACCCAATCTTGTTCACACATTCAGGTAATGATCAGTACACCAATCCCACTTGGTTCACCAAATGTCTTCCTTCTCTGTTAAACGGTTGGTTTGCAGTAACAATTTTAATTTTTTCGGTTTCACTCTTTATTTTCCTATATGGAGACATGTATTTGGAACACTAAATCAAAGACAGTTAGTGCTACCTCTTTGAAACTTGACATAATAAAGTAGTTCCAAGTTCTATCTCTATGGTTTGTTTCCTATTAATGTAGCCCTAAACAGAGACTGGCGAAAATCACTTTCATTGAAAGGGGTTGCCAAGCTTCCAAAAAACTAGGAATTTCTCTAAATCTCAGAAAACATTTTTTCATCCAATATGATGACACTTTCAGGTAATGATCAGTACACCAATCCCACTTAGCTCACCAAATTTTGTTCTTCTACCTTAAACCGTTCGTTTGCAGTAACAGTTTTAATTTTTATGTTTCACTCTGTATTTTCCTATAGGGCCACATGTATTTGGAACTCTAAATCAAACACAGTTAGTGCTAGCTCTTTGAAACTTGACACAATAAAGTAGTTCCAAGTTCTATCACTATGGGTTGTGTACTATTGATGTAGCCCTAAGCAGAGACTGGCGAAAATTGCTTCCATTGAAAGGGGTTGCCAAGCTTCCAAAAACTAGGAGTTTCCTGAAATCTCAGAAAACATTTTTTCACCCAATCTTGATGACACTTTCAGGTAATGATCAGTACAGCAATCCCACTTGGGTCACCAAATTTCATTCTTCTAGGTTAAACCATTCGTTTGCAGTAACAGTTTTAATTTTTAGGTTTCACTATTTTCCTATATGGACACATGTAGTTGGAACTCTAAATCAAACACGGTTAGTGCTAGCTCTTTGAAACTTGACACAATAAAGTAGTTCCAAGTTCTATCCCTATGGTTTTTTCCTATTGATGTAGCCCTAAGCAGAGACTGGCGAAAAACGCTTTAATTGAAAGGGGTTGCCAAGCTTCCATAAAATACGTGTTTCCTGAAATCTCAGCAAACATTTTTTCACCCAATCCTATAACACCTTCAGATAGTGATCAGTACACTAATCCCACTTCACTCACCAAATTTCGTTCTAGTAGGTTAAACAGTTCGTTTACAGTAAGTTTTAATTTTTAGGTTTCACTCTGTATTTTCCTATACGGACACATGTAGTTGGAACTCTAAATCAAACAAGGTTAGTGCTACCTCTTTGAAACTTGACACAATAAAGTAATTCCAAGTTCTATCTCTTTGGTTTGTGTCCTATTGATGTAGCATTAAGCAGAGAATGGCGAAAATCGCTTACATTTTAATGGGTTGCCAAGCTTCCAAAAAATACGAGTTTCCTGAAATCTCAGAAAACATTTTTTCTCCCAATCTTGATGACACTTTCAGGTAATGATCAGTACACCAATCCCACTAGGATCACCAAATTTCTTCCTTCTCCATTAAACCGTTCGTTTGCTGTAACACTTTTAATTTTAAGTTTCACTCTATATTTTCCTCTACGGAGACATGTAGTTGGAACTCTAAATCAAAAATGGTTAGTCCTACCTCTTTGAAACTTGACACAATACAGTACTTCCAAGTTCTATCTCTATGGTTTTTTCCTATTGATGTAGCCCTAAGGAGAGACTGGCAAAAATCGCTTTCATTGAAAGGGGTAGCCAAGCTTCCAAAAAACTAGTAGTTTCCTGAAATCTCAGCAAACATTTTTTTACCCAATCTTGATGACACTTTCAGGTAATGATCAGTACACCAATCTCACTTGGCTCACCAAATTTCTTCCTTCTCCATTAAACCATTCGTTTGCAGTAACAGTTTTAATTTTTAGGGTTCACTCTGTATTTTCCTATATGGAGACATGTAGTTGGAACACTAAGTCAAACACGGTTAGTGCTACATCTTTGAAACTTGACACAATAAAGTAGTTCCAAGTTCTATCTTTATGGTTTGTTTCCTATTGATGTAGCCCTAAGCAGAGACTGGCGAAAATCGCTTTCATTGAAAGGGGTTGCCAAGCTTCCAAAAAACTAGGAGTTTCCTGAAATCTCAGAAAACATTTTTTCACCCAATATTGATGACACTTGCAGGTAATGATCAGTACACCAATCCCACTTGGCTCACCAAATTTCGTTCTTGTAGGTTAAACCGTTCGTTTGCAGTAACAGTTTTAATTTTTAGGTTTCACTCTGAATTTTCCTGTAGGGACACATGTAGTTGGAACTCTGAATCAAACACGGTTAGTGCTAGCTCTTTGAAACTTGACACAATATAGTAGTTCCAAGTTCTATCCCTATGTTTTTTTTTTTTTTCTTATTGATGTAGCCCTAAGCAGAGACTGGCGAAAATCACTTTCATTGAAAGGGGTTGCCAAGCTTCCATAAAATACGTGTTTCCTGAAATCTCAGCAAACATTTTTTCACCCAATCTTGATGACACCTTCAGGTAATGATCAGTACACCAATCCCACTTGGCTCACCAAATTTCATTCTTCTAGGTTAAACCGTTCGTTTACAGTAACTGTTTTAATTTTTAGGTTTCACTCTGTATTCTCCTATATGGACACATGTAGTTTGAACTCTAAATCAAACACGGTTATGCTACCTCTTTGAAACTTGACACAATAAAGTAGTTCCAAGTTCTCTCTCTATGGTTTGTGTCCTATTGATGTAGCCCTAAGCAGAGACTTTCGAAATTTTCTTCTATTGAAAGGGGTTGCCAAGGCTTTGTCTGTGACCTTCCTAGATGTCAGTCAATCTCTGACCACAGACATCATGAAGCTAGACTCAACCTCCTGAAACCTGACCTCTTGCCTCATTTGAATGGCTTCTCCTTAATGAAAGGGTTCAGATCCTGCTCTCTCTCTCTCTCTCTCTCTCTCTCTCTCTCTCTCTCTCTCTCTCTCTCGACACTTAAAGTCAGAAGAGCCATCACAGGACCCCAAAGAAAAAGGTATCTCTGTCTCTTGTGTGGTTATTTCGTGCAGCCCAGTTCCCCTGGAGTGACCCTGAGTGTTTTAATTGTGAGGAACAAGACATTGAATGGATAAACAAATTGTGATGCACTCATACAATGACTAGTAGGCAGCAATAAAAAAGAACAAATTACTGATAAATGTAACATCTTGGATGAATCGAAAGGCATTATTCTGAGTGAAAGAACCCGGGCTCAAAAGTTTACATGCTGTTTTCCTTTATAAGATTTCTGTTCAAAACTATCATAATGAAGAATAAATCATATTTGCCAGGGATTATTCAGGGGACAGGAGTGTGGCTACCATGGCATAGGGTGGAGGAGTTTAGGCAATAACAACTTTCTCAATGTACGTTGAAATTCAAAGAACTGTAAGCCAAAAGGAAAGTTCATCTCATGGTAGGTCAACTGAAAAACAAAGGTGAGGAGGACTATAGCTTTCAAAAATGGTAATTTTATAAAAGACCTAGGAAGGCTGTGGAGATGTCCAAATAAAGGAGCCTGAAAAGACATGACTAATGCAATACAGAAAACCCACAGTGAAGGGGAAGAAATGACAGAATATCCTATGTATTAATACATAGAAAAATATCCCTGAAGTTTCAGTTCTAACCTTTCTCAAAACCTGGAAAATGTTGATTAGTGCTCTTGAGTTCTATTCCTATTATCTTTTTATATACATATACATATTTAGTTGTATATGGACACAATATCTTTATTTAATTTTTATGTGGTGCTGAGGATCAAACTCAGGGCCTTGAACGTGCTGAGTGAGCACTCTACCGCTGAGCCACAAGCCCAGCCCCCTATTATCTTTTTCCACAGTAACTTCTTGATTCAATTAAGTGTCCATGTATACATATAATATGTCCTGTTACATAAAAGGCAATGTATTTGTGGACATAAGACAGGAGAAATTCCTCTTTTCCTTTAAGACATTGAATATTGATGCCAAACCATTTATCCACTCTTCTTTAATACTATTTACTGTCATAAACATATGATAAAATTTTGATATCTCTTAGGAGTTAGTTTTCTAAATAATTGTTTGAGATTATTTTTCTAGTCCCATAGATAAGTGACTTATTGGATGCACCACATAATAGCAAGCCTTATGAACAGTTTTTCAAACTGTCTCACTATTGAGAGATCATTGTTTTCCAACTTGGAAAACTCTTCTTCCCAAAACATTTTGTACATGGAAACAAATAACAGCAAATCCCAATGCTAACTGGCTTACTTACCAAAAGGAATTTATTGACTCACTGATCATAGATGGACCAGGACTGAACATTCATGCCTCTGTGGTGGCTTGGGCCTACCTTATTTCTCTTAGCAATTTTGTCTTCAGACTGCATTCTACCATAGGGGTAAATGTCTGCCACTGCAATCAGAGCTGCTGTGTTTCTTCAATCATATCCCAAGGGTGGGGGCATTATATCTAAATCAAAATATTAACTGAAGTCTTGAATCTCAGTGACTGTACACCTTAGAGCATGTATTATCCCCGAACCAACCACAGCCAAACACTAGGGGTGCTACACACTGAAGAAGAGAAATAACACACAATATTAAGGAGGGCACCATCATATCTGCAGTGACAATTCTTTCACTTACTTGACACTTCCTTTACTTAATACAATCAGCTACCATCTATTTGATCCATACCTGTGCTGCCTCTTTGCATCCTTTTGGCCATTCCAAACAACAGGGAACTGAGTTCTCCTTCCAGGTTACCTTAGTTAATGGGAGTGCATGGAAACAGTAATGGAGGTCAGGGTGACAGCAAACGCTTCAGCAGTTAAGCAGGAAAGCTTCTAGGAGGAAGCACATCAGGGCACAGCCGCCCTGGGGACTCCAAGGCCCATCTCCTGGGCAGCCTGGGAAGCGAGGTTCCTGGGCTTTCTTTTGGTGTGGTTTCCCTTAGGTGCTTAGTCCCAACACCCTGGGAGACTGTTTTCTACCACATCGCTGACTGCACAGCGCCACCACAGGGCAGTGCTACCCTGAGTGTCGTGCCTGCTTGAAGGAAGGTCCCACTTCCAGACCTGAGGCTGGGGCAGACTCACAACATATGCCCAGGAAAGCCCTGGCCAGCAGCTGTCAGTCCAGGAGGCCCTTGGAGGCGGTCCCCCAAAGCAAGGGGAGTGGCAGGCGCCTTTTCAGGAGCCCTGTCCTCCTGGGCAGCAGTCCCATCCCCCTGGCTGAGGCCCATTTCGCACGGGAAAGCCCAGCATCCAGGGCCGCGTCCACTCGGTCCCACGGCCACGAGGGGCAGCCGCAGACCTCACTCCTAGGAAGTTGGGGACAGGTGAGGACGCTAGTCAGTTGCTGTCCCACCCTAGCTCACCAGCTGAGGTGAGAGCGCGGCTGGCGGGGCGCCAAGGACCCCGCCCTCAGCACGCAGAGGTTGATGCAGAAGCCAAGTAGTGCCGTCGCCAGGGAGACGGGGGCGGGGCCTATGCCAGGGCGGGAACTTGGAGCCACCATATCGCACAGCTCCGTGTGGGAGGAGCCCGGAAGTAGCGCCCTGGAGGCGGGGCTGCAGGTCCGGGAGTGATGGGTCTGGCTCCGGGATCCAGGAGCGGAGGAGGTGAGCTGGCCGGGAGCCGCCCGGGTTTAGGCGCCCACGCGAGGGTGGGACCCGGGAGGACTCTGCCGCCGCCCTGGAGCCTCGGTCCCGGGCTGCCTGTCCCCTGGAGCCGCCAAGGCGGTCCCCACAGAGCCCACCGCGGACCCCGCTGTCCCGGTTCTCACCTGAGGGCTCTCCTCAGCGGAGCTGCTGGTCACAGTGGGTGGATTTTGATTTGCAGGGTCCTGTTCAGGATGCGGTGGCCTCAGCCCATGTGGCCTGCGCCCCGGACCTCAGAGAAGAAGAGGTGGCCTGACCCGCAGGTCCCCTGGAGAGTGGGAAGGTGATGGAGGAACCCAGTGTGACCTGGGGAGCAGGAGGCGGTTTAAAAGACAGACCCGCCCAGGTATTTCAGGTCTCACTGACTCTGTGTCCTTTTGTTTTCCTGTGGCACCTGTGGATTCTGTTTTAAGTCCTCGCTTTAAAAACCCTCTTCTGTTTCCTTATGTGTACCTGACCCATCATTTTAAACCATGTTCCAAGGTCACTTTTTGGTGTATGTGTGGTTCTGGAGATTGAACCCAGGGCCTGAGCCTGTTAGGCAAGTGACCTACCTGAGCCCCACCCTCAGAGACCCTTGTAATTTTTCCCCCTTGGCCACAAGGTCTAATTGCCAAGGCTGACCTCGAAGGTTCCTCTTGCCTCAGCCTCCCTGGTGGCTGGCATGACAGGCATGCACCTGGGACTGTCACACTCTAGCCTGTGATGGGAACTCATGTGCATATGTCCAGGGCTGAGCATGGTTCTGCAGAGCTGAGCTCCAGGCTCCCTGCAGGGCTGTGGAGGCCTCAGCTGCCCAGCAGCCCTGGTGCCATCGCCAGTGCTCCTCCCAGCCAAGGGCAGGCAGCTGCCCATTGCTGTAGGCTGATCTTATTTTCTTCTTATGGCACTTGTACATTCTCTGGAGTATATTGGATGGTTTGTCCATTAGGAGTCTAACAGGTCCTCTAGAACCTTCAAATAATTAGTAAAATTCCTTACACAGTAAGTGAGCATGCACAGAAATTGGGCTAATGGGAAGAATGATGTTGGATGATATTTTCATGGCTTGAATATATTATCCAACATGAAGTTACATTTTATTACTTACAAAATAATAAAATAATGAAGCAATACCATGGGCTGAGCCAAAATATATCCTCAGGATCTTAGGCATTCTGTAATAAATTTGCATCATTTGAAGTATAGAGTTGATCATCTCTGGCTAATGAAATGGATGTAAAGGTATCAAAGCCAATGATCATCTGTTTCCAATTTTCTGTGATTTGGTTCAAGTGGTAAAGTGGTGATATTTATTTATAATGGATCAAATAGGTTTATAATTGTTTTAGAGTACAATTAGATGCCTTTACACTTTAGGCTATATGGGCACATTTGAGAACAGTTCCAGCCATTCTCTCATCCTTTGGGTCATTCCCCTCAGATGTCCTGTGAGACATTTTCTATGTGAGGCTTTAGGAAGAAGAAGAGAATATTCTGTAAAGAA
This sequence comes from Spermophilus citellus, assembly GCF_964194105.1. Taxonomy (NCBI): domain Eukaryota; kingdom Metazoa; phylum Chordata; class Mammalia; order Rodentia; family Sciuridae; genus Spermophilus; species Spermophilus citellus. The sequence goes on along the minus strand of NW_027672722.1, from coordinate 1,273,856 downwards.
AATCTTGGGCTGGGGTTGTGGCTCAAGCGGTAGCGCGCTCGCCTGGCATGCGTGCGGCCCGGGTTCGATCCTCAGCACCACGTACCAACAAAAATGTTGTGTCCGCCGAGAACTAAAAAATAAATATTAAAAATTCTCTCTCTCTCTCTCTCTCTCTCTCTCTCTCACTCTCTCTTTAAAAAAAAAAAAGAAAATCTTGTGATCTGTGCATTATAAAATTGAATGGGTTCATTCAGAAATCAGACTTTCTATTGAAAGATATTTGCATGAGCCAAATAAAACCTATTTCTAGGCGTCCTGGTGAAGACAAGGTTTTATCTTTATATGTCTCATTGTTTCTGCCTTGCGACCAGATCGAGCTTCATGAAAGAAGGTTCAGTTCAAAAGAAATTGCTAGTGAGTTTTAAATTAAAGAAACAAGACTCTCATTACCTTTCACACAGCTCTGAGACGGCTTCTCCTAGCTCCCACTTCTAGCCACCTAATGTGGTGGCGAGGTTTACACAAGAGACTAGGGAGAGAGGGAGAGCACGCAGGGAGTGAGCTTTTATTGGGGAATAAAAAAATTCAAGGGAAAATCCCATCCAGTGAAGGTTAAGGGGGGCAGCATCCCAAGGTCAAGGACAACGATTGGGTCTTCAGGTCAGTGGCCAGGCACGCCTCTGCATGGACAAGCCCTCGGACCTGGGAAAGGGTGGGGATTGGCTCTGACACAACTGTGTTTGAGCGCCTCTCACCCAGCCAGGGAGGTAAGTCAAATCACGTGCGAGGATGGCCTCCCACAATTGTCTGGTTTTTGTTTTCTTGTTGTTATTGTTAAAATGAAATTCATAAGTTGGCAGACCATTTTTTCAGATGTGTAACTACATGCCATTTAAATTACCCACCTTTAAATAGTAGACATTTTGTACATGAACACTGCCTGTCTGCACCTTTTTTAGCAACCAGTCTGGGCTCAGGAGCCCAAATATCAATGTTAGCTGGAACATGTTCTTCAGTTTGGCCTATTTGTCAGTATCCCCTGAGGTCATCTGTTCAATGAGCTTCATTACTCCTGCTCCCTCACTGGCTTTCATAGAAACCACATACTGTCTATGAATCAGGGACACCAATCCCACAACATTGTGTTCTTTGAGTATCCAAAGTCCCACTTTTCACTTCACCAAGCCTGACATAGGCACTAATATTTATCAGCAAATGTGAGGTTTTCAAAATCCAATTCTATGTGCTCCTTTCTCAAAGAGCATTAGGCAGGGCTATAGCATACATAAATATTAAGTAAAGGCCATAGTTTTAAAATGTCATCCATTGAATAGTTGACACATGTCTGAGATACTTTTTATTTTGGAGGAGGTATTTTTTAATAGGGAATTCCAACAGCTACGTAATAGTGAAATGAGAAATCTTGCATCCATTTTATTCTTTGTTTCTTATGATTTTTATCAGTAAGGATAAGATACTTCCTTGTTCCAATGCAGATGTTGCCCACTTCTGTAAATGGATGTGGGGTGTCACCTGCTACTTGCATGTCTGCATGTTGTGCTTGACACTAATATCCTACTTGGTAGGTGGCAGAAAGTCACTACTGAAGTTAAGGTCTTGTATTGTTGCAGCAGAGCCGAAGATCCTTGGTGTGCCACCTTCTGCAATCCATGATGCTCTGTTTGAGTCCTTTAATGACTCCCTGGTGATGAGCATCATGGTCTCCTGGTCTTTGAGAATGGCCAAGCATTGCTCTGTGAATGTGGAAGATGGGCGTGTGGAAGGCTCCAGGCAGGATGGATCATTGAACATGTACTCTAATCAATGTGCCTCTTTAATGACCTGTTTTTCTTCTTGGGTTTTAAGGGAGACAGTGCTCTCAGACACTCTGTGCAGCTGGGAATGCAGGCTTCTGCTTCACCTTGAAGGAAGCATTAATGAATCCTTTCCAGAAGACATGAGAAGAGAGAGTGAGCCTCTGGTATCATGCAGGTTCCTTGCATTTCCCATGGGCTAGAAGAGAGAAGAGTTGCTTCATGAGATTTGATCCCCTTTTTCCTGAAGAGTTCCACACAGAGGTGAGTCCCTAGCATGTTTAGACACCATTTCAGACCCCTTTGTTGACAGAAATGAATCACACCCCCTGTTGATGTGGAAGAGCTAAAGATGGGTTTGGTATGAATTTTCTATTTCATTTCTCAGGGCCTGAGTCAAGCCAGCCATTGTGCTGTCAGCGCATGAGCTGCTGGTCAAATGTGAGGAAGTGGTCTTGCTTTATGAAAACACCACCCTGATTCAGTGAGCCAGAGGCAGCTTGCATTCCCTCAGTTTTCCTGTAAAGGCAGATTGCTGTGGATGGCCTCTGGCCTCGTCATGCAGCCTGCTCAGAGTAGGGGATTGAGGGTCCAGGCAGATCCCTAGTTCCTTTTGACCTTTATTGCCATTGGGCCACCCCAGAATCCTTGGACTCTACCTGGTCTTCTGGCCTGGGTCAGTGGATGTGAGGTTTGGAATCCCTCTCTGTGGCAGGATCCCAGCCACCCCCACACCCCAGCCACTTGAGGGCAGGCACAGCCTTCCCTAATTGTGTTAGAGTTGGAGACTTTTCCCACCCTTCCTCATCCATGCTCATCCCACATTTTGTAGCTTGACACCTGAGGACCTTTATTCATTGACTTAGTGGTTAGTCATGATGGTTGCTAAGACTAAGTGACTCTTTCAAGTCACATCACTTGCATGGTAGGGCTAGAGCATGGATCTTCCTAATTGATTTCATGGGACTCTCTCATGGAGACTGTGACTGCCTGCTAAACACACACTCTACATTTGGAGTGTCAAAATTCTTGGCACTGCCTCCTTGGCAAGTGTATCTTGTCTTCTACGTGGGAATTTCACAAATATTTTCCTTTGGTTTGTGGAGGTCATGCAGAAGGGATTTCATTTGAAATGGCCCAAACAAGAAATACCAGTTGTGTTTTTCACACATGGATGTGTGTAGTGAACACCCCTTTCTGTGTGCTTGCATGAGTTGCTCCTTTGAATTTGTTGAAGAATGGTTGGCTGGGGAGCAAGGTGACGAGAGATGGATATCAATGGTTGTCAAGTATTCTGAAGTGAAGAATGTATTGAGGATGTGAAGGCTTTTCTAGCCAGTTCCTATGGCTCAGTCAGGGATCAGTCAGAGGATTCTGTCTGGTAGACTCTTTGAAACAGATGTCAAAGTGGCCTTGTCTTACGCTGTCCAGGACTGAATGCTGAGCTTGAGTGGGAGCTTCTTGTCATTTCAAGCATTTCCATGAGTCTGTCCTCTGTTCTCTTGTATCCAAGTGGTTTCTAACAGGAAAGCAGAACAAAAATTGAAAGTATGGTGATTGATTATTTATACCAATGTTATTTCAATCAACTTTGTATAATACGAAATTAACCTTCTGCTAGTAAGATTTTATATGTGAGGAAATAATGAAAATATTGGGGTTAGGGGATGAGAATATGCAAATCAAACATTTTTGAGCACCAAGATCCGTTTTTTGTTTTTGTTTTTTGTTTTTTTTAACTTAAATAATAAAGTGCCAGAGGATCACACCTGCCATTCAGCCTCAACAACCTCCAGGTCCAGCCTCCAGGTGGCCCATTTCACCAGGGTGTGTGGGACCACACTGTCCTGGGATGAGAGAGCAGTACTCACGGATGTTGTCATCTCACAGAGTAGATATTGCCAGAGACAGTGGGAAGGTAGTGGCACATGAGGAAGGGAAGAGCTCTCAGGATGGGAAGAGGGGGCTGCTTCGAGACTCATTGGGCATGGCACGAGGCTGCTGGGTGTGGTGTTGGCCTGGGCCCACTGAGTGGGGCAGATCCGTGTTTTGTGACCCTGGACCCTCCTCTGTAGCCTGTGTTGGCAGCAGATCAGGGAATTGGGATCAGAAGTGCTCCCAGTAACACAGGTACCAGCCCCCAGAGTGTGTGCCTAACCGTTTCCCCACCAGGCCTGACTTAGTGCTTATCTTGCCTCAGGGATGAGACCCTACAGTCTCTGATGAGGGTGTCTGCAGTCCAGATCCAACCTGCATGGCCAACATGCTCAGACCTTCATCTGGGTCCTAGGCTGCTGCAACCAAACCCTGTTAACTGGGTGGCCGACAACAGAGGAAGTGTCTTCCGTTGAGCTCCAGAAGCTCAACACAGTAGGTGTTGGGCTGTCCCAGTGCCATAACCCCTCCCAGGTTTCAAGGGGACTGTCCCCCCAACTCTCCCAGCCCTTCCCACTCTCCTACTGCTGCCCACGATCTGTGGTTCCCATATGGGCATCCCCTCCTGACTCCATCCTCACTTAGGCTGTATCCCAAGTCTCCCTGGTCTCTGGGTGCAGACTCCCCTCTTCCTACAAGAATATCAGATATTGGATTTGGTCCCAGTTGATGCTGTGTTCCATCATGTGAGCTCTTAGCTTCATCCCTGTGCAAAGACTCTTTTTCCACCCAAGTTCGCAGGACTTTTGGCTGGCTAAGAATTTTCAGGGGACACTTTTCTAATGAGTACATTTTCCTTTCTTCAGATCTCTCCCCACTGAGCCTTCTTCTCATCCTTGTCCTAGTTCCTTTATGGGAGGTTCCCTCCTTATGGTTGAGAGGACCTAGTGACCCCTGGATTCACACATTGTCCTTAATCACCAACACACTGCAGAATTCTCCATGGGACTGCGGTGTTTTGCTTTGGAACCCACCCCCTGACCTCTAAAAGTGGTCTAGACAATTGGGTTGGCTCCCTCCCTCCTGAACCTCTTTGATGCCCTTTGAAGTAAGTTATGCTTTTGGATTCCTTCCACAGTAGGCAAGTCCTTGGATCCCCTGCTAGAAAGTCTTCCAGCCTTAAGGTCAGTTGTGTCCAGATGTTGAATTGAAGGATATCAGCTCCTAGAAGCCCTCATCCTGGCTGCAGTGTTTCCTCCCCTCCATGCAAAGCAAGAAAGTGCAGTTGGCCCTGCACCCATTCTTCTGCATCCATGATCCCCACCAGCTGGAAATCCAAACTATTAGGAAAGGAGTTGTGTCTCTCTGGACAGATTCTTCTCTCCTCATTGTTTCCTGGATCTTACAGTGTTACAGAGAGTGACACTGCCCTTTCATTGTATTAGGCATCAGAAGTCATCTAGAGATAATGGAAGTGCTACAGGAAGAAGATATGCAGCATTTAGATGCAAATACTTGGGCAATTTTGTAAGAGACTTGAGCCTGTATGGATTGGTGTTTGGGCGGACTTTGAACAAATCTCCCTTGGATTTCTTGTAACATTTTTGGTTTCTGGGCTTGGGAGTGTTCAGGACTTGTGTGTGAGTCAGCCTCATGGGGATGTGATGGGGGGCAGTCAGAGCTGTTGTGCAGAACCTCAGTGATGGCTTGTGAGGCCACATGCAACACTGCAAGCAGGAGCCGAGAAGGGAGCCCTCTCCCCATGTGTTCAGCTTAACTCTTGTCTTATCCAAAATCATGACTTGTGAAATGTTGCAGAAATGGACTCATGCCAAAAGTTGGGATGTTCTGGGGAGCATGGGCTGTCATTCTATTCTGTCTCTGCATTATGATGTGTTAGTGGGTGGGAACTTGAAGACGTGCTTAGGCCATGGATTCTCCTTCCCTGGGAAAGGGCTTCTCAAATCAGCCCTTGTCCGTGTTTCACCTGCTTCCCCAGGAGGACACAACAAGAACGTCCTTACAAGTTGGCCCCCGGTCTTGGTCTTCCAGCCTCCCAAGTTTGAGAAACAAAATCTGTGCTATGAATTACCCAGTGTCTTGTATTCTGCCATCACAACAGAAACTATGCTAAGATAAGTCAATCAGCAGTCTCCCAAGTGTTTACATTGTGGTAATTGACACCAAACATCCGTCTTGTAATTAAACCATTTTGGAGTACACAGTTGAGTGGCATTAAGCATGTTCATGTTGTTGTACAGGCGTCACCACCATGCCTCTCCAGAACTAACGTGGACATACTCTTGCCATCAATGCTGAATTCTAGTGCCCTTGAGGCCCAGGAAAAGAACATTGTATTTACTTTTTATGAACCTGATAATTGAGAATCTGAGATAAGTGAAGTCCTACAAAATTTGCCTTTCTCTGGACACGATCATTTTCAAGGGATGCAGACCACCCCCACTCGTGGGCATACCAGGTCCACTGCTAACTCTGTGGGTGTTTCAATTGCACTCTCAGTGACAGTGGTGACTGTGTGCACATGAGCTGTGTCCAGCTCAGATCCCAGGATCCAGTGTCTTTGGTTCCATGCAGCCTATAGGTTGCCTGCTCCTCCAGGTCTCTGCAGGCCAGTGGCATGAAGGCCCTGGGCCTGGTGGTTTCTTTAGGTGAGTGCAATACGTGTCCACAGTGCCGTGGGTCATCATGGACTATAAATAGAAGCAATGCCTGGATACTCCTGGGATCTCAGTGGGCTCAGCCTGTGTGCTGAGAATTGTTGTTACTTCCTAATTAATGGGCCCCCAGAATCACAGAGAAAAGGGCAAGTACAGAGCCAGTGGAACCTCAGTGTCTCTGAGAGAACTTTTGGGGTGGGGGGCCGGGATACATTGATGTGATGACTCTAATGCAGAGTCACGTTTTTCGAATCCAGGTAGAGGTGCTCAGGAACAGCCTGGGCTGGCACGTGGGTTCCCCACCTCCACATCTGTGGAACATCTTGGGGCTCTGAGAAGCACAGCAGCCTGACCACGTGAGGGCATCTGCTGTCTGCATACAGTGAGCTGGGTTTTCTTCACATCTCTCAACAATTCCACATAACACCAGCTCTGAACCCAGAGTCCTGGGCACTTAGTTGAGGCTCAGTCAGCTCCCACCTCTCTCTACCTGACAGAGCCCTCCTGGCTCCCTCTGCACTCATTACATTGAAGATGAAAACCTGGAGGTGGGACTTCCCATCATCCAGAAGTTCCCAAACACATTCCACTGTGTCATTTGTTCCTGGAACCCAAATGGTTGGGGTGGGCCACAAGTACCCTGGTATCCATGTGTGGGAACCATGGTAGTATAATCAAGAAACAGGAAGGAGAGGGGTTGGACTGATCAGTACAGATGGCAGGGCATAGTACAGAGTGGAATGGAGAGTTCTCACCCGGGGTGATTGTTGTGATGTGCATAAATGCTCTGCTGGTGCTGGGGTGTGCTCATGGTTTCTGGGGTCTTGAAAGGCTACAGATGCCCACAGAGTGTTCTCAGATGCACATAGTGGGAGGCCCATTGCAATATGTACATGTGGAAGAAGTAGGAGACCCCCTTAGTGTGGAGGTGCCATCTAGAAGGCAGCCTCACTTCTCTGAAAAACTTGATTGGAAAAAAAGGGTATGGACCTGTGCCCAAAGGGCCATATATACTCCTGGAAGTTGGTGGTGGAAATAGTTCTCCATCCATTAATCACTCCCTCACACACTAATGTCCTTGTGTCCTTGAGAAAGGCTCTCCCTTTCCTGGTTTTCCTGAATAGAAATTCTCTTGCATCTTGGGTGAATAGGGTTATGCATTGTGCAGAGGGTGTTGGTCCAGTGAGCATCTTAGAACCGGTCCTTTATGGAGCGTAATGATACTCATTGAGGAATGAGGCCAGGGTCCTAACTGTGGTTAGTGTGAGGACACCCTGGGTTCAGCAGAGGGAAAGAAGGACAGGGAAAACTCAGATGTCCCTTCAGGGCCCCTGGAGTTAGAGGACTTACCCCTTTGCACCTGGGATCAGGAGACCTCATTGCCTCGAGGAGACGCATACTCAGATGTAAATCTTGAGTGTGGGTTCCTTTCTGGGGTCCAGAGCTGTTGTTAGCCACCAGGAATGACAGTGCTCTCCATGCTGAGTGGAGCCATTTTTGCCAGGAAAGAGAGCCCATGGTCACGCCTTGTCCAAAGCATCCCACGCCAAGGGCTCCCATTCCTACATTCCTGTCCTGAAAGGAAGCCACTCAGAGGCAAGGTGGGTCCAACCACCTCCCATGTGTTAACTCATCACTGTGTTCCAGCAGTCACCCCAGTTAACAGTCCTGATGGGATTGGATGTGGCTCAGAATGTCACCCTCATGAGCTCTACCCTGCTACAGGTGCAGTTTTGCAATGGGAGAAACTCAAAATCTCAAAACACATGCACATGAAAGAAAAGAGCAAGAGCCAGAGCCCAAACAGGCCAGGTGTGGCAAAGACAGCTGGAGTGTCTAGGTTGGGACTCAGAATTATGTCAGTGTGGTGGCACTGCTGCTGGCACCAGCATGATAACAGAGAGCCAGCCCTGCTCATTTTTGGGAGCAGTGTGTTTGGGAAGGCAGCAGAAATTGAGAGGCAGGATTGAGTTTGGCCCTAGGAGGAGGTTGGGAAAAAGGCCAGTGTGAGTTGGAGGGCCTGGGCAGATAGAGAGAGGCCAGGGCACACCTCAAAGCCTGGAGACTGCACTTGATGTCCAGGGTTGTGGAACACCACCTCCCCTCTTACTCACAACTGAGAGCAAGGGGCATTGATAAGTTCAGGTTGTGTGCGGCTGCATCCAAGGTGGCTCGACTAGGCACCTCTGTTTCCTTGACTCAGGAGGCTGGGAGTCCAGGCGCCACTGAGGCTCGGCTGGGAGGAACGGAGTCTGAGTTTAAGCCTTGTTCCTGGTAGGACCCATGTTGGCTGAGCATCAGTGTTTTTGTGATGAGAGGATGGGTGACTGTCATGTCTTTATCCCAGGACACACTTGCTAAATGGACTTGTTTGCTCTGAGGAGGAAAGAGAGAGAGGGGAGTGGTGCTGGAGACAGGGATGCAGACAGGGGTCATGGACTTGGCATAACTCAGTCTTGGAGATGATATCCCATCACCTGTACCCACTTCAATTCCCATGAATCCAGAGGCTGAGACCCCTTGAGGTGAGGGGTGAACTGGTTCAGGGCAGCAGGATGCTGTGGTACCTCGGAGTCTCTGTGAGACCCAACACTAGACACACTTGGCCCTTTTGAAAACTTAGGAGAAACCTTGGGAAGTTGTATGGCAGAGGGGAGCAGCCTCTGCATCTCAGTCACCTCCAACATGCCATGGTTTAGAGTGGGAACTGCAGCCACGATGGGACGGACATTGGCCACGTCCCTGTGTGGGACACAGGCCTGAGTGAGTTAGGGTGCATTCTTTGTCTCTCCCCTTCTTGTGATTGTCCCATCTCTACATTTGTGATTTAGCCACCTGTGAGTCCCATCTGTGGTTTCAGAGAGAATAGAGGGTGTTATGGGCCAATAGACACAATAAACCCTAGAGATTAGATGCTACCCTACTTTCCAGAAAGGACTGGGCACACCATGAGTTGCACAATGATGGGACCATGGTCCAAAAGCTGCTGAGAGGGAAGGACTGATTGTGAATGCATTTTTGAAGGCTCCAAGCTGGAACTCTAGTGGCACCAAGCAGGGCAGATGCTGGTGGGGCTATTTGGGTAGCTGTTGGTGAACACCCGCACACCTGAGATGGGTAGGCATGGAGGAGAAATCAGCAGCCCATAGGGCTTTTGAAAGTGGTCTTATGTAAAAGGAGGCTCAGGTATGGGCACAGGAAATGACATCATTGCCTTGACAATGGATCAAACAGAACATGGAACCCTGGTATCCAGGCACCCACTTCACTGACCAAGCCATCCGAACTCATATGGTTGGAGACACTGGAGTGAGAAGGATGTTCCCCTGTGGTTGCAAACAATGCCGAGCCTCAGGCTCCCAGGAATCTCAGGGGGGCCAAATAGCCCTTTTGTGTATACACAGTGTGAGGCTTTATCTTAGACGGCAGAGGCTCTGGCGATTGTCGCAGAGGAGCTCAAGAGTAACAGTGAGTAGCACAGGGCAGGTGAGCCCAGCATGCCCTCTAGTCTGATCCCTGATGAATGGCCCAGGACTCCTATTCTGACTGTGTGTGTGTGTGTGTGTGTGTGTGTGTGTGTGTGTGTGTGTGTTTGTACTGATGGGAACTGTCCCATTGTGCTTTGACTCTAGTGTATTGGCACAAGTCATTTTTCTGTTTGTTACCATTTCCATTTTGAACCCACCATTCTTGGTCCCAACCCAGGGTGAAAATGATCAGAACTCAGAGGAGCCCTTCAGCGTACAGAGCAGGACCTTACAGGCAGGACCAGCTTAGGAATGAGCTCCTGCCTGTCATTTGTGGGAGGAACCTACATTTCAGCAGCAACATGGGGTTCATCTCCTGGGATTCCATCCCCACCCAGCAGGTGCTGGATCTCTTGTTCCCAAGGTAAGCACCTGACCCCCAAGCCCAAGTGTGTAGCCCCCTCATGCCTGGGTCTTGGGGCTGCCATGTACCTCTCAGGGACCCAAAGGTTTGTGATACCTAATGAGATAGAAGACAACACTCATAGTGGAATGTCAGCCCCGAATGAGACGAGTCCTGGAGGTGCCTGCCACAGCCTTGTAAGGGGAGTGAACTTCCCCTCTCAGGCAGAGAAACTATCCTGAATCCAGCTGATCCACAGAGGTCCGTGGAGCAGTCCCCACACACTGGGAACCACAGCTCAATGGTGTGTGCTGAGCTCATTCCCAGGTGGACTCAGTGAGGCCAGGTGGTCTTTCTGGTTGATGTTGGCTTTATGAAGAAAGGAGATCTGTGCCAGAGGCGTCTCAAAACTCGGGCCTTGGGAAAAGCACTTTTGGGTTAATAAAGACATTTTAGTATTCCATAGTGGGACAGAGCATCCTAGCTGGGACATAGCAGGACAGGGGCTTTGGACATGGCAGCTCCCACACACAGAGATATGTGGGAATCAGCAGTCTGGGCTCATTCGCTGATGAACATGGAGAAAGCACCCACTGTGTGAAGACACGTTTCCAGTCACGTTTCATAATTCAGTGAAAAATGGGGTGCAAATGACTACCATTGTGTCCCTTTTCATGTGGGTCAGCCTAAAACCGCAGGTGCCATGAGTACATATCCTACATGTGACTGCATCCCTGACTCCATGAGGCATAACTGCACGTTGTCCTCTTCAGTGTCTATGGTGGACCCCTGGACCAACTTCAACATGGAATGGGTTTGGGGTCAAGAGGGTGGGCTCCTGTTTCCAGAATAGGGACCTGCAAGGTGATTTGACTTGGGAAGGCTGAGGAAAGACTACTCTCCCCAATTCTGTGTTCTGCCTGCAGTGTAAGGTGTGGGGCTTCAACCGTAGGAGGGGTAAGGCAGAGAGTTGTAGGTGGAGTCATGGTCCTCTGGGGAAGCCCCTGGGACAATGGATCCCCCCACACTACACCTCCCTGTCCTCCCCCAGGGCCACAGAGATGTGGTCTGCACTCATGGGAAAAGAGAGGTCCACAGCTACTCAGGGGGACTTAGTGAGAGCTCACAGAGAATGAGGTAGCATTGCAGCTCACGCCAGGGGAGGAGGTGTCTCTTGAGCCCTGAGAAAAGTGGGCAGGAGGACAGACACTCCTGGAAGGTGCACTCCAGGTTGGAGAGCACGTAGCCAAGGGGAAGAAGAGTGTCAGGCCTGCCCTGAGGAGGGGAGAGCTGGTCATACCATGGATCTAACGCTCCTTCGTTGAAGGTTCTTTGCGTGTGGCGACCTGTCCTGTCCCTGCCTGTACAGCCACTGTGTCTTGTCTGAGGTGGACTGGTGTGTTCAGAACCAGGGATGGTTCAGAAGTGTAGGGTCAGATGTTTGATCTGGAGGCCATGGCGAAGCCAAGGCCAGGGTTTTGCTGACTCCACACCTGCCTCCCCACAGTGCCTCACCTTCCTTCCTGGGGACCTGGGTGACTTCTACACCGAGGCTTCCCATCAGCCTCCAGGCTCTCTGTGTCTGCAGCTGCTGCTGCCATACATGGGGCTCTTGCTGGTTGGCTTGTACCTGGAGCACCAAGCACACCACCTCCTGGCCCCAACTGAAGATGGCATATCAAGCCAGGCAGAGCCTGAGAGCCAGGCGGACTGGGGTGAGTACCTAAGGGTATATGAGAAAAGGTCTGACTGTTGTCCCACTGCAGGGAGTCTGTATGCCTGGTGTTGGGCTGGAAATTAGGATAAGCCTTTGTCAATTCAGGAAGTGACCCCAGTCTGCAAAGAGGTCCTGTGTGGGCTAAGGGTCTGAGCTCTTCCTGGCAGCAGGGGTATTGTGTGTCTGTGCGAAGGTCAGGGCAAGGCAGTCATGTTGGCGTCTTTTCTCCTCTAGCTTCAAGCTCAGTTCCTGTCACGGCTCCTAAGCCAACCCCAGAGCCAGAGCCTTCTCCCTGGGAAAGGGCACAGCCGGAGTCCAGGACATCAGGGGTCTCCTCTAGCTAATCCCCACGGCCCCAATATAACAAGCGGATAAGAGGCAGGTGCCTCATTCACGTCTACCTGGAAAACGAAAGGACAACACAGTACAAGAGCATCCTGGTGAGTCTTCGAGCAGGGGAGTCTCCTGGGAGCCCACACTGGGGAAGACCGAGTCCACAGCAAACACCTTGGACTAGGCCTGTCTTCTTGAACTGGAGCTTCTGGAAGGTCAGGAAGGAGAGCATAAAATGAGGAAGAGAGAGGCGGGAGAGCAGCAGCATGCCAGGTCTGGGTGGGAGTGGGCCTGCGTGTTTTGGGGTGTGCAGGTCAGAAGTGTAGGAGTGAGTGCTGGGTTCAGAGGAGGTCAGAGAAATATCGAGGGTACAGGCCATCCTCTACGGATTTGGATATTGAGGAAGAGTATATTGAACCGTGGAGGTTGAAGCAGAGGAGTTGGCAGTCATTTTCTTGTGTGTGGGAGGGGACATGTTGCTGGTTGAAGGGAAGGGAGCCATTGTAGAATGATTAGGGTGGGTAGGTGTGGGTCACAGAAAACTGGGGCCTTGGAGGGGCCCATTACTGTCCTAGTTTGCATGTATGTGAATAGAGATTTAGCGGTTCTCTCTGCATAATTTTCCTGGGTGTGGAGTATCCATCATGAGACTCTGGTGTCCACATCCAGGGGAGCCATGTTGAACCACTGCACCTGCTGGGTCCAAACCTCCTGATACCCCAGCAAGCACTGACACTCTCGAGCCCAGCAACTTCCATGCCTATCATTAAAGAGTCCTAGTGTGTGCTGTGCCCTGGCTTTCAGGACCAAAGCACCTACGGTTTGTGCCTGGTCCACACAAAAATGCAGCTGCATCCCAGACCAGAGCAGGGATATGGAAGTCCACTGGACCATTCCTCCCATATTGATGGGACTAGAGTGTGTCTGTACAAAGCCTTTTGGTCCTTATTCCCTTGTCCCTGTAGGGCATAGCAGGTTAAAGCAAACTCTTGTACCAAGATTGGACTAGAGGCTCATAGGAAGACCCCACATGATCACATGAAGGCCTCAGGTAGCAGGGTAACAAGATGGTGCCCTTGTTTTGAGAGCTCTCTTGTCTCTGGTTGTCCTTGAGCACTGTCCTCTGGGTAGCTACTCCCAAATTCTCTGTCTGATGGGCTTTCTCCAACCCTGCTCAGGTGACCTGCCAGGACAGCACTCCAGTCATCATCCGCAGGGTCTTAGATTCACACTTGCTCCAGCAGGAGGATCCAGAAAACTACGAACTTCTGCAAATTGTCTCGAACCATCAGAGTAAGTGGAACCATCAAAGGGTAGGGAGCAGTGAGTCACAGTGGGCTCACGAGAACTGGGAGCCAAACCAGAGTGTGCATTGCCCCAATGCCCAGGAAGAGTCTGGTGGGACTTGTGCACAAAACAAAGTGTAATGATGGGGCATAAATCTGAAGGTTCTTCATGTTGCCCAGGGGCTGTGGACCTGCCTATCATGTTTTCTTTCCTTGGCCTGAGGAGGCATTGCAAAGCTATTATCCACAAGGGGCCAAGAAGAGAGGCTTCTTTGTCTTGTGTCAAAGAAGACAGACAACCACAGGGTGCCTACTTTGGCAGCCTTTCCTGACCTAGACAAGTACATGAGAAAAACAGTTTAATGAAGAATCATTTCTGGCTTCCAATCTTTCTATTCATTGCAAACTGAGTCCACTTAGGACCAGAGGCCATTTCTAGACAGAAGTATGTGGTAGAATAGAACCCTTCACAGCCTGTAAACTCTTCTTGGAGAGAGAGAGAGAGAGAGAGAGAGAGAGAGAGAGAGAGAGAGAGAAAGGAGGAGGAGGAGGAGGACGAGGAGGAGGAGGACGAGGAGGAGGACGAGGAGGAGGAGAAGGAGGAGTAGAAAAGTGAATATAAGTTGAAGGAGGAGACCATGAATAAGAAGGTCACGATGACTATAAGAAGAAGCATGAGGAAAAGATGAAGAAGAACAAGAACATGCTGGGGTTGTGGCTCAAGCGGTAGCACGCTCGCCTGGCATGCATGCGGCCCGAGTTCGATCCCCAGCACCTCATACAAAACAAAGATGTTGTGTCCGCCGATAACTAAAAAAATAAATATTAAAAAAAAAGGAGAACAAGAGCAAGGAGAAACACAAGCCGAACAAGAAATATAACAATAAATTGATTAAAAATGTGAATGAGAATTATACTCATGAGGAGGAAATGCAGAAGTGGGGAACTCAAGAGAAGTATATTGCTCTGGATGGCACAGCCCTGCTGTGGACATCCTCCACCCACGCTCAACACACCTCCAAACCATACCCCTCAAATTAGTGTAGCCCTGTATGAGTGGATGAATCCACTGGCAAGGTGGAGGCACCCACCATCAAGTGCTTTTCCCCAAACCCACCTGTGATCATTGCTGCAGTGGGGAGAAAACCTTCAACACATGAGTCTTTGGGGACCAATCCAGATACAAAGTCTAGCTGTTTCTCTTTGGTGGGCCCAACGTGAACTAAGAGGTTGTGGGGTACAAGGGGCTATTTCCTTGAAAGGTGTTCCTGTAGTGGACCTCCTGTGCGTAGAGGGTCCTCAGGGAGGAATCAGTGGGGAGTCTTTGGTGGAACAGTAGCTGGATTCGGGGGCTCTCAGGTCTGTGTGTGAGACCTGAGCTGGCAGAGGCTCTCAGTTGTGGGGGATGTTGGGTAGTGTATTCCTTGAGTATCACCTACCACGCCTCTGCCCCTGCCTCTCCAGAGCTGAGGATCCCTGCTGATGGGAACATATATTACGACATGGATGGAGGAGTGGATTATAACTTTCTTCTTCGGGAAACAGCTGCCAGCAAGTCGTTGAAGGTCAAGCCAAAGGAGTTAAACAGCCACCTTCTTCACTCTTTACCCCTGGTGCCACTCCACATCCTCCAAGTTAACAAGAACCTCAGGTTCTGGATGGATGTTGTAGAATGCCCACAGAGCCAACTGCCAGGCTGGGTGGGGTGCAGGTGCTGGGCTTTGCTGATGTTGTCACCCCCCACAGTTCTTGGAGCCTTCTGTGGCAGTGGCATCCAGGATCCCAGCAGCTGTGAGCAGCAGCTCTGCAGTGGCTGCAGGATCATTGCCCCAGGCCACCCAAAGCAATGAGTGATGCATGAGAAAAGTCACCAGTAGCAGCTCCTCACTGGTTCACTCCAGCGAGCAGGTGCAAGACAGCCGCTTTGTTCACGTCCTCCTAGAGGGACAGAGCCTGAGGGAGACAAAGTGCATCCTGGTAAGCCTGACAGCAGGGCGGCCTCCTGGGTGTCCACACAGTGGAAGGCAGGAGACACAGCCAACCCCGGGACTGTGGTGGGAAATAAAGAAGAGAGAGGTCCGTCTTAAGGGCTTGACCTGAGGAGGGAGAGCATCAGCATGCCCAGCACCAGCGGTGAGTGGGCCTGTGTATTGTGGGTTTTGCAGGCCAGAAGTGCAGACGGAAGTACTGTGGACAGATGAAGTCAGAGATATGTCCAGGGTACAGGCTGCAGTGCTTAGAACTTGGTATTCTCAATGAGTGAGGTTGGAGCAGAGGAGGTGGCAGTGACTTGTCCCATGTGTAGGAGGGGATGTGTTCCTGGTGGCAGGGAAGAGAACCTCCTTAGCATGACTAGGTGTAGGAATTTGGGGTCGGGATTACCTGGGGGGTCATGCCAAAGCTTCGGAATGTCAGCCTTTGCATGTATGTAAATATGGAGCTAAAGGGGTTCTTGGCAGTATTTCTATGGATGTGCAGTAGACACGCTGATGCTGCAGATGTCCAGCTGCAGAGGAGACATGCTCAGTGACAGCCAGTGCTGAGTCAAGTACATCATACCAACCAGACCTGCACTGAGCTTCCAGAGGCCAGGGCCTCTCAAGGCTATCATGAAGCACTCAAGTGCACACTCTCTTATCTGAGTCTGTTTTGTGTCGTGGCAGTCAGGACCAACATTTTCCGTGCATCTGCCTCTTCCACCCACAAAGGCAGCCTGCATCCCAGAGCACAATTGGTGCGCAGGTCCCTGGCCCATTGCTGTCGTCTCAGTGAGATGAGAGTGTGTCTGTGCATAGGCAGTTTGGTCCTTTCAGCTGAGTGGAATGTGGCTCCCCAGGGGGAGGGGGGATGGCAGGTACAGGCAGATATTTGTACCAGGATTGTTCTAGTAGCACGTTGCAAGAACCCAGGGGGTATATGGAAGCCACACTCAGGTAGCAGGATAACAAGCTTGTGCCCTTGTATATGTAGCTGAGGTTTCTCCTGAATGTTTGACCATAGTCTTCTTAGTAGCTCCTCTAAAAGCCATTCTCTGATGACATTTGTCCCACCCTGATCCAGGTGACCTGTGGAGATACGGTGATGAGCCTCATCCGCAGGGCCTTGGACCAAAATTTGTTGTAGCATGAGGATGTGGACAACTTTGAGCTGCTGAGATTGATGTCTGAGAATGAGAGTAAGTAGGGCAATCAGACAGTGGGGAGACATGATCCACAGTGGGCTCAGGATAACTCACAGCCAAGAGAAAGTGGGCATTGGGCCCAAAATGCCAAAGTGTGGTGGGCCTGGCGGAGACTCTCAGGGGTTGTGGGTGTTTTGGGGTATAATCCTTGAGTGCCACCTAACAATTCTCTCCAATTCGCTCTGCAGAAATCAAGGTCTCTGACCACTCACTGGTGTGTCTGTCCATGAATCCGGGAATAAAATATTTCATCGTGAGGAAACACCCCCAGGTCAAGGGAAAGGAGGTAAACACCTACCTTACTCAAGCTGTACTTGTGCTGCCATTCCACTCCCACCTGAGGAAATAAGAAGCCTCATCACCTGGACACATGTGCTAGAAGCCCATAGAGCCAACTGACAGGCTGGGTTGGCTTTCTGTTTCTGGGTTTGCTGATATTCCTTCCCCCACAGTTCTCAGAATCAACCTGCAAGTCCTCCAGGCCGCTTTCCCACAAGCAGGTGGGAGACACCTGCTTAATCCGTGTCCACTTAGAAACACAAAATCCAAAGATGGCCAAGACTGTCCTGGTAAGCCTGGGAGCAGGGGTGTCCCCTGGTGCTTACACCTGGGTGGGGAGCAGACACTGGTCCAATACCATGGACTACTCATGCCCTCTTGAATTTGGAGATTCTGGATGATCAGGAGGATAGATGGGAATCAAGAAGGGAGAGGTCAGTGTGAAGGGTGGAGCTGAGATGAGGGAGAGCAGCAGCTTGCCCACCGCCATGTCTGAGGGAGTCTGTGTGTCAGGTGGCAGCATGCAGTCCAGAAGGGCAGGGGCAGGTATGGGTGACAGATGAAAATAGGACAGGACCTAGGTTGCAGGTTCCCCTTCATGGGATGCTGACGTCCATGGAGGAGGACAGCAGTGTGAGGTTCTGCATGTTCCTTGAACAAGGAGCTGAGAGGGTCAATCTGCAGAGTCGATATGGATGTGGAGCAAGCACACTAAATGTCCAGGTAACCCAATGACCACCCTTGCCGGATGAGGTGCCCTCCTACACCCCAGCCAGCACTGAGCCTCTGGAGGCCAGGAGCTCTCGTGGCTATCTTTCAGCACTCCTGTGTGTGGTCATGTTCCTGGGTCTGTTTTTGGACCTGGCAATCTAGACCAAACCCTCTAGGTTTTCTGCCTAGGCCATTCCCAATGCCGCCTGCATCCTCGGGCAGACCTGGGATCTTGGAGGCTATTGTCCCATTCCTCCCAAGTTGTGGGATGAGATTGCATCTGTATGCAGGTAGTGGGGTCCTTTCACTTCGAGAAGAGTGCAGCTCCACAAAGAGCAATGGCAGGCCCAGGATGTCCTATGTACAAGGATTGGGCTAGTAGCCTGTCGGAAGAGCCCATGCGATGAGCAGGAGGCCAGCCTCAGGTAGTAGGGTCATGGATGTTGCCCTGTATTTAGAGTGGAGGTGCCTCCATAATGCCCCTGCCCACTGTGCTTCAGTAGTCACTTCAAGGCCCATTTCCTGAAGGCCTGTCTCCCATGCTGCTCCAGGTGACCTGCCAGGATAGGGCTCCTGACGTCATCCACAGCACCTTCGAACTACACTTGCTTACTCAGGAGAAGCCGGAGGAATATGAGCTGGGTCAAATCATCTCTCACCGTAAGAGTAAGTGAGACAGTCAGATGGCAGAGAGCAAGGGTCAGGATGTGGACTCAGGTCAACTCTTAGCACCAAAGAGTAGTCTCTGACCCCCAAGAACACTCCAACAGGGTGTGTTGGGTTCATGCACAAACACAAGTGCACTTCTGCTGGTGGAAGGTCTTGAGGTCCAATGGTATACCCCAGTGGATATTGTGGCTCCCCACCAGGTGCACTCCCCTGGACATGAACAGACATACAAAGCTGACATCATTGAGGAGTGAGGAGGAAAGCCTCTTTCCAGGAGCAGTATGCTTTTAGGGTCTGGGATAGGAGTGGTTTCAGAGGAACATGGGAATGTGTGGGCTAAAGATGGAACTGGCATTTTGTGGACTGAAGCAGTACGATTGAAAGCCTTCTGTGTGACCAGAAAACCACTGCCTGTGCAGAGCATTGCCAGGATTCTAGCAAGCAGTAACAGGATGAAATTGGGAAGAAAACACAGCCTGGGAGACAGCCTGAATCATATGTTTTTGCATAAATTCCATGGTCTTCCGCACCTGAGTCCACTTGCCAAGGAGTGATCACAATAGCCAGGTTATGATCCCTAACTAAAGTCAGATGAGGGCTTCCTGAGCATGTCGGCCACAGAGGTCATCTGATAATAATGCCAGTGCTTTTTCGTTGGTTGGTTGGTTGGTTTTTGTGAGCCAAACACCACAGCAGCCATTATCCCAGCCTATGTACGCTGAAGACCACCATCCCTATGAGTTCTAGGATCACTTGTCTCCTATCTTAACCTACTGTTAGGTTAGTAGAGTCTATGGAAGAGGAAGTCTGTGTGGGTACTTGGTAGCCTAAGAAATTCATAGCAGAGATCCCCACATCCAACCCAGAAGGGATGGAGAACAGGCTCTAGGTTAGAGGAGGGCGACAGGAAACAGGTGTTCAGAGGAAGGAGAAGCAGGCTGTTGTATTCCCCCACTCGGGGTCATGGCACCACTGGGCCATACACCATGTTTGAGGGATGCATTCCCTTTGCTGGTCTTTGGAACCATTGTTCTCAGTAGGGCAGCATTTGGAATGTGGCCTCCATTCTCAGAAGCCTGGTTCACATGGAGGCAGGCTCAACCAATGCAGAAGCATGGCTCTATTGTGGTATCCATGCTCGTCAGCCTGTCCTCACTGTGGCCATACTTGAGGAAAATAACTCAGAGGAGGAATCCTAGTCCTTTTCTCCGGGTTTCATAGCTTTCTCTTTGGTTGTGCACTGAGGCTGTCCATAAATCTCTAGTGTGTGGCAGTGGAGAGCTCCTCAGCCCTTGCCACAAAGGCATAGACTGGGAGAGAGAGAATGAGGCTGGCAGAGAGGGCTAGAGAGAAAGATGGAGAGGAGAAGGAGGACCTCTACTTGGAGAATGAGGATTCAGTGAAGCCAACAGGAACAAGGTACTGTTGCCCAGGGCGCAACCATGTTTAGGTCTTCCTCCAACCATGCTCAACTTTTCTTCCAGTCCCTCCCACCTCCCAGTAGTGTATTTATCTTGAATGATAATTTCATGTTGACATTAGAGCACTCACCATCCAATGCTTCCCTCCAAACCCACCTATGAAGATGACTCATTTGGGGACTGAATCTTCGGCACAGGAGCCTTTTGTGGGAGATTTCAGATGTAAATCTAGTGGTGTGCTTTGGCAGATGCAAGAGGACCTGAGATGTTCTGGAGTCCAAAGCCTTTGGTAGGAACAGACATTAGGTGTGTTGAAGTGCTCTGCCTAATTTTTCCTCAGGGAGGACTGTGGAGGCTGTCTTTGTTGGTATTGGTGCTGAATTGGGGAGCTCTCAGGTGTGTGGCTCTGGCCTTTTCTGGCACAGGCTCTCAGATGTTGGGGTGTCCTAGGGAGCACCTCCTGAGTGCCACCTTCTTTTTGTACACCCCTCTCTACCCAGAGCTGAGGATTCCAGCACAGGCCAACATATTTTATGCCAAGAATCCTCACAAAAAATCCAACTGTGTGCTGAGGAAAAGGAGCCTCTCCCAAAAGAATGATGAATGGATCCAGCCTCAATCTCCCTCTGGTCCTGCAAAGAAGGCTCCAGCCCTCCTGAGGATGCTTGCAAAACCATTTTGCTGCTGTGTGCCTCGGCGGGGCTGAGGCAGCCCAGGAATATTTACATTGATTACTATTTGCTTCAAAGTTTGAATCTATAGTTTGATATTGTCCTTGACCTTGTTTAGTAACACATTTGTTACTCTATCCTATATTTTTTGTTTTCATTAATATATTATTATTTTAAAATATATATGTTTTTGTTACCTGATCTACTCTGATGATTTGAGTATACTAAATGTAGCAGTGATTCCTAAAGGACACATCCAAACCAACAGGAAGGAATGTTTCCTTGTATCAGCAAGAACTTTGGTTTTTAGGAGTTTGGCAGATGGCATTATCTGAGTCAGTTTTCCAAAGGGGACAATGAAGTATCAGCTATCATGGTACAAACACAAACAAAGACACACAAACACACGCACACACACACACACACACACACACACACACTAGAGCACACACACTCACTGAGAGATAGATACACAGATGGAGTTGGTCTCTTCTGAAATACTTTGGAGACGTGGTTCTGATTTCTCCCATTTTGGAGTATTTTCAATTGCATCAGGTGTCCTGCAAATGAATCCCATGTCTGAAGAAGACATGCATGTGTACTTCACATGCCACTTTTCACATAACCAGAAGGTCATGACATGTAATATTTTTCATGCAGCTGTGTTTTGACTGTGAACCATCCCATGAGGTCATCTGTGGAATTTTCCACTGGTAGCATCACAAAGGGGATCCACTCTTTGCATTTGGGGATATTTCTGATTGTTTTCATTCAGATTGGAATGATCTATCTATCTATCTATGTATCTATGTATCTATATATATATATATATATACATATATGATTTTTGATCAAAATTGTGCATTTGATGATAATGCCATGCATCTAGGAATCTGTAGACTCTAGACAATGAATGAATGTCTACTGTTGCCTGGACTATTCTGCAAAGTCCTGCAGCATTTGAGCATGTGTGAGGGCTTCATAGGGCTTACAAAATGTCCAGGTCAGATGGTCCTGCATTAAGCTGAGTTCCTAGTGGTCTCCTCCACAGCATAAGGGCCAAGAAGAAACCCACTTCCACACAGAAGATGGGAAGCTACCTTATGAAGGTGATTGTAGGTGTGAGACCCTTTTGCTAGGACCCTTTTTCTATGCTCTGAATATGCTTGCTGAGAAGAGCTTGGAATTTCCTGACTGAAGCAGTTTGTGCAAGCTGCTTCCACTTGCAGGTACAAAGTTTGTTGTCCTTGAGCACTTTGGTTTGTCCCTGGTTGAACTAGAGTGTGTCAGAAGCACTTGTAATGATTGGCATTCATGGTTTCACATTGAAGCCTCTGTGCCATCTGTCAACCACTGATGGCTGCAGGTGAGGCCCCTGCATTTCAATGAGTTTTATGAAAAAATAGGAGTTTGGGATTTCAATGAACCTTTGGAGAACTGATCTTCTCAGCATTCCCCTTGCCTCCCCAAGTTGGGTGATGTCAATTATACAGGCTTCCTTGGGAGCACACATTTTATATTGGGCTGGAATTGGACTCTGGATGTGATTGCTGAAAATAGCTGGGGAGTGGGAGATTGGAAGCTGTTTGCTGCAAGCAGTTTCAATTTGTTTTGTTGATTAACTTTCTTGTAAGTGGGTGCATGCTATTTTTTTTTTCTGTGTGACCTAGAAGAAATCAAAACTGCTTCTTACAGGTGACAGGCATGCTTTCATATTGAAGCATCTGTGCCATTGATCAAAAACAGTTCACTCATGTGGGCACCTGCACTTCAATTGTATGTTGTAAACAAGTGTGACAAATGGATGTCAATGAGACTTTGGAGAACTGATCTTCTCAGCTGGTCCTCTTTTCCCCTGCAAGTTGGTGATGCTAGATTCAAGAGATCTCTTTCTGGCACCCTTTGTATTTCATGCCTGAACTGTTCTCTGAAAGGGCTTGAGGAGAACAGTTTAGAAGTGCATAAGTGAAGCTGTTTGTGGAAGCAGCTTCAAGTGGCACAAGCTAACTTGTTCTCAGTGAGCACATGGGGACTATTCCCTGGTTGAAGCAGTGTGAATGAGAATGGCTTCTCAGAGCTGGTAGGCATGTTTGCATTTGGCAAACTTTGCCATCTGTCACACAGAGTTCCTTGCATGAAAACTGCATTTCCAGTGTTTTCAGAAATGTCTGATGAGTGGGTTTCCATGGAATTTGTGGAATTGTTCTTTTCAGCAGTCCTCATTGCCTTCTCAAAATTGGTGGTCCTGGGTGCAAGGACTCTCTTGTCAGTCCACATTGTATTTTGGGCCTGACTTTGGCTCTGAATGTTCTTGCTGAGAGTAGTTTGGGAGTGCAAAAGTAAAGCAGTCTCTCAGCAGCTTCAACATTCAGGAGCTCATTTTGTTCTCATTGAGCACATTGAGGTTTGTCACTACTTAAACCAGCATGAAGAACCACAGCTTCTCAGAGGTGGCAGTTTCCCTCTGAAGCATCTGTACAATTGGTCAATGTGAGTTCAATGCAGGCAGGCACTTGGATTTCAAGTGAGTTCTGTGACAAACAATTGAGCAATGGATTTCAATCCACCTTGGGGAATTGCTCTTCCCAGTGGGCCCACAGTTCTCCTCCAGTTGCTGAACCTTAGTCCAAGGGCTCTCTTGCTAGCACTCTTTTCATATGGGATGAAACTGTGCTCTGAGTGTGCTTCCCAAAAATATTTTGGAAGTGCAGCACAGAAGAACTTTGGCAAGCAGCTCCCACATTGGGAAATGACATTTTTCTCATCGTGCCCATTGAGCTTTGTACCTGGCTGAAGTAGCCTTAGGTCCAATGGCTTTTGAGAGCTAGCAGGCAAAGTTTCTATTGGAAACAGCTGTGTTCTTGGTCAATGGTAAGTTGGGTGCTGTCAGGCACTTGCAGTTTCAATGAGCTTTTAGAAGAAGGAGACCAGGGGAATACAATGAAACCCTGTGCAATTCATTTCCTAATTAATGTTGGTGATGCGAGACCAGAGTGGACTTTTGCAATGATACTTTGTCATGATTTTGCAGGAAATGTGTTCTGAATGTGCATCCTGCGATCCATTTGTAGGGGCCAAACAGAAAAAGTTTGTGCACAAAGTAGCTTTGTTCTCAGTGAACACGTGGCGGTTTTTGCCTGGTTGAACATACAGGAAGCAGAACCTCTTGTCAGAGCTGATGGCACCGTTTCACTTCAAACCATCTATGCACTCAGTAAAGCACAGATCATTGCAGATAGGCTCATGCAATTTCAAGATAGTTTTCAGAATCTGCTTGAGGAATGGATTCCAAAGAATCTTTGAGGAATTGATCCACCCAGCAGTCCCATCTCTTCCTATCTGAGCAAGTGCTCTGAGGTACAAGGGCTCTCCAGCTAGCACACTTCGGATATTGAGCCTGCACTGCTCTCTGAATGTGCTCAGTGAGAAGAGTGTGAAGTGCAGAAGAGAAGCGGGGTGTGCAACAGCTTCAATTGCAGGATGTAAAAGTGTTTCTAGAGAGCATATTGGGATTTGGGCTTGGTTGAACTAGTAGGAATTGGAACCCCTTCTCAGAGCCAGCAGTCACGGGCTTTACTTAGAAGTTTCTGTGTCTTGTATAAAGCAGAGTTTGTTTCTCATGGGCACCTTCATTTCCAGTGAGTTTTCAGAAAAAAAAATTGAGAAAAATATTTCAAAGAAACTCTGGGCCATTAATCTTGTCAACCGTCCAATGTTCCACGTGAATATTGGTGATGTCCCAAGGGATCTCTGGGTAGCACAATTTGCACTTTGGGTGTCAACGTCGTCTGAACGTGCTGGCTGAGAAAAGCTTGGAAGTGCAGAACAGAAGCATTTTGTGCAGGCCGCTTCCAATTGAAGGAACGGTCTTGTTTTCTGTAGCACATTTAGGTTTGTATCTGGTTGAAGCTGCATGAAGTGGAACCGTTTCTCAGAGCTGGCACTCTCAGTTTCTCTCTGAAGCATCTGTTCCATTGGAAATTCAGATTCCCTGCATGAAGGCTCCTGCATTTCCAGTTTGTTTACTGAGTAAGGGGGAACCATTGATTTCAGTGAAACATTGGCAAATGGATTTTCTTCAAAGAGCAGCTTTCCTCTTTAAAGTTGGTGATCGGAGCTACAAGGGTTCTCTTATAGGTACACTTTTCCCATTGGGCCTGAAGTGGGTTCTGAATGTGCTTGCTCAGGAGAGCTTAGAAGTTCAGAAGTGAAGCGGTTCATCCAAGCAGCTTCCACTTTCCATGTGGCTCCAGCTTTGGGCTCTTTATCCCCCACGGCCTGCAACCTCTTGGTCATGCTGTGGACCCTGTGACTTGTCTGTCACCAAATAGTGATTTACTGAAGGGCCTTTCCTGAGTCCTCTTCCACCTCAGAGTGCCTGTGTCTTGCAGAGAGTTTAATTAGATTCCCGTCCCCGCTGGAGCTCCTGGTTTTGCCAATCTGGGGTGGGGTCTGAGAATGTGTGTTTGTAACAAGGTCTCAGGTGACTCTGAAGCTGATGAGTCTTAACACAGGTGACTTTCCTTCTCCCCTGGGGTCATTTGACAATGTCTGGAGACCTTTGAACTTATCACAAGTCAGGGGTGCTGGTGCACAACTCAGGTAGAGGCCATGGGTGCTGCTGAATGTCTACACTGCTCAGGAAGATCTCTGCAGACTAAGATGGATCTGGCCTAATGGGCCAAGGGCGCCAAGGTGAGGAACCCAGTGTGGAGTACAATCACATGAGCTTGGGTGTGTGCAGGTATGGCCTCGGGGCTTGTTTCAAATGTGGCTTCTGTCAGTGCAAAACTCCAGCACCTCTGAGTGGCAGTGTTTCTGACAAGCTCTGAGCAGGGATGCTGGTGCTGCTGACCAAGCGACCCCACTTTGTGTAGCCAAAGTGAAGTAGAGTTCTTAGGACACCATGAACTTCTCAGAAATGCAAAGTGGACATCTCCTGTGTTAGATCAGAAGGAAAGAAACTCTGAGTTGGAATAATCCCCTTTCAACTCACCTAGTTGCAAGTTTGCCCCTAAAGCAGTGCTGAGACAGCGGGGCCAGGTGGGGGACAGAGCTCCACTCCTCTCCTAGCTGCAGGCTGAGGACTGCTGAAAATGAGGAAGGAGCAGAGGTGGGTGAGAACTACCTTGCTTCAGTCTCCAAGCATCCAGTCAAGTCTATTGTCACCTGGAGTGGTGGCTTCTTTTCCAGGGCCCACGCTAGCATTGGGGTTTGCATCTGCCTGACTTTCAGTTCTGCGAATGGAAGGTGGGAACTGGCTGCTTGAGACATGGTTGCTATCTTGGGAGAGGGTATGGGAGAAATGACAGGAAGCCCAGCCCTCCAGAGCCCGCACCCCTGCCCCTGTGATAAATGGCAGCATTAACAAGGTTTGGTTGAGAGGGTTTCCACAATTTCTGACTTCCCATGTCCGCCAGCAGATGTCACTATGGCTGGCAGAACAGAAGGCCTTTCAAGAATGAGCTGGGGGCAGCAGAGAGGGGAAAATGGCATCAAATAGAAGGCAGAAGCCAAAATTACCCTTGGCCTAGTGGGATATTGTCCATACTATCATTTTAGGAATGGGGGACATTCTCCCATAAACCCACTATCTGGTCATGTCATTGAGGTCCAGCTTCTTTGATTTAGGCAGAAACTCTGCAATGAAACACAAAGTTCCTGGCTTCTCTCAACTGAAAAAATCTCCAGGTTTTGGTTGTTGGCCTATATGTATCATGAAACATTTTCTTGAAGGAAAACAACACTTTGCACTGAATAAACATATATTTATTTGATGTAGCTTACCCCTAGACATCATATTGATGGGTTTTAAAAATCGATTCATTTTACAAATTCAGCAGCTTATTCTGAAATTCCTTTGCTATACCTATAATTTTTCCTATTTTGACAATTATTTGATAGGCTGTTATGAATGTTTTAATTGTTAGAATTTGTGTGTGTGTGTGTGTGTGTGTGTGTGTGTGTGTGTGTGTGTGTATGAGGTTTGGAAACAGGGCATAATTTTGGCCTTCTTCATGGGCCATGTTAGTATACACAACTGCTAACACATGCTTAGCAGTAATTATAAGTCACATTTCCTTCCTTTCATCTTTCCCTGAAGATGTGCCTTCCATGTGTAAAGACAATTGTTTTCAAAGGTGACTCTCTGGACAGATCTTTGGGCTCAGGTGGTCAGTGTTCCAAACTGTGCCAAAAAATGCCAAATCTGATTTCACAGGCTGGGCTGTCCTTAGCTCTGGCCTCCCAATTTATTCCCCTTCCTGGCTGCACAACCCATGAGACTTGCCAGAAAGGAAGAGCCATGGAAGACTTTAAGGAGGACAGCCACAGGATCCTCTTTGCTCCTAGCCTCTTGGGAAAATAATAAAAACAATAACATCAAGCAAACACATGGTCTAGAACCTTCTTCTGTACATAATTAGTATTTACCATATTGATATGTGTGCCATGGTCCAAATTTTATTTGGGTGTGTGTATGTGTGTGTATGTGTGTGTGTGTGTGTGTGTGTGTGTGTGTGTGTGTGTGTGTTTGATTCTGAAGAATCAAAGCCAGAGAACAGAGACAATTCTATGAGCTGCATCTGGACAGCACTTGGCCTCCTTTCCTAGCAGGGAAGGACCTGAGGTCAATGGCAGAGCTTGTCCGCGGTGTAGCCAAGTGTCTCTGCAGCATTTTTGAGGCTAGAGCACCGGTTCTGAGAATTTTAGTATAGCACCTAATTTTTTCATCTTTGCAGGAACTTGCAAATGTGGGAGTTGAATGAGGGGTATCCATCAGAGGAGAAAAGTTATTGTTTTGGAGAAGGGGAATGTCTAAAGTCTTGTTAGAATGAGTGGAATGAGGGCACATAAGACTTCAAGGAGAGACAGCAGAAGCAGGGGTGGGGGTGGATATACAAAAAACCTCAGAGATGTTCCTTCCATCTCAGGAGGTAGCAGGAAATTGGAGCAATGCTGTGCATCCACTGCTCAGTTCCATCTTGGTGGCAGACCCAGCACTGCAAGCTGATGAGGGACAGGACATAGGAAAGCCATCTTTACTGCAGATGACACAACTGAGCATCTGGCTCATCCCAGAGGATGGGGGGAGGCAGATGCAAGCCAGGCCTGGAGGAACCCATGGAGTACCATCAGGTGACCAACAGCCACTTCAAAACTCTATTGTTCCTTAGAAAACTTGGAATGGAACCACCATTTGGCCCAGCAACCCCACTCCTCAGTCTATACCCAAAGGAATTAATATCAGCATACTGTAGTACGCAGCCACACCAATGTTTATAGCAACTCAATTCACTATAGCTAAACTATGGAAACAACCTAGATGTTATGCTGTGGATACAAAAAAAATTGTTGTATATAAACACAATGGGCTAAATACTCAGAATTAAAAGAAAATATAATGATGGCATCTGCAGGTAAATGGATGGAGTTGGAGACTATCATGCTAAGTGAAGTAACCAGTCCCATTAAACCAGAGGCTGAATGTTCTAAGAACTGGATGCTGATCCCAAATGGGGGGAATGAGAAAAATGGAGAAATTTTGATCAAATGGGAGGGAGGGATGTGGAGGACGTATGGGGCAGGATAGATGGTGGAATGAGATGCACATTATTCCCCCAGGTACATGGATGAGTAACATAGGGTGCAATGCTACATCATGTCCAATTAGGTAAATGAAAAGTTGTGTTGCAATAGTGTACAATGAATCCAAATGCATTCTGCTGACACATATACTGAATTTAAAAAAATCAATTAACAAAAATTCCCTATGGTAAGAGAGCTTCCAGTCCTGGAGCCCAAAGAGTACCAGGGGCCTCTGGGATGAGAGACAGAAACAAGACAGAAGGACACGTGCCTATAACCTTACTCATGGGGAATGGAATACAGTCACACAATAGAGGTAGAAAAATGGTTGTGACAGATATTTTCCTAATGTCTATTAAGGCAGATGGCAATTGGTTGTTGGTATCCTGACCCACAGCAGTCATTTTAAAAGTAATGCCCATCCAGCACTCTGTGTGGGCCTTGCTCTGGGCCACCATTCTCCCTGCCTGGCCTATGTGACAGACTCCTCTTGCAAGCAAGAGGAGTGGCAGGGCCTTTTCAGGGGCTCTGTCCTCCTGGGCAGCAGTCCCATCCCCCTGGCTGAGGAGCATTTCCCATGGGAAAGCCCAGCATCCAGGGCCGCGTCCACAGGGTCCCACAGTTACAAGGGGCAGCCGCAGGCCTCACCCCTAGGAAGTTGGGGACAGGTGAGGAGGCTAGTTAATTGCTGTTCCATGTTAGGACAGCAGCTGAACTGACAGCCTGGCAGGCAGGATGCCCAGAGCCCCGCCCTCAGCAAGCAGAGTGGGTCACAGAAGAAGGGGTGTGGCCGTTGCCAGGGAGACGGGGGTGGTGCCTATGCCAGGGCGGGAACTTGGAGCCTTGGTCACACTGAGCTTGGAGGAGGAGGAGCACTGAAGTTGGGCCCAGAGCCCAGGCTGAGGTCCTGGCTGGCGGGTCCATCTCCCAAGGTCCATGACAGGAGAAGGTGAGCTGGTCAGGAGCGGACCCGGTGTAGGTGACTACAGGAGGGTGGGACCCGGGAGGACTCTGCCGCTGCCCTGGAGCCTTGGTCCTGGGCTGCCTGTCCCCTGGAGCCGCCAGGGCGGTCCCCACAGCGCCCACCGAGGACCCCACTGTCCCTGTTCTCACCTGAGGGCTCTCCTCAGCGGAGCTGCTGGTCACAGTGGGTGGGTTTTGATTTGCAGGGTCCTGTTCTGGATGCGGTGGCCTCAGCCCATGTGGCCTGCGCAGAGGACCTCAGAGGAGAAGAGGTGGCCTGACCCGCAGGCCCCCTGGAGAGTGGGAAGGTGATGGAGGAAACCAGTGTGACCTGGGGAGCAGGAGGCGGTTTAAAAGACAGACCCGCCCAGGTATTTCAGGTCTCACTGACTCTGTGTCTTCTTTTCCTGTGGCACCTGTGGATTCTGTTTTAAGTCCTCACTTTAAAAACCCTCTCCTGTTTCCTTCTGTGTACCTGACCCATCATTTTAAACCATGTTCCAAGGTCACTTTTTGGTGTATGTGTGGTTCTGGGGATTGAACCCAGGTGCCTGAGCCTGTTAGGCAAGTGACCTACCTGAGCTTCACCCTCCGAGACCCCTGTATTTTCCCCTCAGCCACAGGGTCTAAGTGGCCAAGGCTGACCTCGAAGGTTCCTCTTGCCTCAGCCTCCCTGGTGGCTGGCATGACAGGCATGCACCTGGGACTGTCACACTCTAGCCTGTGATGGGAACTCATGTGCAGCTGTCCAGGGCTGAGCATGGTTCTGCAGAGCTGTGCTCCAGGCTCCCTGCAGGGCTATGGAGGCCTCAGCTGCCCAGCAGCCCTGGTGCCATGCCCAGTGCTCCTCCCATCCTAGGGCAGGCAGCTGCCCATTGCTGTAGGCTGATCTTATTTTCTTCTTATGGCATTCATACATTCTCTGAAGTATGTTGGATTGTTTGCCAATTAGGAGTCTAACAGGTCCTCTAGAACCTTCAAACAATTAGTAAAATTCCTTAAACAGTAAGTGAGCATGTGCAGAAATTGGGCTAATGTTTTGGGAGGAACAGATGGTCTGATCAAAGGCTTCACCATGCATCACACGGCTCCATGCTTCCATCCTTCATCCTGCTTGACTATTCTTCATTTGTCCTGAACTAACCTAGTGTCAGAGGTAAAGACAGGATCCAGAGACCCCTGTGTACTTTATTAACATCAGGTTTGCATACAAAAGATTAATGAGGAGCAAAACAAGAACCCAGTGCATCTTGGGAAAATATAAGTACAAGAAGAATAAATCAGTATCACCAAACAACGCGGATTCAGCCCCTTTGGTGGTGAGACATACAGACCCAGGGAGAGCCCTGGAGGAGGGCCCAGCACAGCAGGAGAGATGGACAAGGACATTCCACACAGCTGGAGGGGAGCAGCACCCATGCAACCCTAAAGACCAGCCAAGCTTTGAAATGTCTCCCAGCCCCACTCAAGAAGATGGAACATGGGTAGGGAGGACAGGGAAGGGCTTTCCCAGGAGTTGGGGAAGCAGAGGGTCCTGGGGGGGGGAGGTGGAGAGCAGCAGCAGCAAGTGACAAAGACCAATGTCATGTGGCTCAAGGACCAGGCTAGGAAGATAACTCCTATGCCCAGAACCTGGGAACCCTGCAAGTCATCCCCCAAAGGGCAACAGTGGGGGGACGAGGAATGAGGCCACTCTGTGACAGAGGGAAGGACAGGGCTGGCCATGTTGTGCTGTGTGTGGGTGATCAGGACAGCACTGGGAAACCCACCCAAGGCTGTGGCTGAGGGGGAGCCCTGGGGAGAGGGCCACACCATTCAGCAGGGCTGCAGGCCTGGCAGAAGCCACGCAGGAATGGGAGGCAGGGGCTGAGCAGTGCCACCACCCAGGGAGGCCCCTCCATGGAGCAAGAGAGGGACAGGCAGGACAGCAGGAAGAGAGATCACACGTGTTCTCAGATCCAGGACAATGGCTTTGGCTTTCTCTGCCAACCCATGGAAAGCCCTTGGATGATCGGAATCAGGGACCGCTGTGTGTTGACATAGGTGTTAACAGCTGGGTGCCCGCTGCATTCTACACACTGGGCTGGATCTGAGGACCCGGGGGGACCTCAGCAGAGGGCATGGATGCTCCTCCTGCAGGGCGGGGTGCAACACCATGGGCAAGTTCCTTCCAAAATAACACACACACACACACACACACACACACACACACACACAGGATTTTCTTTCTTTCCTAACAGTTTTCTTTCCCACCCATCCTCCACCCACCTTCACTGTTAGGGACTGAACCCAAACTCATGGTCACAGGTACCTCCTCAGATGAAGTGTGTTCATGATACTTTTTCATAATAGATAATGAATATGTTCGTAGAATCAGGAAAGTACAGCTACTCCGCATGTTGTGAGGGCTCTGCCCACGTAGAGTGAAAGATGAGCCAATCTTTAGAGAAAGGGTGAGAAGTGGGCATTCCAGGCAGAGGAACCACCCTGTGCAGAGGAAGAGTGGGGGTCCATGCAGGACACAGAGGCATCTGGGCTGGCTGGGGTGGAGGACCGCGGGTGGGAAGGGTGCAGAGCCCAGGGGTCCCGGGCTCGTCATCTGAGAGGCTCACAGATACTCTGCAGCAAGGGAGGGTAGGTCTGCAGTGGGCCTCCAGGAGGCCGTCTGGTAGAAGTGTCTGAAACTGATCTGGGGTCTGAGGTTGAGGTGACAGACAGGTGAGGGTGACAGGCCTGGACCACGTTGTGGCTGGGTGTATAAGAGAGGAGGAGGATGGGAAAGGAAGCCCCAGGTGCCCATGCTGGGAGCTGCTTGGGAAGAGGAGGGGACATTGCTCCCACTGGACTGGAGCTGAACCCCTGATGTGGCCGTGACTAGCAAGCCAGGGCCATACAGTAAAGGAATCAGAGGGGACAGCAACAACAGATGCAGCACGTGTCCTATGCCCATCGGCAGTGTTCACGGTGACTCTGGATGACCCTGGGAGGACGGCGTCACACAGAAACAGCAGAGGGTGGGACTGAGCTCTGGATCTGCAGGCCCAGACTCGCAGACCCGCTGATGAGGAGGCATCATTCCCAGTCACTCAGGAGCCCCTCTGTGTGACCGAGCATTTCAGGAGCATCACCCTGCTTGCCATATGCTCTTTCAGAGCTTTCTACGAATATACAACATCCTTTCCTCTTCCTCTCTTTAACCAGGATGTGACCCATCTGCCTTTCAGGGATAATGGCACGCTCCCCCCGGCCCCACGTCCCTCCCCCGATTCCCGACAACACATGTCACACTCAGTACCACTTTCCCGGGCTGTGTGGCTGCACTGTGTTCAACTTCACAAGCTCCTGTCCTACCTACTCTCAGGAAACTGGATCATCTCCAATTTGTCAATATTATGACCAGCTCAGCCACCGCGGATTTGGTCACAGCATGCTTCTTTGCTAAATGCCTGGAATGGGAGGCCAGGGTGTGAGCACGTGTACCTTGATGGTTTCTGAAAGGAACAGCCAAGAACCTTCCTGCAGGAGGCTCCTCTCTCTCCAAGGGGCCCAGGACGTGGTCTTTCCTCTCAGCACGGCTGCATGTCTTTTTAGGCACACCCCCTGTTATAGTCTTCCTTTAATCCGTATTTTAATTAGATTAAACACCTTCTAGATGAGCAGTCTCATGATCTATCATTTTATGAGTCAGCCTTACCTAATTTCAGCCATTTTTCGGTAAGAGTATTGTTCTCTGTTCCCCTTTAATCTGGGAGTGCGGTTGTGAAAATGCTATCATATTTTGCTAATCTGTTCTTAGTTTTCCCTTGGCCATGAAGGGGCTGTGTCGTTTTAGCAAAGCAAACCTCCAGAATCTTCCTCTTCAGGGTTTCCACTGCTGCTTGCAGACACAGCAATGAACACTCACCGCAATGGTGACCATGATGCAGATGTTTTGGGTGTCCTTCCAGAAAACCTTCTGAGGAGTGATCTTGGCAAAATGGACCAGTCTCCTGAAGAACACAGTCAGGCCGAGCACTTAGGTGATGGAGGTGCCCTGCAGCTCAGGGCCCCTCCAGAAGCAGGTTGGGCTGCAGTCCCCGCATGTTCCTGACCCTACCTTTCCTAGCACCCTCCAAGAATTAGCCATGGCCCTGAATTTTACTGAAAGTTGTGCCCAGTTCCCTGCTGAGGGCAATGGTTGATTCCTCTTCAGGGGAAACCTGCCTCTTGGTGCATGACCCACAGCCCAGAGGGGCAGAGCTTCTGGGGGCCATTGCAGCAGCTAAAGACCCAGAACAAGTTCCGCAGGAAAGAGGAGGGTGAGGAGGACACAGGCAGGTCTCCTACGCCCTCACACTCTTGTTCACACACAAGAGGCTTCTGGAAGTTCCTTTGCTCAAGCAGTAGGGAAGCTCCTGGCCGTGGTTTGGGTGTGTCCCCAGGAGTCCCATGTTGGAGCCCTAAGTCCCAGAGTCTTATGTTCATGGTGTTTGGAGCTAGGCCTTTGGAGGGGCATGGTTAGAGGAGATCTTGAGGAGTGGCATTGTGGCTTTATGAGGAGAGGAGTGGTCCTGAGGGAGTCCCAGCACCCTTGCTGACTCCCAAGTGCCACCTCTGCCATGCTCTGAGGCAGCATGAAGCCCTCTCCAGATGCCTGGACTGCCCAGTCCCCAGGGCCACGGATGAAAGAAACTTCTATTCTTTATAAATGACCTGGTCTCAGGCACTTTGTCTTAGGAAACAGACTGAGACACTCCCAGAGATGTGATTGGAAATGGCGGCTCATTCCTTCAACATCAGAGTCCTTCTGCCATGCTGCATGGATTTGGCTTTTGAGAGACGGGGAGGGCCATCGATGGGAAGGATGAAGTCCTGACCAGTGTCCCTCCAGGGGTCACAGGGCCCCAGCCCCTAACTTGCTGTATTTGGCTAGACTTGCAGTGGCAGCCACAATGTGCCCCAGTTTGCTGTGACACAGTGACACTTCCATAGCAGGGCTCTCCCTCCACCCATGAGAGAAGAGGGCAGCAGAGTAGGAAGAGAAGAGCAAAGGGCAGCCTGGCATAGGCCAGGAGGAGGGCAAGGCTGGGTAGAGTGCCAGAGGGATGGGACCCGAAGGGAGGGGTCGGCTCTGGGCCTGAAACCCGAGGGACATAGTCATCACCCCTGCCTCCTGGGTCTTGGGCACAACCTGGGCTGTATCCTCTGACAAACCTTCTGTCATCCAGCTCAGCCCTGAGGGCTCAAGGGCCTGGTAAGCACAGGACACCTCTGCGCAAATCAGGGCTTGAGTGATCATGCTGCAAGGGGCCAAGTCCCAAACCCACATGGCCTCTAGACTTAGTACTGTGCTGGCTGGAGGGACACTCTGAAACCCAGGTGGCCACCCTGGAGCTGCACAGGACCAATGGCCCAGAGAGGGGTGAGGACTCAGGAGAAGAGGCAAGGGCCAAGAGGGACACTGTGTGAATTGTCACCAGGGTCAGGCTGGGCCAGCACCAGGGAGGGACGAAAGACACCCTGCCCAGCCTGGGAGTGCTCATCTCTGCCCCCGTAGAGCTCGTGTTTGTATGCATAGTCACAGGGCTAAAAGGCTTCCGTCCAGAGAGTCCATGAATTACAGAATCTTCATTGTATGGAGGTGTGGGGAATGTTGCTTTGGGGCCTCCCAAACCATACTTCTGATTTTTACCCCTTTGTTTCAGAAAATATTAATCTCCCACTACCAGAGCCTGGCTGGCACCTGAGCAACAGGAAGGTAGTTCTCCTAGTTCCGGAGGCTGAAAGTCCAAAATCAAGGTGCTGGCAGGTTTGGTTTTCATGGACAGCCTTCTTTTAACAGAAGCCAGGGAGCTCCCTGGGGCATCTTTTATCAGGGCATTAGTTGCACTCATGGGGATGTCACCCCATGACCTAGTCACCCCCAAAATACTGCCGAATACTGTCAGACTGTGGACTGGGTTTCAACAGATACATTTCTTGGCAGGGAATTACAGACCTTCTGTTTGCAGCATATTCTTGCACACAGGCTATACAAAAACAGGCAGCCACCAAATCTGACCCTCGGCCCACAGTGTCCTGACCTTGTTTTAAATGTTTGAGTCAGGGGGGGTAATTTGTTACACAGCAACAGCTAACTGAAGTACAGAAGAATAAATAACCATGTGGTCATTAGAAAGCAACAGCCTTGAAGTTGGACAGACCTGGCTCAGGGCCCAGCTCCCAACTTGTGGCCAAGCAACCTTGGGCAAGTCAGATAACCCTCCTAAGGCTCAGCTTCCTTGTGGGTGAGCAGGGGGTGGTGAGGGCTTTGCCCATCTCATGGAGAACAGCAAGGCTAAGGAGAACACAGAACACATAGCGAGCTCCGGTGGACAGAGCACTCAGCACATGACAGCCATTGAGACAGGTGAGAGCAGTGACGAGTCAGATATCAGTCTGAGCAGGTCATCAGCTTATGATTCAGACCTTCCTGCGATGTGTCATTCAAAATCCCCTGTGACCAGGCAGCGAGCACTCAAAAATACTCCTGGCATTTATGACCACCACAAAAGCTGAACCTGTGGCAGGCGTGTGTCCCACACTGCACCACACGATAACATTGTCTCCTCAGCATTAAACATACTTTTAAAACATCCTTCCTACAATCTCCATCTGATTTTCCCTTCAGTCAACAGAAGACCAGAATCTTCCATTGCCCTCAAAATCCCTTATGATTGGCACATTAGCCAACAAGCAGTCAGAATCCTCTGAAGCCCCAGCAAGAAAAAAATAAAGTCAAATTCCTATTTGTTGACATTTGAGGAAAACAAGAAAGAAGCAAGGGGCCCCACTCATTGTTGACAAGGTCTGGTTGAGCATCTTTTTATCTAATGCTTACCAAGAACGGTAGCAGAAAGAGCACCGGTTCCTCAAACAGGGCAAGAGAGAGGTTGACACAGATGAAGAAGTACGTGGCCATCCGCATGGCCCAATGGTTATAAAAATAGTAAAGTCTGGAGAGGAAAAACAGTAAAGGTGGTGATAACCAGAGAGCAGGAGTTATATAACACTCAAACTTCTGTGCAAAGACGAACAGGGGCCGGGGCTGGGACGGCAGCTCAGTGGTAGAGCAGTACCCAGCACGCACCAGGTCCTGGGTTCCATCCCCAGCACTGCCAAATAAACGGGTAAATAAACAAATAAATAAATAAGACTCGTGATGGGTCGCATGCCCTTTAGGTTCTCAGGAGCATGGGCGATATTTACTTGAGCTCAAACTATAAAACACTAACAGAAAACATCAAGATGATGATCATATGTCAAAGCACACTTGGTGGACAGTCTCGAGCCAGCTTTAGCACCTTCTTCATGGAGTTGTTGTGACAGTAATAAGAGAACACTCTGAACCAGAGACTGACAAGCTGAACCGTCAGTTACAGTGACCTAATGCCATGTGGGCGTAGCTGAGTCCAATGTGAAAATGTGCACAGCCCGTCTCAACGCAGTATACTCAGGACTGATGTGGCTGCCACACGCCAGATCCCCATAGGGTCGGACAGTCCCCCACTCCTGCTTGGCAGCCTGGGCACATGAGGTGTTTGTTGCTTTTGGAGACACTAACACCGAGCACTGATGTAAGAGAGGGTTTTTCCTTACACTAGCCGAGGGCTTGGTCTTAGTTGAAGCTTTAGGGGGAGATAGAAAAGGCTGGATTCCCAGGAAAGGAGTGAATGTGTGGGTAGCATTAGGAGGTGACAGAAGGGAAAAGAGAAGCCCTCCTTTGCACTCCAGGTGACGCTGGCTAGGAAGAAAGGTGGCCATGTGCCTCCAGCTTGGGCACTCCATCTCCTGGCCTTGGTGGTGTCCATTACCCCCCCCCCAATCTGCTCTTAACTGACCGGATGCTCCCTGCACGTGGGACACTGTGCTCTTAGAACTTAACCCAAACCACCAGGCTCTGGGGCTGGGCTGCAGCTCCGTGGTGGAGCACTTGCCTAGCACTTGCCCATCTCTGGGTCGGCTCCCAGCACCACAGAACAAAACACTCTTGGGTTTTACCCAAATGTATGTAGACCCCCTGAAAAGTTTCTGTGGAAAGAATGCCTACAAGTTTGGCTCAACCTCTAGAACTTAAGGTGAACACGTGGAACAGCTGGATGCTTTACTTACCTGATAGCCCGAGGGGACATTTGGAACGGAATGTTCCTGTTGTACTGGGCATCGGAAATATAGGCAGCTGCCAGGAAAGGTTCTGGAAGCATAAAACGTCAGACAGGAACTAGACTGCTTTTCCGTTGTGGGAATGCATCAGGCACGGAGGGGAGCCCTGCCCCTCCACCTCCAGCCTGGCTCCCTAGAGGTTGCCACCATCAGCAGAGCCATAGGTGCCTTTCCTGGTGGGTCCCCTGGGACCAAGGATCCTGCAGCAGAGCTGGCCACATGCACACTGCATTTTCTAGAACTCAAATACAGGTTCTCATTTGAGGAAAGAAAATAAGAAAGCACTGAACAGAATATGTACATGGCTTATGTGGCATATTTACACATAAATAATGGTTGCGTCTGTCCAAATATACATATGAGTATATGCACACAAACCCAAGTATAGAAACCCCAAATTATATTTAAGCCACTTGGTGGCTGGTTGAAGGGATTTTTGAGGGGAAATCTGATGCACCTCCCCGACTCCCTTGTCTCCTCTTCTCATAGCTGTGTGGTTTCCTCTTCTTCTCGAGATTGAAAACTGGATTTTAAACAGTTGTGTTTCCTCCCTCCCCTCCTGTCCCAACTTTGTAAGCCTTAGAAGGGAGGGGAGAGCACAGAAAGGAGGCACAGATGATTCCAGAGGTTCTCAGGGGAGAGCAAGGGCGTTCCTTCCAAACGCCCAGCAGACACCCTCTTCAGTCTCCCCTGCCCTAGGAGTGACCACCGGGAGCCCTAGAGACCGTCAGGCAGGCAGGCGACAGGAGCCGGGAATCTGAAGCTGCTGATGGAAGTGCTTTGAAAACACACTAACATGTCTTGTTCATATAGATAAGAAAATCAGCATAACTAGCCGTATCTCAAGGTCAAGAGAAGTCCCCACACGTTTTAACTTACATTCTTCCACTTGGGTTTTTCCTCCCAATGCCAACGCCCCGTCTTGCCTACCGCTGCTCCTGCTGTAAACTCATCCTGCACGTGGATAAACAGAGCAGGCCCCTGTTTCCCAGGGTCCCCTGTGCGAAAGCTGCCAGTGACTTCTCTTCCCTTAGAGCTACTCTCCTTTGCCCAGATAACCAAGTGGGAAATCCTTGGCTTGGCCTTTAGGGGCCCCACAATCCCCTCTCTCCAACTTTCTCTCCCTGGCTTTCCCTCCAGGAACAACGTTCTCTGGAAAAAACAGATGGGATTCCATGTCCACTGCCTACCACGGGCCCCACCTCCACACCTGAACTCATGCTTAGGCATTGCCCTCCCACTGGCCTTCCTTGGACTCCATCTCACACTGCAGTCTCTCCAGGAGGACGAGCCATCCCACATTTCCACATGGAACGACCACCCAGAGAAGCTGGGGCAGTGCCCATACAGCAGGCATCCCGGACAGACACCAGCCACAGGTGGAGGGCACCGGCCACTCTGGCAAGAAGGGTGGGTGAATGAGTGACCGCAAACAGGCATTAGGACAAATACCTCATGTCCCTCAGCATAGCCAATTGCAAACAAACAACCCACAGGCCAAGTGCAGTCTAAAGGTATGTTTTGTTTGGCCTGTAGAATGTGTTTACAATGTTGGCTACTAATTCAATTTTTTTCAAAACTGGAACTTACACAAAAATTTGAACTTATGGTTCCTATTTAAAAGAAGGTTAACATCTGGCAAGGTGGAGCTGTTATAGTTAGTTTTTGCTGCTCGCCCTAATACTTCATCACCTGAACGAACACTTAATATCCTCCCATGTTCTGCGGGTCAGCTGGGCAGTCCTTTTGGAGTCAACTTAGCTGATCTCGAAGGTCATGAGCACTGGGTGTTCTAGGAGCATCTTGTTCACATCTCTTGGCCATGTGCGTCCAGAGCATCGAGAGAGCAAGCGTCAACACTCATGGGCTTTGCACACCTCTGCTTGTGGACATCTGCTAATGTCCCATTGGCCAAAGCAAGTCCCATGGCCCACTTCAGGTTCAAGGGCTGGAGAAATGGACCCTAACTGTATGGAAAGGAATTGCAAAGTCACCTTGCAAAGGGGCCTGCATTCAAGGATCAGAAGACTTGGTGAGCATTTTTGCAATTGATGATCGACCAACATGACACAGCTGGAGGTGGGTGACTGTGCTTTTCTTAGGGCAAGGGACATGCCCTCCATTTCATCACAAGCCCTGTCCCCTCTGTCGCTGAATCATTCCCACCTAGCTGGCTGGTTTTATGTTGCTCTTCAGGGCACTGCAGATTAAACCAACAGTGCTCTCTGGTGAGCCCAGGGAGCCCTGGCCTGCCCTGTGCAGGCTTCTGGTAACTGCCATCTTCCCCTGACACGAGTTTTTCTGCAAATGGCTATAAGGTAACACCAGGGACCCAAGAGCTTGATGACAAGAGTCATCACAGACCTGCATGAAAAAGTTGAAGAGTGAGAACATTCAAATAGAAGCACACAAAATATCAAGAGGTGACCACAGAGGACAGTTGACAAGAAACAGCATGGGGCACAGGCTCTCAGCACTGGCTATACCTCTGAATCCCCCAGTAGCCTTGAAGTTACTAGTAGCATGAGCCACATTCTGACCAGTAAAATCAGAATCTCAGGGGCCAAGCTGAACAAAGTACCTTCCTAAAAACTTCCCAATGAGTCTGACCAACACTGAGGTTGGGAATCCCTAGCATTGGGATATTTCTATTTCAACTGTGAAAGTGAGGGTAAATTCCCCCCAAAAGTAGCCTGTCATCTTACAGCTGCCAAAGGAAACTCCCTGCAGGATAAGTTCTAAAAATTTCCTGGATAGGAGAGGATGCTGATGCATTTTTCAGTGACTATGCAGTTTCCTGTTCTGTGACCCAAAGCTAACTTACAAAAGATTAACCTAATCAACTGGCCACCCACCTCCCCAGATCTAGATGTTCTGCCATCTCAGAAAATATGGGGCTCTGCTGAGGACTGTCTGTTGGTACCAGATGCATTACCCTTAGTTCCTGCTTCCTGGAGGAGGTCTCTGAAAGACCTGGAGTCGCAAAATCTCTGGCTCCTGTAGACATGCATTAAACAAAATGGCTCACACTGGAGTCAGCCAGGACTCTGACTTATTTTCTGTCCTTCTTTTATTAGCTAAGTTGCTTAGGGCCTCACTAAGTTGCTGAGGCTGGCATTGAACTTGAGATCCTCCTGCCTCAGCCTCCCCAGCCACTGTGATTACAGGCCAGTGCCACCATGCCCAGCTGTATTTCTTGATCTCTCAAATTATTATTCATTTGCATGCATCTCTTATTTAGACAAAGAAATATGAAACACAGAGGGAGGGCATCGAGCATCTCTGGCTAAAATGATTTTCTCTCCACTGAAGGCTCTCATGATCACAAGGAAGCCTGTCATTTTGTAGATGCTGGGCCCAAGGGCAAGACTGGGAACTAGGAAACCATCTCCTCCTCCTGTCCTTTGCCTGCTCACTCACTCATTAACCCACTCACTGACAGAGAGGACTTAGTAGAATGCACCTGTTGGAAGTGGCCTGACTTCTGTGGGAGAACAGCAGGCCAGATGGGAAGCCCAATGTTCCACCCCACACATAAGGGCTCTGTGGACTCTCTCCAGCAGGCTACATAGCCCCCTGGGGAGCAAAGGAGCAGGGGACACCATTCAGCCCAGAGTTGAATGACAGGGCCAGCCCAGCAAAGATGGGAAGCAGGACTAAGACTCTCTGACCTCATACACACTTGCATGGCCTGAAGGAAATGCCCAGCATCACTGTGTTCCAGAAACTGGGCTGGACCCAACCTGTGTGGTCATCCACCAAGGTGACTGCGATTTACCAATCCCACCTGACAGAGGCTCAAGGAGGAGACCAGCCCATGATCTGGAAACTTCTCCATCAGTACAGGGGTTCTTGCCTCTCTCTCCACCCTCTGTTTCTTATTCCTCCAAAGGGCCCAGCCCAGGAGCAGCTGCTTGGAAGCTCCAAGTCATCCAGAGGAGCCTGTCTGTCACAGCAAACACACAGAGCCCACCCTGGAGCTGGGTCCCCCAGGCCCAGGAAGAGCCAGGGCTGCAAACCCCATCCTGCACTGGGACCCTAGGTTGTTTTCCTTCTGGTACAGAGCACAGTGTGCGTGTGGCTCTGGAGCCAGGCCAGCAAGACCTGGAATCAGGTCTCCACACAATCCAGCTCAGTCCCCGTGGATGGGAGGCCTCTCCCGTGGCACAGGCTTGACAGCTCCCAAGTGACCCCCAATGCGCAGGGCTGCTCTCCAGCCCACTGTGCGCTTCTTGGCTATGCAGCTCTCCAGAGCACCTGGGGCTCTCAGGTCACAGAGGACAGAGAAAGCAGAGAAAGCGCTCCCAGCAGAGGGGCTCCCCACCCAATGTCCCCACAGGGGCCATTGTTCCCAGCAGCCAGTGCTGGCTTTTATCTGGTTCGTTTTCTCCCGGGGGCTTTTCTGTGGGGAGGCATCTGGCGCTGGGAGGGTGACCAGATGCACAGAGATCCGGGCGCCCCCAGGCACAGCGGGCGGCCTCCCATAACTCTTGGGTGAGAGTCTCATCGTGGAGCTCCAAGCGCAAGTGACGCACCCCCGTGGCTGGGCAGGTCAGGGCATCCAGGCTGTGGCGCACCAGAAAGGGATGCTCCAGCCCAAAGCACACAGGCAGGAGGCCCTGGTTGTGCTGGGCCCTCCACATGACACAGCGGATCTGCCCCGGGGGCGAAGAACCTGCTCTGGCCAGCAGAGAGAGCTCCGGAGGCCCCTTCCAGGCACGGGTTCTGACTGCTCAATGGACAGTTGGATCAGAACCTAGGACACATGAGTTTGTAAAAGAGAACGTGTAAGAGGTTGTGGTTGCATGTTGCCTAATGCAAGTTATTGAGTTGAAGTTGCATTTGTTAATTTTAAAATATGGAAGGAAGTATGGTGTTTGGTCCACTTGAGGATTCACTCA
Organism: Spermophilus citellus; assembly: GCF_964194105.1. NCBI lineage: Eukaryota > Metazoa > Chordata > Mammalia > Rodentia > Sciuridae > Spermophilus > Spermophilus citellus. Next base: position 1,231,737 of record NW_027672722.1, on the reverse strand, counting down.
ACAGAGTATCAGACTTTCTTTTTTGTGGCACTGTGGAAATGTGAATGAGAACAAGTTGGTGACATCTTTCAGGTGGAAGCATTGTCACTCATCAAGTTGGCCAAGAAGCCATCTTGTGAAGCCCCTGTTGACTCATGGCTTTTGACGATGAATTCATGTGTGGAGACGGTAATTCTTCATGGACCTTTGCATTTGGTGAGTCACGGGACGTATCTGAGTAGATAATCATTTACCAACATGTCCACAATAATCTCACATATTATGCATAAGAGGTCATGGCTGGGTAAATATTACCATTTCCTTTCTTGCATTTAAGAAAACTAAAAATGACATTATATTTTCTCCCTTTTTTGCCTTGAAGTATGTCTGTGTCTTAACCAAGCATGATTGTTGGTGGGTAGGACAGCAAGAACTTGAATTCAGGGATTTTACTGTCATGTGTCAATCTATTGTTTTTCATTGATTTCTATTAATATATCCAGGTTGGCATCTATTACATTTTTAGCTTTTGACTTTCGTAGCTGTGGGCATCTTGACAGCCATCAACTCCCTGTAAGCACAGACAACTCTATAAGGAACCAGAGGATAAATTTCCCTGTGCATGTCCCCTTGTGAAACTGCTTAAGCACCACCTGGTTTACACACAGGTGGAATTTCTAGGTCAAAGTGTGCATGTTTACTTCTTTGACTAAGCACTGCCAGGTGGATCTTCTGAATAGCTCTACCTGTGGCCAGGATTGTATTATCTAGCTTTCTAACTTTTGCATGTTGAGTAGATACATAGTGGGAGCACACTGTTTTTGTTGATATTTTTCTTAGTATCTATTCTGATGCTTTTCACTGGGGGATTTTTCCTGTGAAAATGGGCTTCCTCTACTTGACCTAATTATCTTCTTCTTTTTAAACTTTTTTCAATGTGACTTTTTAATTTTAGTTTTATTAAAGACATTGTCCCTTGCTTACATAGTCTATACCTAAAGGACTAGTCCTTGCTCCAAGGCCCAGCTTGCTCTCAGCTGCCCCGGGAGGGGAACAGTCTTTGGTGGTAGCCAAGAGACACCCCTGCAGGGGGCACAAGTGCTCTGGCCCTCTGGTGACTTGCCAGCAGTGCTTCCCATGCACACAGAGGGTTTCAGACACTGAGTCAATGGTCTGGGTGGTCTTTTGTTCAGTCTGATCTCAAATTGAGCTGCTCTGAGAGGTCATATTGAAGTCCTTCTGTGTACCTGACCCATCATTTTAAACAATATTCCAAGTTCACTTTTTGTGTGTACGTGGGTTGTGGGGATTGAACCCAGGGCCTTGAGCCTGTGAGGCAAGAGGCCTACCTGAGCTACACCTTCAGAGACCCCTGTAAAGGTATTTCCCCCTGGCCTCGGGGTCTAAGTTGCCAAGCCTGACCTCAATTGTTCCTCTTGCCTCAGCCTCCCTGGTGGCTGGCATGACAGGCATGCACCTGGGACTGTCACACTCTAGCCTGTGATGGGAACTCATGTGAATCTGTCCAGGACTGAGCATGGTTCTGCAGAGCTGTGCTCCAGGCTCCCTGCAGGGCTGTGAAGGCCTCTGCTGCCCAGCAGCCCTGGTGCCATCCCCAGTGCTCCTCCCAGCCTAGGGCAGGCAGCTGCCCATTGCTGTAGGCTGACCTTATTTTCTTCTAATGGCACTCGTCCGTTCTCTGAAGTATGTTGGATTGTTTGTCCATTGCAAATGTAACAGGTCCTCTAGAACCTTCTAACAATTAGCAAAATTCCTAAAGAGTAAGTGAGCATGCGCAGAAATTGGGCTACTATTTTGGGAAGAACAATGTTGGATGATATATTCATGGCCAGTTATCTTTTATTACTTACAAAATAATAAAATAATGAAGCAATACCATGGGCTGAACTAAAATAGATCCTCAGGATCTTAGGCATTCTGTAATAAATCTGCATCACTGGAAGTATAGAGTTGATCCACTCTGAGTAATGAAACAGAAGTAAAGGTATCAAAGCAAATGATCATCTGTTTCCAATTTTCAGTGATTTGGTTCAAGAGGTAATATGGTGATATTTATTAATAATGGATCAAAGAGGTTGGTCCACTGAGCATCTTAGAGACTGTCCTTTATGGAGCCTCATGATCCTCATTGGGGAATGATCCAAGGTCCTAACTGTGGTTAGTGTGAGGACACCATGGATTCAGCAGAGGGAAAGAAGGACAGGGGAAACTCAGATGTCCTTTCATGGCTCCTGGAGTTAGAGTACATATCCCTTTGCACCTGAGATCAAGAGACCTCATTTCCTCAAGGACATGCACACTCAGACGTAAAATTTGAGTGTGGCTTCCTTTCTGGATTCCGGGGCTGTTGTTAGCCACCAGGAATGACAGTGCTCTCCATGCTCAGTGGAGCCATTTTTGCCAGGAAAGAGAGCCCATGGTCACGCCTTGTCCAAAGCATCCCAAGCCAGGGGTCTCCCATCCCTACATTCCTGTCCTGAAAGGAAGCCATTCAGAGGCATGGTGGGTCCAACCACCTCCCATGTGTTAATTCATCACTGTGTCCCAGTAGTCACCCCAGTTAACAGTCCTGATGGGATTGGATGTGGCTCAGAATGTCACCCTCATAAGCTCTACACTGCTACAGCTGCAGTTCGGCAGTGAGAGAAACTCAAAACCTCAAAACACATGCACATAAAAGAAAAGAGCAAGAGCCAGAGCCCCAACAGGCCAGGTGTGGCAAAGACAGCTGGAGTGCCTATGTTGGGACTCAGAATTATGTCAGTGGGGTGGCACTGCTGCTGGCACCAGCATGATAAAAGAGAGCCATCCCTGCTCATTTTTGGGAGCAGCGTGTTGGGGAAGGCAGCAGAAATTGAGAGGCAGGATTGAGTTTGGCCCTAGGAGGAGGTTGGGTAAAAGGCCAGTGTGGGTTGGAGGGCCTTGGCAGATAGAGAGAGGCCAGGGCACACCCCAAAGCCTGGAGATTGCACTTGATGTCCAGGGTTGTGGAACACCACCTCCCCTCTTATTCACAACTGAGAGCAAGGGGCATTGATAAGTTCAGGTTGTGTGTGGCTGCATCCAACGTGGCTCAGCTAGGCACCCCTGTTTCCTTGACTCAGGAGGCTGGGAGTCCAGGCTCCACTGAGGCTCAGCTGGGAGGATCAGAGTCTGAGTTTAAGCCTGTGTTCCTGGTGGGACCCATGTTGGCTGATCCTCAGTGTTTTTGTGATGAGAGGACGGGTGAGTGTCATGTCTTTATCCCAGGACACGCTTGCTAAATTGACTTGTTTGCTCTGAGGAGGAAAGAGAGAGGGGGTAGTGGTGCTGGAGACAGGGATGCAGACAGGGGTCATGGACTTGGCATAACTCAGTCCTGGAGGTGATATCCCATCACCTGTACCCACTTCAATTCCCATGAATCCAGAGGATGAGCCCCCTTGAGGTGAGGGGTGAACTGGTTCAGGGCAGCAGGATGCTGTGGTACCTCGGAGTCTCAGTGAGACCCAACACTAGATACACTTGGCCCTTTTGAAACCTTGGAGAAGGCTTGGGAAGTTGTATGGCCGAGGGGAGCAGCCTCTGCATCTCAGTCACCTCCAGCTTGCCATGGTATAGAGTGGGAACTGCAGCCACGATGGGACGGACGTTGGCCACGTCCCTGTGTGGGACACAGGCCTGATTGAGTTAGGGTGCATTCTTTGTCTCTAGCTTCTTATGATTGTCCCATCTCTACATTTGTGCTTCAGGCACCTGTGAGTCCCATCTCTGGTTTCAGAGAGAATAGAGGGTGTTATGGGCCAATAGACACAATAAACCCTAGAGATTAGATGCTACCCTACTTTCCAGAAAAGACTGGGCACACCATGAGTTGCACAATGATGGGACCAGGGTCCAAAAGCTGCTGAGAGGGAAGGACTGGTTGTGAATGCATTTTTGAAGGCTCCAAGCTGGAACTCTAGAGGCACCAAGCAGGGCAGATGCTGGTGGGGGTATTTGGGTAGCTGTTGGTGAACACCTGCACACCTGAGATGGGAAGGCATGGAGGAGAAATCAGCAGCTCATAGGGCTTTTGAAAGTGGTCGTATGTGAAACGAGGCTCAGGTATGGGCTCAGGATATGACATCATTGCCTTGACAATGGATCAAACAGAACATGAAACCCTGGTATCCAGGCACTCACTTCACTGACCAAGCCATCTGAGCTCATTTGGTTAGAAACAATGGAGTGAGAAGGATGTTCTCCTGTGGTTGCAAACAATGCCGAGCCTCAGGCTCCCAGGAATCTCAGGGGGGCCAACTAACCCTTTTGTGGATACACTGGGTGAGGCTTCATCTTAGACACCAGAGCCTCTGGCAATTATCGCAGAGGAGCTCAAGAGTAACAGTGAGTAGCACAGGGCAGGTGAGCCCAGCAGGCCCTCTAGTCTGATCCCTGATGAATGGCCCAGGACTCCTATTCTGACTGTGTGTGTGTGTGTGTGTGTGTGTGTGTGTGTGTGTGTGTGTGTGTGTTTGTACTGATGGGAACTGTCCCATTGTGCTTTGACTCTAGTGTATTGGCACAAGTCATTTTTCTGTTTGTCACCATTTCCATTTTGAACCCACCATTCTTGGTCCCAACCCAGGGTGAAAATGATCAGAACTCGGAGGAGCCCTTCACCGTACAGAGCCTTGAACCTTACAGGCAGGACCAGCTTAGGAATGAGCTCCTGCCTGTGATTTGTGGGAGGAACCTATATTTCAGCAGCAACATGGGGTTCATCTCCTGGGATTCCATCCCCACCCAGCAGGTGCTGGATCTCTTGTTCCCAAGGTAAGCACCTGACCCCCAAGCCCAAGTGTGTAGCCCCCTCATGCCTGGGTCTTGGGGCTGCCATGTACCTCTCAGGGACCCAAAGGTTTGTGATACGTAATGAGATAGAGGACCACACTCATAGTGGAATGTCAGCCCCAAATGGGACGAGTCCTGGAGGTGCCTGCCACAGCCTTGCAAGGGGAGTAAACTTCCCCTCTCAGGCAGATAAACTATCCTGACTCCAGCTGATCCACAGAGGTTCGTGGAGCAGTCCCCACACACTGGGAACCACAGCTCAATGGTGTGTGCTGAGCTCATTCCCAGGTAGACTCAGTGAGGCCAGGTGGTCTTTCTGGTTGATGTTGGCTTTGTGAAGAAAGTAGATCTGTGCCAGAGGCGTCTCAAAACTCGGGCCTTGGGAAAAGCACTTTTGGGTTAATAAAGACATTTCAGTTTCCATAGTGGGACAGAGCATCCTAGCTGGGACATAGCTGGACAGAGGCTTTGGACATGGCAGCCCCCACACCCAGATATATGTGGGAGTCAGCAGTCTGGGCTCATTCACTGATGAACATGGAGAAAGCACCCACTGTGTGAAGACACGTTTCCAGTCACCTTTCATAACTGAGTGAAAAATTGGGTGCAAATGACTGCCATTGTGTCCCTTTCATGTGGGTCAGCCTAAAACCGCAGGTGCCATGAGTACATATCCTACATGTGACTGCATCCCTGACTCCATGAGGCATAACTGCACGTTGTCCTCTTCAGTGACTATGTTGGACCCCTGGACCAACTTCAACATGGAATGGGCTTGGGGTCAAGAGGGTGGGCTCCTGTTTCCAGAATAGGGACCTGCAAGGTGATTTGACTTGGGAAGGCTGAGGAAAGACTGCTCTCCCCAATTCTGTTTTCTGCCTGCAGTGTAAGGTGTGGAGCTTCAACCGTAGGAGGGGTAAGGCAGGGAGTTGTAGGTGGAGTCATGGTCCTCTGGGGAAGCCCCTGGGACAATGGATCCCCCCACACTACACCTCCCTGTCCTCCCCCAGGGCCACAGAGATGTGGTCTGCACTCATGGGAAAAGAGAGGTCCACAGCTACTCAGGGGGACTTAGTGAGAGTTCACAGAGAATGCGGTAGCATTGCAGCCCACGCCAGGGGAGGAGGTGTCTCTTGAGCTCTGAGAACAGTGGACAGGAGGACAGACACTCCTGGAAGGTGCACTCCAGGTTGGAGAGCATGTAGCCAAGGGGAAGAAGAGTGTCAGGCCTGCCCTGAGGAGGGGAGAGCTGGTCATACCATGGATCTAACGCTCCTTCGTTGAAGGTTCTTTGCGTGTGGCGACCTGTCCTGTCCCTGCCTGTACAGCCACTGTGTCTTGTCTGAGGTGGACTGGTGTGTTCAGAACCAGGGATGGTTCAGAAGTGTAGGGTTAGAGGTTTGATCTGGAGGCCATGGCGAAGCCAAGGCCAGGGTTTTGCTGACTCCACACCTGCCTCCCCACAGTGCCTCACCTTCTTTCCTGGGGACCTGGGTGAATTTCTACACCGAGGCTTCCCATCAGCCTCCAGGCTCTCTGAGTCTGCAGCTGCTGCTGCCATACATGGGGCTCTTGCTGGTTGGCTTGTACCTGGAGCACCAAGCACACCACCTCCTATCCCCACCTGAAGATGGCATATCAAGCCAGGCAGAGCCTGAGAGCCAGGCGGACTGGGGTGAGTACCTAAGGGTATATGAGGAAAGGTCTGACTGTTGTCCCACTGCAGGGAGTCTGTATGTCTGGTGTTGGGCTGGAAATTAGGAGAAGCCTTTGTCCATTCAGGAAGTGACTCCAGTCTGCAAAGAGGTCCTGTGTGGGCTAAGGGTCTGAGTTCTTCCTGGCAGCAGGGGTATTGTGTGTCTGTGCGAAGGTCAGGGCAAGGCAGTCATGTTGGCATCTTTTCTCCTCTAGCTACAAGCTCAGTTCCTGTCATGGCTCCTAAGCCAACCCCAGAGCCAGAGCCTTCTCCCTGGGAAGGGGCAGAGCCAGAGTCGAGGACATCAGGGGTCTCCACTAGGTACTCCCCACAGCCCCAATATAACAAGCGGATGAGAGGCAGGTGCCTCATTCACGTCTACCTGGAAAACGAAAGGACAACACAGTACAAGAGCATCCTGGTGAGTCTTCGAGCAGGGGAGTCTCCTGGGAGCCCACACTGGGGAAGACTGAGTCCACAGCAAACACCTTGGACTAGGCCTGTCTTCCTGAACTGGAGCTTCTGGAAGGTCAGGAAGGAGAGCATAAAATGAGGAAGAGAGAGGCGGGAGAGCAGCAGCATGCCAGGTCTGGGTGGGAGTGGGCCTGCGTGTTTTGGGGTGTGCAGGTCAGAAGTGTAGGAGTGAGTGCTGGGTTCAGAGGAGGTCAGAGAAATATCAAGGGTACAAGCCATCGTCTACTGATTTGGATATTGAGGAAGAGTATATTGAACCATGGAGGTTGAAGCAGAGGAGTTGGCAGTCGTTTTCTTCTGTGTGGGCGGGGACATGTTGTTGGTTGAAGGGAAGGGAGCCATTGTAGAATGATTAGGGTGGGTAGGTGTGGGTCACAGACACCTGGGGGCCTTGGAGGTGCCCATTAGTGTCCTAGTTTGCATGTATGTGAATAGAGATTTCGCGTCTCTGTCTGCAGAATTTTCCTGGGTGTGGATTATCCATCATGAGACTCTGGTGTCCACCTCCAGGGGAGCCATGTTGAACCACTGCACCTGCTTGGTCCAAAACTCCTGACACCCCAGCAAGCACTGACACTCTCGAGCCCAGCAACTACCATGCCTATCATTAAAGAGTCCTAGTGCGTGTTTTGCCCTGGCTGTCAGGACCAAAGCACCTACGGTTTGTGCCTGGTCCACACAAAAATGCAGCTGCATCCCAGACCAGAGCAGGGATATGGAAGTCCACTGGACCATTCCTCCCATCTTGATGGGACTAGAGTGTGTCTGTACAAAGCCTTTTGGTCCTTATTCCCTTGTCCCTGTAGGGCATAGCAGGTTAAAGCAAACTCTTGTACCAAGATTGGACTAGAGGCTCATAGGAAGACCCCACATGATCACATGAAGGCCTCAGGTAGCAGGGTAACAAGATGGTGCCCTTGTGTTGAGAGCTCTCTTGTCTCTGGTTGTCCTTGAGCACTGTCCTCTGGGTAGCTACTCCCAAATTCCCTGTCTGATGAGCTTTCTCCAACCCTGCTCAGGTGCCCTGCCAGGACAGCATTCCAGTCATCATCCGCAGGGCCTTAGATTCACACTTGCTCCAGCAGGAGGATCCAGAAAACTACGAACTTCTGCAAATTGTCTCGAATCATCAGAGTAAGTGGAACCATCAAAGGGTAGGGAGCAGTGAGTCACAGTGGGCTCACGATAACTGGGAGCCAAAACAGAGTGTGCATTGACCCAATGCCCAGGAAGAGTCTGGTGGGACTTGTGCACAAAACAAAGTGTAATGATGGGGCATAAATCTGCAGGGTCTTCATGTTCCCCAGGGCTGTGGACCTGCCTATCATGTTTTCTTTCCTTGGCCTGAGGAGGCATTGCAAAGCTATTATCCACAAGGGGCCAAGAAGAGAGGCTTCTTTGTCTTGTGTCAAAGAAGACAGACAACCACAGGGTGCCTACTTTGGCAGCCTTTCCTGACCTAGACGAGTACATGAGAAAAGCAGTTTAATGAAGAATCACTTCTGGCTTCCAATCTTTCTATTCATTGCAAACTGAGTCCACTTAGGACCAGAGGCCATTTCTAGAGAGAAGTATGTGGTAGAATAGAACACTTCACACCTTGTAAACTCTTCTTGGAGAGAGAGAGAGAGAGAGAGAGAGAGAGAGAGAGAGAGAGAGAGAGAGAGAGAGAGAGAAGAAGAAGAAGAAGAAGAAGAAGAAGAAGAAGAAGAAGAAGAAGAAGAAAAAGAAGGAGGAGGAGGAGGAGGAGGGAGGAGGAGGAGAATTAGGATGAGGAGGAGAAGAAGGAGGAGTAGAAAAATGAAAACAAGTTGAAGGAGGAGACCATGAATAAGAAGGTCAAGATGACTAAGAAGAAGCATGAGGAGACGATGAAGAAGAACAACAACAAAAAGGAGAAACACAAGCCGAACAAGAAGTATAACAATAAATTGATTAAAAATATGAATGGGAATTATACTCATGAGGAGGAAATGCAGAAGTGGGGAACTCAAGAGAAGTATATTGCTCTGGATGGTATAGTCCTGCTGTGGACATCCTCCACCCACCATCAACACATCTCCAAACCATACCCCTCAAATTAGTGTAGCCCTGTATAAGTGGATGAATCCACTGGCAAGGTGGAGGCACCCACCATCAAGTGCTTTTCCCCAAACCCACCTGTGATCATTGCTGCAGTGGGGAGAAAACCTTCAACACATGAGTCTTTGGGGACCAATCCAGATACAAAGTCTAGCTATTTCTCTTTGGTGGGCCCAACGTGAACTAAGAGGTTGTGGGGTACAAGGGGCTATTTCCTTGAAAGGTGTTCCTGTAGTGGACCTCCTGTGCATAGAGGGTCCTCAGGGAGGAATCAGTGGGGAGTCTTGGTGGAACAGTAGCTGGATTCGGGGGCTCTCAGGTCTGTGTGTGAGACCTGAGCTGGCAGAGGCTCTCAGTTGTGGGGGATGTTGGGTAGTGTATTCCTTGAGTGTCACCTACCACGCCTCTGCCCCTGCTTCTCCAGAGCTGAGGATCCCTGCTGATGGGAACATATATTACGACATGGATGGAGGAGTGGATTATAACTTTCTTCTTCGGGAAACAGCTGCCAGCAAGTCATTGAAGGAAAAGCCAAAGGAGGTAAACAGCCACCTTCTTCACTCTTTACTCCTGGTGCCACTCCACATCCTCCAAGTTAACAAGAACCTCAGGTTCTGGATGGATGTTGTAAAATGCCCACAGAGCCAACTGCCAAGCTGAGTGGGGTGCAGGTGCTGGGCTTTGCTGATGTTGTCATCCCCCGCAGTTCTTGGAGCCTTCTGTGGCAGTGGCATCCAGGATCCCAGCAGCTGTGAGCAGCAGCTCTGCAGTGGCTGCAGGATCATTGCCCCAGGCCACCCAAAGCAATGAGTGGTTCATGAGAAAAGTCACCAGTAGCAGCTCCTCACTGCTTCCCTCCAGCGAGCAGGTGGAAGACAGCCGCTTTGTTCACATCCTCCTAGAAGGACAGAGCCTGAGGGAGACAAAGCGCATCCTGGTAAGCCCGACAGCAGGGCGGCCTCCTGGGTGTCCACAGAGTGGAAGGCAGGAGACACAGCCAACCCCGGGGCTGTGGTGGGAAATAAAGAAGAGAGAGGTCTGTCTTAAGGGCTTGACCTGAGGAGGGAGAGCATCAGCATGCCCAGCGCCAGCGGTGAGTGGGCCTGTGTATTGTGGGTTTTTCAGGCCAGAAGTGCAGACGGAAGTACTGTGGACAGATGAAGTCAGAGATATGTCCAGGGTGCAGGCGGCAGTGCCTAGAACTTGGTATTCTCAATGAGTGAGGTTGGAGCAGAGGAGGTGGCAATGATTTGTCCCATGTGTAGGAAGGGATGTGTTCCTGGTGGCAGGGAAGAGAACCTCCTTAGCCTGACTATGTGTAGGAATTTGGGGTCGGGATTACCTGGGGGGTCATGCCAAAGCTTCGGAAGGTCAGCCTTTGCATGTATGTAAATACGGAGCTAAAGGGGTTCTTGGCAGTATTTCTATGGATGTGCAGTAGACACGCTAATGCTGCAGGTGTCTAGCTGCAGAGGAGACATGCTCAGTGACTGCCAGTGCTGAGTCAAGTACATCATTCCAACCAGACCCGCACCGAGCTTCCAGAGGACAGGGCCTCTCAAGGCTATCATGAAGCACTCAAGTGCACACTCTTGTATCTGAGTCTGTTTTGTGTAGTGGCAGTCAGGACCAACATTTTCAGTGCATCTGCCTCTTCCACCCACAAAGGCAGCCTGTATCCCAGAGCACACTTGGTGTGCAAATCCCTGGCCCATTGCTGTCATCTCAGTGAGATGAGAGTGTGTCTGTGCATAGGCAGTTTTGTCCTTTGAGCTGAGTGGAATGTGGCTCCCCAGGGGGAGGGGAGATGGCAGGTACAGGCAGATATTTGTACCAGGATTGTTCTAGTAGCACATTGCAAGAACCCAGGGGATATATGGAGGCCACACTCAGGTAGCAGGATAACAAGCTTGTGCCCTTGTTTATGTAGCTGAGGTTTCACCTGAATGTTTGACCACAGTCTTCTGGGTAGCTCCTCTAAAAGCCATTCTCTGATGACATTTGTCCCACCCTGATCCAGGTGAACCGCCAGGAGACAGTGATGAGCCTCGCAGGGCCTTGGACCAAAATTTGTTGCAGCATGAGGATGTGGACAACTTTGAGCTGCTGAGAATGATGTCTGAGAATGAGAGTAAGTAGGACAATCAGACAGTGGGGAGACGCGATCCACAGTGGGCTCAGGATAACTCACAGCCAAGAGAAAGTGGGCCTTGGCCCCAAAATACCAAAGTGTGGTGGGCCTGGTGCAGGAAACCAAGTGCAGTGATGGGCGTGTCCAATATGGACGTGTTCAATGAGGCCCCAGGGGGCTGCTGGACCTCCCTAAATGTGTTCCCACCTGGACCTTGTCTGGCAATGCAAAGCTAATATTGATGAGGGGCAAGGCAGAGAGAGGCTCAATCCATCATCAGTTTGGTTTATGGCTCACTGATAAGGATTCCTTCAAATGAAGAGGAGGAGAACATGGGTCCTGATTGGATAAGCATTGCTATGGACGGAAGCAGCACAGGTCCCAATCCATGGCCAGGATACGAGAAGTCAAGAATGTCAGGATTGCAGCAACTGGGAACAGGACTCAGTGAAGAGGAAACAAGGCCAGGGGACAGCCTGTTTGGGTTCTTTTTGGAACAATTCCAAGTCCTCTGTGCCTGGGTGCCCATCTCCTGAAGATATCAGAATGGCCAAGTTATTATTCCTTCCAGCAACAAAGGAGGGCATCTGAAGAACAGAGGCCACAATGCTGAGCTCTCCACAATGCCAGTGCTCTTTCCTTTCTTGTGAGCCCGACACTCCTAGCCTCCACCATCCCAGCCTGTCCACAATAGAACCCACCATCTGTTGGGCACATAAGTGAGTTTTCCCATTTTCACACACCGCCTCATTTGGGTTGGCTCTGTCTTACACATGAGGAAGACAGAGGTGCAAGGAACTGGGCAAGAGGCAGTGTCTGTGAATCTCAGGGACTTGGGAGGCAGCGCAGGAGAATGGGGATTTCCAAACAGCCTCAGAAACTTAGGGAGACCCTGTACCCGAGTAAAAAGGCCTGGGAATGGTCTCAGTGCTTAAGTGCCTTTGGTTTTATCCCTGGTACAAAAATAAGCCAGTCAATAAGGAATTACCAAACTGAGAATCTATGAAGATGATTTCAGAAACAGACACGTTCAATCCAAGCATCAGTTGAGAGCAGGCTCCAGAGCAGGGGAGGTTTGTGTGTAACAGACATCAAAATGGAGGACTACTGGGGGCCTGGAACCCACTAGGTGTGATGGCATCTATGCCTTATGGCAGGAGGGTGGCAGTGATGCTGGCCCTCTCCTAGATTTTGGAAACCTTGTTTTCATTGGGGAAGCTTTCTGGAGGTGGAATCTATTTTAGCAATCCTGGTCCAGATGAGGTGCTGACTACCACAGGTAGAAGCCTATCCAGAATGTGGTGTCTGTTATTCAGTCTTTCCTGACTATGACAATGACAAAGAAAGGAAGTCACTTATCTTTGGTCTTTGTTTCACTCCTGGCCATTGATTGAGAACTGATTTCATCTTGGACTACTGAACAGAGGCTGCCTCTGGGCAGAAGAGTGTGATATATTTGAACTCTTCAGAGGACGCCCCACCATTGCCAGAGAAAGAAGGAGAAGGAGGAGGAGGAGAAAGAGCACACTCCTGAGTGGGGAGAGGATCACACGATGAAGAGCAGGAGGAAGAAGAAGAAAAAGAAGGAAGTGAACAGAAGGAAGGGTGGAAGGAGATACAAAAGAAGAATAACAAGAAGGAATCATGTAAGAACAAGAAAAAGACCCAGAAAGAACTACAGAAGATTCAGGATAGAAAGAAGAGCCAGAAGTAGAACAAGAACCAGAATAAAACTACCAAGCAGACAGCTCATGATGAGAAACAAGGGGAAGGAGAGCGAACCTAGAAAACAATAGAGTTCTCCAGGGCACCACCCTGCTGAAGTCCTCTCATGTCCATGCCCAACACACCTCTGATGGATATCACCTCCCCTCTGCGTATTCATCCATGAGTGGATTCATCAAGGACAAGTGGATGAATTCACCCACAATCCAACGCTTCCCTGAATGCCCATGTGTGAGCATGGCTGCCCTGGGGAGAAAGGCCTAAGCACAGGAGCCTTTGCCAATCCTGATGCAAAGCCTAGCAGTGTCTCTTTGGCAGATCCAACCTGCACGGAGAAGTTCTGGGGCCCAAGGTGCTGTTTCCATTGTCAGGTGCTCTTTTGTCCATCATCTTCTCCAGGGAAGAATCATTGAAGGAGTCTTTGGTGGCACTGTAGCTGGATAGGAGGGCTCTCAATTCTGGTGCAGGCTCGCCCTGGCGGAGACTCTCAGGGGTTAGGGGTGTTTTGTGGTATAATCCTTGAGTGCCACCTAACAATTCCACCTAACAATTCCACTTCGCTCTGCATAAATCAAGGTCTGTGACCACTCACTCGTGTATCTGTCCATGAATCTGGGAATAAAATATTTCATCATGAGGAAACGCCCCCAGGTCAAGGGAAAGGAGGTAAACACCTAACTTATTCAAGCTGTACTTGTGCTGCCATTCCACTCCCACCTGAGGAAATAAGAAGCCTCATCACCTGGACACATGTGCTAGAAGCCCATAGAGTCAACTGACAGGCTGGGGTGGCTTTCTGTTTCTGGGTTTGCTGATGTTCCATCCCCCACAGTTCTCAGAATCAACCTGCAAGTCCTCCAGGCCACTTTCCCACAAGCAGGTGGGAGACACCTGCTCAATCCGGGTCCACTTAGAAACACAAATCCAAACATGGCCAAGACTGTCCTGGTAAGCCTGGAAGCAGGGGTGTCCCCTGGTGTTTACACCTGGGTGGGGAGCAGACACTGGTCCAATACCATGGACTACTCATGCCCTCTTGAATTTGGAGCTTCTGGATGATCAGGAGGATAGATGGGAATCAAGAAGGGAGAGGTCAGTGTGAAGGGCTGGAGCTGAGATGAGGGAGAGCAGCAGCTTGTCCACCGCCATGTCTGAGGGAGTCTGTGTGTCAGGTGGCAGCATGCAGTCCAGAAGGGCAGGGGCAGGTATTGGTGACAGATGAGAATAGGACAGGACCTAGGTTGCAGGTTCCCTTGTATGGGATGCTGACGTCTATGGAGGAGGACAGCAGTGTGAGGTTCTGCATGTTCCTTGAACAAGGAGCTGAGAGGGTCTCTCTGCAGAGTCGATATGGATGTGGAGCAAGCACACTAAATGTCCAGGTAACCCAATGACCACCCTTGCCAGATGAGGTGCCCTCCTGCACCCCAGCCAGCACTGAGCCTCTGGAGGCCAGGAGCTCTCGTGGCTATCTTTCAGCACTCTTGTGTGTGGTCATGTTCCTGGGTCTGTTTTTGGCCCTGGCAATCCAGACCAAAACCACTAGGTTTTGTGCCTGGGCCATTCCCAATGCCGCCTGCATCCTCGGGCAGACCTGGGATCTTGGAGGCTATTGTCCCATTCCTCCCAACTTGTGGGATGAAATTGCATCTGTATGCAGGTAGTGGGGTCCTTTCACTTCGAGAGGAGTGCAGCTCCACAAAGAGCAATGATGGGCCCAGGAAGTCCTATGTACAAGGATTGGGCTTGTAGCCTGTGGGAAGAGCCCACACGATGAGCAGGAGGCCAGCCTCAGGTAGTAGGGTCATGGATGTTGCCCTGTATTTAGAGTGGAGGTGCCTCCAGAATGCCCCTGCCCACTGTCCTTGAGTAGTCACTTCAAGGCCCATTTCCTGAAGGCCTGTCTCCCATGCTGCTCCAGGTGACCTGCCACGATAGGGCTCCTGACATCATCCGCGGGGCCCTTGAGCTACACTTGCTTACTCAGGAGAAACCGGAGGAATATGAGCTGGGCCAAATCATCTCTCACCGTCAGAGTAAGTGGGATAATCAGATGGCAGAGACCAAGGGTCAGGATGTGGACTCAGGTCAACTCTTAGCACCAAAGAGTAGTCTCTGAACCCCAAGAACACACCAACAGGGTGTGTTGGGTTCATGCACAAAGACAACTGCACTTCTGCTGGTGGAAGGTCTCGAGGTCCAATGGTAAACCCCAGTGGATATTGTGGCTCCCCACCAGGTGCCTCCCCTGGACATGAACAGGCATACAAAGCTGACATCATTGAGGAGTGAGGCGGAAAGCCTCTTTCCAGAAGCAGTATGCTTTCATGGCCTGGGATAGGAGTGGTTTCAGAGGAACATGGGAATGTGTGGGCTAAAGATGGAACTGGCATTTTGTGGACTGAAACAGTACGATTGAAAGCCTTCTGTGTGACCAGAAAACCACTGCCTGGGCTGAGCATTGCCAGGATCCTGGCAAGCAGTAACAGGATGAAATTGGGAAGAAAACACAGCCTGGGACACAGCCTGAATCTTCTGTGTTTGGAAATATCCATGGTCTTCTGCACCTGAGTTCACTTGCCAAGGAGTGATCATAATAGACAGGTTATGACCCCTAACTAAAGTCAGATGAGGGCTTGCTGAGCACGTCTGTCACAAAGCTCATCTGATAATAATGCCAGTGCTCTTTTTTTTTGATACAAACACCCACAGCAGCCATGATCCCAGCCTCTCTACACTGAAAACTACCAACTCTATGTGAGTTCTAGGTTAAATTTTCTCCTATCCTAACCTACTAAGTCTGTTGTGTTAGTAGAGTCTTATGGAAGAGGAAGTCTGTGTGGGGCCTTGGTAGCCTAAGAAATTGATAGCAGAGACCCAAACATCCAACCCAGAAGGGATGGAATACAGGCTCTAGGATAGAGGAGTAAACAGGTGTTCAGAGGAAGGAGAAGCTGGCTGTTGTATTCCTCCACTCGGCGTCATGGCACCACTGGACCATTCACCATGTTGGAGGGAAGCAGTCCCTTTGCTGGTCTTTGGAGCCATTGTTCTCAGTAGGGCAGCATTTGAGATGTGGCCACCATTCTGGGAAGCCTGGTTCACATGGAGGTGGGCACCAACAATGGCAGAAGCATGGCTCAAATGTGGTATTTGTTCTTGTTAGCCTGTCCTCACTGTGGCCATACTTGAGGAAAATAACTCAGAGGAGGAATGCTAGGCCTTTTCTCCGGGTTTCATAGCTTTCTCTTTGGTTGTGCACTGAGCCTGTCCATAAAGCTCTAGTGTGTGGCAGCCCTGGCCAAACAGGCATAGAATGGGAGAGAGAGAGAATGTGGCTGGGAGAGAGAGAAATACAGATAGGAGGTAGAGGATGAATGCTACCAGGAGATTGAGCATTGAGAGGAGCCAACAGGGCCAAGATAGTTACCAAAGGCAAAACCTAATTCAGGTCTTCCTCCACCCATGCCCAACCTTTCTTCCAGTCCCTCCCACCTCCCAGTAATGGATTCATCTTGAATGAGAATTTCACCATCGAATGCTTCCCTCCAAACTCAACTGTGAATTTGGCTGATGTGGGGACCGAATCTTTGGCACACAAGCCTTTCGTGGGAGATTCCATATGCCAACCTAGTGGTGTGCTTTTGCAGATCCAGGAGGAACTGGAAGGTTCTACAGTCTAAAACCTTTGGAAGCAACAGACCTTAGTTCTGTTGAAGTGCTCTGCATGGTTTTCCTCGGGGAAGACTACTGTGGATGTCTTTGTTGATATTGGAGCTGAATTGGAGAGCTCTCAGGTATGTGGCTCAGGTCCTTCCTGACATAGGTTCTCCCATGTTGGCGGTTCTTGTGGTGCACCTATTGAGTGCCACTTTCCATCCTGATACCCCTCTCCCCAGAGCTGAAGATTCTTCACGACATAAATGTTTTCTATGTCATGAACTCTCGCATTCAATACGACTTTGTGCTGAGGAAGAGGACCATGCAAAGGAGAAGGATGAGTAGATCCAGTCCAACCTCCCCCTTATGATGCAATGGAGGCTCAAGCTCTCCACGGGATCCTTCAAAGAACAATTTGCTGCTGTCTTGCTGGGCGGTGCTGAACATCCCACGATCTTTGACATTCACTTCTTTAAGTATTTGCTTCAAACTTTTCAAGTTGCCAATCTATAATTTGACAGTAGTTCTTTGTTATTTATTCCCTTTAGTAACACATTCATTACTATATTATTTGTTGTTTAAACCAAGTACTGTTTAAAATATAATCTTTTTGTTTTATGATCTAATTTGATGATTTGAGTATATTGATTGTAGCAGCGATTCCTAGAGGAAACATAAAAATCAAAAGGAAGAAATGTTTCATTTGTTCAGAATAAGTTTTGTTTTTAGGAGTATGGGTCAGTTTTGCAATGGGAGCAATGCAATATTTTATATACTGTGACACAAATACACACAAAGATACACACAAGGGCACATAAACTCATTGAGAGACAGTGTGAGTTGGTCTATGCTGAAATACTTCTCCAATTTTGGAATATTGTCAATTCCATAAGATGTCCTGTGAATGAAACCCAAGTCTAAAGATGGCATATATGTGTGCTTCACATGCAGCTCTACACATAATGTGAAGGCAATTTTACTGATATATTTAGTGCCCCTAGTTTTGACTGTAAACTGTCCCCTGAGTTCAGGTATGGAATTTTCTACTTGTAGCCTCATAATGAGGATCCATTGTTTTGATTTGGGAATATTTCTGATTTTAGTTTTTCATATTGGAATGATATATGCCATATATAGCATATGTATGGTTTCTAAAATTTCTGCGTTGAATGATAATGAATGCCATCCATCTAGGAATCTGTAGACCATAAACAATGAATGAATGCCTACTGTTGCCTGGATTGTTCTTCAGAATCCTGTAGTATCTGAGCATGCTACACAGGGCTTGCAAAAAAAAAAAAAAAAAAAAAAAAAACAGGTGTAAGGGCTGCACAGGGTTTGTCAAAAAGTCCAGGTCAGATGGTCCTGCACAAACCTGAGCTCCTAAAAGTGTCCACCACAGCATAAGGGCCACGGAGAAACACTCTTCCACACAGAAGATGGGAAGCTTCCTTATGAAGGTGATTCTAGGAACAGGAACCTCTTGCTAGGACACTTTTTGTATTGGGCCAGAACTGTGCTCTGAAGGTGCTTGCTGAGAAGAGCTTGGAATTTCAGAACAGAAGCAGTTCAAGCAAGGAGCTTCAACTTGCAGGAACAATGTGTGTGTGTGTGTTCTCAGTGGGCACTTAGGGGATGTCCCTGATTGAACTGGAGTGTGGCAGAACAATTGAATTAATTGGCATTCACGTTTTCATATTGAAGCATCTGTACCATCTGTCATCAGATGTGGGGCCCTGCATTTTATTCTGAAAAGTATGAGTTATGAATTTCAAAGAAACTTTTGAAAATTGATTTTCTCAGCATTCCACTGCCTTCCTCAAATTTGTGAGCTAAGGGACAACAGCTCCCTTGGTAGCATCCTTTTTCTATCTGGCAGCAATTGCACTTGGAATATGCTTTCTGAGAACTGCTTGGAAGTGCAGAAATGAAGCATATTTTGCAATCACCTTCAACTTGCAGGAACTAGTCTTGTTGTAAGTGAGCACATTAGTGTTTTGTTTGTTTGTTTGTTTTTTTCCTGGCTGAATGAGAATGAAGCAGAACTGCTTCTGAGAGGTGACAGAAAAGCTTTCACATTGGTTTTTCTGTGCCATTAGTAAACAACAGTTGGCTCATAGAGGCACCTGCACTCCAAATGTATTTTCTGAAAAAGTTTGACAAATGGATTTCAAAGAAATCAAGTGACATTCATCTTCTCAGCAGACCCACATTCCTCGTCAATATTGGTGATCCTAGGTAAGATTGCTCTCTTGCAAGGACAGTTTGTATTTTTGGAAGGAAATGAGTTCTGAATATGTGTCCTGAGATCAATTTGGAGGGGGTGACCTGAAAATGGACTCACACCTAGAATAAATAAAGAACTCTTCTAACTGAACAGTAGAAGAAACCAAACAAGGCTGGGAATGACTTTCAGTGGTTACGCTCTTGCCTAGCATGTTTGTGGTCCTGAGTTCAATCCTCAGTACTGTGGGAAAAAGAAAAGCAAAGCCAAACAATCCAACTAGAAAATGAGCAAAACACATGAACAGATATTTCAGCAAAAAGGATATGCAGATGGTTAAGAAAAAAACACACATATATGAAAAGGAGGTCAGTGTCATTAACTATATAAATTAAAGCCATAATGAGATGTCACTATATACCCACTGAGCAGCTTTAAAAATGGTGACAATTCTACATGCTAATGAGCATGCAGAGAAAGTGTATCTCTTACACATCGCTGGTGGGTATATGAAATGCTAAGATGACTTTGAAAAACAGTTTGGCCCTTCTGCAATCTGTATATGGGGTAAAATTGGGAGTTCATAACCAACTTGAATCTAATGTATGAAATATGATATGTCAAGAGCTTTGTAATGTTTTGAACAACCAATAAAAAATAATAAAAAAATAAAAAAGGGATAAACTAAATCTATATATCCTGATACAGAAAAAAAAGATAAACAGTTTGGCAGTTTCTTTAACTGAGCAGATACTGATCACACATCTAGAAATCTTAGTACTTGGCATTTATTCCAGAGAAATGAAATCTTATTCCTTTGCAAAAACATCTGTGGGATGGATATGTATCCCAAAGAATGGAAATCAGAGACTCAGGATATATTCATAACACCCATGTTCATAGCAGCATTATTCACAATATGCAAAAGGTGGAAATAACCCAACTGTCCATTGACAGTTGACAGAATAAACGCCCAGGAGATGGAGTGATATATGTGTACCAGTTGCATACATGACACATGTATGGAGTCGTGTGTGTGCACATATGTGTATGCAATGTTATTCTGCCTTAAAGAGGATGATTCTGCCAAGTGCTACAAAAGGATGAAAGTTTAGGACATAATACTAAGTGAAATAAACCAGAAATAGGAAAATTACTGTGTGATTCTACTTGCATGAGGTACTCAGAGTAGGCATACTTCTTGAGACATAAAGGGGAATGGTAGGGCTGAGACGGGGAGGGGGAGTTAACATATAGTAGGTACAGTTTCAGTTTTTCACGATGTAAAGAACTTTTTCCCCAGGGAAAAAGTTATATTAGGGATGAATCTAGGGATGATCTGCCACTGACCTGTATCACTAGCTTTTTATTGTTTTTATTTCAAAGCAGGGTCTCACTAAAGTTGCTGAGGCTGGCCTTGAATTTGTGATGCTCCTGTCTTAGCTTCCTAAGCAGCTGGGATTACAGGCACGTGCCACCACACCCAGCACAGAGGAAACAAATACTATGGATAGAAGGTGGTTTTAGTAGCACAACAATATGAATTTTTTAATGCCACTAGGCTTCACCCTAAAAAAGTTCATATGTGTTTTACCACAATTTTTACAGTTTAAGTGTCTAAAAAGTGTTCATGAGTGTTTATGATAGCTTTGTTTGAAATAGTCCCAAACTGGGAACAAACCAAATATCTAGAAGGGTAAATGGTTAGACAAACGGTGGTAAGAATAAGTCCTTAGTAATAAATGTAAGAAACTACAGAACAACTTGAACAGACATCAACTGTCTCAAGGCAGACTCAAGCCATCACATCCTATAAGTCCGTTTAGCTAATGTCCTCAAGTTTACAAAATTATAGGTATGAAAAATAGATTGCCAAGGCTTCAGGATGGTGGGAGGGAGGAGAGAAGAGGGATGAGTTTCTGTGCAGGTGAAAGCAGGCATCCTTGCGGAAATAGAGGTTTTGTATCTTGATTATGGTGGTGATTACAGAAATCGACCTATGCTACAATTGCATACAACTACACACACACACACACTTTCACACGAGTGTATGAAAAACTGCTAAAATCTGAGCAAACTCAGTGGCTTACACCAACACCAACTTACTGGTTTTCACATTACTGTTCTGGAAAACAATAACATTGCGGGAAACTGGGTGAAGGGTGCAAGGGATATTTTTGTATCAATTTTGGAACTTCCTATGAATCTATAATTTTTTTCAAAGTTAAAAGTTAAAGACAAACAAGCCAACCAAAATTAAAGCCAAACTTGCTACTGACATTACAGCATTTGAAGGCTTGACCTCAACACAGACCAAGCAAGGTGCCCGGTGAGCTGGGCTGCCCATAATGAACTGGCCTTGTCTCATTACTCTGCCACAAAGTGCAGCAGTGCCCAACTGTGCCAGTCTTGATAGGCTCTGGCTCTAGTTTGCCAGTATTTTCACTTTTCTATATATTTGGACATTCTAATCCTGATCTGAAGTGTTAGACACCATTTGAGCAGGATTTCTTACAACATATTCCTTGTTTCTCTGTGGCAGATTTGTGAATCATTTGTTCCCAAACTGCATAAAGTGGAGCCTGAGGTGAGGAAAGAAAACAGGGCCTAGGGCTGGGATATGCCTGTGTGAGAACCACAGGTTGGAATGAGAATGAATGCAGAGATGCATGTGAGATCCCAGCAAAGTACTTCATCTCCAAAACTCCAGGGCTTTCCTGGAGCGGGTTTCAATTTCTCCACACTTCCTCTGTCTTATCCACCTGTGGATCCTCCCTACACTTGGCCTGTCCCTGCCATGGGTACCTTTCGAGCAAGGGTCATAAGCGGTTGCCCGACCTCACTGTTCTGCAGGAGCTTCCACCTCCAACTGACCCACACGCCTCTGGGGCGCTGGACACCTGGGGCAGGCCCCGCCCCTGCCCCGCCCTGCCCCACACAGCCCGCGCCAGAGCAGTCCTTGGCTGTGGCTGACCAGCCTATGCTTGGCCCTTTGGGACATTCCCTCCAACCAGATATGGGCTATGGCGTGGTCCTCCGGTCTCACATGTCCTGTCGCGGGCTGGGAACGTCCTGGCAGGAGGAGGGAAGGCTGTCCTGGAGGGAGGCAGCAGTGGTGCGCGCTGTGGACCTCGCGCATGCTCTAGGCGGTGTATTTTCACGTGAGCTTGGGGACAGGGCGTGGAGCGCCTGGGACCCAGGCTGGATGGAGCCTGCAGGTTTCCAGGCAGAGGGAGGCAAGCAGCCTCCCGCTGCTCTCCCATCCAGCCTGTGGTCGCTGGGTGCCCTGCGCGTGTCCCTTGCCTCTCTGGGCGTAGGGGCGCTTGGCTGTAAAATGACCGCCAGCTGCACAGTTTACCAAATGGCTCCTGCATGCTCTGTGAAGGGAAGGGAACTGGCGAGCATCACTTTCCTAGCAGGCAGGCACGACCCTGGGGTCACATGGTGATGTCCACCGGGGTTCAAGGCTGAGAGGCGCTTGTGAAGCTCTGAAGGGCGATGGTCATTCTCCAGGTGGAGTGGGAGAGCACTGGCGTCAGTCAGTTTAATTTGTGCTGACAGGTTGCCTCAGTGCAGAGACTCAGTACAGAGATGACTCTGATGTCAGCACGTGGTGTCGCCTCCCCCCTCCCAGCCTTGCATGCACCTGAGGAAGGCGCCCTGCTGCTCTGCCACATAAGGTTGGCTTCAGGGCCACTGTGTGGCGGCCACCTGCCTTCTCTGCATTATTTTTTTGTTAGGTCCACAGTCCTGCTTTTCTAATTCTGAAACCCAAAGTCCCCTAAAACCCACAGAGTTCTTTCTTAGTAACTCATTTTGCAGAGAAAAAAAAAAAAAAAAACTGACCAGGGATCTTTGGCAGAATGTCTGGTCTTTTTTTTTTTTATTGGTTGTTCACAACATTACAAAGCTCTTGACATATCATATTTCATACATTAGAATCAAGTGGGTTATGAACTCCCATTAGAATGTCTGGTCTTGATATTCTTCTTTTGTCCTTGTGATGTTCTCCTCCTATCCCCCCACTTTTTTCCCTTCCCCCTTCTCCTATTTCAAGGCCCCATTTAAATAGCTGGTTGACTTCATGAGCCCTAAACTGTGTGCCAGGACTCACTTCGTCTGTTCACGCATTTTTCCTGTCTTCCCAATCCCTACACGGAATAGATTTTATTATTACACTGTTACCATGGTGGAGGGAGGCACACAAATTGAGCAAGGGACATAAGGTTTTTTCACCCAAAATGCCTGGTACCAAAGTCTGGCTTTCCCCCTCTTTTTCCTTCTTCTGTATAACCATTTTTCAAGTTGTTTTTTCAGCCACATTGAAATACAACTCACATACCATAAAGTTCATCCATTTGAAGCGCACAATTCACTTTTTTTTAATATTTTCACAAACCTGTGCACTCACCATTGTAAACTAGTTAGAACAGTTTATCACTCCAAGAAGGCAACTTTTTAGTTATTGCCCCGAGCTGCCCAGTGGCCCTCAGCTGCCCAAGTGGCGCCCAGGCCCAAGTCACCACTGATCGCTTTCCTACCTCTTACCTTTAGGTCATTAGAGCACTTTGAGTTAAGTTGTGCCTAGAGTGTGAGGTGGGGCTCCAACTTCATTCTCCTGTGGTTTTGAACCCTGTTGTTCCAACACCATTTATTGAACCCATTTTTTCCCCATTGAGTGGTCATGGCCCCTTTGCCAAAAGCCAGTTTCCCGTAAGTGCTGTCCCAGCCTTTCTGGAGGACAACACTGTGTGAAGGTTGCACAGGGCAGTGTAGTCAGAGCCTGGTGTGTGGGGGCTGCAGAGGACAGAGGGTCAGGGAGGTTTTGTAAGAGCTGCTGTGCTGCAAACCAGGAGGACCTGGTGGAGACATAAAAGTGTATCAGAGTGAGCTCAAGACTAACTGCAGGTCTGGATGGCTGTGGGGAGGGTGAGGCAAGGGCAGCAGGAGGCTGGTGTGGAAGGCTGGGGCCACGTGGCAGTCCTGCAGGCTGTGCCCAGAATTCCTAACTGGCAGCAGGGATCCAGGAAATGACATCTCAGGGCTGTGAAGTGACAAAGCCACCTAGTGTAAAAAGGTGGTAATTTCCAGGGGAGAGGTGAGAGACCCACTAGGAGACCCTTACCCTGTGGCCCAGGGATGCAGAGCCCTGAACAAAGAAGTGGCAGCAGGATGAGAGTAGAAGTGTGGCCGCCAGGCAGAAAAATTTTTAAGGAGACAGCCAGGCATGGTGCCTGGTTGGATGGGAGGGTGAAGAGAAGGTGAAGCCTTGGGGCAGCTGCTTGGCCAATGGCCTCTGAGCCTTGAAATCACTCGTCCACATCTCTCAGTTCTTTAATTATGTGGACAGTATAATCTGTAGGTGTTTATTATTTTATTTATTTTAGGGGGTCTGGGGAATTGCACCCAGGGGTGCTTCAGCACAGAACCCCATCCCCAGCCCTTTTATCTTTGAGACCTGAACTTGGGTTCCTCTTGCCTAAGCCTCCTTGGTATCTGGGCTTGTGGGTGTGAGCCACAATAGCTGCTCAGGTTATTATTTCAATGTTCCTCTTCATGTGGGAATGCATCTTTAAAAATGTTTTTTGCCTGGGGGCCTGGGGATGTGGCGCAGTGGAAGAGCACCTGCCCAGCATGCCTGAGCTCTGGGTTCTATCCCAGCACAAGAAAACAAAACCAATTTTTGCTGAGGGCAGTAGTCCTTGCCTGTAATCCCAGCAAATTGGGAGGCTGAAGCAGGAGAATTAGAAGTTGGAGACCAGTCTGGGCCACTTAGGGAGACACTGTCTCAAAATGTAGTGCGGGGGATGTGGCTCAGTGGCGAAGCACCAAGACTCCAGTTTCGAGGCCCTGGGTTCAAGCCCAGCACTGGAAGAAAAAAAACCATTTATTTATTTATTTACTTTTAGTTGACAGGTCGTTTCTGGTGCAGGCCGCTTTCCTGAACACCTTTCCACAGTTTCTGTTTTGGTGCTCAGCAATGGTGAGATTCATTTGGGAACTACCTTTTCCCATAGATTTAATAATAGTTTCTGTAGATTTTAAAATGTAAATGGACAAAGCATGTCCTTGATGATGGTAATGTACAGTCTTGAGTATTTTTCAAAGTTCTTATGAGTGCAGTTGATGTAGTTCAAGGCTTTAAAACATAATGGTCTCCATGGTTGAGCAGGTGCTGTGCACTGGGCTTAAACATGTCACCTCATTCAGCCCTCACACTGGCTTTCATGAGATTATTCCCATTTAGAGATGATAAGGTGAGTCTCTGAGGGGCCAAGTGACTTGTTCAGGGTCACACAGCCAGGCCAGGCGCAGTGGTGCACACTTGTAATCCCAGCAACTCAGAAGGCTGTGGCAGGAGGATCACAAGTTCAAGAATAGCCTCAACCACTTAGCAAGACCCTGTCTTAAAATAAAAAATAAAAAGGAGTAAGTATGTGGCTCTGTGGTTAAGCACCTCTGAATTTAATACCCGGTACCAAAAAAAAAAAAAAAATCCCACACCAGTGATGGCAGGGCTGGTCAAGGAGCTGTCTGGCTGCTGTGATGCCCCCTCCTGTGGACACAGACTTCCCTTGATATAGTGCAGGGCCTCTCTTTTGCCACCCTCTGGGAAGTGAAGGCCAGGCCAACCTTGCTGTGCAGGGAAGCCAGGCCCTTTCACCTGGGCTGTGTGGGGCAGAGCTGAAGTCCTGCTGTGTCCTGAGCTTCAGGGACTCTTGAGTGCTGGGCTTCCCTGTGGGTCTCCTGCCTTTTCCTCTTGGAGACCCGCCTATGAGATGCCTTGGAGATCCTGGGAGAAGTCCAGCTGACAGAGCTTTCTGCATAGTGGCAGATTTCCTAGGACCTGTCATACCCACTGTGAATCAACCAGTTTGATTTGTGGCTTGGTTGATTCACTCACTGATTTATAAACAACTCATTTGCCCCTTAACATGTGCCAGGCACTGCCCTGACCTGAGATGGTAGGGGCCTGGGAAAGGCTTCTGGGAGGAAGACCAGCGAAGACCACTGTTGGCTGAGGGGTGGCTCAGAATGGGCTTTGGGAAGGAGCACTGATTTGGAGTGACACTTCCCACCTCTGCTTCCAGGTG
Source organism: Spermophilus citellus (assembly GCF_964194105.1). Taxonomy (NCBI): domain Eukaryota; kingdom Metazoa; phylum Chordata; class Mammalia; order Rodentia; family Sciuridae; genus Spermophilus; species Spermophilus citellus. The sequence goes on along the minus strand of NW_027672722.1, from coordinate 1,205,836 downwards.
CACGGACACCTGGGTTTCCTCGTCTGTAAATAGGGATAGCTGTCCCCACTGCAGGTTGCTGTGCTATTCCTTAAAATATTAACTTCCAGGCTGGGGGTGTGGCTCAGAGGTTGAGCCTTGCCTAGGGTGCCCAAGGCCCACAGTTCAATCCCCAGCACCACACCAGGATTAAAAATATATATATATCCAGCTTCCATAAGGTAGTGAAAGACTCAGAGCTTTCACTCCTAGTCCTTTCCTGCTCCTTCCCACCATCTAGGGACACTTTCAATTCTTTCACCTTCCTCTGGTTATATTTCTAAATATGTTGTATCTGCTGTTCTTTAATCAACATTGTTATGCCAATTGGGGATGTAACAGTGTATTCTTACCCTTACTTTCTTCCAATATAGGTAGAAGCACAGTTTGGACTGTATCTCTGGGCATTGTTTGTTATTAAATTATGTGCACATTCAGAGCTGAGCTAGGTAGTATTCTACTGTTACAGTTTCTTTTTCCTGGAATTAATAATTGCCTGACTTTTAAGAAGTCGATTGCTTTCCTTAGTACCTGTCACTGTATTTTTCTAATCGCTGCAACAGATCAGTCAGAAACATAGTAATCTAAAATCTCTCACCAACCAGCTTGGTTTCATAGAAGAGACCCAAGTGAGAAGGAAGGAGTTCTTGGTGTGGAAAGTGATGTGTGCTGAGGTAGAACCCTGGGGGCCCTTGTGTCCCCACCTGAGGGGCTTCCGACTTGGGGATGCAAGGTGTTGCTTCCTGAGTCTCGGGTCTCATGGCCTGAAATTAATAAGAACTCAAAGAATCAGAGCAGAGTCGATAAGTGAGATGATGGTAACCTGTAACTGAGCTTCAGAACGTGACTCAGGGTGACCTTCTGGGATTTCTTCTTTAAAATCTTATGATACGGAAGATGGCGGCGATGGGAGTGCATCACCCCAGTGCGCCGCGTCACCGTGCGGGAGAAAGACGAGGTGAAACGGCTGAAGGCTACCTTGTTGGGAATTTCCAGTGAGATTGAGGTGCTCCAGAATCTAGAGGACGGATTTCCAGCGCACGGGATTCAGCTGCGGGGGCTCGGTCGTGGGCGATTTCTCCGCATGGAGGGTAGCAGAGCTTGGTCGGAGGACCGCCCCGCGGATGGAGTCTGGGGCACGCGCTGGGTAGCGGCGAGGTACCGGAGCGGGAGTACAGCGATGCGGATTCTGCGGGCTCCTGCCAGCGGTGCACTGGCCGTGCTTAGTGCTGAGTTCCGGCTTTGAGACAGAGGAGAGAAGCGGTCCAGTTCGATTCTCGACACCGGTCGGACCACGGAGGAGGACAGCAGCTGCCATCTTGGAGAGCTTATGTAATCATCCCTGTTTTCTACTGATCTCAGCTCATTCAACTATGGAACAGGTGATTTCAGGCTGGTACTTGCCTGCGTCTCGCAGACAGATAGCTCAGGCTCGGGACCGGAGAACCTGAGGAGAATACTCTTCGGGGCTCACTCCTGGCAAGGCGTGCGCCGGACTTTGAGTGGCCGGATTCTGGCTCCATGGGCTGCTTTGGCCCAGGGTTGGGGAACCTGCGGGGACTGCGTGCTGAAGCCAGCTCCAAGTGGAACATGTGCTGAGGGGCGGCTGGGCTCTGACTCCCGGAACAGTTTTGGCCTGGGCTGGGGAGCCCATGGGGACTGTCTCTTTGACCCTGCTCCTAGAAGGGCGTGCACCGAGCTGGGAGAGTTTGGAACAGCTGGGCTCGGGCTCCCGGGGCTGCTTTGGCCTGGGGCTGGGGAACCCATGGGGGTCACTCTGTGGAGCCTGCTCCTAGCAGAGTGTGGCTGGGATCGGAGAGGCCGGGTTCTGGCTCCCGAAGCTGCTTTGGCCCAGGGCTTGGGAACCTGCGGGGACTGCTTCTCAGTCCGGGTCCTGCTGGGTGCTGAGGGGGTCTGGGGGGCAGAGTGGAGCTGCCACCTGCGCCCAGAGCAGGCCAAGTGACCCGCCGGCGTGGTATCACGATACCCCAACTGCAGCTGGGGCCGAGGAGAGTAGCCGCCCATGCCTGGAACAGGACCAGCGACCTGACGGCGCAGTAACCAAGTCATCCCATTTGGAGTGGGGGCTGTGAAGATCCACCATCTGAGCCTGCAAGGTAGGCAGACCTGCGACCCACTGGCAGGACAAGCTCGGCAGCCTGCCAGGGTGGTGGACAAGTAGCATCGAGGCAGTCACGTCACACTGGTTGGAGTGGGGGTGGAGCAGAGCCACTTCCCATATCCAGAAAAGGCCCAGCGACCCGTTGGAGAGGCAGTTAGGTACCCTCACTGGGAGTGGGGGCTGAGCAGAACTGCCGCCCAAGCCCGCAAGGTAGGCAGATCTGCGACCCACCGGCGGAACAGGCTTAGAGGCCGACCAGTGTGGTAGACACGTCACACCAATTGGAGTAGGGGTGGAGCAGAGCTGCCGCCCACATCCGGATCAGGACCAAGGACCCGAGGGTGGGGTAGTTACGTCACCACAATTGGAGTGGGGCCAGAGTGGAGCCGCCACCTGTGCCCGCAGGGTGGGCAGACCTGCGACTAACCAGCGTGGTAGATAGATCACCCTAATTAGAGGAGGAACACAGCCACTACCCGCCCTGCAAGAAAGACCTCCCAACTATACAAGAGCAATATAAATAAATAGGGGGAAAATTTCAAAAACACAACAGTTTCACCAAGCAGAAACAAACGCGAGCAGTATGAAAAGACAAGGAAAGAAAGGACCACAAGCAATGCAGGTCAACTCAACTTTAGAAGAGGTAATAGCTGCAACAGATGGAATGTTAGATAAAGAGTTCAGGATATACATGCTTCAGATGATCTGGAGTCTCAAGGAAGACATGAGACAGCAAAATCAGACAATGAAAGATCACTTTGACAAGGAACTACACAAACAAATCCAGGAAGTAAAAGATCAATTTCACAGGGAGATAGAGGTAATAAAAAACAAACAAATAGAAATCCTAGAAATGCAGGAAGCAATAAACCAACTTAAAACCTCAATTGACAATACTACCTGCAGAGTAGATCACTTAGAAGATAGAACATCAGACAATGAAGACAAAGTATTTCAACTTGAAAAGAACATAGACAGCTCAGCAAGTCTGCTAAGAAACCATGAACAGAACATCCAAGAAATATGGGATAACATTAAAAGACCAAACTTAAGAGTCATTGGGATACAGGAAGGCACAGAGCTCCAAACCAAAGGAATAAACAATCTATTCAATGAAATAATACGAGAAAACTTCCCAGACTTGAAGAATGAAACAGAATCCCAAATCCTAGAAGCCTACAGGACGCCGAAAGTGCAAAATCATAAGAGATCCACACCTAGACACATTATAATGAAGATGCCCAACATACAGAATAAGGAGAGAATTTTAAAAGCTACAAGAGAATGAAAGCAGATGAAATTTAGGGGTAAACCAATCAGGATAACAGCTGATCTCTCAACACAGACTCTGAAAGCTAGAAGATCCTGGAATAACATATTTCAAACACTGAAAGAAAATGGGTTCCAACCAAGAATCATGTATCCGGCGAAATTAAGCTTCAGGATGGAAGATGAAATTAAAACCTTCCATGATAAACAAAAGTTAAAAGAATTCGCAGCTAGAAAACCATCTCTTCAAAAAATCCTTGGCAAAACATTACAGGAAGAGGAAATCGAAAATAATATTGAAAACCAACAATGGGAGGTAGGACAGTAAAGGGGGGAAAGTAATCAAAGAGGAAAACAAATCAGGTTTAGTAACATTAATAAACAAATATGGCTGGAGGAACAAACCATATCTCAATAATAACCCTAAATGTTAATGGCTTAAACTCACCAATTAAGAGACACAGGCTAGTTGAATGGCTCACAAAACAAGACCCAACAATATGCTGCCTACAGGAGACGCATTTGATAGGAAAAGATATACATAGACTGAAGGTGAAAGTTTGGGAAAAATCATTCCACTCATATGGACTGCGGAAACAAGCAGGAATGTCCAGACTCATATCAAATAAAATAGATTTCAAGCCAAATTATTCAAAAGGGATACTGAGGGACACTGCATACTGCTCAAGGGAACCATACACCAACAAGACATAACAATCATAAATATATATGCCCCAAACAATGGAGCAGCTATGTACATCAAGCAAACTCTTCTCAAGTTCAAGAGTCTAATAGACCACCATACAATAATCATGGGAGACTTCAACACACCTCTCTCACCACTGGAAGATCTTCCAAACAAAAGTTAAATAAGGAAACTATAGAACTCAATAACACAATTAACAACCTAGACTAAATTGACATATATAGAATATACCACCCAACATCAAGTAGTTACACTTTTTTCTCAGCAGCACATGGATCCTTCTCAAAAATAGATCATATATTACGTCACAGGGCAACTCTTAGACAATATAAAGGAGTAGAGATAATACCATGCATCTTATCTGATCATAATGGATTGAAACTGAAAATCAACGATAAAAGAAGGAAGGAAAAATCATGCATCACTTGGAGAATGAACAATAGGTTACTGAATGATCAATGGGTTATAGAAGACATTAAGGAGGAAATTAAAAACTTCTTAGAGTTAAATGAAAACACAGACACAACATATCGGAATCTATGGGACACATTGAAAGCAGTTCTAAGAGGAAAATTCATTGCTTGGAGCTCATTCCTTAAAAAAAGAAAAAAACAACAAATAAATGATCTCATACTTCATCACAAAATCCTAGAAAAAGAAGAGCAAAACAACAGCAAAAGAAGTAGAAGGCAAGAAATAATTAAAATCAGAGCTGAAATTAATGAAATCGAAACAAAAGAAACAATTGAAAAAATTGACAAAACTAAAAGTTGGTTCTTTGAAAAACTAAATAAAATCGACAGACCTTAGCCATGCTAATGAAGAGAAGAAGAGAGAGAACCCAAATTACTAGCATACGGGATGAAAAAGGCAATATCACAACAGAAATACAGAAGATAATCAGAAATACAGAAGATAATAAGAAATTATTTGGAATCCTTATACTCCAATAAAATAGAAGATAGTAAAGGCATCGATAAATTTCTTAAGTCATATGATCTGCCGAGATTGAGTCAGGAAGATATAGACAACCTAAACAGACCAATAACAATAGAGGAAATAGAAGAAACCATCAAAAGACTACCAACTAAGAAAAGCCCAGGACTGGATGGGTATACAGCAGAGTTTTACAAAACCTTTAAAGAGGAACTAACACCAATACTTTTCAAGCTATTTCAGGAAATAGAAAAAGAGGGAGAACTTCCAAATACATTCTACGAGGCCAACATCACCCTGATGCCTAAACCGGACAGAGACACTTCAAAGAAAGAAAACTACAGACCAATATCTCTAATGAACATAGATGCAAAAATCCTCAATAAAATTCTGGCGAATCGGATTCAAAAACATATCAAAAAAATTATACACCATGATCAAGTAGGATTCATCCCTGGGATGCAAGGCTAGTTTAATATATGGAAATCAATAAATGTTATTCACCACATCAATAGACTTAAAAATAAGAACCATATGATCATCTCAATAGATGCAGAAAAAGCATTCGACAAAGTACAGCATCCCTTTATGTTCAAAACTCTAGAAAAATTAGGGATAACAGGATCATACCTCAACATTGTAACCTGCAACAGGAAAGTAAGGGTGCTTTCCTGTCTTGATTTTTCTTCTGTCTTAAACGAATTAACATTTTAGTGATTATTAAACTAAAAATGCATGTTCTTGTTCAAGTAGCACCTAGAATCATCTCATGTGCCAGAGCTGTA